>NC_059408.1:15716173-16339090 GCF_905220565.1 Melitaea cinxia | reverse complement strand
CCCTTTTGGGGTTAAAACGGGGGATGGTAGGTTGACTCACTCATCACGAAATCTCCGAAACTATAACACCTACAAACTTGAAATTTGGCAGGAAGGCTCCTTATAAAGCGTAGACATCCACTAAGAACGGATTTTTACGAAATTCGACCCCTAAAGGGGTAAAACGGGGGTTAGAACTTTGTGTGAAAGTCCCATGTTTTTGAAGATATTTGAAATTTAAAATGTATGCCTTATAGATGATAAGAAGGTGTCCAAATAATATGTCTTTAGAAATCAACTCCCTTTTGGGGTTAAAACGGGGGCTGGTAGGTTGACTCACTCATCACGAAATCTCCGAAACTATAACTAATATAATAACTAATTCTATCGCTAAGGGGGTTTAATTGGGGTTGATAGTTTGTATGAAACATATACAGTCTGAAAATAAATCCAAAAATGTGGTGTATAGAGAGGTTTTATAAAAATAACTAATAAATTATACTAAATTGTGCCTTTTAAAAAGTTACTCAATTTGATAAGCATTACAAGTAACTGAAATAAAAAAAAAATTGGCGTTAAACATCTTAATAGTAATGCATATCTTCATAACCACGAGGACGTAGTCGCGGACAACAGTTAGTGTATTATAAACAAAGTCCCCAAAAGTGTATGTGATCGATTCGCTCAAAATTTACTGAACGGATTTTCATGCGGTTTTGCCATTGGAGAGAGGGCTCCACCATTGGCAAGAGGAAGGTTTACGGAACGGCTAAGCCGATTTTGATGAGAGTTTCACTGGAAGTTTGCCGGGAAAACTTTGTGACACACTAATTTCAACGCGGGCGAAGCCGCGGGCACAGCTAGTGCTATATAAAACTGTCAATATTATTTACGACTGTTTGAGCTACGCTAAACTCAAAGCCTTTGAAAACATAAGCGCCGCTCGCTCGCTTGTCAACGAACTATTTTATAGCTTCGAAAATTTTGTGACACGTGTTTGCATTGTTATAACGGATTAGCAAAACGTCGAAATTGTAACAGCTACCCTTTTTATTTCAGAACTCGGAAATGGAAATGGAACGTGTTGATTTTTTCATGTATTTTTTATTTTTAAGTTTTATTTTCAGCTATAAAACAATTGTAACTAAATTCCACATAACGATGTTTTTTTTTAAATGACTTCAAAAAGGAGGAGGTTACTCAATTCGACCGTATATATATTTTTTATGTATGTTCGGGGATAGCTTCGTCGCTTATGAACCGATTTTCATAATTCTTTTTTTGTTGGAAAGGAAATATCCCAAGGGTGATACCATGATAAGGAAACCAGGAGCTGATGATAGAATCCCAGAGAAAACGAGGGGAACCCTAGAAAATCGTATTGACGACTAGTGCGTTTGATAATTTTTTTCGTCTACTTACGTCGTGTTAATTGTCTATGTAATTGAAGTCGGTTTTTTCGTTTGCGAGCAAACACAATGATTTATTGTTTTGTTTCAATTTTCAAAATGAGTATGTCGTTTTAAGGGTTTTTGACAGTCGTTACAGGAAATTAGAAACTTGTTCTTCACGTTTTACTGAGCTATGAACAGCAAATATTAAACTTTAAGATTCGATGGAATCTATGTCAAGCCTTATCTTCTTACGTATCATCTCCGAAAGATAATCGTTCTGTTGTAGTTTTGCAAATCTACCACTAACGCCGCTGGGCGTACTTTTTCTTCGATTGCTTCTAAGACCAGATGTTTGTATTTAAACAAGTATTTGTTTATTGTTATTTATTTTATTTGTCTTCCTTATTTGATTTCTCTACCATACCTAACTTGTCATAAGGAACAATCATTATGTTTTGTATGGAAATGAGCTGCCAATGCGTAGAGCAATGTAGCGGATTAAACTCTAATACATCTTATTTGAAAGGAATGCTTTTGTCCACCTTGGAGACGTATAGTAAGTTTAGTTCAATCAGGACCACCGAGAGAACGTATACCATACCTAAGGACTATGTACATTGACTGACGTAAGTATAGAATAAAAAGTATAATCTATATAAATAAAAATGAGGTAGGGCAAAAACTGAGGTAGGGCACAGCAGGAATTTCCTGCTCAAAATATGGAGCAGCCCGACTGGGGTAGTACCTCGACCTTACAGAAGATCACAGCAAAATAATACTGTTTTCAAGCAGTATTGTGTTCCTGTTGGTGAGTAAGGTGACCAGAGCTCCTGGGGGGGATTGGGGATTGGGTCGGCAACGCACTTGCGATGCTTCTGGTGTTGCAGGCGTCTATAAGCTATGGTAATCGCTTACCATCAGGTGAGCCGTACGCTTGTTTGCCGACCTAGTGACATAAAAAAAAAGAATGTTGCTTAGCGCATAACTCGAGAATGGCTCGACCAATTCGGGTAATATTTTTTGTATATTTCTTAAGGCCCACGGAAGGTAATTTATACTAAAAAAATTGAAAAAAATTACTTTTAACTTTTGACAGAACGAAGTCTGTCCGGACAACTAGTATGAAATATTTTATATATAGGGCCAGAAAGAGGTACGATTTTAAAAACTATGGAGTTGGTATGAAATGCGGGAGAGTGCGCGGGTGGTTGGGATATGTATGTTATAATTGTGTTTGCTCGCAAACGAAAAAAAACCGACTTCAATTACATCGACAAGTAATACAACGTAGATCGACGAAAAAATAGTCAAACAACTACGCGTTATCAAAGATTACTCAAAAAGTAGTTATCAGATCTCGATAAAATTTATATGTGACCACATGATAAACATCAGCTTTCGATTAAATTAAAAATTATCAAAATCGGTACACCCAGTAAAAAGTTATTGCGGATTTTCGAGAGTTTCCCTCGATTTCTCATCAATCCCATCATCAGATCCTGGTTTCCTTATCATGGTACCAAACTAGGGATATTGCCTTTCCAACAAAAAAAGAATTATCAAAATCGGTACATCCAGTAGAAAGTTATGCGGTATAATACAACGTAGGTCGACGAAAAAAGCGTCAAGTAAAAACGCATTATTAGATATAACTCAAAAAGTAGTTGTTAGATCATAAATAAATTTAAATGGGACCAAATGGCACACACCACCTTTCGATTAAAACAAAATTTGTCGAAATCGGTCTACCCGATCAAAAGTTCTGATGTAACATACATAAAAAAAAAAAAAAATACAGTCGAATTGAGAACCTCCTCCTTTTTTGGAAGTCGGTTAAAAACGAAGATTTGTTTATGTACTCATTTTGCTATTTTTACATAAGTTATTTATACCTACGATTTTATTTTTGTGTTACCCCCACATTAGGAATTCTAAACATTTTTGAATATCATATCAATAATTGTGTTTACTCGCAAACGAAAAAAAAACCGACTTCAATTACATCGACGAGTAATACAACGTAGATCGACGAAAAATTGTCAAGTAACAACGCATTATCAAAGATTACTCAAAAAGTAGTTATCAGATCTCGATGAAATTTAAATGTGACCACATGATAAACTTCGGCTTTCGATTAAATTAAAAATCATTTAAATCGGTACACCTAATAAAAAGTTATTGCGGATTTTCAAGAAGTTCCCTCGATTTCTCTGGGATCTTATTATCAGATCCTGGTTTCCCTATCATGGTACTAAACTAGGGATATCTTCTTTCCAACAAAAAAAGAATTATCAAAATCGGTACACCTAGTAAAAAGTTATTGCGGAATTTCAAGAGTTTCCCTCGATTTCTCTAGGATCCCATCATCAGATCCTAGTTTCCTTATCATGGTACTAAACTTGGGATATCTCCTTTCCAACAAAAAAAGAATTATCAAAATCCGTACATCCAGTAGAAAGTTATGCGGTATAATACAACGTAGGTCGATGAAAAAAGCGTCAAGTAAAAACGCATTATTAGATATAGCTCGAAAAGTAGTTGTTAGATCTCAAATAAATTTAAATGGGACCAATTGGCACACACCACCTTTCGATTAAAAGAAAATTTGTCGAAATCGCTCCACCGAGTCAAAAGTTCTGATGTAACATACATAAAAAAAAAAAAAAAAAAAATACAGTCGAATTGAGAACCTCCTCCTTTTTTGGAAGTCGGTTAAAAATTGACCGCTCCAGCGGGATTCGAACCCGCGTCTCCGACTGACCGTGTCGGCGCTCTAGCCAATTAAGCTATGGAACGATGTACCCGCTAGAGCGAAATTTTTGATATGATGATTTTTATTTTCGGTTTAAGCGAACCGTGGCGCCGTCTATATATCGTGTGAGTTCTTTACAGAGACCCGTAACTATTCAAAGTTTCATATTACAATGAAAATCTTTGACAGGAGACGACACCATGCTATTATTAAGATCTACGATTTTATTTTTGTGTTACCCCCACATTAGGAATTCTAAACATTTTTGAATATCATATCAAAAATAGACCGCTCCGCTGGCTAGAGCGCCGACACGGTCAGTCGGAGACGCGGGTTCGAATCCCGCTGGAGCGGTCAATTTTTATATGATATTGGAAAATGTTAAGTTATTTATCTCGAGCCACAACTACGTAAAATATAATAATGAAATGAAAATAGTAATTATCTTTATACCTATTATTACACGTTCTTATCTACTCATAGTAAAGTTAGAACATTAAGGAAGTAGAAACTATTTTCCAATCCTTTTCAAACAACTGGCCTCTCGCCAAGATTTCGCCTCGACGGGCTGCGATTGTTAAGTTATAAAATTTTAGTGCCCCAACCTAAGGTATTTAGTCTTATTGGAATATCTTTTAAGTTATGTTTCTATTTAATTATATTATAACATGATTTGATTGTTGTAGCATTTATGTATGTATCCGTTAACTTATGATGGAATAGCGTCGTGGTTTCAGTCCCAAATTTTCTCACATAAAAAGAGAAAGGAGATAGAAATAAGAAGACATACTTACAAGTGAAATAATTGTTAGTAATAATAAAGTAACCAGTATCTGGCGTGGCTTATAAGACAAGAAAAGATTACAATAAATCACAATAAAAAAGTACTAGTTTCTGGCCGCAACTTCATCCGTTTGGACTCCGCTCCTATTGGTCGTAGTGTGATGATATGTTGCCTATAACCTTGCCCGGTAAATGCGCTATCTAACACTGTAAGAATTTTTCAAATCGGACTAGTAGCTCCTGAGATTAGCGCGTTCAAACAAACAAACAAAGAAACAAACAAACTCTTCAGCTTTATGATATTAGCATAGATGAAGTAATCAATAAAGCATATATATGCTTTATTGATTACGAAAAGGCGTTTGATAGAGTACGACATGAACAGCTAATTGAGATTCTCGAACATACTGGTATCGACAAGCATGACCTTAGAGTGATTGCTAATCTGTACTGGGCTCAAAAAGCAATGGTTAAGGTGGAAGATCAACTATCCACAGAAACTAAAATCAAGCGTGGCGTTCGACAAGGGTGTATTTTATCACCCTTACTATTTAATCTCTATGCCGAAAGAATCATGGCCGAGTCCCTCTATGAAACCGATGAAGGTATAGTGATAAATGGAGAAGTCGTGAACAATGTTCGATATGCTGATGATACGATTCTTATTGCGGAGAATATTGTAGGACTACAAAAGTTGCTGGATCTTGTAAACGTGGCGAGCAACAAATACGGACTAAAAATAAACACGAAAAAGACCAATTTTATGATAGTATCCAAGACCCCAGTGATTAATGAACATCTATTCTTGGAAGACAACCTAATTGAACGCGTAGAAAAATTTAAATACCTAGGTAGCTACATAAATGAACAATGGAGTAGCGAACAGGAAATTCGAGTCCGTATAGAAAAAGCCCGTAGTGCCTTTATGAAGCTGAAAAAGATTTTGTGCTACAAACGCTTTAGCCTAAAACTCCGCATGAGACTCGTGCGCTGTTGTGTATTCAGTGTTCTACTTTATGGGGTCGAAAGTTGGACCTTGACCTCGGCATTATGTTCAAAACTAGAAGCTTTTGAAATGTGGATATACAGACGTATGCTCCGAATATCCTGGACCATGAAAATAACAAATGTTGAGGTTCTGCGCCGAATGAATAAAAGGTTGGAGATAATGAGGATTGTGAAGCAAAGGAAGCTGCAGTATTTTGGTCACATAATGAGAGGACACAGATATCGGATTCTTCAGCTTGTGATTGAAGGAAAAATCGAGGGAAAACGCCGACCAGGCAGAAGGAAAATATCCTGGCTGAAGAACCTCCGTGAATGGTTTAATCTAAGTACTCGCTCTCTCTTCCGTGCTGCAGCTTCGAAGATTAAGATAGCCATGATGGTCGCCAACCTTCGTAGAGAAGAGGCACCGTAAGAAGAAGAATAGATAAAGTGTAAAAGCTTATACTGTGACTGATAGAAGCAAAGCAATAGCTATAATCGTGACAGAAACCACGCCGTCATCTTTAACCCAGCGTTGATGTGGCTGGGTATTTAATACCTGACAGATTTTAATCTAATAATTTTAAAATAAGTGATACTTCTTGTTTTTTGTTGACAATAACTGCGGCTACGACAGAGTCCACAGCTGTCTGAAGAGCCCGTGGGTAAGCCCGGTCACATCGGCCTCGTAATATTTTTATGTTCATTGTTTTCTTTTTTATTAATTATTGACGTATTTTGTATAGCATTTCTTTCTGATTATATTTAAGATTCTTTCATGGTTTTTTTTGCTGTTCCTCGAAGTTACTTTAATATTTTTTAATAAAAAATATGCATAATTATAGTAATATTAAAAAAAAAACACATTCATGTCGTACCCTTAATATTTTCTATACCAATATATTGAGTTGTAAACAGAAACAATATTATAACGTGTAAATGTTTTGGATTACAATAAAATATTATATGGTAATACCGTGGAATTCCATTATTAAATCCTTCATTATTGTCAACAGCTTATAAAAAGCTTAAGGTCAGCTGCAACACAGAAAGCCACTTAGAATCTCAAGTGGTAAAGTCATTAATTTCTGTATTACACCACACGATACGACTGCGATTTTTCACTAGATAAAACGAGATGACATTTAAGACTAGATTGTAATAGATTACCAGCATCTTTAGACTATTCTTTCGTTTAAAACTAATGTTCTTAAGTAATATTAGTAAAGTTTTAATATTAATAATTGCTTTATTAATTAAAATACTCCACCTCGAGGCAAAGGCACTTCTTTATTTTAAAATTGGAAGGATTAAAGACTTCCTATTACGCTGATCTAATTAACATTTTTGTAGAATATTGTCGTATTATAGTGTTTATTAAAACTATCAGACTTAATAGGAGCTACATGAGAGAAAAATTAATTTATTGTATCTTTAAAATTTTTAGTTATATTATAAATATTAAAGCACAAGCAATACATCACGATCCGATATATCGCATGGTATAAAGGGCAGTTAACCCTTAACGCACAATGTCATCAGTCATCCTTATGCCTCTGGCCCTATTGTTATTGGATTATACATAAGACGTCTATATAAGGAGTACTATTATTGACTTCTAATTTTATTACAGAATAGTTTAGTTGTGATGAGTATATATTTTGTTTCGTTAAAACTTTGTTAGAGGAATAATAATAATAATAATAATAATAAATACTCTTTATTGTACACCACAAAGAAACATTACAACAAAAGTGATACATGAAAAGAAAGATGTACAAAGGCGGTCCTATCGCTAAGAGCGATTTCTTCCAGACAACCTTTGGGCATAGGACATAGCGAAGAAAAAGAGAAGCGGTAGGGAAGTGTACAAACAGTTGATAAAGAATTGGCATATAGTTAACAACCAGTATGATGAGGAATAATATTGATGATAAGAAATAATTGTGTTTGATTACAAACAAAAAAAAACCGACTTCATTTACATCACCAAGTAATACGACGTAAAAATAATCAATGAAAGTTAGGTATTATTATTTAAACATTATTGTAGAGACTATTCTAATATTTTATATATTTTTCATTTTTATTGTAACCGCGTTTTACTACCTCAACTCAACTTCGTCTACTTAACAGTGTAATTTAAATAATGTAAAATCCGAAATTGGCATTTTTTTGTTCTGTATTGGTTTAAGAAACATAAAATGTAGCTGTGGATTTTTGTACAAATAAATAAATTAATTAATTTAAAAAAAAGTAGTCATCAGATCGTGATCAAATTGCAATGGGACCTCATGACAAATACCAGTTCTAGCTTATAAAACAATCATCAAACATAGTAAAGAGTTATAAGGTAAGACATAAAAAGAAAACGCTCAAATGGGGAGCTTCCACAGTTTTTGAAGTCAGTTAATAATAATTACAAGAACCGTGAGAGAAGGATAGAAGAAGGGAAAAATAATAGAAGAAGCCGTGTATGGTCTCTTTCCACTACACGGAGAATGAAGCCTACGACCAGCAGTGTGGTATTAAAGGCTGAATCAATAAATCGCCTACAATAATATATATATATATATAGATCGAAAACGCTCATTGAGCGGAAAAATAGCTCACAACGCGATGTGGTCACAGTAAACTGCGATCAGTGCTTGTTTCCACAAACTCACGTAATTTATCGTAAAACGATTCTTTTTTATTCGTCATAATTAGCGCTGACATTAAAATTCACTCTCATAAACAGAAAAGAAATGAATAAAACTGAGGTTTCAATGCGTCTTTGCACCCAAGCCGACACCGACAAGTTACAACCTGTCCGTCGTGATATGGTTAACACAATGAATGCTCAGAAGGCGTCATGGCTTTTCTTCATTGCCACAACGCGTTGAGATCGAATAGCATGTAAGCCACGACACGAATTTCGCTATTTGGTCTTTCTTTGATTGCCACAACGCGTCGTGCACGTTTTCATTAGAGCCATAACACGAATTTCGCTGTGTGGATGTTTTACTGTGACCACATCGCGTTGTGAGCTATTTTTCCGCTCAATGAGCGTTTTCGATCTATATATATATATATATATATATATATATATATATATATATATATATATATATATATATATGTATTTTTATCAAAAAATAAAATATGCTATTACAACACAAGCATTAAGTTGCTTACTTTTAGGAACAGATGACCGTGTGTGTATGTCGTAAGTATTTATTATTATTATAATTATACTCGTATTGTCGCTTAATAAATTAGTTTTATAAACTCACGAATAAAAAAAACTTATTGCTTGAATAATTTGAAATATTTTACTTAAAATCAAAAGTCCAAGTGCTAAAGAATGTGAATATAGTTAATTATAATTAATACAAAAAGCGTTTATGATAGATCATTGTGAAATAAAATCTGTAACAACGTAACAAAAGAGGTTGATTGGATTCTGGGAAAAAAGCACATTTCACGAGACGTACATTTATTATTATTTAAATGTGTTTTGAGAAAACAAGCAGAACAGAATCCGAGAATGAGGTAAAAACAAAAAAAAAAGGTTCCATCAATTTGACAAAACGCTTTAGAAAGTTGTTTCGAGTTTCCTATCGCAGTCCCCGAACGAGGAAAGCTCACGACGAACGAAGGAATATGTAAATTTGTTCTGGGACCCGCAGCAGGTTCGAGCGTTTATTTACGACTAGACTTGTGATACGTCCAGGGTTTGCTTGCTTGAATGCTAAGCGCATAATTGTTATATATTAATATGACATACACATAAACGGCTCACACTAAACAATTCCTTGTAGGATATTCTCTTGTGTCAGGAAACACATACAATACATAAGCACAAACATTCGGATCACGTCAAACATATGTATGACAAATACAAATTTTTGTCATGTGCGGGGATTGAGCTCGCGACCGCAAGCTTCCAGCCAGTGTTGTGACCGCTGCATCAACGCTTGATCAAAGTCAATAAGTCTTGATAGTTGTTCAGAAATTGCGTTCCAAAAATGGCTTCAAGATATCAACTATACGCTCCCAGTTTTAAATCTTCTTGTTGAATTTCAAGTTCCATATTGAACCTAGACGATTTAATACCTAAAGTATTGAGTGATTTCAACATGTACCTACATGTTTTTAGTAGCACAAAAGTGGTAAATATGTTATGTCATAATGATTGCTTGAGTTTGCAGTGTACTAACTGAAAAGAATAAATTGTACGTTTGTAAATTATATCACGCTTGAAACAAACAAACAGACTTTTATTCCTCAGTAAATTAATGTAATCAACGGAAATTGATTTCGTCTAATTCATTCTGCCAACAACAGCCAACAAACTTTGATAGTACTTATAAAAAAATATATATTGATCCTTAAAACTATTTAAATAGGATTCATTATTATTTTCACGATTACTTAATCATAATCTTATCAAAACGCTATCAGTAATACGTGACACGACCAATACAACTCGCTATCGTTACGTGATGTGTAATTACGGAGAGATTAATGTTCTCTTATCTTCTTTGTAAGTGAAGTTCGACATACAAAGATATAATTTACGACAAGACTACAGTGCTTGATAATCTTGTAATTGTCTTTGGTCGGCGTTCTTCTGCATTGTATTGATATAAAAACATATTGACTACTGAGGTAGGACATAGCAGGAAATCCTGGGTATTCTGTTCAAAATCTGAAGCAGCCTGACTAGGGTAGTACCTCGACCTTAGGGAACATCACAGCTAAATAATACTGTTTTCAAGCAGTATGATTTCTGTCGTAAGTAAGGTGACCAGAGCTCCTGGGGGGAATTGGGGATAGTGGCGGTTGGCAACGCGCTTGCGATGTTTCTAGTGTTGCAGGCGTCTATAAGATACGGTAATCGCTTACCATCAGGTGAGCCGTATGCTTGTTTGTCGACCTGGTTAGGTATAATAAAGTTTATTGAAATAAATTCATGTATTTATTAAACAAAAAACATAAACTTTTTAATAATAATAAAAAGACACAGTATAAACATTTTCGATACACCAAAATAATTTACCAACATGACATTACAAATAACACAGTAGACTGAATTATATCAAAAAGTAGCTGCACCAAAAATAAAATTTCCTGGGTCAGTAGGATTCTCTGATGTGAAATAATCCTTCCACAATTCCTGGAATTCATTCCATGTAATAAAAGGTTTACCTCTGGATATATGCTTGAAAGCTGCCAAACAATCTTCTTTGAGAAGTCCAAAAGATTCGTGAACTGCTGCAAATTCCTCTGCATCAATTGAACCATCGCCTCCAGAATCTTGCAACTCAAATATGAACTTGCAATACAATGTCTGCCATTCCAGAGGCTTTGATGGATTATTGGCAAAATCTTCCCACATTTTTAACCATTCTTCAGCGGAAATTTGTCCATCGTGGTTTGAATCCGCTGTCTTTTCCAGACTCTCCCAAATTTTCATTAAAGTTACTTCTGTTTCTTTATATTTAGCGTCACCGGTGCTCCAACCCCTTAGTTTTGCTATATTTTGGGCAGCGAGCACAAAATCCATCTTGTCTATACTACCACTTGAATTTGTGTCAAAATATGAATAAAATAAATACAAAAGTTTCATTTTTCTAAATTCGGAGATCATTTTTGAGTATTCACAGACTGTTCTTGAACGAATGAGGTTAAAATAAAGTTGTTGTCATGCTTATCTTTGTTAATTTTATCAAATGTTATCTACTTATTTATCATATTGATATACATGTACTACTTAGTTAAATAAATTAGCATAGCAACAATTGGTGGTCCTATATTTTGTGCAATTTCACTAAAGAAAAATAAAATTATCACAACATAATATGATGAGAATTGCGGAAAACGGGGATGTCTGGCGCGAACTTGGGGAGGCCTATGTCCAGCAGTGGACTGCCATAGGCTGAAGTGAACATAATATTAACAAATTTTTCCTAAAAAAACTTGTTGGGATTGAATTAAAGAAATATAGACGAATTTATGTAAAGTTTTCGATATTTTGCAAATCATGACATCTGAAACAAAATGAATTTTTTTAAATCCAATTTAAATTGGTGAAGAAGCATGTCCCGCAATCCCGGCGGGACGGGCGTCGCGGAGAATATTGTTCGACGCGGGAAATGACGCCCGATGCGAAATTTACTGCGAGAAAACACCAGCGCACCTACCTGTATAGATACAAGAACTTCTAAAGTATAAGAGAGAGATTAAATTAAATTTGATTATTGACTAAAAATAAATTTGACATATTGTACTTGAGTTTGCTCGCAAAAGAAAAAACCGACTTCAATTACATCGACAAGTAATACAGCGTAAGTAGACGAAAAAATTAACAAAAGCACTAGTCGTCACTACGATTTTCGAAGGTTTTCCTTGATTTATCTGGGATTCTATCATCAAATCCTGATTTCCTTATCATGATACCACTCTGGGATACCTCCTTTCCAACAAAAAGAAAAGAAACCAAAATCTGTTCATAAACGACGAAGTTGTTCCCGAACATATTATATTATATATTTATATACATATAGTCGAATCGAGTAACTACCTCCTTTTTGAAGACGGTTAAAAACAGTTCTTAGTAGAGATAATTGAAACCAGTTAAGCGAAACGACACCCCAAAAAGTACGAGTACTGAAGTAAAACACTGAAATTTTCGTATTTTCAGAGGACTATTTACCTACTTACCCAAATCAAGTAGCGCACCTGGTCTATAAAATACAAAAGTCATTTTACATTAAATGTTTGCCCACTTCATTATCAATTAAAAACTTACAAAATATATTACTGGAATTTGTTAAATTTAAATTTTTAAATGTAAGCCTGGTTTACTTTTTACAAAAGAATAAAGTCAAGTTCACCAGCTCCTTGACTACATCCTAGTATACACACACTATTTCAGACTTCCGTGTAATAAATTTTGTATGGCAAGTACTATTTCTGCTTTGTTTTCCCCTTGAATTCATTCTTTATAACAAATATGGAACGATAAATTTTATTTTTGTCGCCGTTTGGTAAATATCTGTATATAATAAATAAAAAAACTTAGTGTTGAAAATATGTATAGCTATGTATGTTTAAGTATCGTTTGGTCTGACTCACAGAAATCGTAACATGGTTATTTAATGTTTTCAGTTTTTTAGTTAAAATTAGTGCTTTCGATATCAAAAATTCGCTCGACAACAACAAATAGCCTAATCTAATATGAGTAAATCTTAGTTAGGGATATTGAATGTGAGAAGCTCATTTGTTTTTTTTTTTTTTTAATAATCATTTGAATTCTGTCTACAACTTCTAATATTGAGTAGATTTCCAAATTCTGTTTTAAAAAAAGAGCTTGTAACAGTAAAAGTGTATTTTGTTAAAAATGGCATAATGCCATCCCCATAGTCTTAGTTTGCTATATATTTTTTTTCATAATTACACCTTTCCTTTATGTCTGTCTGATGAGTGTTGTTCTGTTGTTTAATATATACATGGTGTGCCTAAAATTTTTTTTAAATGGAATGTTAGACATCTTTTCAAAGTGTATAATTACATTAGGTACTTAAATTTATTAAAATTCTGTTTGATCTTTCAAAAAATATATTATTAAAAAGTATAAAAGCTAAGAGTAATTTTGCTAATTTTTTAAAGTAATCTTAAAATATCTCGAAGATTTTCTCAAGAAATCTCTCCGTTATTCGGGCTCCATCGTTTTCATTAGCTAATCGAGTTACCGTCATAGCAAAGAATATAAGATGGAGGAATAAACACAACGGAGTTACCTTGGACATAGGAAACAAGCTCGGAAAAATTTCTTAAAAGGCGTATATTTTTTAAAGGTAAGAAGGTATCGATCCTGTTAAAGTTGATTATTATGCAATACTTACTGACTCGGAGTACGTACCACCATATATTTTTTTCGTGAATATATTAAAATAAAAATGCTTCATACCCCCGGCCCCCAGCAGGATTTTTCCTAAGTCGGAGGTCCGGAAACACAGTACAAAAGCACAAATACCTGGACCACATATGTGTCTGTGGTGAGAGGGGATCGAACCCGCGACCGCCAGCGCAACGGCCAGTTCTGTGACCCTTGGCCAACGCGTTTTATATAATACCTATTGTTCCTATTTTAAATATTCTTTTCATACAAAACTTCGTCCTAATGTTAAAGATGGTAACAAAAAAAAAAAAAACAATTTGGTGCAGTTGTTTAAAAGGTACTCGCGTACATATATGTATATTCGTTTTTATATGTACAGACTAGCTGTGCCCGTGACTTTGTCCGCGTTGGAATCAACAAAAAAGTTATTATTCAATTCGCAGAGTTATAAAATAAATTTTTAAAAGAAAAGTAGCCTTAGTCACTCCTTATTATATTAGCTATCTGCCAGTAAAAGTTTCGTTAAAATCGGTGGAGCCCTTTTAAAGATTAGCTAAAACAAACAAACAGACAGACAGACAGACAAAAATTGTAAAAAATGTTATTTCGGTATATGTACCGTGTATACAACCCGTATGTATTTAGTTAAGAGCGGTCATTTTAATATTACAAACAGACGCCCCAATTTTATTTATTTGTATAGATTTATACGATGGTATAAAATAATTAACGCTATTTTTACACAAATCACATAACAATTTATTAAAGTGAAGAAAAGCATACACGATGAAGTAATCAAAAATCATGAGACCAATTTCGACACGCCTACCAGGAGAACATGACATAGAAGGAGCCGCTGTCAAAAAGTATTCTAAATTGTAAACAGCCGAGGAAATATTCGTCTATATACAGACATTAATTTCCATGAAGCCAGGCGTAACTCCGTCGAAGTTAAAGAACAGAACGTTAAGAATGTTTTGATTAAAATTTCAAGATTCCGCAAGATAATTTTCTCGCTCGTTACAACACTGTTTGTTTGTGAAATGTTTTGTGTACGGGAATCTGGTTTTATTGTTTTACGTTAATTTTGACGTGCTCGCCGATGTTCTTTAAAGCTGTGTTGTGTTTGCGACGACCTTGATCTACTGTACGGTATTGACTTTAATGTTTTGCCACGTTTACGTTTGTACATGTAATTGATAATACGAAATTTATAAGTATTATTGTACTAAGTCAGAAGCCTACTGCTGTATGGTTACGGCATCAAAGAATATGGACACCCCCTCTCTTCCCGTGGATGTAATAAGAGCGACTAAGGGATAACACAGTTCCGCTACAACCTTGGAACTTATAAAGCAGACCAATGGCGGGATAACCATTCAACTGCTGGCTATGAAATACACAGGCCGAAGACGGGCAGTAGCGTCTTCGGTGCGACAAAGCCAGCCCTGCGGTCACCAACCCGCCTGCCCAGCGTGGTGACTATGGGCAAAATACATGAGAGTTCATGCCATTTTTGGCGTGAACTTGTGAAGGCCTATGTCCAGTAGTGGACTGCGAAAGGCTGCTGTGATACATACATAATTATGAATTTAGTAAAAAGCTATTTAATATTACAAACAGATACTCCAATTTTATTTATTTGTGTAACGCGCGGACCTAGTGGTAGCGCGGCGATCGCGCACAGTTGCTACGCAGCCGCCCGAGCGCGGTGGCTAGAGAGGGGTAAGGGTAGCGGCGCGTGCGGCGCGGCACCGCGCGAGGCGGTGCACGGCGCATAGATACAGTGGGTCCCGCGCCGTCGTCCAGAGCGCAAGTGATTGTTTCCTGTACTGTAATTAAACGTTAATGTACTTTGTTGCGTCGTACTATCTTGTATCTAATCTGAACTTATAATAAATAATTAAAGCACGATCTCCTCCCTATTTATAGTGGCGCCCAACTTAGTGGCCTCGAACTCAAACGCGTTCTTTCTACATGACGCGATCTATACCTACTTGTGTTTTGCCGCGAAAACACGCGACGAACACAGCGGCTAGATACGGATCTATAACGAACAACAAGCTAAACGAGAAGTAAGTACCTACTCACTTACCGCCATACCGAAAACGAGGTCCACGCGCGCTGCCGATGAGCATCGGCAAGCTGGCGACCCGTTTAGCGACGACGCAAGCGACCCTGATGTCTACGACGACACCACGGCGGAGCCGCGCGCCCGAGGCGCCCCCGCCCCCGCTGCCCCTGGCGCTACCGGCGCATCTACGAGTGTGGACACCGAGAGGCTCTTGGCGAATGTCATGCAGTCCTTTGCCAGAATGCAAGCGGAAACCAACAGGACTCTGGCTGAAACCCTGAGGTCATTGCCCTGCAACAGCCCCTGGAACTCTGCAGCTTCCCCATCAAACAACCTCCCGCCTGTCGGCGCCGGTGCCGCTGGTGCAGCCGCCGCCGCCGCCGCCGGATGCGGCAACTTCGGCAAGTGTACGGCGAGGTTTGATGGAAGTTCACGTGACTCAGAAGTACTGGAAGCATTTTTAGACGCCGTAACTATCTACAAGGAGTGCAACAACGTGAGCGACGAGCACGCGCTGCGCGGCCTCCCGATGCTGCTGGTGGGTGACGCCGCCGTGTGGTGGCGCGGAGCTCGCACCAGTGCCATCTCCTGGACGGACGCCGTGGCGCGCCTGCGTTCCATGTACGGGACACCGCGGCCGGCTTAAAAGATTTTACGTGAAATCTTCGCCGAAGAACAAAAGGACTCCGAGCGAGCTGAAGTGTTTATGTGTAAAGTGCGGTCGTTATTAGCAAAGTTGCCTTACGTAGTGCCTGTGTGTATGCAGATAGATATAATATACGGACTATTGCATCGACGTGTAAGAAAGCGTTTACATAGAAACGATGTTGGTGAGACTGTAGATTTATTTATAGATAAGGTTAGGAGTGTCGAAGACACGGTAGCGGAGGTCCAAGTATTGTCGAATGGTACCTACTCCGTTTCCGGCGCGAGCGCGCCATATTTCGAACCGAAGTCGAATCGTACGATCGATCGCAGCGTTACCCTTACCACCGGTCCGAGCGTTACTACCGGAGCGAAACTCACTCCTAACTCGAACGAGAATTCTAAACGCGATAAGCGCGTTCGTTGTTCATATTGTAAATTTTATGGACATATTGTCGATAATTGTCGCAATTTACAGAATAAAAAAGGTAAACCGGATACTGTAAGTTCGAATATTAATGTAAGTAAAAGTAATAATAATCCGATACGTTGCTATGGATGCGGCCAACCGGGCGTAGTGAGATCTAGATGTGAGACATGCCTTAATAAAAATGTACCTACGAAGTCTTCGGATTTTAATATCGTCGTCGGCACCGCAGCCGACGCCGACGTAGACCGCGCGCTGTGCGCGACGAGTGTGACAAAGGGGTCACATCCGATGGTGTCGGTTGTCGTCGCAAATAAGGAAGGCGTAGCGATAGTCGATACTGGGGCTACGTGTAATATTGCTAGTCCCATATTATACGATATTTTACGTTCGAGCGGGGTACAATTTCAGGAGTCAGAACGCACCATTGGGCTTGCGGACGGCTCCCGACAGCTGAAGGCAGTGTTGACCGCTACAGTTCCCGTGACCTTAGAAGGTAAAAAAGTAGCAACCGAGTTTGTGGTGTTCCCCGGTGAAAACACCCGAACCCTTTTAGGCCGAAATTTTATTAGCGAAGCTGGCTTAGTGCTAGACTTAGCCCAAGAGGCGTGGTATTTTTCGGACAATCCCGATGTCGTATTCCCATTTGTTCGATCTTTTGTTTTGAATAGCGCAGATCTGCTGCGAGCGGACATCTCCAATGTGACCTTGCGTGATGATGAGGGGACGAAGCTGCCGCCAGAGCACAGGGACGCCCTCAATGCATTCTTATGTCGTAGGACGGACCGGTTCGCTACCGAAGGGCCTCCTACCGACTTCGCCACGCACAGGATCAAGGTGAGTGAAAACCAAGAACCAATCGCTTCAACACCATATAGGCTGTCGCCTTCCAAGAAGGAAGCTTTGGAGAAAGAGCTGGGAGACCTGATCAGCGCCGACGTCATAGAGGAGTGTGAGTCCCCGTGGGCCTCCAATGTCGTTCTGGTGAAGAAGAAGAGTGGTGGCTTCAGGCTCTGTATTGACTACCGCAAGCTTAACGCGGTTACAGAAGCTGATCGCTACCCGCTCCCCAGAATAGAAGACATCCTCCACGCTGCGAAAACCTCCAAGTTCATGACCTCGCTGGATTTAAAATCTGGCTACTTTCAGGTGAGTGTCGATCCCGATCATAGAGATATGACTGCGTTTACGACTCCACTGGGCACCTTCAGATTCAAGCGCATGCCCATGGGTCTCCGCAACTCAGGTGCAACTTTCCAGCGGCTGATCGATCGGTTCAAGTCCAACTTGCCAGGTATAACTTTGGTCGCATATTTAGATGATTTGCTAGTGTTATCCGAGACCTTCGAGAAGCATCTCGCAGACCTGGAGGCCGTGTTTGACCGCCTCGCCATGTTCAACCTACGAGTAAATCGCGAGAAGAGCCATTTTGCAAGAGACTCAGTGAGGTTTCTTGGTCACGTCATCGTACCAGGTGGTATACATGTAGACCCAGATAAGACGGCTGCTATAGCTAATATGCCAGCCCCTCAAAATGTGAAGCATCTGAAGTGTTTCCTGCAGACATCGAGCTGGTTCAGGCGCTTCATTCCGAATTATGCCGAAGTTAGCAAGCCGCTTACGTCTTTGTTGAAGAAGACGAGTGTGTGGAAGTGGGGCCCCGAGCAGCAAAGCGCTTTTGAGACTATTAAGTCTCTTCTTGTGTCAGCGCCGATACTGCGTCAGGCTGATGAGTCGAAGCCGTTCGTTCTCAGGACTGACAGCAGTGGCTATGCTCTCGGAGCAGCTCTACTCCAGGGGGAGGGCGTCGACGAACGTCCCGTGGAATACGCGAGTCGCCTCCTCACAGCGGCGGAACGGAATTACAGCACGACTGAACGCGAAGCTCTAGCCGTCGTGTGGGCTGTATCCAAGTTCCGTGGGTATATTGATGGGGCAGAAGTAGTAGTTAGGTCCGATCACCAACCGCTTAGGTGGCTCATGAGCTTGAAGTCACCAAGTGGTCGACTGGCCAGGTGGGCTCTGAGTCTCCAAGAGTACAACCTGAAAATAGAGTATAATCCAGGTAAGTCTAATGTAATTGCAGATACGTTATCGCGCCCCGCGTGTACTGGAGGCGTCGATTGTGACTTATGTTTCACAGCAGCTGTTGATCTGCCCTCTCGCAGCCCCAAAGATGTTCGAGAGAACCAAATTAAAGACGATGAGCTACGTAAGATCGTTGAGGCTATGGAGTCCGACGATCCCTTTAGGGGGAGAGCGTGGGCAGATAAGGGATATGTGCTGGCCGACGGTGTGTTATACCGTTATGGCCCAGAAAATGAAGATAACGACGATGCTTGCTTAGTGGTGCCGAAGCATGAGCGCGAGATCGTGCTAGCCGAGTACCACGACGCCCCTACGGCTGGTCATTTTGGCGTAGAGAGGACGCTGCAGCACATCGTCGGTAAGTATTATTGGCCTGGAATGAGGTCCTACGTGGCCCAATATATTAAAAATTGCGCGGCCTGTCAGCGGTACAAGGCGGACACGCGGAAGCCTGCCGGTCTGCTGCAGGTGCCTGCCGGTCTGCTGCAGGTGCCTGCCACGTCGCGTAGATTTGAAGTTGTCGCGATTGATTTATTCGGTCCGTTGCCAGAGACTGAAGCCGGCAACAAGTGGATCCTCGTGGTAGAGGATACGTGCACCAGGTGGGTAGAATTGTTTGCTCTAGCGGCCGCCACCAGCGAAGAGTGTGCTAGGATCCTGGTTAATGAAGTGTTCCTGCGTTACGGGGTGCCTAGAAGGCTCGTTAGTGATAATGGAGTGCAGTTTGTCAGCGAGGTAATGCAACAAACCTGTCACGTCCTAGGCATAAAGCAAGCGCTAACGTCATATTACCACCCACAGTCCAACCCTGTTGAGCGCAAGAACCGGGACCTTAAGCCGCAGTTGGCTATTCTGGTGGGTAAAGATCATAATACCTGGGATGCACACTTAGCAGCGATTCGTTTCGCTATGAATTCCACACTTACAGTAAGTACGGTCATACACCCGCGTACTTGAATTTCGGGCGCGAGATGCGCGCGCCTGCCGACGTGGTGTCCGATATGCGGGCAATCGTCGAGAACGAGAATGTAGTCGCGTCAATAACGCCATTCCTTAAGAAGTTGCCCGTCGTGTTGATGGACGCGAGAGACGTCCATGAGAAGGCCCAGGCAACTCAGAAAAAGTACGCCGACGAGAACCGTCGGCCTGCGCCAGATTATAAGGTTGGCGATTACGTACTTTTGAAAACCCAAAGCTCCAACGACGCTAGTAGAGGGCAGACGCCTAAATTTATACCCCGTCGTGATGGACCGTACCGTGTCCGAGAGGTCGTAAGTGCCACAACCTATGTGTTGGAGCGCATTAGCGATGGTGTTTCCTTGGGTAAGTATCACGTGTCCTTGTTAACCCCGTTCGTTGGTCGCATCCAAGCTCCGGTTCGAGAAAAGCGTAGGAGGGGAAGGCCGCGAAAGGCTAACCCGACTTCGAGGGCGTAACGTCTGGGTTAGAGGGGGGGGATGTAACGCGCGGACCTAGTGGTAGCGCGGCGATCGCGCACAGTTGCTACGCAGCCGCCCGAGCGCGGTGGCTAGAGAGGGGTAAGGGTAGCGGCGCGTGCGGCGCGGCACCGCGCGAGGCGGTGCACGGCGCATAGATACAGTGGGTCCCGCGCCGTCGTCCAGAGCGCATGTGATTGTTTCCTGTACTGTAATCGAACGTTAATGTACTTTGTTGCGTCGTACTATCTTGTATCTAATCTGAACTTATAATAAATAATTAAAGCACGATCTCCTCCCTATTTATATTTGTATATATTAGACAAGAATTAAAATAAATTACAAACCGCTTGACATCCACTTAACCAAATTGGACTTTATAGATACACATAGACATATAATACAAATATATACCCGATACTAGTTATTTGTTAATCTAAGTACATTTCCTCCTCAAGTTAAACGCTCTCCCCACACGGTCACTTGAGATATATCTCTTCCACGCGACTTGCCAGCTTGTTTTATTGTTACGGCCACCATTCGACATGTATTGATGTTACTACTTGACTCTACGCTGATGTAAGTTTTATCTCGGAAACTTATTACCTTTGTTGTGATTTATGTACCGTTTACTGTTGATTACAGTTTCATTATAGTTTGTGTTACCTTGAGTTTCTTATCGATAACTTTGAGATTTCTTTTTTTATGTAAAATATAAGGTTTTCAGTTACTTATAAAAAAAATTAAGATTAATATCATTCAGGCTTATAATATTGACATACAAATTATGACATATATATAATATACATAGCAAAGTAACAGTCATTCTTGTTGCGTCTAAATTTTTCTAAAAACTGATTGTTATCGGAACAACTAATCTTAACCGAACTACAATAGTCTTTAAACGTACCCACTGCTGGGCAAAGCCCACTCCTTAGAACTAAGTTGTAAATTTATTTCCATTATCCTGCTCCAATGACAGTTTAAAATCAAAATCAAAAACAACTTTATTCAAATAGACTCCAAGAGCACCTTCGAATCGTCATTTTACAAATTAAAACTTTAAAATTATTCGGCAAAAAACTCTGCAGTTACTATTTTAAAAATAATATATAAACTGTGTTTTAGGACAAAATTAGTAATATCTTGCATGAATACAGTGTCACTAAGTCCACACATCTTTATCATCTACATATGTAATCGTGCATCGAATAATACGCTTTATCTAATCATTTCTTTTTAATAAACTCTTTAAATTTATGTTGAGACAATTAAAAAATTGTTGTTGATATTTTATTGTACATGCGAACACCATAACCCTGAAAGGAGACGTTGGACGTTGGTTAGAGAACTTGGAGTTACAGTTTTGTTATTCCTTCTCGTGTTTACACACCATCCATCTATAAGATTAAGACCTTTACCATTTTTTATTAACACTCAGGTTTACGTTATAAAACCCTGTGGTCCACGTAATCAAATACTTTTGATAAATCAATAAACACACCAATAGAATTTTGTGACCTCTCCCAAGCTTCATATATATGCTTTAAAAGTCCACACTAACATCTGTGGTGAGAGCGACCGCTAGTGAAACCATATTGTTCACTGTGAAAATTGCCGTTAACTTTGAAACGGAAAAGAAGTTGATTTAGTATAATTTTTTCAAAAGTTTTACTATAGAATTGCAGGATTGAAATGGATCTATACTATATATGGGTCTAATGGGACTTCGGTGTCCCTTTTTAAAAAGTCACAAGACTAATCTGGCAAGTTGACAGGAATATTCGATTAGAAGGAGACTAGGAACAACCTAATGTATATTATGTTTCAACAGCTTTTTACACCCTCTTTTACGAAAGCAAAGTTAGTTCTACTTAAAACTAGTTAGATATATTTTACCTTCACTTCACAGATACAAGGAGTTTCAAATCATACACGTAGCTAGACATTCAAAGACAAATCCGTGCAGTTCAGCGCTGTTTATATCGTAAAACAAACTCACGAACACTTCAAGCGTAAAGGAAGCGCTTGCAAGCGCTTACGTGTAATGTGCAATATTCAGAGGGAATCCCGAAGCAGCTGAAGTTAGCGCACCGGCTAATTGCGGAGCGTGACTCCGCTTTCGACAGTTAAAGTTCAAATCGTGTATGAAGTTACATGTTTAAATTGAATTATGTTTTGATATGTGTAAGTGAATAAAATTATTTTTTTATTATTTTAGTAATAAGTAGGTTATATTATGTTTAAGGACCATCGAAGTCGGACTTAGTGCGTTTTTATACGATGCATGACATCAGCCTCCTAGATACCTTTATCATGGGGAAATCCTCATAACTCTTACTGATCAAAGCCTCCCAGCGGGAGTGTGAGTACGCTTTTTTATTCTTCCTCAGTACCGCCTGTTATCATTCGAGATTTAACTTCTGAACTTACCAAGTCTACTCACTCTCTATCGAAGCCTCCTAGATGTCTTTACTAATCAAGTTGTAGGGTCAGGTCTATTGACTCTACAGCTACGCTAGTCAAGTGATTGCTACCTTTATGATAAGTAAGACCAGCTCATTGTCACTTTAATTTGATAACGCGTTTTGCCACGACATAACCAAAAAAAAAAAGTCTTGTATCAAAGTTTGCGATCTACATGTAATAAATACATGCTAAATATAAAGAACTTCGTGTGTATGAAAAGTTTTGTTACAAAACTATTACCAAAGATAGGCGTTGGAACATTTCTGAGTATTTTATTAGTATCTGAGGAATACTAAAACTTGTACATCAAAAACGATTACCATGCTTCACTTAAAAATTTCACCAAGTTCTTTTTCATACGATTTTTTTTTCACCGTATCAAAAATATTTTTTATCGTTCCTTTAGGATTGAAAGTAAAATGGGAATAGGAAAATGCGATATGCTAATTCAAATGCAAGATGTGAATGGAACGTGAAGAAGCGTGAGGGCTCTTTAGGGCTTTTTGAATCCGCAGACAGATGGGCAAGATTTCAATGTTATTCCTAACGCATTTGAATATTATATTTGTTAAACACACTGAAAAAGTTCTTGCTTTGATTGACTTAAAATATTAAAATATTTACTGTTCAATGTTTGTTGATTTACACACAACGGTTAAAAAGAAGATCCCTTTCTCTAGTTATTCATTTCGGATATACAATTATATTTTTATTGCAGTACAAAACTAATTGATCGATTCAGTCTGTAACATCTCACAGCTGTGCATAGACCTCTTTCCTCCTCAAGAAAGAGAGACACACCAAAGCTGCCGGCCCAAACCGCTGAGCAGCGCCGGCCGGTCTTACTTTGAAACGATCTGTGGCGGCTTGCGTCCGCGTGTATTACCCGACGACACGCTTCTATATTCATTTAGTTGCTTTTAGGGAATAGTGACGTGTCAGTATTTTTATCATCTAGAAAAATTATTAATTAGGACGACGAAAAAGTAATGAAACTAATAGACCTCTATCACTCAAAATAACTACAATGGGACCCAAAACACAGTGACTACAAAAGGCGGCCAAAACTTGCTCTTAATAATATTGCGACTGAATTGCGTTACTGGAGTGGATAGAAAAATAAAAGAAAATAACAAGTCACCATTACAGCGAAAATAAAATAGTGGATAATCCAATAGATCCGGCATGAGTAGCGACGATGTTTAGCAAAGTAAATAATATTTCAATGTTGATAACGCGCTTGTGATGCTTGTGATGTTGCAGGCGTCTATAAGCTACGGTAATCGCTTACCATCAGGTGTCAAGGTCAGCCGTACATTACTTTGCCGACTTACTGGTATGAAAAATCAAACTATAAAAAACTAAGTGTCTCCGTCTGACACAAACAACAGTATGTGATAATATCTTTTTATCTGCTTAATAAAACTGTGGAAAAATACCATTAGAAACAAAAAAGCTTCCATTGAATACTAGCGTGCCTTTTATTTTGTCTGGTAAACAAAATAAAAGGTACACTATTATAAAAATACATCTACGTTTATATATATCAATGTTGTTTAGATCTTTAGACGTCTGAGAAAAGAAAGATTTTCCAAGGCGAAAGCTGCACTGAGGTTGTGCCTGAAATATGCGGAACACTCCCCCGATTCACATTGAAATGCGATTCAATGCGGATTTAAACTCGTTTATTTGCAGGGCTGGTTCTTTTATAGTTAGGTAAATGTATTTCTTAAGTATATGTAGTACTTTATATCTTTATTTTGACAGCCTGCCATTGTTTCACTAAATGACAAAGAACATCATCAAAATTGAGGAGGTTACTTAATTCGACCGTATATATATGTATATATATTTTTTTATGTATGTTCGGGGATAACTTCGTCGTTTATGAACCGATTTTGATAATTCTTTTTTTGTGGGTAATGAGATATCCCAAGGGTGGTACCACGATAAAGAAACCAGGATCTAATGATAGGATTCCAGAGAAATCGAGGGAAACCCCCGAAAATCGTGGTGATGACTAGTGAGTTTGGTTATTTTTTTTTTGTCTACTCACGTTGTATTACATGTCGATGTAATTGGAATAGGTTTTCTTCGTTTGATACCAGACAGGATTATTACGGAGAATAAGTAGTGTCACAGGTAAGGGTAACGATACGATAGGACACAGAAGGAAATACGGAGACGCAGGTTCGATCCCCGCTGGAAGAGTCGATTTTTGATATGATATTAAAAATGTTTAGAAAATACCTTGCTTAAAATCTGGAGCGGTCCCACTGGGGAAGTACCTCGACCTTACAGAAGATCACAGATAAATAATACTACTTTCAAAGAGTGTTGTGTTTCTGTGGAGAGTAGCAGAGGTAACCCGATCTTCTGGGCTTGTGGTTAGGATCGGGAACGAGCTAGAAATGCTGTAGTTGCTGCTTATGTCGGCAATGCGCTTGCGATGATTCTGGTATACCAGGTACCTAGAAGCTATGATAATCGCCTTCTCTCAAGTGAGCCCGTTTGCCGACCTAGCTGTTTAAAAAAAATCTTAAGAACACTCTATTAAGAATCAGACAACTTTTAATGAAAAGATAAAGGAAATCAGTAGTTTATTTATTTATTTATTTCCATAAATATACTACCATTACAGGCTTATAACCTAATGCAATAGTACATATAATACTAAAATATTGTAACCAAAAACAACAACTAACTATAACATATAATAAATAAAGCAGTTGTTAAGTTGTGTCGTGAAGAAGGATTAGTTCTTAACTAAAAGGCTAATTTCGTAACATATTTTTTTTTAGTTACGATAACAATATACTAACAAAAATTAGAACCGTACGATTGGTTCAATAAAATATAATAATAATTTTGCTAAGTTTGCAATTTGTTAACATGTCCTATAAGCCAACATCTAAAGGACATACCCAATTCAAAGAACCAATTCCTCTGACGTTATGAAAAATCTCGGTCCGCCGAAAATACGTTATATTTTCGTTTCGTTCCAAACATTGGTTTTACAATTGGTCGTTTTCAACTGCGATAGTACGAAATTGTGAAATTATTTTCAATTCCAAGGGAACTGCGGACTCGTCTCGGAAAAACATCAATGTCCTTTGAAACATCAATGCTCATCGTATACTGCAAAACATAACATAGTAAAACATGAAAGTCCAGAAATATAGACCGGTGTCTATGTTGTATTATAAAGGGGACTGTCCACTTTGTATGGGGGTTTCGGCCCCGAGTGGACAGTTATTGAGAATAATAATTATATATTAAGTTAGTAGTACTAGCAAATAGGAATTAGAAAAATGATATAGTTTTGTGTCCAGGTGTTTCATTTTTCGTTTTTTTTTTTTTTGTGGATAATTACAAGAAGGTTTCTGAAATAAAAAATCATTGTTTTTGTTATTTTTGTTTTACTAATCGGATTCGTACGTTAACAGAGCGTTATCTAAAAACTAGGCAGGTAGATTTTAAAATCTTGGAACCTTTTCCAGCCCAAAAACCAAATAATTGTCATGACATGGGCGCAACAACCTACTGTCCGTCGACCAACCATGCAGATGCAATAATATTTTTTATGGCTTCTCTGCCTGACCTTTATTGTTTACATATAAAATAAATACAAAATATATTTTCCTACTTATGAATATGCCTACTGTGTATTTTACGTCGCAGTAGTGATGAATTCTCGGTTGACGGAAAACCTTTCAGTAGGTTGCTATATCACTATGAAAGCAATATGGAAGTCAAATGAATGTATGAAGCAAAAGTCTGTAGTTTAGGGTTGCTATAATTAATAATATTTTTAATAAACAAATAAATCGATAATCGAATTTTATATAATTAATTGCTTGCTTTTTATTTAGTCAATAACAATGTTTCTAAAATAGTTTATTTTTCACCAAAGTTAAATGTTTTTTTACTAAAAACACTTTTATAGACTTTTTTTAGACTTTTTTCTTATTAATTCGATTTAAAAATACTTTTAATCGATTTTAACAAATAATTGATTTAAAAATATTTTAAAATCGATTGTTCGTTAATAATAATTGTTTGTTTAAGACTGGCAACGTGTTGTAATCAAATCACCAACCGAAAATAAACTAGAAGTATATTATTAATGAATTAAAATACTTATTAAATAAACTTTTCATCAGTTTATATTGATACAACTGCAATTCAAGAATAATTATGATTTAATATATGAAAATTTTTGGTATATGTGTTTTTTTTTTGTATGAATTCTGTTCACGCTGGGCCGAAAATGGACAGTCCCCTTTATTTATTTAAAAATAACCAACAAAAGTTAGTTTCTTACACATTAGCTTACAATAGGATGTCAATGTTCTTTTGATTACAGGTTATCATAACATGCATTATCACGTCAAATAATCTAAAGAATTTAATCCGGTAACAATTCAGAAGTACCTGATAAAATACAATGTCAAAAGCACAAAAATTTAAGATGATGGTATTTGTAACCAATTATCATCATATCGGCACTAAGAGAAAATCGCAACAAGAACCGCTTGAAAAATTAGATATTAGAAGATTATTAAACATCTTTCTTGCCTGGACGTGTACTTGTGGGGCTGGAACCTCAAACCTCCTCAAAATACAAACACAAAGCCGATACCAGTTTCGTGTCATAATACTCGATAAAGATCATTCACACGATTTATTTAATTTAATGTTTAATTATATGTTTTTGCTTTGTCTTTGCTTTCTTGTATTATAATATATTTTTTGTGTTACTTGCTCTTTTTAACCGACTTCCAAAAAAGGAGGAGGTTCTCAATTCGACTGACTTACTTGACGCTTTTTTCGTCGACCTACGTTGTATTATACCGCATAACTTTCTACTGGATGTACCGATTGATAATTCTTTTTTGTTAGAAAGGGGATATCCCTAGTTTGGTACTATGATAAGGAAACCAGGGTCTGATGATGGAATCCTAGAGAAATCGAGGGAAACTCTCGAAAATTCGCAATAACTTTTTACTGGGTGTACCGATTTCGATAATTTTTAATTTAATCGAAAGCTGATGCTTATCATTTGGTCACATATAAATTTTATCGAGATCTGAAAAGTACTTTTTGAGTAATTTTTGATAACGCGTTGTTACTTGACTATTTTTCGTCGATCTACGTTGTATTACTCATCGATGTAATTGAAGTCGGTTTTTTTTTCGTTTGCGAGCAAACACAATTGTTTTTCTATACTTACTACAAAATATTGTCATAAATAAATGTTTTATTGTTATTGTTATTATTACTCTTGTTAGTGAAATTATCCACCATACCTTACCAGAGCAGCTTCATCCTAGCTTATATACGTGAGAGAAAGCCTTTCTTCAGCAGTGGAATATTTACAGACCTTAACTTAAGTTCAAAATTAAGTTTATTAAAATATAAGAGAAAATAACGAAGTTATCGATTTTGTTATTAAAATTTAACGTAAGTCGGTTCATAAAAGCATAATGTTCCTTTGCACGTATTTTATTAAACGTGTGTACAGTCTAAGATGATAATGCTATTCAGTTTGCAGCAGAATAAGACGTTATGGCGGTACGGTGGGCCTTAATGAATATTAATGCTGTATCATTAATTAGAGGAGCTAACAGGGGCCAAATCGCTTGAAGCCAATGCACCGCTAAGTGAAGGCTGGTTCATAGCAATTAGGTAATGCTTTCATTATTTATGTATATTAACACATTACATGTATCACTTTTTTGTAATGTTTCTTTGTGGTGTACAATAAAGAGTATTTATTATTATTATTATTAATACTAGCTTTTACCCGCGGCTGCGCTCTCATTGATTTTTTTTAGTAAAAACTATCCTATGTTACTTATAATACTTCTAAAAATATGTGTACAAAGTTTCATGATGATCGGTTAAGAAGTTTTTACGTGAAAGCCTAACAAACATTACATTCACATTTATAATATTAGTAGGGATTATGCAGCTTTAGATTTTAGTCTTCATTGTTCATGGTAATTTAAGTACCTGTTTATCTGCTTGTGGAAATTCTTTTATTAGTAAATAGTTCCATTATACTCTATAAGGTCTCATAGACAATTATATGTGTTTAAACGATTTCTGACAAGGAGCAGGCTTACAATTCGATTTGTATGTGTTAAATCATAACATTTACTGGGTGTACTGATTTTGATTATTCTAATATGTACGATTTTATTTTTGTGTTACCCACACATTAGGAATTCTAAACATTTTTGAATATCATATCAAAAATTGACCGCTCCAGCAGATTTTCATTGTAATATGAAACTTTGAATAGTTACGGGTCTCTGTAAAGAACTCACTATAGACGGCGCCACGGTTCGCTTAAACCGAAAATAAAAATCATCATATCAAAAATTTCGCTCGAGCGGGTTCGTTCCATAGCTTAATTGGCTAGAGCGCCGACACGGTCAGTCGGAGCCGCGGGTTCGAATCCCGCTGGAGCGGTCAATTTTTGATATGATATTCAAAAATTGATTATTCTATTTTATCTGAAAGCTAATATCACGTGGTCCTATTAAAATTTAGGCTAGATTTGACGAGTAATTTTGAATTGTCACTAACAATATGTATTTTACTATAATTATCGATGTAAATTGGAGTCTGTCTTTAGTTTTAATCAACGGACTTAAATAAAGGAGGTTTCTGAATTCAACCGTATATATTTGTTGTTTTTTTTTGTGTTTGCGGATAACTTCGTCGTCTGTGAACCGTTTTTGATGTTTTTTTTGTTGGAACGGAGATATCAAAGGAGTGATACGATGGTAAGGAGCCTAGAAAATCTTAGTAGCAACTAGTGCGTTTGTTATTTTTTTTTTTTCGTCTACTTACGTTGTATTTATAAATTGTTGATTTACATCGACTTTTTTATTTTTTTGCGTTTGCTAGCAAACATAATTATTGGAGAACAACCAGAATAAAGTTAAAAGTAATTTTTAAGTATGATAACTAAGTTTTAGTACATCAAGTCAAATATGTATGATTTTATTTTTGTGTTACCCACACATTAGGAATTCTAAACATTTTTGAATATCATATCGAAAATTGACCGCTCCAGCTGGGATCGAACCCGCGTCTCCGACTGACCGTGGCGGCGCTCTAGCTAGATCGAGCTAGCGTTCCATAGCTTAATTGGCTAGAAGAGCGCCGACATGATATTCATATGATTATGATATTGATATGATATTCAAAAACATCAAGTCAAAGTCAAAGCGAATTTTGTTCGCTTCGGCTTTGACTTGCATTCGCCCATCGAGCTTAAAGACAACTATAAACAGAGGTCTAATATGTTTTACAGGCAGAATTATGCCTTCAAATAATCAAACATATCTTTCGACATAATTATATAAGTGCAGATGATTATCACCACGTAGATCGCATAACTCGTGTTGTCCAAGCTGGTATAAATATGGCCAGTGACCGGGACAGCGGAATTATTGCGGGCGGTCGAGGCAAATTATACCCAGCGCGTGCCCGACCTCGAATAATAATAAACTTAGGAAACTTTTCTATGTACACGCTGTGCAAACATTTTTTTTATTATCACGTTTGATAGATTTATACGTGAGTGCGTGTGTATGTGTGTAGTATGTACCGTATTCATATTTATTGTATTGGATATTTTATTATAATTGGGTAAACTTTTTCTTCTTTAATTCTAGCATCCTCTAGGATTTGCCAACATCCGAGTAATTGAATTTTTCCTGTTATTTTGAAATTGACTCTACTAAATATGCTGGTTTTGTGAGATTACAAATGTATGTCAAAGAAAGAGAAGAATTTAAAATCAGTTGATCCACCTAAGACAAGACACAAACAATAAATACAAACATATATGAAGGTAAACATATTGTTTACAAGATGACGCGTTGACGCTACGGTCACGGCACTGGTTTGTGGTTGTTGCGCTTGTGATTGCGGGTTCGTTCCCCACAGATGACAAACATTTGTATTGGCCATACAGACGTTTGCCTTGGTCTGGGCACGTTAGAGCACATTAAGCCGTCGGTCCCGGTCGTTATCATTTACACCTGATAGCGATCGTTACTCATAGTAGGGAATATATCCGCCAACCCGCATTGGAGCAGCATGGTAGATTAAACTCTGATCCCTCTCCTACACGGGGAAAGAGGCCTATGCCCATCAGTGGGATATTACTAACTGAACTATAACAAAAGAGTTATAGTTCAGGTCGAGGTCACAAAAAATTCTAAAATGAAAGTAGCCTAAGCTACTTCTTATTTCAGCTATCTGCCAGTGAACATTCGCCTAGCCGTTGTTAATCCAAAATGTTGTAACCGTTGGTAAGACAAAATATTAGTTTGGTAGTGAAAAGTGTTTATTTTAATATTACAAACAGACACTCCAATTTTATTTATTTGTATAGATTATAAGACATTACGCATACATTAGATTACTTCTTGAAATACTAGCCAAACAACAAATATTTACACATGCCATGCAAAAGTTTGCCGTGATTGAAATGCAATAATCTTTATTTGAGTTCTAATAAAAGGCGTATTTTGTAAGGCCAGGTAGTACACAGTTGGTTCCGAACATTAAATTTTAATAACATACAAAATATCATAACATGAATTTTACTCATTTAATGAAACAACTTTTTTCGGATTTAATCGCGGTTTATTATTAACTTTTGATTCCCGACGTTTCGGATACTTTACAGCAACCATGGTCTCTGGAGGACTGAGGTGTCAGACATCCTAACGCTACAAAGTTATTCGAAACTACCCGACATACATCAATATTTTATTTAGTCCTATCTACGCAGAATGTGCTAATTGAGTCTTTAATCTGTGGTAAATTATGCTTGGTTTTTGATTTAATTATATTAATAATGGGGTCCAAGGTGAATTTTACTATTATTTTTATTAAGCCATTCTTTGACATCACTTTTTTACAAACATTTAACTTTTACTGGAAATTTTATGTGTGAACTGTATATTTTCTACAAAGGTTATACAAAAATATTACATTACAATAACGGGGTCTGTAAGGCGCAGTGGTCGATCAGGACGCGAAGTCGTCGCAATGACTCCGCGCCGGAGTTATGGAATAAATCACCTCTCGTTGCGGGAAATTGCTGAGTTGCGGGCGCCGCTTTAGTGATGTGTCCGGACATCGATAAAAATAGGATACTTAAATAAATATATCAACAATTATCGATATTTTTTTGTGTATGTGTAATACAAATATTTCTGCTCACTATCTAAGTATTTCGTTGCTATTTTTTAACTACAAAAAACTGACTTTAAAAGATCAAATAATCAAAAAGGTAGTCGAGGAGAGTCACCACCGAGGAGTCTTAGATTTTTCACGATTTAAGATTCAGCCTGTAACAATACTGGGCATAAGCCTCTTTTCCATGTAGGAGAAGGATTTTAGACTTTTATTCAAGGCTAATCCACGGTTAATTGATGTCAAAACTAAAAAAAAATACAATTTACTTTTATGCATTATATATACATATTACTTCTTTGACTAGCTCGTTGGCGCAGTTTGTAGTGGCCTGCTTTCTGCTCCGCGGGTTGCGATTTCGATTCCCACTTGAGTCTGGGTGCAATATTTATATATTTATATATGTATGTAATATTTCTATGTTTATTTATGAAAACAAAAAAGTATTTACCTATATCAGCTGGCTGTTACCTATAACACAAGAATTAAGTTGCTTACCGTAGGAACAGACGACCGTGTGTATGTAATAAGATATTTATTATTATTAGTTCATAAGTACAAATAATTCTTGTCAGTTCTCAAATAGTTAGAAAGTTTTGTTCATGTTCACCTTATTAAAGATATTTGGTTGGTTAAACATACTAAATTAAGAAATAAATATTATAACTCAAATTCGCCTTAAATATAAAACATCGATAATACTTTATCGACAATATCGACTCAAAGCGAGCCTCGTCATCTAATTTCCGCGGCCCCGTAGGAAGCCTCGACGAATGCGTTGTCAAACTGTACGATGCATGTTGCATGCATGCACAAAATGCAACCATGTGTAAGTGAAATTGAGTTACAGGAGTTGATGCTTGCGATGGTGTAATTTCATTGATTTGTGTTCTAAAGAAAATTGGGAACAGGACTCAGGACAATTTTCTTAATACAGTTTTTCAAAATTAAGTTTATCAAAAGAACATAATAATCTTTTGACTGAACTTTTATAGCCTAACAATTTTCTTATAGTAAAAGGTTTTACTGACCTGAAGATATTTTGACAATATGACCTAAAGTTAATTGCACAAGTCTGTATGTAGATACCAGTGCTTACTCTAAAAACGATCTGAGAACTAAAAGACTACGAAAAATCAACTGAACATAAATTTATCTTGATTGATTTATCTATGATATAATTACCAACCGACTTCAAAAAAAAAGGAGAAAATATCCTGTATCTTTTTATGTGTGTCACCTCAGAACTTTTTACTGAGTGGACCGATTTTGATGATTTTTTTTCATTTAGATTTGATTAATATCTGATGAGTATTGACAACGCGTATTTAGTTGACTATTTTTTTTGTATACCTACGTTGTATTACTTGTTAGTGTAATTAAAGTCGATTTTGTTAGCAAACGAAATTATTATTAAACAAAAGAGTATGCTTTAGACCACACGCCTGAAGTAAAACTTCTCTAGCTCCATCTACATGTATCTTCCGTTTGCCTCACCTGATCACAGTTTTCGTAACGCTCTCGTCACGCATTCACCAGCTTACACCCCAAGTCAAGCATACGTACAGAAGTTCTACTTCAATAATCAAACTTCGACTTAAGAAAAATATTACTCTGATCGATCTGTAATAATAATGTATCTATACTTATAGGTGCTTATTCGCTTGAACTGAACCAAATTTTAGCAGCCTGTAAATGACTCACTGTTGAGCTGAGGCCTATGGGAAACGACATAAAGATTAACCGCTTCACTACAAGTTGGTCGATAATTTTCCTACTATCAGTAACGATCGCCACCAGATATCTTAAATATTAATTTACGTAGTCTCCGAGGCAACGCAGAAAAACCAAATATGGCATACAGATCATAAACGGATATTTATAAAATAATTCAGAAACATGCACCGAGTGGGAATCAAACATGCAAACATCGGTGTTAAGGCAACACAAAAACTCGTATTTACTTCATATAAATCTATCACCGCGGTCTAATTATATCTACGGTAGATACACACTTTAAAACACTCTCAAAGTTTTCTCCTCATCCGTATCCGAAGGTCTTCGCCATTCATTGACTAGCGAGCGTATCTGAGACGAAGTTAATTAAAGTTAAAAAGAAAACGATGTACACAAACTGCTGGAATGCTTGACATCCAGTAAATGTCAGATATTCAGATATTTTATATTTAAGTATCAAGTATTTTTGATATCTTGTTCTAGGTGGCTATGGCACAAAAACTGTAACCTCCCCTCTCTTCCCGTGGGTGTCGTAAGAGACAACTCAGGGATAACACCGACCGATGGTGGGATAACCATTCAACTGCTGGCTTTGAAATATACAGGCCGAAGACGGGCAGCAGCGTCTTCGGTGCGACAAAGCCAGCCCTGCGGTCACAAACCACCTATCCCATGTGGTGACTATGGGCAAAACGTATGAGTTCACGCCATTTTTGGCGCGAACTTGTGTAGGCGTATGTCCAGCAGTGGACTGCGATAGGCTGGAATGATTAATGATGAGGTATGTTTTGTAAAGATAGTAATATTATTTAGTACAGTTTTCTTTATTTCTTTTTGAAGTGAAAACTTCATTTGGCGCACCACACACACATTTTTTCGTAGGTAGTAAGTTAGGCTGATCCGTCTCGCTCCGAGTGAATAAATAAATAATATCTTATAACATACACACACGGTCGTCATTTCCCATGTTAAGCAACTTAATGCTTGTGTTACAGGTAACAGCCGACTGTTATAACTATTTTTACACATATACACAGAAAAAATACATATATAAATACACATATTACACCCAGACTCAGGCGGCAATCGAACCGTTGTTGAACCGGGTTGCAACCCGTGGAACAGAAAGCACAGCCTGTACAAACTACGCCAACGGGCTAGTTGGGTAGTTTTACTGATACAATAATTGTTGTTTCACTGTGTGAAGATGCGTCGTAGTCGATGACAAAAAGAATTCGTTCCATTCGTCTTGTCTTTTTCTATTTAGTTCTACTTTTAAAATTAATACTAAGTTAAATACTTTTAAAATTAATAGTAAGTTTAAGTAAGTACTTGTACTTACTTTGGGACTGGCATCTGTATGAATCTGTTTAACACCTGGACGCCAGGTGTCGGAGTTAGGCATTGTATCTATCAGCTTATTAATACTAGAATGTTGAATATTTTTAACCGACTTCAAAAAAAAGAAGGAGCTTCTCAATTCGACTGTATTTTTTCATGTATGTTACCTCAGAACTTTTGACTGTGTAGACAAATTTCAAGTGATTAATTTTTTATACTCTCATTTAAATTTCATTAAGATAAGTACGGATACATACTTTTTGAGTAATCTTTGATATCGCATATTTACTTGACTATTTTTTGTCTACCTACTACTTGTCGATGTAATTGAATTCAGTTTTATTTTCGACAGCGAGTAAACACAACTATTAAATGCATTGCCAGAATGTAAAATTAGCAAAATCAAAATCAAAAGTCAAAGCAGCTTTATTCGAATAGGCCCCAAGAGTACTTTCGAATCGTCATCTTACAAATTAAAACTATATATTTAAAAATAAATTATTATATTTGTAGAAGTAAAGCTACTACCGATTCGGAATGTAGATTCTGCGGAGAAGAATCAGCAAAAAACTCCGCAGTTACTCTTTTGAAAAATAATATATAAACTGTGTTTTAGTACAAAATTAGTAACATTTTGCATAAAATACAGCATCACTAAGTCCACATATCTTTATCAACTATGTAATCCTGCACCGAGTAATAAGCATTTAACGACATCTAATCATCATCGTCAAAAGTCCTCTAAAATGTTTATAATTCATTTTTTTCCAGTACGTATTTTCTAAACTAGCTACTAAATGTTATTTGTTTGAAATATTGATATAATATTTCAAATACTATTTCGATATGAAATACTGTTTATAGTATAGCGTCGCGCTACAGTCAGTGGACAGATAACGTTACTACGAAACTTTCTGGGAATCTCTAGTGATACTTGACGTGATCTTTTCAACTCGAAGAGGTGGATTAAAGTGATTTAAAAATATTCACGTCTCAAATTTGAGTTATTTCTGAAGATATCTTTTTTAGTTGCGAATTTTTGACTATTACGTCGTTAGGATGAGTTTATGTAATCGTAACTAATGTTCTATTTAAGTTGACGGTCGCAGAGACAAGGAAATTTTGAATTCTTTGAAGTAAAACTTCTTTACGCTTGACTTGGGGCTTAGCTGACGAATGTATGATGATGGTAAATGATGACGAGTGTTATGAAAAGTGTGATCAGGCGAGGCAAATAGAAGTTGTGTGGTATAAGGAACACTTAGTTTTTCTGACCAAATTATTCAGAATCTGGGTGTCTTTTTTTTCATTTCAAAGATTTACTTTATAATTAATTGCCATTGTGAAGGTTTGCAGCAAATTAAACTTCATAACGTCTTTTTGTAAAAGAGTAAGGTTTTGCTCAGCTATGAAAACCAAAAAAGTTTTTTTTTTAATTTGGTTCAGTTTTTAAAAGGGAGGAAGAAAATAAAACATTTTTATTAGCATTATCACACTTCACTTTACTTCAGCCTATTGAAGTCCACTGCTCGACGTAGGCCTCCACAAGTTCGCGCCAAAAATAGCGTGAACTCATGTGTTTTGCCCTTAATCACCACACTGGGCAGGCGGGTTGGTGACCGCAGGACTAGCTTTGTCGCACCGAAGACGCTGCTGCCCGTCTTCGGCCTGTGTATTTCAAAGCCAGCTGTTAGATAGTTATCCTGCATTAGTCGGCTTTATAAGTTCCAAGGTGGTAGTGCAACTGTATTATCCCTTAGTCGCCTCTTACGACACCCACGGAAATAGAGGGGGTGGCTATATTCTTTAATGCCGTAGCCACAAAGCATTATTAGCATTATATATAGAAATAATACAATAATAATCATAGAAGAAAGATATAAGAATCTATACTAAGAAATGGAGAGTCGGGTTTATGTTTTCGGTTATACTGCGAAAACTACTGAACCGATCGGAATAATACTTATACCATAAGATGCAACATGTTTCGAAGAAAGTTTTCACTATGAGCTTATGTAGTTTGAAGCAACGATGAATATGCACAGCGAACACAGACAAATATGCTGTTTGTTCGCATTTGTATCTAATCAACTACATTCAGCGAACATCTGAACGCGGCATAAGCGGTACATAACGACACACGGGAAAGTTTATGAGTCAAAGCCGACAGACATGTTGGCTTGTTTAGCTGAAGTTCAGAGCAAATGTAACACGGAAATTTAAAATCATAGAAATGGTATATAATATTTTTTTTTTTACTATTGTAGATTTTTTTTTAATTTCACAGTTTACTATTTCGGTTAAGGTTTTATTTTCTTAAGACTAATTGAAAGTTAGAGTCCGTTATTTCATACAATTTATTCACCATATTTTAATATATCAAGAACCTAATATTGTTTCTTAAATAATAAACTCTAATAAAATCGTTTATGAAGGACAAAAGGCTGTTTTAAATTTACAAAACTCCCGCGGATTGCGGATGAGGTCGGCAACGCGCTTGCAATGCTTCTGGTGTTGCAGACGTCTATAAGCAACGGTAATCGCTTACAATCAGGTGAGCCGTGCGATTGTTTGCTAAACAGGTTTATATAAAAAAGTGTGTGGTAATTTAATAAGATTTTTTTAAAATTATATTTCACATCATCCACGGACTCTTAGTTGCCCATGACATTGAACTACATAAAATATCAATTTATTAATACGTGAAGCAAAAACTTTATAGGTACCCTCTTTTATGAAAATTGCGCGGACGGAGGAGTATGAAATTTCGTACACTGGTACTTTCGTCTCCTGGGGGGATTGGGTCGGCAACGCGCTTGCGATGCTTCTGGTGTTGCAGGCGTCTATAAGCTACGGTAATCGCTTATCATCAGGTGAGCCGTACGCTTGTTTGCCGACCTAGTGACATAAAAAAAACACATAGTTTAAATAGAGAAGGAGTGCAGAATGCTAATATATCTTTTGAATTGATCATAAAAATATATTAAATCAATAAAAAAAATTTACACACACTACCGTGTATTTGACACACACACGCACGCATACACATACTTATACTTTTTGTTGATTGTCACAGTCTATAGACTAATTGAAAAATTTAAAAAAACGTTCTTTACTTTCATAATTTTTTGGTTTTCCTTGATTTATATTTTTAATTACCACTAGTTCGTTTTATAAGCGGCGTGCGTTTTTTCACAATAGTTTTATTTCAGACAAGGTCCGACACTATACAATACATATCTCTCCAATATATATTACATTTACATACAATACATTAACATTATATACATACATAAAATACCACATTATTTTATATATATACATATATACAACAACTAACTAATTTAAAAAAAATTAGTTAATGCTTATACTTCAAAATAAAAATGTGATATTTAACAATGTTTATATGTCACTATTATTATAATTAATTATATTAAAGGATATACGAATTTCTCTCCTTCACCAGTTACCCTCCTAACTTCTCACTCCGTATTTATCCGTGGTCTATGTGTGTCGCATATTTACTGAGGTGTTATTACATAACTTCGAAACTTTATAATTATATATATTTAAACATAATTAAATTTAATGACAAATAGTAAAACACAGATTGTATTTAATTAAGAATTCTAGTGGTTTTTTGATCGCTATTATAGATATAAAATCATGTTCATTTTGTTTTTAAATTTAATGTCCTATAATATATTAAAAAGTTTGTAGAAAAAGTCTACTTTTTATTTACGATTTCACCTTTCTTGTTATATTGATAATTCTAAGGTCTATAGCTTATTACATTTTAGTTTTTCCCGCGATTTTAACGTATAATCAGAAATGATGCAGCTGGAACCACGGGCTATAGATGGAAATAACTAATTTTACAATATATTGAGAGATATATTTGTAAAGTAATACAATATGTATTTGAGAATACGCGTCGTTTATCGAGAAAGCTATAAATAAATAAATAAATATCTTATAACATACACACAGGATCGTCTGTTTCTACGGCAAGGAACTTAATGCTTGTGTTATAGATAACAGTCGACTGATGTAGCTAGTTTTATTTTGATAAATATACATAGAAATAACGCATATAATAAAAACTCATAACCCTCAGAGTAGAAAGCAGGGCAACTACAAACTGTGCCAAGGAGTTAGTCAAATAAGGGACAGGATTATTCGTTATTAGTACCTAAAGTATAAAAGTTCAGGCTCTAAAGGCTGCGCAGAATATTGAACCTTCAGCGTACATATCATAAAGATTAAATAACATTTTCGATGGTATTAAACAGCGCGATGTATAAAATAAAATGTAAAATTGTTTATGGTTTACTTAATCCATGATCTGTACTGCTTTATGCTCCACTGAATGTACCTGAAACAAAAAAAAAGGTCAAATAGGATTTTCATACTCAATTAATAATTAATAAATAAATTAAAAATGTCATTATGAAGAATTTTTTTTTCACTTTTTAACTGACATAAAATACGTTATAACTTTTTATGAGTGGACCGATTACGATCATTATTTTTTATCGATAGCTGTTGCTTGTCATGTAATCTTATTTTAATAGAGATCTGACTGATTTCTACGTGACATTGGTGAAATCATCTGTGCTAGCTTGGCACTGTTGGAAGTCATTAATCTGAATGAATGAAATAAATGAAATGAATACCTCTCGCTAATAATGCGTTGACTTGACCATTTTTTCGTCTACCTACGTTATATTACCGGTCCATGTAATTGAAATCTTGACAAATATACAATACATAAAAACATTGCCATATTTTATAAAGAAAAAATAGTATATATTAAAAACATTTAGTACATATCCTAAACAAATAAAACGCGCATCCTAAACCCGTGCTCACGACCATAAAGTTCCTGTTACGCTGAGCGCTGCGTTTGGCGAATGTTCTCGTGGTAAACTGCAATTTATTCCCGCATACACTTTTACATTGTACACACAGACGGTTGTCCATTCCGGTTTAAATTGATTGCTACGGTGCATTCTGTATTGCTTATATAAATGCATTCGATTGAATTATTAATATTGAAAATAAACTTTTTCAAATAATTTTTGACTTGTCATTTTTAAGCGATATTATTGATTTAAGATAGCCGCTCTCGTGTAGTGGAATAGTCGCCTAAAAGACCGACGGTTTGCGGGTTCGAATCCCATAATTAAAAAATTGAAAAATTTAATATCGCTTCGCTTCAGCCCGTAATATCCCACTACTAGGCCTCTTTCCCCATGTAGAAGAACGGTCAAAGCTTAATCCACCACGATGCTCCAATGCGGGTTGGCGGATTCCCTACTATGAGTAACGATCGCTATCAGGTGTACATGATAACAACCGGGACCGACGGCTTAACGTGCTCTCCGAGGCACGGTGGGGAGACCCACAAGGACTGCACAAACACCCAGACCACGGCAAACACCTGTATGGCCAATACAAATGTTTGTCATGTGCGGAAATCGAACTCGCAACCGCCGACGCAACGGGTACAATCCATGGCTGTAACCGTTGCGCCAACGCGGCGAAAAATTTAATATGAATACAATTTTTTTTTTTTGTAAATGTAAAATGTCTGCCTAACATTTCATCACCATTGCGAACTAAGCTCTACCCGAACAACTCAAAGCAGAGCGAGCTCACAATTCAATTAGTACACAAATTACCCAGGTATAAGTAACGAACCACTTTAACTAGATCCCTTCCGCCAATTTAAACTTTCCCATGTCGCAGGCCTTTTTTTATTTCTCTCAGTTTGCGGATGTCCCTCACATTGAAATGTTTTATTCTTGATTGTATGTTGGTTTCTATTAAAACTTTTTTGTAGTGTTCGTTCATAATACGTATGAATATAATTATATCGCTAAGGGCAAAACTCGACAACGACTGGACCAATTCGGCTATTTTGTCAAGTTATCTAGTCTTTCTAATTCATATACTTAAAATGTGTTTTAAAGTGTACAGTCTATATGTGAATAAGAGATCAATCAGTATTGTGTTTCTGTTGGTGAGTAAGGTGACCAGAGCTCCTGGGGGGTTGGGGATTGGGTCGGCAACGCGCTTGCGATGCTTCTGGTGTTGCAGGTGTCTATAAGCTACGGTAATCGCTTACCATCAGGTGAGCCGTACGCTTGTTTGCCGACCTAGTGACATAAAAAAAGAGAGATGACATGTGAGGTAAGCCAAACTCAATGAAAGTAGATCCCACACTAAGTTTACTAAGATAATTGTAAACATATCTAAGGTACAGACGTCATATGTGCCATATAAAAATCTTAGGTATATGCAAAACAGCAGTTTTGTAATAGTAACCTAAATTAAAGAAGATTATTAGATCCCAAAGACAATTATATTACTGAACGTGCGGTAACCCGTACATACATATGTAATATTAATTTAACTTTTAATGTACTTAAAACAGCACTTCAAGTGATAAAGCATTATTGATACAATGTATCAATTGTGTTAAAAGGAAGTACTTAATACAACAAAGTTAAAACGACCAAATATCTACGCAGGGATATTTTATATAGTACCCGTCAATTGATTACTGAAAATTCTTGTTCCCCTATACTTCCTTCCCGTATATTTTTGTGACACTATAATAGTATCAAGCAAATATAAGGTTCGGCTGGTGGTACGCTGATAACGCAGCTTTTGGACGCCTGCAACACTAGGAGAATTTCAAGCGCGTTGCTGACCCTACCCTCGACCCTCCCCAGGATTGGCTATCTACCCACCACAGGAACACAACACCACGTGAGAACAGCATTATTTAGCTGTAATCTTCTGTAGTCGAAAGTAACTGTCATAGCTCACATAATTGGCAAGTTGAAGTGGCAGTGAGCTGGTCACCTGTGTCGCAGGACCGATGGCCGTTGGAGCAGACGTATCCTGTAGTTGAACCCGCGTCTTGACAAACGCAGTGAGGGACGTCCTTCGATCTGCTGTACCGACGATCTACGTAAGATTGCCGGTGTAGGCTGGATGAGGGTTGCGGAAAACTGGCATGTCTGGCGCTTAGGGAGGCCTATGTCCAACAGTGGACTGCAATAGACTAAGCTGACTGACTCACTGAATATTCTGTAAAGTTGAGGTACTTCCCTGGACTAACTGCTCCACATTTTAGCCAGAATTTTTCCTCAATAAGTCAGTACAGTCTCTGAGACTGCGGGATCGCCGACGTCTACGATGCCGAAAATCGACGCATTAGAGATGTGGTGCTTGAGACGCCTCCTAAAGATCTTGTGGACGGCGTTTCGTACCAACGTATCCATCTTCAGAGAATTCCATATTAAAGACAGACTATCAGCAACTGTACAACTACGAATACTGAAGTTCCTTGGTCACATTTATCGGAGTGAGAACTCGATGGAGAGACTAGTGGTGCAGAGCCAGGCGGAAGGCAGGAGAGCACGCGGTCGATCGCAAACCCGCTGAATAGACGTCATTATAAGGGCTACTGAATCCACCATGGTCCAGTGTGCTCGTGACGCCACCAAGAGAAAAAATACTCGCACATCGCCAGGAGAGCTACTCTCGGAAGTGTTATCTACCCACCAAACACCCCACTATGTACCTCGTCAGCACAACCACGACCACTTTGACGAGAGTGTACGACAATGAAGAAGAATTCAGTACAGTTTAATTGATTTTATACTCTGCAATATATAAAAGTAAAGACTAATCCTTTATTTTGTTGTATGACAAAATACGAAACCACCTCATCCTGTCACATCGCATTATTTTTTAATTAATACATTACGTATGCACACCCCAAGGATCTCATTCATACCTGACCTCTCGCCGGACCTCCGATAAAACGACATTCACGGCCCCAGTCACGTCTAATTGATGGATCGCGTCGTTTGGAAGGACGCCAGCGAAAACTTATTCATAATAAGAAAAGATGGTCCGGATAAATATTGACTGACCGTTCGTATTGTTACATTGAGAAAATTTGGTTAGTGTGTTTGATTGTTTTGTATTGATGTAATAAATTGGTTAAGTAAAATTTGTTTTATTAAGTTAGTCTCTCAAATTGACTTCGTGTTTTTTTTTTTCTTTAATATTTAAAAAGGGTTTGTTGAAGTGTTGAAAATGACACCCTCATAGAACCATCTTAAAACTACCTTCGCTTACTTCTTGTTTGCTTACTTCTTCTTTGCTTACTTCTTCTTTGCTTACTTCTTCTTGGCTTCGTGTTTGTTTTGTGCTTTACCTCATACATTTTCACTGGATGAACCGATTATAATTTTTCTTTTACCAAAAGCTCGTGCTTTTTCTGTAATCTTTACTTGTAAATTGGAGACCTAATGAGTAGTTTTTGAGTTATCGAATAATGCGTTAAATACGTACTGACTGAATTGATTTGAATGATGATCTCACCTTATAACTTGTTGATATAATTTATCATCTTTTTTTGAGTTTACTCATTAAGTATAGATTTTCATATAAGGCCTCCATTATGAAAAAATATGAGGTGTAAAATCTACTGAACGAATGAGCTGGTTAGGTTTTTGTAATTGTATAACCCTGTTGGGTTCCGATAGATGGCGTGATTTAATTCGTTTATTTACCGTTTGATACGCCATTAATCTAATTCTTAGACTAGCAAGCCTTTGTTGTGTCTATTTAGACAGTCGATCAGAAGGAGTAAACTCCAGTCGTGTTTTGGGGCTGCCATACACAATGTTTTGTTTGATAGATTTTGATAGAGAGATATTGAAACTTATACGATATTTCGGCAACTTTGCAGTCGGTTAATCAGTCAACAGACGTCTTTCTCTCACTGATAATGTTATGAAATTACTATGTCTTAAATTTTTTGTTATATTTGCTAATTAACAAGCGCACCTGGCGCTGATGTCAACACAGTTATAATATATTCTATGACTATAACGATTGAACGTTTAACAACCCACAGCTGGGCATGGTCCTTTTACTTCATGTAGGAGAAGAAGCGGAGCTTATTCCACCACGCTCGCCGCTGCGGGTTGGCGGATATATTCTCCACATGAGTAAAGATCGCTATCAGGTATTTATGATAACAATAGGAACTGACAGCTTAACGTGCTCTAAGACGATAGGAACTACTAAATTATGGTGGACTGATATTTGCCAACATAGTGATATAAAAATGTACTTCAAGAATAAAACCAAGAAGGCGAAATTCGAACAACACAATAATGGTTAATTTTATATTAAGTCGCTTAGACCGAATATAAAATCATCATATCAAAAATTTCAATCTAGCGGGTACATTGTTCCATAGCTTAATTGGCTAAAGCACCGACTGACAACGGTCGATTTTTGATATAATATTAAAAAATTTTAAGTCATTAACTTTAATTTCAGGACAGTTGTAAGACATTATTATTTGTAAGAATAATTGTGTTTGCTTGCAAACGAAAAAAAAACCGACTTCAACTACATCAACAAGTAATACAACGTAGATCGACGAAAAAATAGTCAAGTAACTACGCGTTATCAAAGATTACTCAAAAAGTAGTTATCATATCTCGATAAAATTTATATGTGACCACATGATAAACATCAGCTTTCGAGTAAATTAAAAATTATCAAAATCGGCACACCCAGTAAAAAGTTATTGCCGATTTTCGAGAGTTTCCCTCGATTTCTCTAGGATCCCATCATCAGATCCTGGTTTCCTTATCATGGTACCAAACTAGGGATATCCCCTTTCCAACAAAAAAAGAATTATCAAAATCGGTACATCCAGTAGAAAGTTATGCGGTATAATACAACGTAGGTCGACGAAAAAAGCGTCCAGTAAAAACGCATTATTAGATATAACTCGAAAAGTAGTTGTTAGATCTCAAATAAATTTAAATGGGACCAATTGGCATACACCACCTTTCGATTAAAACAAAATTTGTCGAAATCGGTCTACCCAGTCAAAAGTTCTGATGTAACATACATAAAAAAAAAAAAAAAAAAATACAGTCGAATTGAGAACCTCCTCCTTTATTGGAAGTCGGTTAAAAAAGCGATTTATCATGGAAAACTACATGGATGTAAAACCAAACTTTGTTATATAGCTAGCTGATTCTGCAAACGTTTTTGCCATATAGGTTATTGACCCCTTTAATCCCCCCCTTAAGCTTAGGGGTATGAGACATACAAAAATTTATAAAAGTCGGTGGATCCGTTTCGGAGGAGTGTGGTAATTAACATTGTGACACGAGAATTTTATATATAAGATACAAAAAAAAAAATAATTAAATAATTGAAAAAAATAATTTTCAGTATTAAGACAATTAATATAAATTATATACACAGAAATCATGGTTATGGAGAGTATTAAAATTAATTTTCATTAAATCAGTAACGTTTTCTCATAGCAGTAAGAAATATAAACACATACTAAGACAGTAAATTAAATAACTTTATAGTGTAAAATACCTCAAAAAGATTTGCCTGAAAAGGCAAACCGTTCAATCGATCACTGGGAACAGTTTGCTAAGTGAAAACCGCTGTCGTCAGCGCTCACCTGAACCCAATACAACTGAATATAACTCGCTCACTTTGAGTGACTTTACACAAAAAGAATTAATAGAAAAACTTCGGCATATTTGAAAATTAATTTTACACATATGTATTTATATAATTAAATGTAGAATAACTGTAGTAAAATATAGGCTAAATCAGTCGGGCGTTACTTAAAACACGGATATTGAGATGCCTAATACAAGAATAGACGACCGTGTGCGTGCGTGCGAGCGTGCGTGCGTGCGCGCGCGTGTGTGTGTGTGTGTGTGTGTGTGTGTGTGTGTGTGTGTGTAGTTTAGTGTAGTGTAAAGTTTTTTTTGTCGACGTGTACATAAAAAATAAAACTAAATAAATTGTTATTAAAAAAAGTTCTATAATAGTATTTAAAAGATTTTAAAACGATGTTGTTCCGACAACGATGAACAAATGTTAATGTAATCGTTGCTTTTTGTGTTTCCTTTCTGGAAACATAATTTTGTGTATAATAAAAAGAGGCTCGCGATACACTTGGTTCCTGAACCACTGACTAATATATTTTTAGTTCTTTATAAAGATTAAATATTGTTTTTGATATAGATTAAAATATTGCTAAAACGTTTAATTACCTGCTTATTTTATGCCGCTGTCTTCTGAATAAATCAGTTTAGTCAGTTCAGCCAATTGCAGTCCATCGCTGGACATAGGCCTCCTCAAGAATAAGACAGACTTTTAAAGACCAGTATGAATAATATTTTCAAGCCTTTAGTAACACTTTCCCTACATTTATTAAAACAATAATAGATTAATTTAACAATAGTGTTTTTGATGAGAATTTACACGCACTTCTTAAACATATAAAACCATATCACAATAAATGTTAAGTGTACTAGTACTATACTCGTACTATACTCGTACTATAATCGTACTATACTCGTACTATAGTCTTAGTCATCTGTAAGGGAGGTAGCGAGTCATTCCCAATACAAGTGTCTCTGACTACTTACTGGGAAGACTCGGTGATGAATCGTACCAGAGATTATAGAAATAAATTATTTTTATTTTTTATAAATCATGAAACAAAATCCCTTATCACTTCTGTCTCTCTATAACTTCTCATTAAACTTTAAAAGTACTGAACCGATTTTGATGCACTTTTTATAAGACATTGTAATATATGAAAAAGGTTTAGAAATATATACTTTTTTATGGCTTAGTGTAAGTGGTTTTCTATAACATTTATATGATTTATATCGATACGTAAGCATTTGAAATCGAGTACGTAAGCCATTTTGACGTCATCGCAAAAGACAAGTCAGGCAGTCGCCCGGTGTTACTAGCATTTGTAAGTTGTCTACAAATAAATAAACTAAAAAAATTCCCATTGTACCAACGTCACTCCACGAAACACGCGAGCGTTTCCTGAAGGCTCGAGTGGTTTCCGCGTCCGGTTGTAAAAAGCGTACCGTGAAGAATAAGCCGAGCCCTATTGATACTGAATGTGGTCTGAAACATTTTTACTATGTAGCATTAAAATAGGAACATTTTTTTTTATTTTAGGACAATAAAATGAAGTTATGGAGCAATCATAGATTATAGGCATGAAATTGTTCGTGTATTTCAATGAAGTTAAAGATTTGATGTCATATTATTAAAAATAAATGATGATATTTTACAAAAAAAAAAAATGTGAATACGTGTGGACAATGTTTTTTTTTAATCTTTTATTTAATGGGAGTTTAATCACCCAGTGATTCTGTTACCCCCGTAACATAAATGATAAAAAATGACAACAACAAAAACATAGCCATATAACAATAAGTAACATTATACTTAGTTTAAAAAAAACAATCACACACACAATGACAATGAAGGACAATGTGAAGTTTACATAGTTAGCAAGCTGCATACATAACAATTATAAGGAGTATCTAACGAAGGCGGAATAAGGAGTTTCGTTACATCCATTAAATAAAAAAAAAAAACATGAATGACATGAGATATTAAATAAGATTAAATAATGATCAAAAACTAAACAATAAAATCTTCAGTAAATTTATTTTTAAAAAGAACAATCATGGTGCAGAGGTTAAGATTTCAAAATCACAATTAGAAAACAAAAAAGTCAAACTCTGTCTTTATTAACATATTTTTTTTTTATGAACTGTATTCGTCTTGTTTTTTTTTTGTATTAATATTTTAGTCATTTAAGTGTGCAATGTTTCTGATGTCCTTAGTAAATATATTTTTCTCCCTTTTCTTTCTTTTCTACAAACTATTTTTACACTGTTTTAACATATAAATAAATAAATAAATAAATATCTACACAACATATAGGGTCGTCTGTTCCTAAAGTAAGCAATTTAATGCTTGTGTTATAGGTAACAGCCAACTGTTATAGCTACATATTTTTTTTCGATAAACATACTTATGAATAATACATATCTAAATATATAAATAAATATTTATATTACAACCAGATTCAGAGTGGGAATCGAACCCACAGCCCTCGGAACATAAAGCAGGGTCACTCCAAACTGCGCCAACGAGCTAGTCAAAAAATCTTATTCACTTCTAGTTTTTCATAGTCATCGAAAGTTTCAAAAGGCGGCCAACAATTTATTTCACATTAGAGCCTTTATACTACCATTAGTCCTTCGATAAGGGCCGGATCCGCAGGTTTTTGTGGCTAAAGTTATTTAAAATAGAAGCGAAACGGATATCATTATAACGCCCATACACACAATATAACATATAACATACACACACGGTCATCTGTTTATAAGCTAAGTTTTAGTAATAAGTAATTTATGCCTATATCTTACTTGACTGCCGCGGACTACAGATAATTATGTTTTTGTAATAAATTATCTATACAAGTTAAATAATCTATACAAATAAGTAAAGGAGTGTGTTTGTTATATTAAAATAACCGCTTTTTACTAAATGCATATGGACAACCATTTGGTATATGTACTGTGTATACAAATACACAGTACATATACCAAAATGACATTTTTTACAATTTTTGCTTGTCTGTCTGTCGCAGTTGGATCGATTTTGACGGGACATTCACTGGCCGATAGCTGATGTAGTAAGAAGTAACTTAGGCTATTATTATTTTAGAAATGTATTTATTTTATAACTCTGCGAACTGAACGATAAATTTTTTGTTAAATTCCACGCGGACGAAGTCGCGGGTACAGCTAGTTACATATAAAATAGATAGTAAAACACCAGATATGGAGTGGATATCAAACTTAGAAACCCCAGATCATAAATTAGGGTCATTGCACTACTACTACACTTCAGCCTGTAACTGCTGGTCATAGACCTTTTTCTCCATGTATGAGATCGATCGGAGCATAATATTCCCTTTTATGAGTAACTATCGCTATCAGGTGTATATAATAACAACCAGGTCCGACCGCTTAACGTGGCTACGAAGTATGGTGAGGAGACCCACAAAGACATACATCTAAACCGGAAAGAAAAATGTATACAAATACAAATATCCATCCCGAGGAATCGATCCGCATACCGCCGGTGTTTAGGTGCGTACATGAAACACTGTTTACTACACCAAAGCGGTTGGTAAAGTGGTGAATGCAACCTGCATAAAATGAAATTTTACTTTTATTGTTTTATATCCAAATATTATTTAATTATAAAACTTGATAATATTTTGTTCTGTTGACTAGATGGTATAATTTGACGCCAACCACCTACCTACAACCTAACCTACCACCTACCTACTATACAGTTTCTTATGAATTTTTCGTCGTTATAAAAGCGCTACGTTACTACTGTCAATTCACTTCATTTCATTTCATAAATCCTCTCCTTTATTTTTTCAAGCAATTTATATATCATACAGATTATATTTAAAACTACAAAATGTCTGACAAAATCACTACAAAGTGATATTAGTATTGAAAAACGGATTACGCTCATTATATTCCCACACATGAATAAAATCATTAAAATTTATGCCCAGCTATTGTGAAAACTGTACCCGGCGATAAACTTTTTGCGACATGGTAATTTCTGCCGTGGCTGGCTTTTGAGTCTTAAATTAAATAACCCACATGACATTTCAGAACCGCGCGTCGAGATTAAAAACTAGTTGAATTTAGTTTCTGCAGCGAAAATTACACGAATTTAAATCATTTGCGCGAAATTATGTGCTCAGTTGGTTATTATTTCTTTTACGTGATTACGGTTTTTGGATATTATAATGTAGGCAGAGGATTTATTTTATAAATGTCTATCTGTATAGACAGATTTTAGCACTGAAATGCACATATCATTATTTTATTGTTTTCTGCATAGTTAACATTAAATTTCGTAATATTTCTATAGTTATCAAATTTGAAATTTCTTTCATCTCTCCTCCATTCTACTAAACATCGGCATCCCCTATCCCATTTCCTTTAGAATAAACAAAAATTATACTGCAAAACTATTTTGTATCAAGTCACAATATTACAAAACATACATCAATTAATAATAACCGAAAGTAAAACAAAAAATCGGTAACAGCAATAAAATCCATCGGAGCTCTGCTACAGGCTACAGGGTTTACGAGCTCGGCCCATAATTTGCCAAATTGGTGCCAATGGCGCGTGGGGCTGCCAAGTTCGATGCAAATTAGATTGCCTTATTACCATACGGACTCTAACTTACGCGTTTTGAAAGTGGAATGGAAGTAACTAATGAGTTTACCAGGATTTTAATGGCGGAGTCTGATTTAGCGGATATTGCGTCATTTGACGGCTTCTGCAATTTAATATCCGCTTCAAGTGTTGCATATGTAGTTGAATATATACTAGTTAGGATGATCGAAATATCTTCTTTTTTTAACTCATCGCCTTTTTTCATATTTTTATTACTTCATGACATAGATAGGTACGTTTGTATTTATGATATACATACGTTTTTTATCTCCAATATATGTATTATTATATGTTTTGTAATTTACAGGATAAAGTTCTTGTTTAAAAAAAATAACTTCCTTTATTATTTTTTAAAAATAATCTTTGGACATTATATTTAGTTTGAATAAGAACACTTATGATGATAGAACTTTATAAACCGAATGAAAAAGCCATAGTTTCGCTTTGATTGCTTAACATTTTAAATATACAGCACACCTTTTATAATAACAACAAATATTTACAACATACACACACGGTCATTTGTTCCTAAAGTAAGCAACTTAACGCTTGTCTTAACTTGTGTTGTTGTGTGTGTTGTGGTAACAGCCGACTGGTATACCGACGGTTTTTAATGCTATAGTTACTAAAACGATGGATAAAACAAGAAATAATCAAACCTAAAAAACGAGTGTGCAGTGAGGGTGAGAAACTTCTTTAGCAATAGGGCTACATTGCCTGCAGGCAGACCAGGGAAGCTCTTCCGAGGGTCAACCCAGGATTGTCCCGCAAACTTCGCGGTAATGGGAGAACTCAGCTCCGACTACTGATCGGGGCTCTTACCGGACATACCTAACCTAACAAATACTTACACAATTTAGGTGTTACAGACAGCCCCCTATGCAGAGCGTGCATGGAGGTAGAAGAAACGGTCTCACAAATCCTGCTGGAATGTGGTAGTGTGGCGAACTATGGGCACTACACCTCGGGACACCGAAGCCGCTCCAGGAAGTCGTCGGCAATGTGAAGGGTCTGCTAGGCTTCCTTAAGGAGCTGGGCTGGCACGAATAGTGTCCACAGCCAGTTACGTTACGTTAATAGGCGCATGAAGACGTCGAGTTGCGGAGAATGGCCCGTTAATCATCATTTTTAGGCCTACGTTGTGTTTTAGATATACAAAACGTAACTAGCTATGAGAAAGAGAGAAAAAATGTGTGCTCACACCTCTCTTTCTTGCTCCGTTCGCCTCAACAGATCACACTTTTCGTAACGCCCCCGTCACGCATTCACCAGATCACTCCCCAAGTCAAGCGTGCGTAAAAAGGTTTTACTTCAAAAAGTGATATCACTTATAAATAAAGATCTTAGTTTTATTTATTCATAAGTTACTATCGACAATGTAACAAAGAGTACTCAGGCTCTGTGTTAAAAAGTTAAGGGTATGTTCGTGAACGACACGCCACCTAATTCTGGTAGCTTTGAGACTTTTCTAGCGGCTAATGACATTGCATCGTACTTAACGTTTGCTTAAAGAAATGGTTTCGAGTAACTCTCACACCGACGCGTAATCATTATTTTGCTGATATTCTTGTACTTACTACATTTTTTTTAGATACAGTGTGGTAGTACAAGCCCACATATTAGATGGTGGAAATAGTGAAATACTAAATATGGATAATAAGTCACAATATATAATTACATATACGAGTATGGGTCAACAAGTGGAAGCTGGATACTACATTCTTTTACTAATAAATTATTATTAGATATTAAATCTAATGACCACTTCTGATGTCGCGGGTTTTGTCCTTGAAAATGATAAGTATTTGCATAGTCTGCACGACATAAGGTTGTGATTGTTTTGCATTTGTTACGAGAACGTGGAGCCTTAAACGGCAAAAGATTGAAATAGAGTGGGCTCTCGTAATTAGGTGTAAATAAGATACGATTATTATTCAGCCTGTAACATCCCATTACTGGACATCGGTCTCTTTCTTCATGTAGAAGGTTCGGTGCTTAATCCTATTCTCTCTTTATATATAAAACCAGTCTGTGAAACTTCACGATTTGTTATTCTATATCAATAATAGTAAATATAAACGTAAAATAAAATATATAATCAACTTATTATATAAACATTTAAGTAAAACCCGTTTATGGTACATGTTAATAATGCATTATACAATAAAGCAAAAAAAAAATAGCTATCTTTTCTGACAAACAAAAAAAAACCATGTGAATAGCATCAGCTTTCGACTAAAAAAGAACCATCAAAATCATTTCACTCAATAAAAAGTTATGAGGTACAATGACAACAATGAACAATGAATGAAAAATGACGGTTAGCGAAAAAATAGTCAAGCAAATACGCATTTTATATATAACTCAAAAAGTACTTGTCCATTCTATTAAAAACACAATCATCGAGATCGGTTCACGATCCACATTAAAATGTTATGGGATGACACACATAAAATATACAGTCGAAAAGTTAGTTAGGATATAAATGAAGCATTGAACAAAATACAAGTATAATATTTTACAATAATTACGGTGTGACAGTAAGAATTTAAAAGACCACTTCTCCCTTTAGCGGTTTCGTTTCTAGACCGCCCGCTGTTTCTTAGCCGGCCTGGAATTAAATACGTAATATTCTAAGAAACTTACTTTACATTATAAAGGCAGCGGGATAACTTAAATATTCATATTAAATGCGCCGGATAAGAGAATGGCAGAATGAATTGTTTTGTTTCGAAATGAAATGCAGTAGAACGTGCGTGAGCGTTATAGACATAAAATACTAATTTAATTTCTGTGCTGCTTTTTTATGATTTCGTACGTGTCGTATATTGGGACTTTGCATTATTTTTACATCTATACATGAGATAAAGGTATATATAACAAATACATGTGGCTACGGTACTAAAGAATATAGCCCTCTCTTCCCGTGGGTGTCGTAAGAGGCGACTAAGAGATAACACAGTTCCCTGGAACCTTGGAACTTAAAAAGCCGACCGGTGGCGGGATAACCATCCAACTGCTGGCTTTGAAATACATAGGCCGAAGACGGGCAGCAGCGTCTTCGGTGCGACAAAGCAGTAGTGGCAGAACTGCGGTCACCAACCCGCCGGCAAAACACACGAGTTCACGTTATTTTTGGCGTAAACTTGTGGAGGCCTATGTCCAGCAGTAGACTGTATAGGCTGTAATGATGATGATATATAACAAATAAAACCTTGGTCCAATACATCATGTGTGGTTGTGAATCATGTTTAAGAAAATAAAGTACAAATGATTTTTTTTTAAATTCATTTTTAATGTTTCAAATGTAGTTTTTTTTTTTGTTATTTTAAGCGCTCTTTTTTCACGTAATAAAATTTTATAATTAATTGATAAATCAATTTATAGAATATATAAAAATTTAGCGTTGTCTGGTCATTTATGTTAGCACCAGATGCAAATTCCACCGGTGCCCAGGCGCCTGTCATAGAAACTTAAGCTATTAGACATTATTGAGTCTAGCAGACAAACACTAAAGATAAACTTTTGTTAACGACCTTAACATACAAAAAACTCTAATTTAACTTCTTACGTCAATTACCCGTTTCATATCCGATTATAACCGGTTTAATCAAGTATTCGCTAGTATTAGCATAAATCATAATAAGCACGGATAGACCCGAATGCAATAATTCACGATTTTTAGCCCTCCTGAATTCCAGCGCGTGCAGGACGCGAGTAAGTAGATGTTTTGGCTTATCACCATAGATTAGGTGTTGTCGTACATGTGGCATAAATGAAGGTTGCATATTTATATATACTACCATCTCTATCCAGGGTATTTCTACGTACGTGTAAGTTTAATATGTACATTAGACATTACTTAAGTAAGTAATTTTTCTCTCTACCCTCCTACATTTCACACTCTTTATTTCTTCAGGTGTAACTCAAAAGTACGTCAAAAAGTGCGAACACTGTTAATTGATTGCTAATAGTGCTTATTATGATTTAAAATAAATGTGGTAGAAATATTCTATTTAAAACACCATGTCAAAATATCTCATTCGTTTGAGTTTTTAAAAACGAAAAAAATAACTTGATTCACCGAGCTAGGCTCAAAAATATACTTTATTGCCATAGTTTAAATTGTACATCATTTATACACTCATATCATAATGTTTAAAATATTATTTAGACTAACATACTGTGGTATTCCACTGTCACACTATGTTTCGATATATTATCTTCAGAAAATCTATTATCCAGTAGATTTCGACTTTATGCGACGATAGAAGATCAGTTCCCAGCAATTTCATCATAAAAGCGCATAACGTTCAATTTTAACCTTGTAGGTATAAAACATAAAACGAATGAATCACTTGTGCGATCTCATAATCTTTGTCTACCCTTCCTATTCAAACCTGTCTTTAATTTATGCGGCCGTTGTCTGGCGACCCCCGCTATAACGGCGCTCCTCGTAACTCACCGCTCGGTTAGTGCGTACAAATTGAAAGCTCCACTACAACAGAGTATGTATGATTTTTAAAGGGAAATCATGACGGAACCCTAATTTTATTTATGGTGTTGACACGTGACTTTTGTTTGGTTTACCGTACTCAGTGTCAAGATTTTACGATTCTAATGACTTGTTTGGTAAGCGAGTGGAAGTAAGGAAATGGATCAAGTTTTTTGGTTTCTGGAGTTGATGTATTTACTTTGACTAAAATGAGTTTGGTGTTAAATTTTAAGTGCCTTTTTTATTATTTCGCTTCAGCCTTTTTGGATACGATTTTGCCATAATATTGTTGTCATATTGCTGTACAAAAATTTGAGATCAGTTTTTAAATTTAATTTTGGTTTAATGTTGCTTTCAGGGATAAGATTTTCCAAGATTTCATGTGTAACTCTTGACATGTACAGACTGTCCATAATTTTATTATATAAAAAAAGAGAGGGGGGGCTAAAGAATTTAGCCACCCCCTCTCTTCCCGTGGGTGTCGTAAGAGGCGACTAAGGGATAACAAGGTTCCACAACCACCTTGGAACTTAAGAAGCCGACCGATGGCGGGATAACCATCCAACTGCTGGCTTTGAAATACACAGGCCGAAGACGGGCAGCAGCGTCTTCGGTGCGGCAAAGCCAGTACTGCGGTCACCAACCCGCCTGCCCAGCGTGGTGACTATGGGCAAAACACATGAGTTCACGTTATTTTTAGCGTAAACTTTTGGAGGCCTATGTCCAGCAGTGGACTGTATAGGCTGTAATGAATGAATAATGAATGAAAAAAAAAGAAAAATATACATATTGTATAAAGACGGCTTGAGGTATTTTACTTCCAATAAATTTACATATCAACGAATTTCAAGCATCAAAACATTCGTCAACGCGACTAACGTTGTAAGTTCTTATTTTTTTTTTTTTTCTTTTCGATTACATCCTGCATCGACCGGCAATGAACTTTTATATGTATTACATTCTTAATAACTTAAACTCTCTTTTGATAGTCCATAAGTTAATATTGAATATCTCGTTACCCATCTCGTAATATGAAACCTCATAGTTAACACACATGCTATACAAATTTATCGATCACGATGTTTAGCTAAACGTCCGTTCGACGTCAGAACGTCACCTAAGCGTCAACTAATTGAATTATAAGGGCGAGTGTCAATTCGCATGACGTCGCGCAAACGCCGGTCCCCATTAGCTGCATAAAGTGCAGATTGGATGCAAATCGCACGGGACCGGCTAATTTATCTGCGCGTAAATTGTACCGCTTACCAAATGTACTTATTTCTCGTTAAGGTTTGTAAATTCGATACAAAAGTATATTTTTTTGTGTTCAATATTTTATTGATCGATGCTTCTTGATCTGACAGAGCGTAGAGCATAGATAGTGTTATAATACTTTTTATTTGTTTTATTTTTTTCATAGAAAACTTGATCATATGCAAACGTTATAAAGCATAATTTACTATAACAAAAAAAAAAAAAAAAAAATTAAAAATCTTAAATGAAAATTTGAAAGTTATCAGAAAAAAATACGTCATATTTAAAATATTTTCAATAAAAAAAATTTTACAATTAAAATATGTAATTTCTTTATTTTTAAAATAATGCTTACCAAAATTAATTCTTTAATAAGAGTGCAACAAGATATACATAATCGCTGTTCAAAAATTAATTAAGCTTAATTTTTCACAAAAAAATGATTTTATTGAAAATCTATTAACATCATACCACGATAATCTATAAAGTATTTCTACATTTAACCAAAAATACATCACAAATTTTACTCAAGACATATTTTAAAAATAAAAGAGTTAAGTATAGAATCAACCAACCATACCGAGAACGCTTACATGCGGAGGGCACGCAGCTAATGAAATTTTCATATGAAACGGATCGCGGTCTGCGCCTCACGACACTCGACCACTGTTTCATATTCACTTTTAACGTACTGACGGACAAAGTATGGTTTAAATGTATTTAAACGTAATATATTAAGCTATTTACGTTTGTCAGCGGACATTGTCCGAAATGAAACCGCAAACTTTCATGTTACGTTCATTAATTAAAACAAACTGTTTACTTTTATGCATTTTTGGTTTACTGTAAAGCAATTTAGCGCGAATTTTTTCGGCTAGTTGGTTAATCATTGACCTTGATAACTAAAAACCGGCCAAATGCGATACGAACTCGCGCACCGAGGGTTCCGTGCAAACAAAATTATTAAAAATATTTTTATTAAATGATGTAACTAAAAATTTATGCTTTTCGCAATTTATTATTTATCTGTGCTCGTAAGACGTTGCTTAGTACCAAATTTCAAGATTCTGAGTTCGCGGGAAGTACCCTGTAGGTTTTGATTCCCTTGCGAGTGTCGAAAACTTGCAGCATAAACGGCTGTATCTTTTGATTTTATTGGCTTAGAAGTTTAATAGATATTTGATGATTACTATATATTTAAACATGTGTTTAATTATTATGTGAAATATATTCCAATTGTTAAACTATAATAATAATAACTTTTTATTGCACACTAAGAGTGAGCTAAATTACAAAAATAAAAACAGGAGATAAGTACAAAAGCCTTATCGCTAATGAGCGATCTGTTAATTATTAATTAACTATTATAATAAGAAAGTAACAAAACAAAACAAGAAGCAACGAATTCACCCCATCCTTACTCTACCGTTTTTTCACAATTCATTTCATGGAAAACAGAACGTAAAATCGGATTGTGGAAATTAAAACCGTTATTCTAATTCCGAAACAAAAATTTATATTAATAAAGCTAATTGTTATTCAGATGGAGAAGCAGGAAGCCACGCCGGACCCTCTGATGATACAAATATGCAAATATCAGTACGAAACACACACATAAATTGCTTCGCTTCAACTATGCACTGATGGGGTGTGCATGTAGTTTGAATTTTTATCTTAATACGTTCAATGACCTTAAAATTGTAAATATAAATGGAGCTTAAGTTGGTACACTGGTTGGTCGACTAATTGGTCAATAAATTCGTCATACGATTAAGCCTGTAACATCCCACTGCTGGGAATAAGCCTCTTTCTCTACATAGGAGTAGTCGAGGGTTGAAGCTCAACCCACCACGCTGCTCCACTGCGGGTAGGCAAATATATTCCCTACTATGAGTAACGATCGCTATTATCTATCTATGATAATAACCAGGACCGACAGCTTCGTGCTCTGCTGACGTGATCTGCGAGGTACGGTAATATTGAATTGAACACGCAACCGCCGGTCTGTGAGCGCCCACACGAGAGCGATGTCACCAGAGAGATAAGAAATTCGTCAACTTGATTTAAATTGTTTTTATTTTTATTTGCGTATGTGTGTGTGTTTTTTTTTTACAATATTATAAAAAGCTACTTAGAATTCAGTTCTTATTTTGTTAGGTTATCTAAGCGTGTTATGAGTTAGTTGTATATTGGTACGCTAGTCTTATGTATTTGTATGAAAAGTAATAAATGGTTTATATTTTTTCAATTATACAAAAATTCGTATCTGGTCTGGATGTGTACAGTTCCAAGTTTTAAAATCATGACTTTGAGAGTACATACATAAAGCCGTCGGCCCGGTTGTTATCATAGATATATGATAGTGGACGTTACTTATGGCAGAGATATTGTCTGCAAAACGACTGCATTATAGATTTCACTTCAATCCTTCTTCTATGTATAGAGGAGGCCGCTTCCCAGAAGCAGACCTAAAAATATTCCAACTATACACACACCGCTAAATTCACTTCGTGATAAATAAACAGCGTTGTCCAGTTCATAAAATCACCAAGTATATTCTTTCATAAAAATCCTTAATCGATATTCAAAGCCAAGATATTCAAATTAAAAACCCTATCCCATAAACAAAGGTTTTACGGGATTCCATTAGAGTTCCCGTCGACCCTCGCTGAAGAGCCGCCGGTTCGAATTAGCAAAAATCGCAAAATACAAACAAAACTGTCCCCCTACGAAAGACGTCATATGGGACATCCATTAAGTGAAAAAGATTGGCAAATGTTGGGACCAAGTAGAGATTGGGAACCAATATTTGACAAACAATTAATTTTAGTTATTATTTTTATTAATATTAATGACTGAAATATCCTTAGCTTTTGTATCGTCTGCGTAATGTCCCATGTGTAAATATTTTTTTTATATATTCATTCCATTATATAGTACTAGTATATAAAATTATATCAAAAATTCCAAAATTCTTAAAAAAAATTTTGTTCGATTGTTCAATAAAGATTTATCTATACATATAAATAAAATTGAAGTGAATGTCTGCTATTTTAAAGTACCTGTGTTTTATATCAAGTGCGTTTAGTTATTTACGCGATACTAATACACAATCAAACGATTTCAAAAATGTTGTGTCTATCTGTCTGTCTGTTTTTCTGTTTTGACTTTCATTAATAATAATAATAATAATTTTATTTCAGACAAAGTCCATACAATTAAACAGCAGAATACAAACATAATTAAGAAACAGAGAAAAAACCAAAATTAAACATAGGAAAATAATAAAACATAGGATAATTATATCAAAATACACACAAATATACAATATTTAGTAATCGATTAAATAGAATTCATGTCAATAATTTATTAATGTCAATAATAAGCAAAGTCAACCTATTAAATTAAATAATTAATTAACAAACAAAAAAAAAAGAAAAATAATAATAATTTTTAATACATTCAGAAATTATTTAAAACACAATACAATGTCAAATACATAAAAGAACAAGAAGTCACCCTTTTCCTATTACTACGCACATCAACCTATGTTGGATCGGACAATCCGTGCGTGAAGCAATCATCCTGAGGATGCCATTGCTGCTGTCTCTCAACCGTCTTAATAATGACCCAACCTTTTTACGAATTAGTGCATCGTATCCATCCGTATGGGCTTCGGCAAACATAAGCGACGCGGAGCAATGTGGAGGCAGCCGCAGTAGCATCCTAAAGATGTTGTTATATTGAACACGCAGGACTCTGGCGGCCCGACGGGTATAACTCACCCATAGACTGCTCGCGTACAACGATTGGCAATATGCCTTAAACAAAGTTATTTTTACTGGCACGGAACATCGAGCGAATCTACGGGCTATCATATTCCCTCGGACCGCCAGAGTCCTACGCTCACGTTCCAGATCCTCGTCGTCGGTCAAACTATCGGTCACAATGTGCCCTAGATACCTAAAACTGTTTACCCGCTGCAGCTCTACATCGTATAATGTAATCGGAGGAACACAGACTGGCACGTATACACCAGATTTACCCTTGAAAACAAGAATTTTGCTTTTTTTTGCGTTATATGTCAGTCCATGCTCCCGCGCATACGATGCACAAATGTTCAGCAACCTGCGAATAGCACCCACCGTTGGTCCCAGCAGCACCATATCGTCCGCGTAACTAATATTATTGACACATACGTTGTCGATATAACAACCGGTATGAGTGCTGCTGAGCTCACCGATCAGCTCATTTATGTACAGGTTGAATAACAAAGGAGAGGTCAGTCCGCCCTGCCTGACGCCGCACTCCATACCGTATGGCTCGGATAGAACCCCATCCCACCTCACCTGGTTCCGCTGGCAGCGATACCATTCCTGAAACAGCGATACTACCTCCACTGGCACACCCGCATCGCCCAGCTTCCCCCAAAGCTTATCATATAGGACAGTGTCAAAGGCTTTTGACAAGTCCAGAAAACACGCGTATATCGGTGTTTTCCTATCCGTATAATACTGTACAGCCTGCTTAAGACACAATATAGCACTTTCAGTAGAAAGCCCACTTCGAAAACCAAACTGAGCTTCATGCAGCTTTATGTGCTTCATGAGAATGTCATTAAGCAGGCCATCCAGCACCTTGGCCATAATGTTGGCAAGTGAGATGGGACGGTAGTTATTTCCATCCGAGACATCACCAGTTCTGTTCTTAATAATAGGTACTACTATAGTTTTAGTAAGTTCCTCTGGTAAGTAACCGTGACAAAGACAAAGATTGTAAAATTGAGATAGGACGTGTGGCAGGCAGACCCCAGCGTGCCTAAGATGCTCGATGCTGAGACCATCGCATCCAGGAGATTTACCTCCACTCATACCACTGATAACGCGACTAACCTCCTTCGCTGTAAACCTAACCCTAACCTGACTGCCAATACTCCCAGCACCACACGATCGAGACATATCTGTCTTATGCTGCGGTAGCACCCTAAAATGTTCACGAAACATATTAGCAATCATATGTTTGTCACTAATACCATCAACGCACACAGGAAGGCCAGGCTTTTGGCTCATATTTCCCGTCACTTTCCAGAACTGTTTGAAATTGTTAGCAGAGTGAAGGGAAGCAAGTGCATCCATTTTAAATTGCACCTGCCTATCTTGGCACCACTTCAGCTTCTGCTTAAACAATTTCCTACTTTCCTTCATATCAACATATGTCTGACCCGTATTCGGTTTTCCCGCTTCCACCCAGGTCAAAAACCTCAACCTGGCCTCCCTGTGGTAATATGCAACATATTTGTTCCAACCCGCAACGTAACCACCCCTCCTTCGTACCCTCACCACCTTACACGAGGCTGTTGCTGCAGCGGATAATATAGTAACCAGTCTCAGGTACATATTTCTTATTAATAATTTGTGCTCAGCATTAACACAAGTTCCATCGCAACAATAACTCATTTCGCCCGGGATATCAATTTCTCGTAGTTGCTCATGACATATTTTACTATATCTACGGACTTGTTCGTCAGTACGTTCCCCCCATACAACCCCACTGAATACCCCTGTAGAGACCGTCGTGTGCCTATACGGCACTAGATCCAAGTCACAATCTATTATAAGTGGGAAATGATCAGACCATTGCACGTCATACTCGACTTGTACATTAACTATTGTGGACAACGCTGCATTCGTGACAACGCAATGATCCAACCACCTCACACAACCATGGGCCTCACTAATAAAAGTATACGTGTCATCTTTCATAAGATTAAGGTCCACACAAGTCCACGTCTGGTCATCACAAAACTCCAATAAATGTCTACAAAACAGTTCATTAGGATGTGCATTGAAGTCACCCAACATATAAACTACCGAACAGTCACTGTTTTCTTCAATAATTGCACTGATTGAACTTAAACACTGAGTGAAAGTATGCAGGTTATCGGGACAATCAGTAGGCATATAAACGCTAAATAGCATAAAAGACATACCACTAGCTTGTATTTTCACTGCAGACAAGCGAGCATCACCACAATCTATAACTGACACTGATCGAAAAGCACTCTTTCTCCATAAGATAGCAACGCCACCGTAAGGCCTGCCCGTAAGGAGGCCTGCTGAGGCGTCCATCGCAGATGTTCCCGTGCTGCCAAACTCCTTATTAATGCCCTCTAGCTCTGGCAACTCATGAGGAAATAGCCACGTCTCTTGCAGAGCTATGATGTCCGCTTTGTTACAAAGATCTCTTATTCCATCTAAAGATCTTTTCAGAGATTTACAATTAAATGAAATAAATTTCGCATTTCCCTTTCTATCCATTGCTGGTCTCTTCTATATGATGCCTCTCTGCCAATCGTTGTTGATGGCTTTCATTTTTGCCAGTCATATGAACAAAGCGCCTGAAAGATATTCCCATAGGCCACATACTGTTGTCAAGATATATATGTAAATTTACTTTACTTACATATATTTTAAAAGCGCTGTAATTACGTTCGCGAGCCATTTTAATCCTAATAGGAACCACTTTTTCTTCAGTTCTGGTGAAGATATACTCAGCTACATCCTCCTCCGACACATCCTTGTGTACATTAGTGATAAACAGGGGTATCTTAGTATCTGCTGGCTTAAATTTGCTATTTTTATCAATAAGCGCTTTCCCTCTCAAGGTGGTGAATTTATTATTACTATTTATCTTTCTTTTATTATGCACTACTGTCCACTTTTCATTATCTAATAGTTGATTAATCCCATCAATACTCGCAACCGCCGCAAATGTACGTTTTTGTTCTGAACAGTTCATTTGCCCGTTTTGTTTACATTCTACACCGTCCGCACAAACAGGTGCCGCCGGCACGGGCGCATTCATAGACCTCGGGAGTGAGCGAGAGCAACATTCGTTCGTTCTTTGTCTCGCAGTTGTAGATTCTGCCACAGGTGTATTCATTGATGGCAAGTCGATATCACCAATGTCTACCCTCCGCACTTTTTTATTTATGTTCGCGGGTGATTGACAAGGCGTACAGAATAACGGATCATATTTAAAATTTTCCGTTTTCGATTTTATTTCATTTAATTGATCAATTGTAGCGTAGTTGTTTTTGATGTGATCTAATTGAGATTTTAATAAAGTTATATCTTTCAAAAGACTCGTTACATCTACATGATCAAATGTCACCGGTGGTAGTCTATGTAGTTCCTTAGCCACAAAAATCGGAATTTTTTCAGGATCAGTACTTTTAATTACAGTTAAGATGTCCTCTAGATCTCTCTGTATTTTACCATCATTTTTCTTTTTTCGTTTGACGTTTTTGATATCGGTGGAAATAGAATCAAAGAGGAGTTTTTTCGATTTCTCCACTTCTTCGACATCGAACGTTGAAGCACAAATACGAACTAGACTTTCTTGGTCCATCACGTCCACTTTGTTCATAATAAACGACAACAATTCATTAATAACAACATTGCAGTTTGCACACTTCACTGTATGTGATGTCATTTTCTATAACGGACGTCAATGACCACGATAGAACACTCGCGCGTCGATACGCTAGCGATGCGCGCGAACGACTTCATTAGAAGATGCGTGAGAAAAACTTTATTTACCTCACGCGAGTAACTACTGTCCAAATAAATATAAAATAACTTAAGGTTTTCTATTAAATAAAAAAATTTTGGCAAGCAAATCTATACATCTACTATACTAATATTTTAAAGCCGTAAAGTTTTTCTGTTTGTTTGTTTGTTTAAAAGCGATAATCTTAGAAACTACTGGTTCAAATTGAAAAATTATTTTTGTTTGGATTGCCCATTTACTGAATAAAGTTTTAATAAAATAAAGTTTTTCCTAACATCAACGCAGGTGAAACCGCAGGGCACAGCTAGTTTATAATAATTTCAAATTGTTACATCATCACAATCGCCAAAAGTAAAAAAACAACTGTAAATTAATATCATAAACATACCTTCTAAACATATTTCTTCACGGGCGCGTCATTGTGTTCGGTCACCAGCTCTCGAATTTCGACAATGAAATGAAATTTTACTTATCTATACATAAAGTTAAGAATATCATCTGTACTCATTTGGTACCATTAAAAGCAATTAACCCTAAAGAAGAAGAAGAAGAAATTACAAATACAATCTTTATTTACAATTATTTTAAATAATCCACGTTCTCTAACCATAACAGCTTGCAAGAGTCCCACGCCTTGACCAAAGACTCTTCTAAAATCGAGCAAAGTGGTTAAGGTTTATTCCACTTGTGTTTCCACCTCAACATGCAGTTTTCCTCATGTTACTTTCTGACAATAGCAAGTACGGTACCAACCAGGACTTATTGTCGCGTCTGGGACCAGTTTTCGAACTTTGACCAAGTTTAGGTCACTTAAAATATTTTAAGCCCATACTGAAAACATGGTGTGAAAAAAAATTGAATTTTAAAAAAAAATTTACTGAAAAATACAGACGATAAAATAGGTACTGCTTTTTTATATTTTGAAATCAATTTTTATTTTAATAAAAAATACATATTTTAGTTGTCACAGCTGACGTATCTAATAGTTTTAAAAATATGATACGTTTAATGTCACCTACAATCCATCCCCAACGTTCCAACGTTACATGCATATTGGATCAAACATTTGTCAATTAAACACCAAAGCTATAAAAGTTAATAATGCATTGGAAATGCGATAGTCGTGTTCAACGTTGACTTTTTTGATTTGTTTCGCTATTTTGATATGTATGGGTGTATATTTTGAACCCTTTATTTGCTTATTAATTAATAACATAGATAAATAATTTGGCTTAAATACTAAAAAATAAATATCAACATTTTTTATTTAAATTCGAATTATTTTAGTAATATAATTTTTACTTTGCCGCTGATTGAGAATAAAGATTCTGCAGAGAAGAATTGACAAGAGACAATAGTTACAGAAGATATACTTTACGTGAAATATAGTGCTTCGAAACCAAATAACTTAAAATACTTTTTTTTTTTAATTTCAACCAATTCAACCAAATTTTTTAAATTATGTTCTAAGTATTTATATTGTTAAATCATGTTCTAAGTATTTATATTGTTAAGTAATGTGTTGTTGTGTTAATGTGTATATTATAAGATTAATTGCTAATTGTTTGGTGTATTCTCGTATTGTGATTATGTGTTTCCTTGTGTGCTGTGTATTTGTTGTAGTGTTCCTTATGTTTGTTTTTTGTACGCCTTGGTTTTACACTGTAAGGCTAATAAATAAATGAAAATGACATTAAGTCATTCATCTTTGTACAGAGTTTATGTCTGGACAGATCCCATTTTTCACGATGAAAAAACGTAAACAATTAATTGCAGATGTAATTTGAAGGAATCCCGCGGTTTAAGTTTTATTAGTCGTAAAATGAAAATTAATTAATTTCGAACTTCAGAGCGTTTTGATATCTGCAGTAAAATGTTAATCAACAATATGACAAGACTTTATTCATTTATTTAATAAACGTTCAATTTATATATTATTGTTGAATTCTTGTCCTTTATCCATTTTATAATAATCGAAAAAATCAACCAATTCCAACAAAAACTCAAATAACTATAACCCAAAAGAAAACTATTATAACAAATAATCGTAAACGAAGAGAAAAACGGATAATTTCATTACGTGAAAATCGCGAAAGTTTTTTATAGTACGTCCGGTTATGTCCAGTTATATCCGGATTAGGACTAACTAGTTTTGGAGACAAATCACCGGGGCAACTCGTCACCCGGATTGTAAGGCGGTCCTGAAAAAGTTTATTATTGGTAAAAGTTTGGGATGAGATAGTTCGGGGCCGTGTTCACGACTTGTGCATAATTTATTTACGATAAGAACGGATATTTAAATTGCTACATTTTTTTTCTGATTTACAGACTATATACCATCATATTTTTTAGTGCCTAGTATTTATAAGTATGTACAATGCTTTGAGTGTTATAATTGTAAGTGCTAAGAAGACATTTTGAAATCTTTAATTTAAATGTTAAATAAGTCCTAATCATCCACGTGGAATTTACCTATCGTTACCCGCTTTTAATTTTTTTTTATTTTAATTTTTTTTATTTATTTAATAAGGTTTGCTAGCAGTTGTTACATTTATGATACTAGACAATATTAATTTTATCATAGACTACATTTTTAAATGTACAACCATATTAAAGCAAACACGACATGCAAATTATCCTGTTATGATACATCATTATAATTATTATTTAAAACATACATAAGTAATTATCATTATCAAATCATAAGTTCATCAATTCATAATCATATTATTTACAATTAAGTGACAAAATTACAACATCACAATAATTATCTAAAAAAATAAAAGAATAATAAAACAATAATAAAATAGTTAAAATTAAGGTACATTAGATTTCAATTATTTACATAAAATCCTAATAAAAGTTGCAGTCCAGTATGTAACAGTTATTAAAATAAAATCACAGCTAAAAGTCTAGTTATTTTGCAACATTCCTATGTATAGATACTGCGCTCTGTTTATCTGCATTACAATTAAGCCGTTCCCACACGAAGCTAATAGCAGTTTTAAGTGCAACGTGTGGATTATACTTAATATGAATTTTAACGAGATTTTTTTTCGTCTCGTAGAAAAAGAGGTAAAGTTTAATAATTAGTCATTATCAGGTGTATATAATAAATCGGGACAGATGGCGCCACGTGCTCTAAAGTAAGGTACGATGAGATGACCCACAAAGGCGGATTGACTTTCAGACTAGAAATAAACTTTTTTTAAATAAAAATGCGTATCAGCTCTAACAGGGACTTGAACCCGTGACCGTCAGCTTTAATTAAGCTTTTTGAAAGCCTACACGACTGATATTTTATAACAGATACATATAATCTTGAACATTAAAAGAAATGTATTGTTGTATGTAATTTATTTCTGATCATTACTGTAAATAGAAAACAAATTATTAAGGAAAAATGTCAGACATTTTTAGTAATCGAGATTTAAAAAATGTCAATATTTCTACAATACGGTGCAAAATATAGAAGTGTCAATAGTTAGAAAGAACCATCAATAGACGGTCCACTAAAAGCAGCATCGTGTGGCGTCAGCTTAAGGTCGTAATCCAAACGAAGCATTATATTACACCGTATCGGTTCCGTTATCGTGATTGTATTGAAAACGCGCGTTTTACGACTCAATTTATTTTGGACTTCAACGATTTTAACGTTATTGTCTGTAGCACGTGAATCTCATGAATGAATTTATTTTATTGCTTTCAAATATCACTGCAGTTTTACTTTATGTATATCAAAAGACAAAAAAGATACTGTGTATGAGTGGATCTGAACTCTGTATAACTCTTAATACTCGGCCAACATATAATGTTATATATACCTACTACAGGGTCCAGTAATGAAACTGAAAGTTAACAGCATTTCACCGTTCCAATGCTGGGCAAAAGCTTTTTCTGTTTGAAATACCCCTCGTGTTGGATGGAGCTTACGCCTCCTACTTTGTAGATTTTAAAAGAGAATTTTCCTACTAAGATTGAAATTATTTCTTCCAAATAATGCCACCAAATCTGTCTAAATGAAATTCCTATAAAAAGGTAGGTACATCAAATTTGACTAAGTATCAGACAATTTTGTTTTTAGTCTTTAATTTTCTAATATAAAGATTTTTTATGAGTTTCGGTTTACGAATCGAAGGTCACTACCCCAACGACCTTTTATTTTTATTAAAGATATTTATTTAATACGCTATAAATATTAATGCATTCATTCGTTCTTTACACATCCCTAACCCATTCGCATGCAATCTATATGATGATTCTTAGACGTGACCAGGCGAACATAAGTGATCAAGACGTGAAATCTTCTAAAGCAATGATAAATTCTTATAAACAACTTAAAATATACGCGAAGTAAAGAATGTTGTTTTGGATGTGCAAATGTGATGTTAGCCATTTAAATAACTTAAAAATATTTAATTTTGCTTTTATACACCCTAGCTATAACACTAAAGTCGACAGGACTATCTCAACATTCTTCAAGGAAATGTGCTTAAATTCCATATATCCAGAAAAAAAAATTATCAGTCTTTTCATTTGATATCTTCTGACCCCTTCTTCTAGCGAGCCAGTTTCATTATTTTTGACTTTCGGAGAGGAGAGTGAATCCTAGTTGAGTGTGAAGCGTTACCTTATATATAAAAATTCTCGTATCACAATGGTAGTTTATCAGACTCCTCCGAAACGGCTGGATCAATTTTTATGAAATTTTGTGTGCATATCGGGTAGGTCTGAGAATCGGCCAACATCTATTTTTCATACCCCTAAGGACTATTAAGGGGGTGAGGATTAAGGGGGTTAATAACAAATAGTGCAAAACAACGTTTGCGGGTTTAGCTAGTTATTATTATAGAATTAAATATGGTGATAACCACTAGATATAATTACTGTAACCATTTCCTATCATATGTGCATATTAGTGGTATCTAGAGAAAGGCTTACTATCGTTACTTCCTACCCTACTACAACTAATTTATATTTCTTCTCTTGGGATAAAAACATTTATAGATAAACATAGATTTTGAATCGTCTCATTTCAGGAGGGTGTTGTGTTTGAATAATTAATTATTTAAATTTGCATAAATAGTAGAGGAATTAGATTAAGCACGTTTAATTTAATCAAAGGGTGGTCGTTTTGTTACTGTATAATTATCACTCTCCAGTGGACACGTATATCTCAAATAATAAATATAAAATGAAACTTGTGAAGTCAGAGAGACAATATCAAGGGCGGAAAGTGCTGCTGAGGAAGCTAAAATTGCAAAACCACGTAAAATATTAAACTAAATCAGATCGTAATATGTTTTTTATTTTATTTGAATAGGCGTCTTTGACGTGACAAAGCCAACCAACGACAAAGCGGTCACCAACCCGCCTGCCCAGCGTGGTGATTATGGGCAACGCACATGGGTTCACGCCATTTTTGGCGCGAACTTGTGTATGCCTATGTCCAGCAGTGGACTGCAACAGGCTGTAGTAATGAATCTTGTACTGAATAATAAGCTTTAGCTTATTTTTTATTTTGATTTTCATATGTGTTCTAGCGTAAGAGTTACAGTTTTTTCAGTTATTTCAATTTTTATTAAGATTGCGAAATCATCATAAAATTTTTCCATTATCGAAAGCAATTCATACAAATACATTAAATTCCTACAATATTTATCAATGTGGTATCACGTAAAAGCAACCAGCAGAGGCCTCCGTTCAAAGCCAACAAACCGTATTTATAAAGCTCCGGCTATCGATTAGGAATCTCGGTGAATGGACAAGTTTATTTTTTAAGCCGCGGTCTGTAAGCCGAGCGTTATTTTCAAAAAACTGAAAAGTGTGAATGACGTTGTGTGGGGCGGTTTCGTATTACTGTTAATTTGATTTAAATTTTTAATTGTAATAAATAATGTAAATATATATAATGTACTAGCTGTGCCCGCGGCTTCGCCCGCGTTGTAATCAATGTGTCACAAAGTTTTCCCGGCAAACTTCCAGTGAAACTCTCATCAAAATCGGCTTAGCCGTTCCGTAAACCTCCCTCTTAAAGCCCTCTCTCCATTGGTGAAACCGCATTAAAATCCGTTCAGTAGATTTTGAGGGAATCGATCACACGCACTTTTGGGGACTTTATTTTATAATACACTAACTATTGCCCGCGACTACGTTCGCGTGGTTATGAAGACATGCATTACTATTAAGATGTTTAACGCAAATTATTTTTTTTATTTCAGTCACTTGAAATGCTTATTACACTGAGTAACTTTTTAAAAGGGACAATTTAGTATAATTTAATAGTTATTTTTATAAAACCTCTCTATACACATCATTTTTAGTTTTATTTTCAGACTGCAGTATAAATAACCTATTAGGCGAACTTATAGCTGTTGTATATGTTTCATACAAACTACCAACCCCAATTGTGGAATATCGCAATATCCGTTCTTAGCGGACGTCTACTAACTATAATCTACCTCCCTGCCAAATAATGGATGGACCATCCAGCGGTTTTTGAGTTCTCGTGATGAGTTAGTCAGTAACCTTTCTCTTTTATATATATATATATAGATTACGATGCATTATTTGGACACCTCCTCACCATCTATAGAGCATACATTTTAAATTTCAAGTCTCTTACTTCAAAAACATAGGACTTTCATACAAACTTCCAACCCCCGTTTTACCCCCTAAGGGGTCGAGTTTCGTAAAATCTATTCTTCACGAATAATTAAGCCCTATAAGAAGCCTACCTGCTAAATTTGAAGTTTGTGGCTATTATAGTTTCGGAGATTTCGTGATGAGTGAGTCAACCTACCATCCCCCGTTTTAACCCCAAAAGGGAATTGATTTCTAAAGATACATTATTTGGACACCTTTTCATTATCTATAGAGCATACATTTTAAATTTCAAGTCTATTACTTCTAAAACATAGGACTTTCATACAAACTTCCAACCCCCGTTTTACCTCCATAAGGGTCGAGTTTCGTAAAATCAATTCTTGACGAATGATTACGCCCTATAAGAAGCCTACCTGCCAAATTCGAAGTTTGTGGCTGTTATGGTTTCGGAGATTTCGTGATGAGTGAGTCAACCTACCATCCCCCGTTTTAACCCCAAAACGTAATTGATTTCTAAAAATACATTATTTGGACACCTTTTCATTATCTATAGAGCATACATTTTAAATTTCAAGTCTGTTACTTCTAAAACATAGGACTTTCATACAAACTTCCAACCCCCGTTTTACCCCCTTAGGGGTCGAGTTTCGTAAAATCCATTCTTCACAAATGATTACGCCCTATAAGAAGCCTACCTGCTAAATTTCAAGTTTGTAGGTGTTATAGTTTAGGAGATTTCGTGATCAGTGAGTCAACCTACCATCCCCCGTTTTAACCCCAAAAGGGAATTGATTTCTAAATATACATTATTTGGACACCTTTTCACCATCTATAGAGCTTATATTTTTAATTTCAAGTCTCTTACTTCAAAAACATAGGACTTTCATACAAACTTCCAACCCCCGTTTTACCCCCTTAGGGGTCGAGTTTCGTAAAATCCGTTCTTAGCGGGTACCTACGTCTTATAAGGAGCCTACCTGCCAAATTTCAAGTCTGTAAGTGTTATAGTTTCGGAGATTTCGTGATGAGTGAGTGACCTTTCGCTTTTATATATATTATAGATTATAGATTAAATTGTTGTTAATTTTATGTGTTGAAATTTAGAGTTATATCTAAATTAGATACAACATATATTTTTTTATTTAAAATGGACCAAATTGGTATAGAAACGCGCGTTGGCACAACGGTCACAGCACTGGTTTGTGGCTGTTGCGCTGGCGGTTGCGAACTCGATCCCCACACATGACAAACATTTGTACTGACCATGCAGATGTTTGTCGTGGTCTGGGTGTTTGTGCAGTCCTTGTGGATCTCCCCACCGTGCCTCGGAGAGTACGTTAAGCCGTCGGTCCCTGTTGTTATCATGTACACCTGATAGCGATCGTTGCTCATAGCAGGAAATATATCCGCCAACCTGGAAGAGGCCTATGCACAGCAGTGGGAGATCACAGGCTCGTAAAAGAAATTGATTTAATGTATATATACATTCTTTTACGTATAAAAAATGTGCTGCTAGGTCCAAAAAATGGAAACGATGAAGACAAAAACCACATTGGTCCTTTGGTTTTTTATTAAATTTTTTGTTACTTTTTAGAAAAAAAACTTATCGAAAGAAAAATAAATGTGCTGAAAATAACCATATTGCAGACAAGTATATCAAATTCACGCATTTGAAAGTTTGACAGTAGCAATAAAACTAAGGACTTTGAAATTCACTCTTTTTCTGACAATAGCATGGCACACAGTATGAAATGTACAAACTAATCAAGAACCTCCCACTTTGTAAAGTAGGTTAAATATACAAAAGGTACTTATTTTTTCTAATACTTGGGCGATATTCACTCACTATAATGAAATAACGTTTTCGAATTTTATTGCGGTTTATTAACTTTTTTAGATCCCAATTTCAATACAAAAGATGGCTGGCTATTATCACTTCCTTGGGATTCCATTATTAAGATAACCAAATCAAAAAGCAATCATAACATGCTACAGATTAAATACTCAATCAGCACATTCTACGTAACGAGGACTAATTAAAATATAGATGTATATAGGGCAGCTTCGAATAACTTTGTAACGTAAGGACGTCTGACAAGTCAGACGTGACCATGGTTGCTGTAAAGTATCCAAAACGTCGGTAATCTAAAAAACTTAGTATACGCTTCAGCCTGTAATATCCTGTATAGGAGAAGGATCAGAGCTTAATCTACCACGCTGCTCCAATGCGGGTTGGCGGATATATTTCCTACTATGAGTGACAATCGCTATCAGGTGTACATGATGACAACCGGGACCGACGGCTTGACGTGCTCTCCGAGGCACGGTGGGGAGACCCACAAGGACTGCACAAATACCCAGACCACGGCAAATACGTGTATGGCCAATACAAATGACTTACAAAAAACTTAGTATACCGCGATAAAATCAGAAAAGTACATTATATAATTTCATATTTAATATATCAATGAACCCTAAAAAGTTATGCCTGGTTCGGATGTGAAGGTTCCGTTTAGTTGAAAAAGTGCGAATGAATGGAGAAAATTTTATTCAGTGAAAAGTTGTTTTAAAACTACCAGTTGGCGCTGAAGAATGGCGGGAAATAAATATAATGTAATGTGTGGCCGCTTACTGTTTGAGCTTACTAGGGACGAAATTCACGTGACTTATATTTATGTATATTGTTTATTTATTTTTTAAATCGTTCTAAAATATTTGGATTCAGCTATTGGCATCCCACTACTGGGCATAGGTCTTTTTCTCCATGTAGTTAGGGTTGGAGTTTAATCCACCATGCTGCTCCACTGCGGGTTGGCGGATATATTCCTTAATATGTTAAGTTTTTTTGGAAAGTCCGTCAGAAGGTCCCCTGGAATCGTGTTACAATATATATTTTTTTTATGTCACTAGGTCGGCAAACAAGCGTACGGCTCACCTGATGGTAAGCGATTACCGTAGCTTATAGACACCTGCAACACCAGAAGCATCGCAAGCGCGTTGCCGACCCAATCCCCAATCCCCCCAGGAGCTCCGGTCACCTTACTCACCAACAGGAACACAATACTGTTTGAAAACAGTATTATTTAGCTGTGATCTTCTGTAAGGTCGAGGTACTACCCCAGTCGGGCTGCTCCATATTTTGAGCAGGAAATTCCTGCTGTGCCCTACCTCAGTACTACTTATTATATTACTTATAAACTCTATTACACAAAGTTTAAATGACACGTTGCACAAAAGTAGGACGTAAGGCTGCATCTATATCTACCAGGAAACCTTGAGACGCAAGAAGTAACCTATTCACTCGCGACTTGAAGATCCACACGTTATACTCGTAGTTCTCCGGAAACACATATATAGATTTTTCCCAATGATGTGATGAAATAAATTAATTTATTTCAATTATTAACTATGAAATCAATAATTATATAATCATTATCAGCCATTATAACACTTCATTTAGCCTGATTAACTGGGATTTTAATGTGGTTGATTAATTTAATTTTAATCACAGAAATGAACGTTTAATAAAAGCGGTTTCAATTGGATTAATCTGGATTTCAAGTTGAAATTTCACCTTATATTCGATTTTATGAAATTTTAATTAAATAGGTAATTTTGTTTGCATAATTATGTCGGTGATTTTTTGTGTATCGAGAAAATATCATACATTGAACAGGTGTGTAAATCAACCCCTAGCCTTTTTCCTATTCGGAGGAAAAGTTATGACCTGGCAGTGAGAAGTTTATAGGTTCATTAATTTTGGTTTAGCTCAAACAGTATCTGGTAGTAACCAACTTCTCACAAAAGTAACTAAATGAGTTATTCTATTGTACACGAGTGCATCTAAGAACTTTTTTGTACGAAATAAACTTTAATTGCGAAACCGAGGCGTCGAATTTCGGCAATTTTTGTTCAAATAAGTCAATAACACTGACTGCGGCTGATTCAATATTAGTGCACACTAACGATTTACGGCAGGATGCATTTTAAAATGAACCTACTTGCCCGTGATAGAGGGTACATTTTCCGATGAACATCAAACTAATTATTTTATTTAAATATTTGCCAATTACGGGAATTGAGATTTGTTTAACGGGAGCGGATAATGACGAGGGAGCTGACAAAGTGAAGGTGAACGTCTGGGCATTATGTTACGGAATAAAGGGACAATCAAATGCCGTTTTACAAAGATACTGAATTTTTTCGAATGTCAACATATTTTGTCGGTGAGTAATTTGAAGGGTAGGTTTTGTTGCAGAAAAGGAATTTATAAGTACATGGGTACTGTTGCTAGGTAAGACAAAAAGTACTTGTGAAATCAAGTTCAATGTTAATTTTTTAGTATTGAAGCCCATCCCACTGCTAGTCTAAGTTCTCGTATCCAATTACTGGACTGGGACTTCTTCTTCACTTTCGAAAAATATAAAATAAAGTTTATTTAATTATTCTGCCTCGTATCGCGTAACAGAGCATAAAATGTAAAAACGAGTGCGCTTTAGACCACACGACTGTTAGCAATACGCCTGCACAATAGTCCTGCAATATGTCTTAGATATACGAAACGTAGCTGGCTATGAGAGAAAGAGAGAGAAAATGTGTGCTCCCACCTCTCTCTTTCTCTTTCTTGCTCCGTTCGCCTCGCTTGATCACACTTTTCGTAACGATCTCGTCACGCATTTCCCAGCTTACTCTCCAAGTCAAGCGTATGTAGTTTTAAAATATAACACAAAATACTACATAACATAAAACAACAAACAGAGTAGCTTAGGATATAGGCTTTGCGAATGTGTCACGAATGGCACTGGTCGAAATATTGTCTAAGCCTAGTATAACGCTGCTGTCCTTGAATGGCTACGGCTTATGTAAAATTATTTAACGAGTTGTAAATAATTTCACTATCAATGTTTTATAATATTACTTTTTAATGTTTACGCGAATTTTTACTCAATACGTGTATAATGAAACAGCTTTTTCGGATTTCATTGCGGTTTATTAAGTTTTTTAGATGCCCGATGTTTCGGATACTTTACAGCAACCATGATTACGGGAGTCCGCTCGTTTTATAATCATTTTCCGTTATAATTGACAATGGTCAGATCATGATCAAGTATATCATTTAATTATACCGTTTTACATATAAAATATGATTTATATGTAAAACGAATATTGATCCTCGTTTTACATGTATTAATTACACTTTTTTGAATATCATATCAAAAATTGACCGCTCCAGCGGGGTTCGAACCCGCGTCTCCAACTGACCGTGTCGGAGGACCGGTCGTATCAATTTTTTATATGATATTCAAAAATGTTTAAAATTCCTAATGTGTAGGTAACACAAAAATAAAACCGTAGATATTAATTACACTTATCGATTAAGGTGTTTTATTTACTAGGTGTGTAACCCGCAGTGGAGCGATGTGGTGGATTAAGCTCTGATCCTTCTCCTACATGGGGATAGAGGCCTATGCCCAGCACTGGGATGTAACAAGCTGAAGCAATCAATAAATTTACTAGGCTAACCTTACTTTCTAAAAATAAAGTCTAAATTTTTTTTTTGTGGTCGTATATCACTACGTATATAAATAATGCGCTAATAATATTTTTGAATATTTTTATAAACACCTACATTTGAGTTCACACCATCTTTTGCGCGACCTTGTGGAGGCCTATGTCCAGAAGTGGACTGCGAAAGGCTGATGTGATGATGATGATGTACTTTTTTAGAATGTATGCTGTAAATAGTACAGTGTTGAACATATTCGTAGGTACGTAATAAATTGTGTCGTCTTTTCAGTGTTACTATTTACATATTATTATTAGATACTCTTTAAAAAATATTTCAATACTTCAGCCTATCGCAGTCCACAGCTGGACATAGGCCTTCCCAAGTTTCATGAACTCATGTTTTTTGCCCATAGTCACGCTGGGCAGGCGGGTTGGTAACCGCAGGGCTGGCTTTGCCGCACCGAAGACGCTGCTGCCCGTCTTCGGTCTGGGTATTTAAGAGCCAGCAGTTGGATGGTTTTCCCGCCATCGGTCGGCTTTTTAAGTTCCAAGGTGGTAGTGGAACTGTGTTTTCTCTTAGTCGCCTTTTACGACACCCACGGGAAGAGGGGGGGTGGCTTACTACCAGCTCTTTACTACCGTAACCACAGCAACTGGTATATTATTAAAATAATATTTATATTAAATACTACCTTAATGAATATATTTTTATAGAAGTTAATTGAATTAATTTTTTTTAAATCGAGTAAAAATTCTGTAAAAAAAATAATTAATTAAAAACCTTCTTTATAAGTTCAGACTTGTAATTTTTAACATAAATATTATAGTACATCTCGTCAAACAATATTTTACCGTTTCCTAAGACGAGTGTTCGCTTCAACGCACTTGGGTTCGTTTCAGAAAAATTATAATTGAAATAAATGACGTGATCCGTTTTGTAATCCTTAACGAATCTTTAATGAGACTCTCGATATAAACGGCGCTTGTTAATTTCTTTTGGAGAAAATTTCGATTAATTTTGTGTAAAGATCAAAGATTTAATACATTCATAAATATACATCCCTTCAGCCTGTAATATCCCACTACTGGGCATAGGCCTATTTCCCTATGTTGGGGAAGGATCAGAGCTTAATCTCATAAATATAGATAGACAGTACTAACTATTAAAAATTGATAATTTTACTGTTTGGTTGGGGCTCTTATAGAAGAATTTTGTTAAACTGAGGTAGCGACTATGGGCAAAACACATGAGTTCCCGCCATTTTGGCGTTAACTTGTGGAGGCCTATGTCCAGCAGTGGACTGTGATAGGCTGAAATGATGATGATGAAATGATGAGGTAGCGCACAGTTTGAAATTTCCTGCTCAAATATAGAGCAGCCCGACGGGTAGTAGTACCTCGACCTTACAGAAGATCACAGCTAAATAAAACTACTTTCAAGTAATGTTGTGTTCCTGCTGGTGAGTAAGGTGACCGAGCTCCTGGGAGGAATTGGGGTAAGGTCAGCAACGCGTTTGCAATGCTTCTGGTGTTGCAGGTGTCTATAAGCTACGGTAATCGCTTACCATCAGGTGAGCCGTACGCTTGTTTGCCGACCTAGTGACATAAAAAAAAATCCGTATGAAAGCAATTGAAATTGAAAACCGGAATTGGAATGGCACACTGACCAACACATTTTTTTCCATATTGGGCCATGAGAGAGAGGTTTATTTTTCTCATTTTCATTTTTCTATTCTTACCATTTTTTTCCATTGGTACCACTTTTCATGGTAGGAAACCTGTAATATTCCTTTTCCTCCATACAGGAGAAGGATTGGGGCTTAATCCACCACGCTGCTTCACTCCGGATTGGCGGATATGTTCTAAGAGTAACGATCGCTATCAGATATTTATGATAACAACGGAGACCAACGTCTTAACATGTTCTCCGAGGCACGATGGGGAGACCTACAAGGACAGACATCGAAACGAGAAAAAAATATTTGTATAAATCAATTATCAATCATTATACATATTTACAATTCACAACTTAAGAACTAAATATTTACAGATAGTTTTGGTATAAATCATGTCAATATTATATTTATTTATTAATATTATTATATTTATTATTACAATCATTATTAATCCGAACGGGAATCTAAACCTCAAGCCGTCGGAGTTTTAGACAACTACTAGCACTCTACACCAGAGTGGTTGTGCATTTCGTAAGCTTTTACTTAATACATCCTTAAACAAATTTTTACGTCTATTGTGAATTAAAGCTTTTTAAATTTAAATGATGATTTACAGAGGTGTAAAAGTATATTAGTTCATTACGGAGATAAAAGAATTATTTTATAGCGAGTAATGAAAACAGATTATCCAGACGTATCCTAAAGGAATTTTATGGGATCATAAAAATAAGTCGACTCGAAATATAGACTGCCTGTACCATAGAGGCGATAAGCTGAATAAGAGTGTAATACGATCTCTGAACAATACGCGAACATGCCACGTGACGTACCACTTATGGGTAAACACTTCTGTTTCCTTAACCAGGAAGGTTAATCACCACGCTTGAGCTGGGTCAGTGACCTTAATTTTTTTAATAGTTTGTTTTAATCGACTTCTAAAAAGGAAAAGGTTCTTAATTTGAATGTATATTCATGTGTATTTTTGAAGTTATACATTTTTGACACGTTAGGGAAAAACGGCCAAGTGGGACACGCGCCGAGGGTTCCGTAAAAACAAAATAATTAATCTGTGTTTCCAGAAAATTATAACCTGGGGATCTTTAAGTCGCGAGTGAATAGGTTACTTCTAGGTAAGCGTGCTCCATCTTAGACCGCATTTTCACTTATCGTCAGGTGAAATAGTGGTCAAACGTAAGCCTATCATTGTATAAAAAAAAAAAAAATTCAAAAAAATTTTCACTAACGCGCGTATGACACGTTATAACCACTAAGCCCTTCAGAAGAGATCGCGCAAGAGCATATGCGTCATAGTCAATCGCTAATATATATAAAATAAAAATAAATTCAATCAATTAATTAATTAAAATTGTAAATAAAATGAACATCGACTTGTTCTTTTCAACAAACCTACTACAACGGAATTAGGGATAATTTATTAAAAAAGATTACATCGTTTTGTAATAAAATGGATAGAAATGGATTATACAAGGAATCAAAATATAGTAAAAAATGTCTGTGTCTGTCAAAATTATATATCTAAAATGTTAAAAATGGTGTTTTTATATTTAACCTTTTAGATATATAATTTATTATATATATATATTATTTGGCAGTGGGCTGGTCATCTGTATCGCAGGACCAATGGCCGTTGGAACAGACGGGTCCTGGAATGGAGACCGTGCAAACGAACGTCAGGCCCGTTGGACCGACGCGAAGATCTATGTAAGATTCCCGGTGTAGGCTGGATGAGGGTTGCGGAAAACCGGGATTCTGGCACGAGCTTAGGGAGGCCTATGTCCAGCAGTGGACTGCAATAGTCTGAACTGCCTGACCTACTGACTGATTAATAATAACAGTGTAGGTCATATTTCGTTTACTTAAACGGTCACTATACTCATTAAAAAAAATCCATACAGTAAAAACGATTATAAGCGTGACACAGAACTACGACTATAATTTGGTATCTATCGTTTAACGTAAATATAACTCTGCATTAAATTTAGTATTATCACGTACAATAACAGGTTATTTAGCTTTTTAGGGTTTTGTACCTCAAAAGGAAAAAACGGAACCCTTATAGAATCACTTTGCTGTCTGTCACGACCCTTTTTCTCAGGAACGCGTGGGAGTATCAAGCTGAAATTTATATCAAATACTCAGGTACTGTGTGGCTACGGTACTAAAGAATTTAGCCACCCCCTCTCTTCCCGTGGGTGTCGTAAGAGGCGACTAAGGGATAACACAGTTCCACTACCACATTGGAACTTAAAAAGCCGACCGGTGGCGGGATAACCATCCAACTGCTAGCTTTGAAATACACAGGCCGAAGACGGGCAGCAGCGTCTTCGGTGCGACAAAGCCAGCACTGCGGTCACCAACCCGCCTGCCCAGCGTGGTGACTATGGGCAAAACACATGAGTTCACGCTATTTTTGGCGTAAACTTATGTAGGCCTATGTCCAGCAGTGGACTGTGATAGGCTGTAATGATGACTCAGGTCTACCGTTTTTTAGATCTGTGAAAAAAATCAAACTTCTAAGCCAATGCAATCAAAAAATACAGCTGCTTATGCTGCAAATTTTCGACACTCGCAAGGGAATTAAAACCTACATGGTTAGGGTGTGTACTTCCTGTCAACTAAGAATCTTGGAATTTGGTACGAAGGAACGTTTTAGACCACAGATAAAGAAAAAATTGTGAAAAAAATAAAATTTTAGTTACATCCCTACTAGTCCCTACTAATATAATAAATGTACATGTAAGTTTATTTGTTGCGCTTTCACGTGAAACTACTTAACCGATCATCATGAAACTTTGTATACGTATTCTTGGAGGTATTAGAAGTAACATAGGATACTTTACATTAAAAAAAATCAAAGCATGCGAAGCCGCGGGTAAAAGCTAGTCATATAATAAACGGAACCCTCGGTGCGCGAGTCTGACTCACAATTGGCCGATTTTTTATTGTTACAAAAATCACACCATCCATATTACGATACAACGCAAAAACCAACCAAACACCTCTAGTCGTTTGCTACTCTATATCTTAAGACGCAGAAGCCGTTAACCGGCCTCATATACTCGGTTTTTATTATCCGGATCTATGAACCAATAATATACTCGGCTGTAAGTACCTTCAATATGTTACCCGTAATTTAATCCTATTATTTATTTCCTTTTTATCGTTATTCGTGAAGCTCTGATATTATTATAGTTAAGCAAATTGCTTGAATAATAAATATGATGCCCAAAAGTGATACTCTTGTATATACTCGTAACTATAAAATAGGTCATAGAATAATGTATTCATAAACTGCAAACACTAAGGTTTTTTTACTCCTGTTTTTGGTTTTCTTCACTGTTATTACAACAACAATGACTTATACATGAGTCTATAGGAGAAATAAAACATAATTATTTTAATTTTTAAGCAATTTAAAAGTTTAATCTGGAACAATCTAGAACTAGAGGGTACAACTATCCAAATTTTTAAAATCTGACTAATACTTAGAGTACAGCAGCGTCTTTGGTACGACAAAGGCAGCCCTGCGGTCACCAACCCGCCTTCCCAGCGTGGTGACTATGGGCAACACACATGAGTTCACGACATTTTTGGCGCAAATTTGTGCCTATATCCAGCAGTGGACTGTGATAGACTGAAGTGATGATGATGATGATGACTTAGAGTAAAGAATATGTCAGCTTCCGCGCCAAAAGTCCAAACACAAACAACGTTAAAAAAATATTTTATGTAATATAAGAAACTCTTTCTAATACGAAATAACGAGCTTGAGAAAGTTTTAATTTAATAAATAGCCGAAACTATTACATTCTCGTCTTGCATACATCCAAAGAAACGAATAAAAAGACAACATGTTATATTTATACTTTATTTTGCATCAAGCAGTTTATTTTGCTTGTTAAACCTCCTTTCGTGCGTGACATACGTGATCTTTGAATACAAGAACGGAGTGCACACGATTTAGACGTGCTTTGAGGTATTTTGTTGGACGCTTTGTGGCGGAATGATATCTATTTTCTTGGATCGTTAGAGTCATGGTAGGTTTTATGTTTTTTTTACGATTGCCATAGCTTACAGACATCTATAACATCAGAAGTATTGAAAGGACGCTGCCGACCCTATCCCCCAGAAGCTCTGGTCACCTTACTCACCAATAGGAACACAACGTTGCTTGTAAGCAGTATTATGTAGCTGTGATCTTCTGTAAGGCTAAGGGTACGCTGCCGACCCTGTCCTCGATTCCCCCCAGAAGCTCTGGTCACCTTACTCACCAATAGGAATACAATAGTGCTTGTAAGCAGTATTGTTTAGATGTGATCTCCTGTAAGGTACTACCCCAGTCGCGTTGCTCCATATTTTGAGCAGGAAATCGCCTGCTATGTCCTACCCCAGTCAAATATATGTACATGTCATGTCAGTAAAATATAGTCAATATATGGTACTTTATGTTACTTTTTTTCTAAGTCGGACACTCTTGTAGGGGTGATCGTCCTTGTGCAGATGCGGTTCCCGAAGAGAGGTTAGGTGTAACGGTAAATTTAAAATATGTTAATTACTAAATAAAAAAACGGCCCACTCGACAGCCTTCACGATAACTTACTGTACCGGGGGTCTAGAAAAACAATACAATCACAAACATCCTGACAACGACAAGCGTCTTTATTGTGCGTTTAATAATATTTAAATATATGATCAAAGCGGATAGTTTTATAAATAAGGCTATAATAAATTAATAGGAACCTGTCATTCAAAAACCCGCACTAGGATTTACTCTGGTGGCCGGAAACACACACAATATAAAAGCACAAACGCCCAGACCACGGTTAACATTCATATGACCAACATGAAAGCCATGTGCGGTGATGGAACCAGTAACCGCCAGCGGAAGTGCCATATATACTGCTGTCGTCATCGTCTAATAATCATTAATATGATATTACAAATACTATTATTAATATTACACTCCAAAGTTGTAATACTAAACTATCAGAGGATAATATAATAATTAATATAATTTCGGATGTCCAGTACCTGAGTCGGACAAGCACTGCGGTCTGCCGCAGCTGATTAGACCAAAGTAAATTCTGTTAAGACAACGGCCAGCCTGCGTTATATTCAAACCGCTGATGAATAATCTTCATTAAGTCGGAACCGTCTGCTGAGTTTGATAGTCTGATAAGTTTTAGATTCGTCACTTAATATGACATTGTAATAATATTGTATTAGGATAACGGTATGATTTTTTAATACAAGCATTTTTAAACTTGTTTCTGACACATATTTTTAAGCTTCACAATGTCTAGGTACGCGATAATTCATTTTATAATGTTAAAAGAATTTGTACACGCCAGATACAAACGGTTTTAAAAATTACTTCAAAAAGAAACTTCTGTATTTGTAACTGTATTTTTATTTGTTGTAATTATCACTTGAAGAATCATTCGGTATGTGGTTTCAAGTTTAACACATCAGGTTAATGTAATGGAAACTCAGAAAAATCGAGGAAACTCAGCAAATAGCAAAATATTTTAATAAAAAAAATGTCTTCAATAAAAATTACGATGTTCTTTATTTAGATTTTTCATATTAAAAAAATAGAATAAAATAACATGAAATGAAACCGTTATGTGTTACAAGGACATTGGAGTCAAGATACACTGTTATAAAAACATGTCAAAACATAATTGTACATGTCAACATATCAAAGATAAATGTATGCGTGAGCGATCGTTAAAGAGACTAACACAATTAATTATACTAACCTCCTTTAATCTTAATCAAATAGAAAAAATCAAACCAATAATAATTGAAACAATAATGTATGCACAAAACATAAAATCACAACGATACCTAGTATAAATGTGTGCGTTCACTCCGCCTCTTCATATAACATTTAACGTCGCAGAGCCAAAGGAATTTCAAGTCAGCTCTACAAATGGTCAGCGGCGGTGTCTTGACACTAAAATATAGAACTAGTGCAACTATTCTGAAATTTCCTTCTGCACAATTAATTCTATTGTGCAGTTCACCTTTTGAAGACGTCTGTCGTTTTAAATCATTTATAGAAACGACTGTACGTTTAAATTGTTGAATATCTTTCTGTAATAGTGTATTTTGCGATAAGAATAGCTATTTTTAATTGAATCCCAGAAAAGGAGGAGGTTATAAACTCGATTGTAATGTTCTTATGTATGTTACCTCAGAACTTTTGACTACGTGCATCGATGATTTTTTTTTAATTGAAAATTCATGCGTGTCATGTAGTCCTATTCAAATATAATAGAGATCTAACAAATACTTATCGAGTTATATTTAATAAAGCGTATTTATTTGATTATTTTTTCGTTGACCTACGTTGTATTATAACGCGTAACTTTCTACCGGGTGTACCGATTTTGTTAATTCATATTTTAATCGAAAGCTAATGCTTGTCTTAGTTAAGTTGAAATTTAATTGAGATCTAATGACTACTTTTTAGTTATCTTTGATAACGCCTATTTATTTTAATATATTGTCGTCTACCTAAGTTGTTTTACTTGTCGATGTAATTGAAGTCGGTTTTTTTTCGTAATGGACATTTAATTCAGTCGCGCTTGCGCATCCGTTATCGCCGGGCGTGTGCGTTGTGTCTGAGTAACAATGTCGTGTACAATTAAGTGTAACAGTTGCAATATTGTGATAGACGAACTACTATCGTATATACAAAATAAAATATCGATAGCTGACGAAGAGACCTTAGTGAAGATATGTGCTTCGACGTTCTCCATTGAACAAATAAATAGGTCCAAGGAGTTGCTTTTTGAATCTGTTCCGACTGATCAACGTAAAACGATTAGAAAAGGAAAGGGAAAAGAGAATCGTGTTTTATATGATATAATCAGCTTTTTCAAAGTAACTGATCCGGACTTACTCCCTGTATTCGTAGCACGGGATCTAGAAAAACTACCCCCAATTTTGTTCGATCACTTGGATACATCTAAGCTCCTGAAGGATTTGGCGTTGGTTCGTGGCGAAATTGATATTATTAAGTCCTCTTATGTATCCATCGATCAGTTAGAGGCCGTAAAAAGGGATCTTTTGAAGGTTCAATATGCATTACCCCCCTTTTCTGCTTCTAAGATAAACATTAAAAGGGGCGCGTACCAAGATAGTGGTCCTATGGGCTTAACAAATATGGATGAATCAACTATAAGTTGTTACGAAAATGAAATAAATCTTCCAAATATTGATAGTCCCCGTTTTAAAAGTTTAAATAAAATAAGCGTTGACGGTAGTAATCAAATTACTATGAGCAAAAGTCCGTTAGTGCGATCGGTAAGCGATGAGTCACCCGACAGTAAAGACTGTCAGCTGAGTGAGGGCGATAAGACAACGCAAAATAAGTCTTATGCGATAGTCACAAAGTCGAAAACGAAATCTAACCCAAATGAGGGGTGGAAACTAGTCCAAAAAAAAGGACGAAAGAGAAGGAATTATATTGCAGGGAAAACAGGGAGCGTGGTAGTTGATGCGGAGGAAAAATTCAGAGCTGCAGAGCGACACACACCCCTATTCATTACAAATGTTCATAAGAATACTTCTGAATCGGATATCACTACTTATATTCATAAGAAAACTCAAGAAACGGTTAAACTTGAGAGAATATCGATACAACGTGAATGTGAATATAATGCTTATAAATTTTTTGTACTACAAAGTAAAGTCCCTCTGTTCTTGGACGAGAGTCTATGGCCGAAAGGGATTATTTTTCGTCGCTTTATTAATTTTAAAGTGTCACGAAATAAAAATATCGGCTCAGTTATAAAAACACAAAATGGATAAAAATAAAAATATTTATAAGTTTGCTACATTTAACTGTAAGAACGTAAAAAGATCTGTAGATAGTATCCGTGATTTATGTAAAACAGCTGATGTTGTGGCGCTCCAGGAGACATGGCTGTTGCCTGACGAAATACCTTTTCTGAACACCATCAGTGACGAGTTCAGTTGTACAGGCGTGTCAGCCGTTGATACCTCGGTGGGAATACTGCGTGGTAGACCTCATGGCGGTGTAGCCCTGCTGTGGAGGCGTAAGATCTTTCAAAATGTAACTGTCGTACAGTGTAATAGCTCTCGTGTATGTGCAGTGAAAATGGTGTTAAATCAAAGGTCAGTCTTATTAGTGAGCTTATATATGCCGACGGATTCACTGAGTAACTTAACGGATTTTACGGACATTATGAGCTCGGTAAGTGCAATTATAGACAATTGTAATGTGGACTGTGCGTATATTCTTGGTGACTATAACGCTCACCCCTTCGAGCGCTTCTATGACGAGCTTATAGCGTTTTGTAATGACCAAGAATGGTTATGCATAGACTTTGAAATGTTAAATCCTTTTTCTAATATCTATACTTTTATTAGTGAAGCTAATGGCTCTAAGCGATGGCTGGACCATTGTGTTGTGACCAAAGCAGCCGCTCAAACAGTTAAAAAAGTGTATGTAAACTATGATATGACGTGGTCGGATCACTTTCCCTTAATTGTTGAATGTAACTTGGATGTTATTCCAATAATAAAAATGCAATCTAATATTCAACGCAGCAAAGTCGTGTGGGGTGACAGGGACCCACAACAGACTGAAACTTACCTAAAGGAATGTCATAAAAGGTTGAGTGTTATCGATTTCCCACATGAGCTTCGTAAGTGTAGTGACATCAGTTGTAGTGATCCGAGTCACAGAACTATCATAAGTAACCTTTACGAAAATATTGTAGCGAGTCTAAGTGAATCTGCCATTGTAAGTTGTGTACGTAGCAGGGGTGGCAGGCGGGTAGTACCGGGTTGGAATAAACATGTCGCTGCTGCTCGTGCGGATGCCAGGCTTAAGTTTGAGCTATGGTCGTTGCAAGGAAGACCGAAAAACGGTTATTGTTATCAAATAATGTGTGAGGCTAAAAGAAAATTTAAATCGCGTTTAAAATGGTGCCAAGATCACGCGGAACAAATTAAAATGGATATATTAGCATCTCATCATACTAAAAAAGAATTTCGATCCTTTTGGAAGCATACTAACAGATTGCAACCAAAGCCGGGTATCCCTGTGAGCATCAGCGGTTTGACTGATCCTGAACAGATTGCTAATCTATTCATGGATCACTTCTCTGTAAAGTCACCACTTGGTCGGTCGAGTCATGTGTGGGATGGTGGGACCGGAGTGAACAGGTTGACAAAAATAACAACTAAAAGTATTGCTGAAACTATAATGTCAATGACCAGAGGTAAGTCACCTGGTCACGATGGTCTTAGCATTGAACATTTGCAGTCGGCTGGTCCTCACTTACCCCGTGTTTTATGTATGTTATTTAACTTATGTTTAAATCATAGTTATATGCCGGATGATATGATGCGTACGGTGGTGGTTCCTATAATCAAAAATAAAACGGGCGACAACGCTGATAAGAATAACTATAGGCCCATTTCGTTAGCAACTGTAATTTCGAAAGTATTTGACAGCATTCTTAATACACAGCTTAACGTGTACGTCCAACAGCACGACAATCAGTTTGGTTTTAAGCCGGGTTTATCAACAGAAACCGCAGTGCTGTGTCTTAAGAGTGCTGTCACCTACTACATAGAGAGGGAAACGCCAGTTGTTGCTTGCTTCCTTGATCTCTCCAAGGCTTTCGACCTGGTCTCATACAATATTTTATGGAAGAAACTACAGAAGAGCGGGTTACCTGTAGATCTCATTAATATTCTTAAGTATTGGTATGGGAACCAGGTCAATAATGTACGATGGGAAGGAGCGTTGTCTCGGCCGTATGGCCTGGAGTGTGGCGTGAGACAAGGGGGTTTGACTTCGCCAACGCTTTTTAACATCTATATAAATGAGTTGATAGCGGAGCTCAGCAGTACCAGAGTTGGCTGTTACATAGATGGTGTATGTGTGAACAACATTAGCTACGCTGACGATATGGTGCTGCTGAGTGCGTCCGTCTGTGGCATAAGAAAATTATTGTCAGTATGTGAGTCGTATGCTAAATCACACGGCTTAATTTATAATGTAAAAAAGAGCCAAATAATGGTGTTTAACGTCCGAGGCAAGTGTACGAAGGAACTACCACCGGCATTTCTAAATGATTGTATCCTAGATAGAGTGGATAATTTTAAATATCTCGGACACTATCTGTCTTCCGATCTCAAAGATGATGCTGACATTGAACGACAGCGGAGAGCATTGTCGGTGAGAGCGAATATGCTTGCTCGTAGGTTTGCACGTAGTTCACCCAATGTTAAGATAACATTATTCAAAGCATATTGTACATCTTTTTACACGTGCAGCCTATGGGCGAGATATACTCAAAAATCTTATAGTGCTCTCCGCGTTCAATACAATAACGCGTTCAGGGTGTTGTTGGGGCTACCTCGATACTGCAGCGCCTCAGGGATGTTCGCAGAAGCGCGTGTTGATTGTTTTTACGCTCTGATAAGAAAAAGATGTGGGTCTCTGGTGCGTAGAGTGCGGGGTAGTGCCAACGGAATTCTGGGCATGATATCCACTAGACTGGATTGCATATACATGAATCATTGCTGTGCCGTTGCAAATGGAACGGCGCAGCGGTGATTCATGTGTTCTGTAACATTTATTTATTTAAAAAAATTGTAATAACTAAACTAACATAGTATGTAAGAAATATTGTTAACTAACCAAAATGAGTCACTGGTCACTTGAATAAAGAATATTATTATTATTATTATTATTATTATTATTTAAGGCATTAATGTTTATAATATAGGATGCTTTATAACAAAATTGTAAAATATAAATTTAAAATTAAGAATTATGAGTTATTCTGACTAGCCCGTTGGCGCAGTTTGTAGTGACCCTGCTTTCTGTTCCGCGGGTTGCGGGTACGATTCCCGCCTTAGTCTGGGTGTAATATGTGTATTTATATATGTATTATATGTATATTTATTAAAAAAATAGTTATAACAGTCGACTGTTACCTGTAACTGTGCTTAACATGGGAACTGACGACAGTGTGTGTGTATGTTATAAGGTATTAATTTATTTATTTATTTTAAGGAATAAAATTTGATTCAAGTACGTTTTATTTTAACCAACTTTTACACGATTATTTCTAGCTATGAATACGTTGTAAGATTTTCTATTTGTTTATTTAGGAATTGAACTTCTAAAATTATAACGATTACAGCCCCTTAAGTCATTATTTCAGAATTATACTATGCTTAGCGCTGTAAAATTATTTTGACATGCACTTGTAATAGGCATTCTATATTATATGTAGAATTATGTATTGTAGAATAGTGTATTTGAAATTATCACGTTTGCTATTTCCATTCCATTGCCCGTTGGACCGACGATCTACGTAAGATTGCCGGTGTAGGCTGGATGAGGATTGCGGAAAACCGGGATGTCTGGCGCAAACTTGGGGAAGCCTATGTCCAGCAGTAGACTGCAGGAGGCTGAGCTGACTGACTGACTGACTGACTGATACATTTCATCAAAATTTGATTGGCATATCCAACTAACCTACTACCATCCAATCAGTCATTTGTTCTCAAAATATGCAATTATAATCAATTAGTTTTTAGGTGTTAAAACTAAAGTATTTTTAATTTCGAACATACTTATAAAAAAATATAAAATAATGTGACCAAAATGTTCATCATCATCATCATCATCACTTCAGTCTAATACAGTCCACTGCTGGACATAGACCTACAAGTTCGCGCCAAAAATGGAGCGAACTTATGTGTTTTGCCCATAGTCACCACGCTGGGCAGGCGATTGGTGACCGCAGGGCTGGCTTTGTCGCACCGAAAACGCTGCTGCCCCACCTTCGGTCTGTGTATTTCAAAGCCAGCAGTTGGATGGTTATCCCGCCACCGGTCGGCTTTTTAATTTCCAACGTGGTAGTAGAACTGTGTTATCCCTTAGTCACCTCTTACGACACATACTGGAAGAGAGGGGGTGGCTATATTCTTAATGCCGTAACCACACAGCCTAATGTTGTTGAATAATGACCAAAATGTTGGACACTACTTAATTTTATGTTGCTTTTAAAAATGTCTTTATTTCTTTTACATTAATTACACACATATAAAAAGAGATATCAGAGTTATAACTAAGATATTTCGAAGAGTTATAATATTAAACATCTCAAAATCGTTTCGTCGAACAAAATTAATTCCTAAGTAAAAAATTTTCATATAAAACTTTCGAAACCAACAAATTTCATTTTCGTTCGAACACCGCGAGAAGGCATCTGATTTCGGATAATCCACGAAAATATTTTCAATATTCGAAGTTTTTCACGATACATCCAAAGTTGAGTCGCGGCTCGGGGAAATATTTTTCCTTTATACTATCATTCAAATGTCCTCTACGCGATCGTTTCTCGGATTTTTATCTGATTTATCATATGTGGGAAACTTGGATTCGAATAAATTTTATGTTATTATATTGTTGGGTACTTCGGAATAATTATATAATATATGTAAAGTAAAGAAAAAAAATCTACATATATAAAAATTAATTGCTGTTTATTTGTCTCGCTAATACTCGAGAATGGCTGGATTGATTTAGCTAATTTTGATCTTGAAATATTTTTGGAAATTCTGGGAAGGCTTAAACGGTGAGAAACATTTATAATAATGAAAGGAAAATACTAGAAACGACCATTTAATTTTCCGATACAAAATGTTCCTAGCTGTGAAACATCGAATGTCTTTTGTCAAAAAATTGTCACATGGTTATCAAATATTTATAGTTGCATTCAGAATATAATTATAGAAATATTAATAAATCTAGATTATACGAAGTTCATCTGGTCATCTAGCTGTATAATATATGTTGACAAGTGTTAATTCCGCCGATAAAGTGTCACGCAGTTTGGCGGGTTAAGAAATTGGTATTTGGTCCAAATAAAGAATTTATTATTATTATTATGAGGTGGTTAACCCGTGAACCACTATGGGAAAGTACTGAAAATATCATTGCATTATTGTGTATAGTCTTATATTAAATATGATATTATTAAAATTATCTGAGAATTAATTTAACGTTTGATTTTTTTTTATTCGGTGCAGGACGATCAACGATCTACGTAAGATTGCTGGTGTAGGCTGGATGAGGATTGCGGATAACCGGGATGTCTGGCGCGCACTTGTGGAGGCCTATGTCCAGCAGTGGACTGCAATAGGCTGAGCTGACTGACTGACTGACTGATACGGTGCAAGACTCAGTGACGCTGTATTTCATGCAAAATATTACCAAATTTGTATAAAAACACAGTTTATATATTCTTTAAAGAGTAACAGCGGAGTTTCTTGCCAGTTCTTCTCTGCAGAATTTGAATTTCGAACGGTAGTAATCAAAGTTCAATTTTAAAAATAATTATAATTTCAATTTGTAAAATGACGATTCGAAGGCGCTTTTGAACTAGGAAGGCGCGATTAAACATTATTATTTGAAGATTATCTATATAAGACTTCGATAAATATTAAGAATAAAATTATAGCGTAATTACGTGATGGAATATTTAATTGCTAATAAAAGGCAATAAAGAAAATGCAAAAGCAATAAACACACATTAAGTCTACCAGATATCAAACAGAGCACCTAATAACTTAGCGGAGAAACTCAATATCACTCCTAATACAATCTGTATACTAATAGACACACATGCCTCCTGGTTATAACCACAGACGCTTAAATTATAGATAGAACAAGAACGCCATATGGCCTACTCTATGAATGTATCAGATATCCTCTCTCTTTCTGATTTAATCGTTTCGAAAGAGACAGCTTACTGGTTGGTTAGATTGTAGGTGTTTGTAGGTGATAGATTTTGAGTTGGCTGTTCTAGCTATTATACCTCCGCGGTCATAACTGTCTAATGTCGATAGCAATAATGGATGAGCGCCATCTGCCGGCAGACATGTGCAACTAATTATTAGAAGATATTCGCAGTAGCTAAGGTTAATCGGTGTTTAATATAATTTCAAATTTATCAAAGGAAATGATATTTTTTTTTGTTTACGTTAATTTTATACTCTTATAAATATCGACGGATATTTTTAGTCTATTTAAGTAATGTTACAATATACTTATTAGTAGGCATAAGACTTGTAGTTTTGAATTGGTGTATTTTGCTTTTTTTATATAACAATTGTTTTTTATTTTTCTCGCATTGCTCAGCTATATATTTTTACAAGATACATAATAACCCAAAAAATATAACGATTTAACGAACGACTAATATGATAAAGAAGTAATAGTGAGAGTTTAGTTAATTAAGTGTCAAAATATACCACTTTAAGTCTTTAACAATCCTGTATCGAGTCTCTTGAACATAAAATTTTATTCCGCAAACACGTCATGGTACTTATTATAAACAGAGAAAATGTGCCAATGAATGAACGATGTAAAAAGGGGTACAAAGTTTCTGCTTCCTGTATTAACATATAGATAATTAGAAACAAATGAACATATTAACATTTTTAATCACAATAACAGTACACATTAACCAACATAGATTGTTATATAAAAAGGTTTATTTCACATACATAGAATTATATTAATGTATGTAACAATAACATAGACATAGCTGATGTCTATGTTATTGTTACATGTTTTTATAAATCATTTTGTCAGCGGTTAAAAAAAATTGATTAATGTTACATTAAAAATTGACTCGCCGACGCTACTTCACCGACGTTAATTACAGTGCTGTGTGGCTACGGCACTAAAGAATTTAGCCACCCCCTCTCTTCCCGTGGGTGTCGTAAGAGGCGACTAAGGGATAACAAGGTTCCACAACCACCTTGGAACTTAAGAAGCCGACCGATGGCGGGATAACCATCCAACTGCTGGCTTTGAAATACACAGGCCGAAGACGGGCAGCAGCGTCTTCGGTGCGACAAAGCCTGTACTGCGGTCACCAACCCGCCTGCCCAGCGTGGTGACTATGGGCAAAACACATGAGTTCACGTTATTTTTGGCGTAAACTTGTGGAGGCCTATGTCCAGCAGTGGACTGTATAGGCTGTAATGATGAATTACAGTTCATTAACGATATTAAAAATTAATTTTGTCTGCAAAATTAATGGTTCATAATTTTACCATGTAGTTTATTTTGCAATACATTGTGCAATGATTCGTTAAGGATTAAGTCATGTCGTGTTCATCATAGCGCTAATTTTATAATTGTGTTTGCTGGCAAATAAAAAAACCGACTTCAATTATATCGACAAGTCAAGTAAATACGTATTATCAAAGATTACTTCAAAATTTGTAATCAGATTTCGATGAAATTTAAATGTGACCATATGATAAACATCGGCTTGCGATTAAACTAAAAATCATCAAAATCGGGACACCCAGTAAAAAGTTATGCGCATTTTCGAGGGTTTCTCTCGATTTCTCTGGGATAACATCATCAGATCTTGGTTTCCTTATCATGGTATCACACTTAGGATATCTCCTTTCCAACAAAAAAAGAATTATCAAAATCGGTTCATAAACGACGAAGCTATCCCCGAACATTACATTAAAAAATATATATACGGTCGAATTGAGTAACCTCCTTCTTTTTTTAAGGTCGCTTAATAAAACTGAAAAGTTTGTTCGTTTCTTTAAACGGAATTACTGGTTCGAATTGGAAAATTCGTTTGTGTCCATATAATGAGAGAGACTATTATCATCATCATTGGCTTTATCCGTCTATTGCAGACGATTTATACAGTGTCAGACAGACACTGTGTCGCCTAGGACACTCTTCAGGAAAACGCAGTTAAGAGAGGCCATAGATTAGTTTTTTCTTCAATTTAACGCGTGTAAACCGCGGAGCACAACTAGTATTTTGCCTATGACTATTAAAAACGTCGGATGTGAAAAACAGCAACATTACAGGAGAGCGGTTCAAAGTGTAAATTGCGTGTATCTTTTTACTTATTTTAAGCAGGATCATGAAATTTTAAAGTAATGCTGTACAGGCTATTTATGTTTAATATTATTACTAGCCGGTATTTAATGTGTAAATATGAGAAAAGTCATTTGTTACATTTTTAACGGGTTAAGACTAATAGGTACTGATTTGTCAGAAGTACCACAACTAAATAATATATGCAAAAAATAAAAAAATTATCTTCAGCTGATGACAGACTTGGTTATTTGGGAACGTTTTATGAAATAAATAAATAAATGCAATTTTGCAGTTCCAACGATGTTAATAGTCACTAGCGATTTGTTCTAAAGTTTAACTCGAATTTATATTTTTAAACATATCCATACGAGATTGTTTGTTACTAAGAAGGAAAATTAATGTCTGTGTTTTAGCTTAGCCGAGTGAGATATGCATCGAACCCACAATCAAGGAATAAGCAAATAATGAAGAGTAAGGTAAATGGGACCGGTGCCGGTAAACCCTGTCTGAGTTAGTAGAAATTTTCAGAGTTATTTTAATATTCTTTTGTTTTATACAACTTGGTCGGCAAACAAGCGTACGGCTCACCTGGATAATGAGCGATTACAGTAGCTTATAGACGTCTGCAGCAGTAGAAGTATCGCAAGGACACCACACCGCTTGATAACATCATTATTTAGCTGTGATCTTTTGTAAGGTCGAGGTACATCCCCAGTCGGGCTGCTCCATTTATAGAGCAGGATATTTCCCACTCTGCCCTAACTCAGTTAAAAATGATATATATTATAATATAGGAACTTAAAATATCAACTATACTTAAGTATATGCATATAAATTTATGATTACAAGCTTCTAAAACATTTAAGGTGATATCAAATAATCTAAAACCATTATCAACAAAGAGCCTTTTTAACGTAATCATACGTTTTGAAGTATTACGGGCAGATCTTAACGTTATTCCAGTAATAGTATTGATTTATTTTGAGGCATATTTAAATAATAATATTTTTAACCAACTTCAAAAAAGAAGGAGGTTACTCAATTCGACCGTATATATATAATGTATGTTCAATTCTCATAATCCTTTTTTTGTTGGAAAGGAGATATCCCAAGAGTATAACGATGATAAAGAAACCAGGATCTGATGGTGGAATCCTAGAGAAATCGAGGGGAACCCTCGAAAATCATAGTGTCGACTCGTGCAATTGTTGATTTTTTTCGTCTACTTACGTTGTATTACTTGTCGATGTTCATCATTACAGCCTATACAGTCCACTGCTGGAAATAGGCCTCCACAAGTTTACGCCAAATATAACGTGAACTCATGTGTTTTGCCCGTAGTCACCACGCTGTCACTTGTCGATGTTATTGATGTCGTATTTTTTTTTTCATTTGCTAGCAAAAACAGTTATCTTGCTATAATTAGTTCTAATATTAGTATTATATACTTAATATTTTTTTTCTTTATATACTTAATTTCATTTACTATTATATTAATTGCACTAATGTACGATAATGTACGTATGTGCATCGCTGAAGATGGGGTAAATGCTAGTTAGATATCGAGTTGTTTCGACTCTGTGGTGTCTACAATTACCTTAACTTGATATTATATTTTTGTTAAAAAAAATCTTGTTGTTAATTTAATGAAATCTAATGTTTTTAATAAATTCTTTTTCTTTTATAATGTTAATGTGCTGTGTGGCTACGGGTGCTGTGTGGCTACGGCACTAAAGAATTTAGCCACCCCCTCTCTTCCCGTGGGTGTCGTAAGAGGCGACTAAGGGATAACAAGGTTCCACAACCACCTTGGAACTTAAGAAGCCGACCGATGGCGGGATAACCATCCAACTGCTGGCTTTGAAATGCACAGGCCGAAGACGGACAGCAGCGTCTTCGGTGCGACAAAGCCAGTACTGCGGTCACCAACCCGCCTGCCCAGCGTGGTGACTATAGGCAAAACACATGAGTTCACGTTATTTTTGGCGTGAACTTGTGGAGGCCTATGTCCAGCAGTGGACTGTATAGGCTGTAATTATATTATAATGTTAATATTAATTTAAATGCATATGTGAATATTTATAATATGTGTGAGTTGACGTGATCTTCCGTTCACTATAACCGTTAACTACCGACCGTATATGGTAGTAATGTAGCGTTCAATAATACGCCGTGACGAATACGTGGAATAAGGAAATCAGAAAAAACCAACTTAGCTCACGGGTATCAAAACTCACTTACTTTTTATTATTAACGAAATAAACTGTATTTAATTGCATGTGGCTTCATAATTTTTAAATTAAATACATTACGGCGGTAAGGCACAGTAGAAAAGTTAAAAGATGTTAAAAGTATTAAAAAAAAAACTTTATCTTTAATGTATAACACTGAAATAGAAAACGTATCAAATAAAGCAATGAAATTATTTATTATTCGATCTGAAATTACAGAGTGTAAGAGAACAAAAACGCCTTTTAAAGAATAATTTATATTACTAGCGATTCTTATAATTAAAGGAAATTTATTATTTTTTTCTCTAAAAAAAAATAGCTCGGCTTTCTGTCGACCGCGGTCAGGACATCGCGGAAATTACGCAATAAATATTTTTATACTGGCTTCTTTTTTCTGGTAACTTCTGTCTGACTTGATTAATTATTCTGATTAGTTACTGGAATACAAAAATATCTTTACGTAGAATGAAACTTCTTCATGGACGCTTGACTCGGGGAGTAAGTCAGTGAATGCGTGACGAGAGCGTTACGAAAAGTGGGATCGGGTGAGGCGAACGATAATTAAGAGGGAGATCTAAGAACGGAGCTAAAGAAGAGCGTTTTTTTTATTATTTCAATCTATATTTGGTCGGAATACACACACACACACACACAATAAACACAACAACAAACATTAGTTCTGTAAAATAATTACTGATAGAAAATGTAATGGATGCGTCAATTGTCAGACCAAAAAGGTTCGGAATAAAAACAATGTTGACAATTATAAAGCAATTACATTATACTGTTTCAAGCTAAACTTATACTTCGATGATACAATCAAAAATAATTGTTTTAGAAATTTCTATTTTAAAAGTTCTTTCGTATACTCGAAATTACTAGTTTAAATCGACGTACATATTATTAATGTAATTAGATAATTAATTACACGTCTTGTAGACTACATAATATTTTGGTAATTATATTTCAGAAAATTTTGTCTTTATAATAATAATTAATGAAATTATTGTTAAAATTATTTATTTGTGTTAGGTATTGTTTATTATTAATGTGATTTTATTATTTTATTATTGTATTTTACAAATTGTCGTGACATTCATTAATTTTTCTAGTTGTTATAAGAATTGTTTAAGAGGAATTGTTTTATGGGTCAATTGTTACCTGAAATAAAGAAATTATTATTATTATAAAAAAAAAAACAATAAAATTATATAAATATTTCAGTTCAGTGCTGTGTGGCTACGGCACCAAAGAATATAGCCACCCCCTCTCTTCCCGTGGGTGTCGTAAGAGGCGACTAAGGAATAACAAGGTTCCACAACCACCTTGGAACTTAAGAAGCCGACCGATGGCGGGATAACCATCTAACCGCTGGGCTTTGAAATACACAGGCCGAAGACGGGCAGCAGCGTCTTCGGTGCGACAAAACCAGGCCTGCGGTCACCAACCCGCCTGCCCAGCGTGGTGACTATGGGCAAAACACATGAGTTCACGTTATTTTTGGCGTAAACTTGTGGAGGCCTATGTCCAGCAGTGGACTGCAATAGGCTGAAATGATGATGATGAATGATGAAATATTTCAGTTGACTATTTTATATTAGTTATTATTAGTAGCAATTCAAAGAAGAATTATAAGTTAGAATGGAAGAAATTCATACGATTCAAGCTGTAACAACCGACATATCTCCCATCATCATCACCTCTTTCTCCATCCAGGAGAAAGGTTGGAGCTTGATCCACATCGGTTTGGTAGATATATTCCCTACTATGAGGTACAATCGCTATCAGATGTCTATGATAACAACCGGGACCGACGGCTTAACGTGTTCTCCGAGGTGTGGTGGGGTGACGCACAAGGACAGGTATCAGACAGATATAAAGAAATATTTGTACAAATATCCCTCCCGAGCGGAAATCGAAACCGCAAACCGTCAACTGTCTGTGTTTTAGGCGCCAAAATGCATCACTACACCAGAGCGGTTGTTGGACGAATACATATTTTAATAATTAGTCTTCGGTTCGACAAAGCCAGCCCTGACCACCAACACGTCTGTCCAGCGTGGTGACTATGGGCAAAATACATGAGTTCACGACATTTTTGGCGTGGACTTGGGGAGGCATATGTCCAGCAGTGGACTGCGATAGACTTAAGTGATATAATAATAATTGGTAAGCCGGTTATTCGAATGTTCAAAACTTATCTTCACTCCAATCTAAACAGACAATGGTGATATTTTTAAACACAAAAACTGAGCTAATTTAATCAAAATTAAATTAAAAAATAATTTATAGATGATAAAATTAAAGGTTGGATTTTATAAAGCCTATTACATCTGTATACGATTGTATTTTACGTCTTTTTTTATAGGGGTTGACACCGTATGCGGTAAATGTGTGGTTCAGGAAGGCTTTATTTTAAAAGTATTTTTATTTTTATTCTTGACAATTATCATAAAAACTTGTTTATAAATTTGTGTGAGTGTTTATATATTATCATTTATTTAAGAATTACTTTTTATTTAATTAATTAAAACAAATATAATTTTAATGACGTGACGTGATTTTGAAGCCTTCTCAAATAAAGTAACATTTGATTTGGATTTTGATTTAAGCGATAGTTTTGTTAAATATATTATAGAGACTTTTTATTAGATATGCGTTACAACTGTGTAAGCTTATTTAAGTATTCCTGGCACGCGTTGTCAAACGCTGTATTTATATGTCAGGTACTGCCATACGTTTAACATACTAACATCATGACAGCAATGCATTCGATTAAAGTTTTCTCTTATTAATATGTAGTGAGTGAAACAATTGTGTGAAAAAAAAATCAAAATTGTGCAATAGTGCTTTTAAACTTTTGTATATTTGTATTTAATTTTTGTAATTTTTAAATCGCCGGAATATTAGTTTTAAAAGCATAACAGTCAATAACAACCACGAAACTACGCCAAAAGAAGTACCATAAGAATATTTAGATTTAAATTACGTCTTGAATATATTTTTATGATACAAGTTTTTAACCGACGCCAAAAAATGATGAGGTTACTCAAGTCGATCGTATATATATACGATCGACTTGAGTAACACATATATTTTTTATGTATGTTCGGGGATAATTTCGTTGTTTATGAACCGATTTTGATAATTCTTTTTTGTTGTAATGGAAATATCCCAAGGGTACCAAGGGGTAAGTACCATGATAATGAAACCAGGATTTGATGATGGAATCCCAGAGAAATCGGGAAAGACCCTCGAAAATCTTAGTGACGACTAGTGCGTTTGTTAATTTTTTTCGTCTACTTATTACTTGTCGATGTAATTGATGTCGGATTTTTTCGTTTGTGAGCAAACACAATTATTAATAATAGGATATATGTGTATATATTTTAAATACACAAATAAGAAATATATTATTAACATTAAAATGAATAACAACACTTATCTTTTATAACAACGTTTACCGTATTTTATAAGAAAAATATATAGAAACAGTAAGTTTACATACTCTAATATATCACTCCTCTCTCGCCAATAATGTTTATTCATAATTTATTTCAAGGCGTGCGGTGACTCATGTGTGGCTACGAACTTTAACTAAACTACGTTGATATATTAGAAAATGTACCATTACTGCGGAAACTATTTAAAAATACAAATTTGTATTAATATATAAGTGTAAAACATAAAAGATTTTTGTGTCTAGGAATTGGATATTTAATTAATTTTTAATTATAAATCTAAGATGACCATTAAAACAAGACTGGCACTGTATAACGCGTTTGCTAATTCAATAGTAAGTTACGGCCTTTCCAATTACGGATGAATCCATAACAGTTTTCTAAATAAAATATATAATCTACAATTACGTATTTTTAAACATATAATCTCGCCTAACACTAAATACAAACTTTCCTCTAACCAATTGCATCTTTTCAAGCACTGTAACGTATTGCCTGTTTAGAACAATTTTTCACTATAGTTCTTGAAGGAATAATATTTGAATAGTTCTTTAAAAATTAAAATCATCCACCAAAAGTTAACTCGTGTGAGTAGGAAATTTCTCGAAACATTACTTTTATAGTAAACGAGTTGTACCCTGCACGTGTTGCTACGCTTTTTTTTTTTTGGTAGTAGCAACTCAGAAACCTTTGTGGGCTCATGCACAACACTTGCTAAAGATCATGACATGATCAAATGCATAGGTTACGATTCTATAAAGGATATACAGACGAAAATTCATTTTCATATATATAGATTATCTCTACATATTTTTGCACAACTATTTTATATACCACTCAAATAAAATAAACAACTTTAAAATAATTTAGTTCATGGTTTAACCAGCATTGAATATCGATATAATTTTGATTATTTTAGTACCCATAGCCTAAGAGCGTACATAACATTTGAAACGTTGTTATAAAAAAAAAAATGAAGTCTGGCTTAAAGCTTAAGTAAAAGTTAATAAGGAATTTGTCCACTTGGACATGATTTGTTACAAAACTATCTGTAAATATTTTGTTCTCAAGTTGTGAATTGTAAATATGTATAATGTTTTGTAAATGTTACATAAGAAATTAATAAATGTGTGAACTGTGTATGTGTAGAGGTCGCTGGGACCCCAAAACATAGTACCAAGAGAGGGGGGGAAGGAAGGGTGCGTCGGAGCGTCTGATATTTATTAATTATTTATCACGAGGGAGTGTTAACATCTGTTGAATTTCAATTACGATTCTATGTTTAGCGTGAAACTTCAATCTTTAAAGACATATTTTCTGTAACACCTCTAGTATTCCGTGCCGAAGTTTTAATGGAACCGTATCGGTCCCCACCGTGCCTCAGAGAGCACGTTAAGCTGTCGGTCCCGGTTGTTATTACATACAACTGATAGCGATCGTTACTCATAGTAGGAAATATATCCGCCAATCCACAGTGGAGCAACGTGGTGGATTAAGCTCTGATCCTTCTCCTACATGGGGAAAAAGGCCTATGCCCAGCAGGCCTATTACAGGCTAAAGCGTAACATTATTAAAAATAAATTAAAATTGAAAATTAATGATTTTAATAAAATAAAACAAGAATGTTACTAGAAGTGTTAAATAGTTTTTAACGTGACCTGGATAAGTAAATATTCTTCAAACCAACAATGGTATGGAACCATTTATATGATAATATAATTGGCAGAATATTGCATTTCATGTCTTTCTAAATGTTTAAATATTTCCCGATGCAAATTCGTTAGTTATCCCAGTGATTAATAGTGGTTACAGGCAATAGCATGGTAATATCCATCTTACGATTAAGAAGTGTGGAATAATCAGAATATTATCAATACAGAACGTGTGTGGAATATGAGCATGACGGGTATTATAGACACCAACTGTAATGTCACTTTGAAGTGTCAATGTATTAATAACGTGGCAGTGACTTTAGTTTTAGCAATCGTTCCAAGCTCGAAACATGTTTGTATTTGCAGGTTGCTGGTTCAGTTGAGCGTAATTTTTTTCAGTATATACCTACATACATCACGATCGAACTATTATCTTAAAAATATTAGATATGAATGTTGCATAGAATGGAGATAGAAAAGTATAAATGTATATAATATATATATATTAATACGTGTAGAAAAAAGTTGATTTGGATGAGTATAAAATTTCGTAGACTTATAGTTTATATAGAGAAGGAGTGCAGAATGCAAATATTATTTAAACCTAAGCATAAAAATATAATATAATCAATAAAAAAAAAAAACGCACCTACCATGTATTTGATTTTTTTTAAATGGTTCTTTATTTACATTATTGGTTTTCTTTCATTTAAATTTTTAATTGTGGTCAAATTTAGAACTCTGGGCGACCACTAATTTAAATAGATATGCAAATGTACTGTGCATTTCAAAAACATTGTTTATATACTACACGATTAAATTCATTTTGTCATCTTAACTTATGATCGAGAAAGATTGGTACTAGAAGTATAAATCTATACAAGGTATTATTACACAATCAATACAAGAATTAAGTCGCATGCGTATATTTTATTGATGTAAGTATATAACATAATTGTGTTTGCTATAGCAAACGAAGAAAATCATTTCAGTTACATCGACAAGTAATACAACGTATGTAGATGAACAAAATTAACAAGAGCACTAGTCACCACTAAGATTTTCGAAGATTTCCCTCGATATCTCTGAGACGCTATCATCAGATCCTGGTATTCTTATCATGGTACCCTTGAGATATCTCCTTTCCAAAAAAAAAAAAGAATCATGAAAATCTATTCATAAGCGACGAAGTTACATTTTTTTTAATTTTTCGTATAAAATAAATATATTTTTTTGTATAAAAAGTATTCTATGTTACTTTTGATACCTCCAAGAATATGTGCACAAAGTTTCATGATGATCAGTTGAGTAGTATTTGCGTGAAAGCGTAACAAACAAACTAACATTCACATTTATAATATTAGTAGGGATTAGAAATTCTCATCTAAGTTGAAATGACGTCTTTATAAGAATAAAATATCTAGTTTTACTCGTATATTAAAGTGAACAGCTTCGAGATAATCATGGCCACACATTGCTCGTCACGCCGGCGCCGGGTATCGCGTCGTTGACATTGCGTCTCTGCTCTACAAAGACGCTGACAACGGTTTACACCTCACTACATTTTCAACCAGATACTGCCTGATTATGCGTCACTTCGATACCGTAGAGAATATTCTGGAAATGTAAACTATTATCCTTTTAGAATATCGTAAATACTAGACAGTTTTTTCGCTTCGCTTCAGCCTGTAAAATCCCGCTGCTGGCCATAGGCCTCTTTCCCCGTATAGGAGAAGGATCAGAGCTTAATCCACCATGCAGCTCTATTACGCGTTAGCGGATATATTCCCTACTATCAAAAACGATCGCTATCAGATGTACATGATAACAACCGGGACCGATAACTTAAGGTGCTCTCCAAGGCACGGTGGGGAGACCCACAAGGACTGCACAAACATGCAGACAACGGCAAACATCTGTATGGTCAATACAAATATTTGTCATGTGCGGGGATCGAACCCACCAGTGCAACAGCCACAAACTGCTGTGACTGTTGCGCTAACACGTCGTACCAGACAGTACTAGTACCACTTTTCAAGATGAAATTTTAAAATACGTTGCAATAAAATATGCATTATAAAAAGAAACTTAAAAATAACATTTTTTTTAATCAATTAAGATAAAATACCTATAAATTTAATCTTTAGTCCTTTAAAGTGAAAGGTCATTGGGCACTTAGTATGAAAAATCTACCCACGACCTACAGAAACAAAATTGGTGTGTATGTTTAGATAAATATCCCTAGTTTACGAAAATATATGTCGCATCATTGTAGAGTATGGGAATCAGCCCAAAAATTAAAAAATAAAGTCTTAAGTTACGATTATATCCTCTAGTGATAAGACATTGTTCGACTATTTATTTGCATTGATTGGGTGTCATGATTACACGCTGGAACACCTGAACTCGTCGTGTTCGTCTGCTGGCTCTAATAATACAAGTCTGTTGGACACCTAAATGATAAAAACTTATTCTCCTTCACTAATACAATGGGAATAATCTGATGTATTTTTAAAGGAAACAAATATATAGAATTATATCATTTTTATTCAACATGATCAATGTCAACAGGAACGATAGTGTCGTCCAAGAACCTTGCTGGCGTATCTATTTGTTCTTGGTGTCTGGCCCATGACAAAAAATACACCATGCTGGCTATATGTGCGCAGCATCCGATAGTTCGGCGGCCGTGGATACAAGAACAGTAATAATCTTCTATACTCTCTCTGCCCTCTGTTGTGGGGTTTACCAATATGTAGGTGTAATATTTTTTACTCCTGATGTGTCGGGACTGAATTCTACCGCGTATCAATGTTCTGTTATTTACCGATTCTTGGTGCCGGTAGAGTTCGACGATATATAGGCCATTTGGTCGTAACTGCTCATGGACATATGATCTGGCGATCCTGAGGTGATAGCTGCCCAGCGTAAATAGTGTCAAATCATCGTACGACAATTGTGGGAAATCGAACGCTGCATCACTGGCATCAATTGGAGTGAAAGCTACCCTTTGCATATTTAAATTGTGCTCACGCACATATTCCGCCAGCTCGTTCCTTCTATTAATATTTTCATTAATTATATTAATGAATTGCTCGGCGAAAATGCTATCCTCGTATGGTCGCCGAGTAGCATTGATGAGCGCTGCAGTAATTCGGAAATCCACCATCATGTTAGGCAAAGAAACATTGAAATAGGTGTGTCGAAAAATCTTAAAATCTTTTTTGAAACGACTGTTCATTGTCTCGACAACCCACCAGGTCATTGTTATGAGTCTAGACTTGTTTGCTTCTTCGGTTGTGAGTTGCTCTCCTCTGGATCTGGATGGTGGCATCTGAGGATTGTAACCAAATTCTTGTATAGAGGAGATTGAGTCCCGAAAGCCGCGGTCTAGTATGAAGACATCGTTAGGCCGTAAAAACCAATGCCAAGGCGAGTCTTCATGTTCCATTATGGTACGCATAATTGTTGCATCCGATGTTGTTGCTGCGTAAGGTCCTAACACATCTAAGATATAGCCATCTGTGCAAACTATCAGGAACGGTTTTACCAGGTTCCTGAATTTATGTAAGCTGTATGTAATTCTTTGAAACAAAAAATTGGAACTCTTTTGCACATATAGGTATGTGCCGTCAAGCACCAAAATGACTGTATTCTGGTCGCCTCCGAAAATATGAGATGGTATACAAAGATTTCGAGCAACCGCCTCTTCTCTAGTTATGTGATCTAAGCCTAGAAAATGCGGGACGAAATCTTGAGTTAAGCATTCTCTTGCTAATCTTATTTTTCTTTCTAACGTTCTTCTGGACATTTGGAATTTCGTAGCTAACCTTTCATCCGGTTCACCAGTCCTAATTTTTGTGAGGTATATACCTAAAGTCGCAGCAGGCCTATCAGTTCTGTTATGAAGAGATGGTGTTAGCTGAAGAATAGTGTTAAATTGATTTTTTGTTATTCCTGTCCAAAAATGTAGCTCATTATCATCAATTGAATTTATGTTTTCAAAATCAAGTTGGTTTCTCCGTTCCAAGCCCCATTTGTATAAATTCATCATATCAAGTACATGAGTGCCATTAAATTGATGCATTTGCCCCTGAGTAGTTAGTTCTTCCCAATCATTTCTTTGCAAATGTGAATGGCAAACACGAGCAAGAGGTGGTATATAAAAATTCATGGTATGCAATACATAGAATTTAACATACAATGGCAATATATGCGTAGGAATGTTTCTGCAGGTTTGAAATAGGCAACGTCTTGCTGTATTTGAAGCACGGGAATATCCCTGTACAGAAATGAAACCGGTGTTATCTTGTTGACCCTCATTTGGTTCCTCACCAGCATCTTCTGCTTGTTGACGTTGTTCGCCTTGAACTCGTTGAGGTGGCTCATTTTGCCTATGCTGACTTCTCAGAGTGGAATCCAATCTCACCCAGCAGGCATGGCATATAGACCGCGAACCATCAAAAGGAATCTGAAAAAAGAAAAAACGTGTAGGAATGTTATATTTTATTTTATTAGGTACCTAATAATTGACACTATGCTGAATATAATGCTGAACTTATACATTATACACAACATATAACATTTAATAAATCAATATCCTTAGGCATACACAGCGCCATGTAGTTTAAACTGTAGGTATAGATCACATACTTAAATATAATTATATATGTGTGTACGACATACGACACGTAAGGCAAGTAATCAAATAAATCGGACAAGGTACACTCTTACCTCACGTGGTGTTATTTCCTGTAATAATAACTCGACGTGATCTCGGAACTTTCCGAGAAAGTGCACTGTGAGAATATGTTTCCTTCGCCGCAACACAGAGCGGCTACACAAAACACAACTATTTTGTCTTTCCATATCAACGAAACCCAATCAAAATGCAAACTTAAAATCCAATAACACAGCAATTAATCGTTAAATATAGTTAAAACTCAAGAAACGCACAGATCGCAACGACACAAGACGAGGGACTGCGACTGCTCAGGTAGCGCGGGAATCGAGCACATGCGAAACCGGTTCTAACTTGTCTAACGTGCGAGTGAAACGGCTAATGCGGCTTGTATTAGCCGTTTCACTCGCACGTTATTCATTGCGCACCTTAAGTTTATGACGCAAACGTTTGTGTTATTTTTATTGATAACAATACTTAATTGATAGGTGCCTAACATTTTTAAACACATATCGTCGTTTTTAGACTTCTCCAGCGTTTAAAAAAAAAAAAACCACACAGAATTAAATTTCGGCTAGCACTCATTAATTTACCAACAATTTGATATCTGTAGGAAATTTTTCGAAAACCGGGTCAGATTATGCCCAATGACCTTTCTTGTTAATTTTCCTTTTTTATAGCTTTTCCGGTAAAACTATGTTAAAATAATATCATAGATATTACAAATAAAGCATACTTTGTGCAGGAGAAACATATATTTGAATCGTAAATTTCGTTGATAAAAACAATTGACAATAAATCCAGCGTTCGCATTCAACGTCCATTACGGATTCAATCTCAAAGAACAATCGTAATGAACGCAATCAATTCAAAGCAAGCCGAACACGGACAGTAAAAGCAATAAATATCGCTTGTGTCCGTGAAGGTACGCATCGGGTGACCATACGCACTGCGGCGACGCATTGCAAACGCTCCTCTGCGGATACCCAGCCACTTCATAACAGTAAAACCCACGCTAAAATATACAGTATCATGTTTAAATAAAAAACGAAATTGCACGCACTGATCGCGCTCTTTAAAACTTTTTTCTCGACTGTACTCAAATAATATCTACATAAAAATAGGCTTTGTTGTTACTTACGTAAGGTTGAATATCTATTGTTGAAAGCAACAGGCCCGAGGGGTTCGAGAATGCAGAGATTTATTTGCTAGTTTTAAAATTCCTTGCTACGACTGTTCACAATTCTCGCGGTTCACGCCTCGTTGGCATGCGAGTGTGAAACTAGTACTTCTGGATTCGATCTTGCGAGTTTTCAAATAGTTTGCAAATAAATCTTTGCTTAAAACGATAAATACGAAACGAATTCTTTGTTTCCTATTACTTTAAACAGGAAATGAAAGAGCGCAGATCGTCTATCCTATCTGCTACGAAACTGCTACGTCTCGTAGTACGCTACGAACGTATGCGCTACGGTTTTAAATTATACTCCTACGGCTCTACGAATATCGTTTGGAAACTTTGTACTTGTAGATCAAAACAATTTTTTGCTTATTGCTTTGAATGATGGTTCGCATATCATGTAGGTTCACAAGATAAAATCTCGTATTCCCTCTGCACGAAAGAAAATAATTGGAGCTTAATCCTCCATGCTGCTCCACTGCAAAATGCCTAATATGTTCTTACTATGAGTAGTGATCGCTATCAAGTATTCATGATAACAGCCAGGACCGACGGCTTAGCGTGTGCTTCGAGGTATGTTGGGGAGACCCACAAGGACAGACATACAAAATGAAAAAAAATATTTGTACAAATACAATCATCAATACCGATTGGGAATCAATCCCGGAAACTGTCAGTGTTTTACGCGACAACACTCACCACTATACCAGAGCGGATGTTATAATAATAGATAAAATCAAGCAAAGCACAAAAATTTTATTTGAAAGAAAATGCAACTTAAAAAATTTAATTCTATGAATATTTTTAAACCATAAAATCATTGTTTAGTAAAAGTGTGTGTGTCAGCTCGGGCGCACATCTTACTTCTTACACACAGCTTACTTCTCGGATCGACTGTCTAAATAGGCACAAAAATACCATACCTAATATTAAATAAGATATATAAGACTTTTTTTTTGACTAAATCGGCAAAGAAGCGTACGGCTCACCTGATGGTAAGCGATTACCGTAGCTTATAGACGCCTGCAACACCAGAAGTATCGCAAGCGCGTTGCCGACCCAATCCCCAATCCCCCCAGGGTTTTTTTTTAATTTGGGTTGTCTGGAAGAAATGGCTAAATAGCCATAATTCGTCCGCCTATTGTACTTAACAGTCTGTAAATGTTTTTAAATGTGTTTATAGGTGCCTTATATAAAAATCGATTCTTAGAGAATAAAATCCAAAACAGTAGTAAAATTTTCATTGTTAAATAGCTTTTATATCAAGACAATCGTATCAAATAATATTGAATCACGCCGCTTACCGCGACACGGGCTATTTCTTAGTTTTGAAACAGTTGATGTGGCGTAAAACTTTCACGGGCAGTCGCCAATCCGTTCGGAGCTGATAGTTTATTTGTCACGTCCAAACCGACTTCAAAACTTCGAGCACTTTATTATTTTCACCAATTGAGAAAATTCACTTCTGTCAATTGAAAGATTAAATTTTTCGCTTCTATTTTATTGAATGAAAATGTTTACTTACTGGCTAATACTACATCTGTAGCTATTTTTAAATTGCTATTTTAATGTTAGGATTTAAATTTAAATTAAACTATACTTAAGTACTCTATGAATAACTTATACGTTGGATAAAGTTGTCTTATCAGATGGTTTGTAATATTAAATCATATAATAGTAACATATTCCATGGTACAACATAAATAAATAAATATGAGTATCTCTTCATCGTTCAAGGTCGTCTGTTCCTATGGCAAGCAACTTAATGCTAGTGTTAATAAGTATTTTTAATACATATCTTATACATATATAAAACTCTTGTGTCACAATGTTAGTTACCATTCTCCTGGACCAAACGGCTGGACCGATCTTTATGACATTTTGTGTGCATATCGGGTAGGTCTGAGAATCGGCCAATATCTATTTTTCATACCACTATGTTATAAGGGGGGTGGGGGATTAAGGGATTTAATAACAAATATGGCAAAACAACATTTGCGAGATTAGCTAGTATAAATATATAACAGGCAGTAATCGAACCCATAAATCGTGGAACAGGAAGCAGGGCCGCTACAAACTGCACCAACGAACTAGTCTGCCTTAAAAATGTGCCATTTTTCAGGTGATCTACAAATCCTAATATAACAAAGAAAATCATGAAACAATCTTTAGTGAATTCGCTTGGTGGACCAAAATCTATCATATTTATTTATTTTGCCAGCATATGATGGGTATACAAAGTGTCTAATTTAAAGGCTTAGCCAAAATATTCAACCAATTCTTTCGGTGTGTAAATACGATTTCAATAAACAATTTCTATATTAATTTAAATTTAATACACAGCTCAGTGGACTAAACTTTATTAAATACTATCTTATGCCCTCGCCTTTGTTCGCGTGGAACAGTTTCCTTGGGCTAACTGGGGAAAATTATTAAAATGAAAAAAACCCGGGTTTTGAAACATTCTTCATTGGTGCGCCGCTCCTATTTGTCTTAGCGTGATAATATAGCCTATAGCCTTCTTCGATAAATGGTCTATCTAACACTGAAAGAATTTTTCAAATCGGACCAGTAGTTCCTGAGATAAGCGCGTTCAAACAAACAAACTCTTCAGCTTTATAATATTAGTATAGATTTAAGACAATGCTCTATAAGCTAACATTTTCAGATGGTTATGACACAGTAAACGTAGAGGTCGTATTTCAAAACATACTTCAAATGACAGTAAAAACTACTGACACGCGATGAATGCGTATCGGCGTTAATCGCTAAGTGCATGCAATCAGGTCACAGTAGAGCAATGGAGGTACACGCACATACGTACATCATGAATGTTATGAATGTACACACTTGCGTAAATGAGCGACATTTCCTGTTTTAGAACGAAGTTCCTTATGGCGCGTTGCGGAGGGGTACCCTAGCCGGCAAAAAATGTACGTAACGTTAAAAAAACGTAAGATTTTTATGTATAATCTATGTATGATGGCTATACAGTGTCTAATGTATAGTCTACGTGATGACTGATATTATTATTGCAGTTTGCTATTATCATTATATAATTCGAAAATTTTTATATGTTTTTATAACTAATTTTCATATATATATTTGGTACACCAAAAAAAAACAACGATTCGATGGCTATTGAAATTAAAAAATATCCAAATTTCAATAGAAAAGATGGCTGGCTATTACCACCTGCTTGGGACCCCATTATTAATATAATAAAATCAAAAACCAAGCACAATTTACCACAGATTAAAGACTCAATTAGCACATTCTGTGTAGATAGGACTAAATAAAATATTGATGTATGTCGAGTGGTTTCGAATAACTTTGTAACGTTAGGACGTCTGACACCTCAGTCCCCCCGTGACCATGGTTGCTGTAAAGTATCCGAAACGTCGGGAATCTAAAAAGTTAATAAACCGCGATAAAATCCGAAAAAGTTTTCTTTTAAATGAGTAAAATTCACATAAACATTAGAAAACAATAAGTATGTTTGAATTTTACTTTGTAACGATGAAGCTGGATTCCTAGTACATTAGAGTGGTATTCAACCATCAAATAGCATAATTTACCTACTATTAATTTAATGACAGTCAAGAATAGCATAGGTGATGTTTATTTGAATGTCGCTACGTTTGTTCAATTAGTGATCGATGTAATCACGATACGATTAAAATAATTTAATCGACATTTACAAGACGCTCGAACTATGTGTTGTTGTATATAATTGTTTAATAATATATAGGCTGTTACGGGCATATTCTGTAAGTAAAGTGCCGTTGATCTAAGTCAACGTAGTTAATTTACTGATTCTTAAATTCAAACTTCTTTACGTACACTTGACTTGGGGAGTAAGCTGGTTAAGGCGTGACGAGGGCGTTACGAAAACCGTGATCGAGCGAGGCGAATGGAGCTAGAGAGAGAGTTGCGAGCACACATTTTCTTTCTCTCTTTCTTTCATAGCTAGTTATGTTTCGTATATCTAAAACAGTGCAAGACCATTCTGCAGGCCTTTAGCTAAATAATTTTTACTTCAGTCGTGTGGTCTAAAGTACACTTGCTTTTATATGAAGCACAATTTATTGCTAATATTACTGTTTTTTTTTTTTTTTTTTTTTAATTTGCAACTGTATTTAAATAATTGTTCCTTTTAATGTCGCTATAATTAGATAATTTTGAAAAACTAATTACTTACTTACTTTTATTTCAATAAAGCATTATATGACAAACCTAATATTATTCGTAAAAAGCTTAAGAATATTTATTAAAACAACCTCCAACCAATACAGCTATAATCCAATTAATACAAAAATTTATAATACCAACAAAAAAAAAAATTCGCAAAATAAATTCAATTATCCTTTCACACATTAATATCATTATGTCGAAATTCCAAAATCACATAAGTCTTAAAAAGTAGGCTGTAATAATCACATCAGATCGGATTACCGCCGCCCTCGTACGAAAATAAAACGCATCAGAATAAGTCCCCAACACCTGTGCGTTCCCACAATTTTGTAACGTCTATATTCAAATTCGATGTAATTATACCGTCTCTAACTCGAATATTCTCGAATGTTCTCGAATATTCTTATACTAATTTCTGAAGACGGCACTTCGAATTTAAAACCGTATTTAAATTAAGTTTCGGAATCGTATCAATTTATGTCTTATTAATTTAAATTTGGAATCGTTACGTATTTTCAGTTTGTTTTATTTTATTTGAATTAAGAATGTTCTTTTATTGAATATGAAAAAAACATTTCTTTACACCACTATAGAGAGGCAGCAAGCGGTAAGCCGGTAATCGATTACGGTTGACGCGCGTAACATCAGAAGCGTGCTGGCGATCATACTTCCAATCATTTCTGGCTATCCAACTCATCACAGAGACATAACAACTATTTAAGAACAGTCATAAATACTACACCATTTGATTGATGGTTCTTCCCCAAATGGACTCGTATACAGTTTTAGAAAAAAAACTAGTTTAGCTAGCTGTGCCCGCGACCTCGTCCGCGTAGAATTTAACAAAAGTTAATGTCTAAAAGTTATTGTTCAATTCGTAGAGTTACTCCTTACTACATTAACTATCTGTCAGTGAAAGTCCCGTCAAAATCGGTCCAGCCGTTTCAGAGATTAACCGGAACAAACAAACAGGCAAACCGTGTCTACATCTATATGCATTTAGTAAAAAGCGGTTTTTTTAATATTACAAACAGACACTCAAATTTTATTTATTTGTATAGATTTAATAAAGTTTTGACACATTTAACAACGAAAGATTCGTTATAGGCAATACATTACTATTTTCCATTTTTGATTTTTTTAAAAGGTTGATGGCATAATGGGAGACAAGTATTAAATTTGAAAAACCTTTGAAAACTAAAATTGCTAAAACTGAAGCAGATGCCTCGAATCAATACGCGCATCGCATGCAAATCAGCCTCGGGTTCAGTATAAGTTTATTTGTGTTTTGGAGTCGCACTGTTTCCTAGTTGGATGACAGATGGCCGGGGTTTTCATTTGCGTTCCGCATTTATTATTCGACCATAACGCCAATGTTGGCGTGTTGGATCCAATGCGTCCAATGTTGCGTATTAAAATTTTTTTTTAAAAAGTTTTTTTTTTTTTTTCGATACATATTTTTTTTTTTTTGGAGCGTTAGTGAATGAATTTCTAGTTTACGGATTGTGTGCGAGTTATTAAGTTCAGTTTGTTGTGTTGAAGTGAAACTTATTTAGAACCATTGAGATTTGAAACTCACTGAAACAAAAAAGAAACACATAAATGTACAGAAGAGAATGAAATAGAAGTGGTATATCTGCGTATGTCTGAAATGCCTCGTATTTTTAGTTAGTTACGTTATTTATTATTGATTTTTCCTCCTTAATATGTGCACACATCTAACTGCTGCTACTGTATCGTGTCCAGTAGCCAAAGGTTATCTGGAAGAAATCACTATTTAGCGATAAGATCGCCTTTGTACATCTTGTTGGATTAAATCTTATTAAAAAAAATGTGTCCTAACGCCTAGACCACGACAGCCTTCGTATTTTTGATGAGAGAGAACTGACTACTAGTGCAGCGGTGAGTTGCACTGAGAGACTTCATGTATAATATTTAAAAACTGTTTTACTAAGTCTGATTAATAAGTCAAATAGAACAGTAGCATAGATTGCCTACCTTGTGTCTAAGCCACCTTCTGATTGACTATGTTTGTTGTAAACTAGTTTCCCGGGCCGACTTCGTTTTGTCAAAAGGTAATAGTATAAATTTATTTTATTGTATTAATACCTTCCATGGGCCTTAAGGAAAAGACAAAAAAAAAACAATTACCCGAATTATTCTAGCCATTCTTGAGTTATGAGCTTACCAACATTCATTTTTATTTATATAGATAGATTAAAAAATTATATGTAGTACAATATTATATTGTACTTAAATTTAATGTGCCTCGCCTGTACTCCGTATAAACATTCAAAATACTGATGATAATATTCAAATAAATCACTCTGTCCCCCAAAAAACGCTGACATGTTAACTTTTCTTAAGACATCTCATTCCGCGATCATTTGAAAAACGTACATCTTGTAATGAGAAATGTTCTCGAGATGATGAATTTCGTGTCACACCGTGAATTATAAGCGACGATTCGGCTTGAAAGAGCGAAGGGCAATTTAACATAGTATATGGTAAAATAGTAGATGAATTTTAAATGGTTAAGTCTGTAACTGTTTTCTATTCCTTTTTAACTTACTACTTAACTACTTATTAAACTGTTCTGCTCTTATTATGCCACTAGATAAGCAAACAAGGGTATGACTTTCTAGGTGAAAAGTTTTTGGGTGTCTATAGTACTAGGAGCTTTAACTGAAGTAAGGTACAGCAGGAAATTTTCTGCTCAAAATATGGAAAAGCACGACTGTGGTTAGACCTTAGACCACAGCTAAATAATATTGTTTTCAAGCAGTGTTGTGTTCCTGTTGACGAGTGAGGTGACCAGGCTTCCTGGGGGGAATTGGAAATAGCCGTATATGAGCCACACGCTTGTTTGCCAACCTAGTTATATATAAAAAAATAGAAGTATCACAAGCCTGTTGTTAACTCTAACTCCGCTATCAATACACCAAAAGAAATTAAACAAAAGTAGCAAATAGCAATCATAATTGCAAAACATTTCAAATACATTGTCATACACCACCACTTTTATACTATTTTTAACAAAACCCTATTTTCATCCTAAGGCTCTATCTTAAATTTTCCGTTATACAATATTTTATACAATCATTACCGTGCTCTTGTAATGTTTGTCACATGTGTTACATGTAGCTTAACACACTCGCTTGATAACGTATAAAAAATAACAATAATGTCCTTCATTTATTATCGACTTCAAAAAAATAAGGAGGGAGGAGGAGAGGAGGTTCTCAGGTCCACTGTGTTTTTTAACATGTTATCTCAAAGTATTTTCATGGCGGTAATGTTTTATTGAATATTTTTAATTTAAAAAGCCAAGGCGTTAAATTTCGTAATCGCTTCACGCTCAACGACCCTAGTACGATATTCTCCTGTAACAGGGGTTCGAAAACTCACACAATACACAAACACAAACGCCCAGACCACGACCAACATCTGTATGGCCAATACAAATATATTTAAAATTAAACGAGATCGGACGAGTAGTCTCTAAGTATAAATAATACGTATTCGAAGTCTTTTTTTTTTAGAACAATCAAAATTACCATTTAATACCTGCTCTGCTGATAATCATTCAAGGTATACGGCATAAATATAATGTTACTGAAGCCCTTCATAAGAAAAGTGAGGAAGTACCTGGAACAAACAACAAATTGGTTAACACAGAAACTCAATAAACGCTTAACTTCGTTACTTGGGAAACGATTAACTTTCCTCAAAGTAATACTTCAGTATGATAGTGTTAAATCACTAAAATCTTTAACTTATTATTATTAAGAACTACACTATAATTAATTTATTATTTTAGGAAGACGCTTCAGCCTGTAATATCCCACTATTGGGCATAGGCCTCTTTCCCCATATAGAAGAAGGATCAGAGCTTAATCCACCACGCTGCTCCAATGCGGGTTGGCGGATATATTCCCTACTATGAGTAACGATCGCTATCAGGTGTACATGATAACAACCGGGACCGACGGCTTAACGTGCTCTCCGAGGTACAGTGGGGAGACCCCCAAGGACTGCACAAACACCCAGACCACGGCAAACACCTGTTTGGCCAATACAAATGTTTGTCATGTGCGGGGATCGAACCCGCAACCGCCAGCGCAACAGGTACAATCCATAGCTGTAACCGACAATAAATCAATAGACAATAGAGTGATGTGAAAGAACGTTTACTATATAAGGCAGTGATTTTGACATTATTACTCTCTTACGCTCTTATTTCCCATTTTTCTTCTCGACGTGCGAAGTGTTTGCTAAAATCATTGTAAGCTTTGCAATATAGAATAATTCGACTTTAACATCTTTTATTTGTCTCCAATCATCATTCTTCAAGCCATCATTAGTTCAAGCAAGTATTAACATGCAACGAATATAAAGTAATAGAAAAAAAGAAGTAAATATACATAGTACAAACGAATCCTCTTTTATTCTGTCGAGTCACTAAATATAAATACAATGAGTGCATCAGTCGTGTGCAACAAAAATGGCGCCCGGGTTATGGGCCGTGAAACGAGCTCTCAACAAGAATACGAGAATGCTCAGCTGGACGCGATAAGAATATACATATCATTAAATATTTTAAACTGAAAATATATAAAGTACAATCAAAATAAATATATTTTTTTATTCTGTAAATTAAGGAGATTCCGTTTCTTATACGGCACTTTAGCGATGACGTCTCTAACTGTGATGAGATTTGATTATTATTGTTAATATATAATTTCGTGGCAAAGACATTCAGAATTTTTATAAATATTTGTTTAAAAATATGAAATATGGATAGCACTAATGTCAACTAGTGTTTAAAATTACATGTACACTGCCGTGCGGCTTGTTAGAAGTATTCTGTGGCGAGGTACTATTTTGTAGTGACGTATCGTTAGGCATGTTTTCTTGTAATAAGTAAGCGGGCTTGAGACGATCTAATGATATGTTACTTTCGCGATTTTGTAATTGTATCGTATATACTTTCTCTGTTCTTTTTATCACACGATACGGTCCTTCATATATGGTTGTAAAGGTTTTTTAATTGCGTCGACTCTAACGAATACGTGGCTGCAGTCGCGATTATGATGCGTCGTAGTTGATTTAATATATATAATAGTAAGTTAAAAAAAGGCCATTGGGCAAAAGAAAGAAAGGGAGACCTTACACCAGATAGGAGGACAAAATCAAACGCATAGCCGGTCCAAACTGGACACAAACAGCACAATCCAGAGAAAACTGGTTAAATTTGGAGGAGGCCTTTACCTGCAGAGGGGTTCTTGTAGAATAATTTTACTAAACAAACTAACAGTTACATACTACATCTATGATAATAATGTATCTAAATATTTCTTATATTAAGCTGTAATTACTAACCATTATAAAAAAAAGGTAAATAAATAACAAAAAATATTAGATAGATAATTAAAGGAAAAAAAAAACGATACTAACAAAACAAATTAAATCGCAAACTATCATTTTCTGGAAGAAATAAAAGGCTTTTTTATTTTTATTTTATTTTAAGCTAAAAAAAATAAGAAAAAATTCAATATAAGTCATGAAAGTATTAAAACTTATTAACTTACTTAACTTATCATAATTTAAACATTTTGAATATCATATCAAAAATTGACCGCTCCAGCGGGGTTCGAAACCGCGTCTCCGACGTACCGTGTCGGCGCTCTAGCCAATTAAGCTATGGAACGATGCACCCGCTCGAGCGAAATTTTCGATATGATAATTTTTAATTTCGGTTTAAGCGAACCGTGGCGCCGTCTATAGTGAGCTCTTTACAGAAACCCGTAACTATTCAAAGTTTCATATTACAATGAAAATCTTTCGTTCGCTTAAACAGAAATTAAAAATTATCATATCGAAAATTTCGCTCGAGCGGGTGCATCGTTCCATAGCTTAATTGGCTAGAGCGCCGACACGGTACGTCGGAGACGCGGGTTCGAACCCCGCTGGAACGGTCAATTTTTGATATGATATTCAAAATGTTTAGAATTCCTAATGTGGGTAACACAAAAATAAAAATCTTAGATATTAAAAATAGCACGGTGTCGTCTCCTGTCAAAGATTTTCATTGTAATATGAAACTTTGAATAGTTACGGGTTTCTGTAAAGAGCTCACTATAGACGGCGCCACGGTTCGCTTAAACCGAAATTAAAAATTATCATATCGAAAATTTCGCTCGAGCGGGCGCATCGTTCGATAGCTTAATTGGCTAGTGCGCCGACACGGTACGTCGGAGACGCGGGTTCGAACCCCGCTGGAGCGGTCAATTTTTGATATGATATTCAAAATGTTTAGAATTCCTAATGTGGGTAACACAAAAATAAAAATCTTAGATATTAAAAATAGCACGGTGTCGTCTCCTGTCAAAGATTTTCATTGTAATATGAAACTTTGAATAGTTACGGGTTTCTGTAAAGAGCTCACTATAGACGGCGCCACGGTTCGCTTAAACCGAAATTAAAAATTATCATATCGAAAATTTCGCTCGAGCGGGTGCATCGTTCCATAGCTTAATTGGCTAGAGCGCCGACACGGTACGTCGGAGACGCGGGTTCGAACCCCGCTGGAGCGGTCAATTTTTGATATGATATTCAAAATGTTTAGAATTCCTAATGTGGGTAACACAAAAATAAAAATCTTAGATATTATCATAATTTATTTAACACCAATCTAAAAAATTGCTTATATGAAGAAGAAAAAAACTTTTCTGCAACTGTAATATTTAATGCTTATCCCTAACTTTGGCAAGTCGTGTTTCATCTTGATGTAGTATTATTGTTGAGAAAACAATGGACTCGCGAAAAAATACCTCAGCCCAGTTCCACGAAACTTATGTCAAATAAAGGTTTCTTTTAAGGTAATGTTGTATGGCAAATGGAAACTAAAAAATGTTTTATTTTTCTTTACGTTTTGCTTACGCTTCAGCCTGTAATATTCCACTGTTGGGCATAGGCCTGTTTCCCCATGTAGAAGAAGCATTAGAGCTTAATCCACCACGCTGTTAGCGGTTAGCAGATATATTTCCCTGCTGTGAGTAGCAATCGCTATCAAGTATACTTAATAACAACAGAGATCGACGGCTTAACGTGCTTTTCGAGGCACGGTGGGCAGATAAAATATGACCAGTAAATTTTTTTGTCATGTGCGAGGATCGAACTCGTACCCACCGGCGCAACAGCCACAAACCAGTGCTACTAACGCGTCGTCTTTTTGTTCTTTAAGAAGATAAAATATCAGTATTTGACAAGAGAATGGATTAACTATAGTCATGTTACTGTAAAGATAATTAAAGTATATGTTTTATGTTAGTGCCTTTGTTAGATCTTTTCAAAATTTATTCCGAATTCAGTCAAGCACTTCCGTATTGTGTGCTAAAATTATTTGAAAAAAGAAAAAAAAAACATCTTAAGCTTTACTTTCAATCGTTGTCCTTAAATCCAGACTGTAAAAGTTGCATTTTTCTTTGGTTAAAAATCATTTCGAAATAATATGAAGAATAATATGTTCAGATACTTTAAACATTAATACATCATATAATATAATGAAAATTTTAAACACTAGATAACAGTTCTATACTATTTTGCATATTAACAAACTAGTGAGACAAATGTTCAAAAAAAATTTTTTTTTTTTTTTGATAATATTCTGAGGTAAATATGTATCTTTGACATTATAAATAAAACTGAGGTAGGGCACAGCAGGAATTTCCTGCTCAAAATATGGAGCAGCCTGACTGGAGTAGTACCTCGACCTTACAGAAGATCACAGCTAAATAATACTGTTTTCAAGCAGTATTAATAATAATAATAATAATAATATTTATTTATTTTCTCACCACAATATTGCTACAGGACATTAGATAGGTACATAATAACATGAGCACAAATATTGTGGGAGACTGGTGCCTAAGCTAGGCTCGAGGCCTGTGTTTCAGGACACCAGGTCTCCACCCCTTAAAAAAGTACATTTCAAATATCATCATACGGGCATTAACAATTTTGTTGTAAACAATATTATATGAGATAGTAACTTTATATATCTAAGGTTAGCATATTTTATGTTATTCGTGGTACGATATGGGTTAGGTAGTGTGTGTGTATGTGTGTGTGTACGCGTGTGTGCTTGTGTGTGTGTGTGTGTATGTGTGTGTGTGTGTGTTTGTGTGTGTGTGTTTGTGTGTTGTGTGGGCATGGGTGCTAGTATGTTAGAAGTACTCTAAGTTAGGGCAGAAAGAATCGCTTCCGTGTCATCATAGTTCAATTTCTGTAACCAGTCAGTTAATTTCCGTTTACACCTATTTTTAGTGAGGTTGTATATAGGCAGAAATCTATTGATTTTGTTGTACAAAAAGCCACCCAAGCTGCAAAAGAATCGCTTTGAGAACCTTGTGGAAAACTTGCTACACTGTACAGGATTGTACCGCCTTTTGGCGTCTGACACTGACGGGTGATATTCAAGAAGTGTGTGTTGTCTTAGTAGGGTGTCAAGTATAAACAATTGGCGCACCGTTAAGACCTGGCACTCTTTGTATAACAATACAGTAGGGTAACGATACGGTTTAAATAATGATACCTTCAGTATAGCTCTTTGTGCTCTCTCCAGGCAAATCAGTCTGGTTTTCGGTGCACCACCCCAGGACGTGATACAATAAGTTAGCACCGATTGAGCGAGGGCAAAATAGACAGATTTCAATCGGTTAGCATCCAAGACATTTCTTATTGTTTTAAAGACGTATATAAGTTTTCGTAACCTGTTATTAATCGCATCTATATGTTCGTCAAATCTAAGATTATTATCAATCACTACTCCCAAGTATTTTACAGTCTCTTTTTTTTGCAAGCGTGTGCAGTCGCATGTAGCGTTTTGTGGTTCAGAACACGAGTGAACTTGTATGGCGTGAGTAGTAGACTGTGGTACAGTGCCTTTAAAGGAGAAAGTGATGTAAGTGGTTTTCGCGCTATTTAAAGTCAATAGGTTTCCTCGTAACCACTTTGAGATAGTATTGAAACCCGACTGAGCATACCTGTATGTTTCGGCCCATGTATCTGCAGTGAATAAGAGAGCAGTGTCGTCGGCAAAGCTGATTATTTTGCAACCAGGGAGGGTGAGCATACTCAGGTCGTTGATGTAAATTAGAAATAGAGTAGGTCCAAGTACGCTACCTTGAGGGGTACCATAAGTCAATGTACTCTCGTTACTGATGTATTCGTCTATTCTAACTCTCTGGGTACGCTCACTCAAATAATCTTTAAAAAGGCATAGAGGTACACCTCTAATCCCTAGATTTTCCATTTTCCGGATAAGGAGGGGTACAGAAACCGTGTCAAATGCTTTGGCAATATCCAGGAATATACCCAAGACTTTCCGCCCTCCATCCATCTCTGATACTATAAAGTTGGTAAGTTCATTTACAGCATCAGAGGTGGATCTACCCGCACGAAAGCCAAACTGCGCAGGTGAGAGAAGATTGTTTTTTTCCAGAAAATTAGTAAGCCTGCTATTCATAATCCGCTCCAGTATTTTTGAGAGAGCAGGAAGTACGGCTATTGGCCTATAGTTATTAACACAGCCTCGATCCCCACTCTTATAGATCGGGTGTATGATGGCTTTCTTGAACACCTTAGGAAATTTGCCTGTAGAGAGCGCAAGGTTGCAAATGTATGTTAGAGGTGGTACTATAGTGAGCTCGTGTTTTTTTAATAGGTTGCTGGAAATGTTGTCCCAACCCTTTGCACAGTCACTACGGAGTGCCCTCAACAGCCCAGTGACTTCCTCCTCGTCAGTTGGCAACATGACCATTGATTGCGGGTTTATCTTATTTACCAAGGTGTTAAGTGGTTCATTCTGTGAGGTTATATTTTTCTCCGCAAGCTGTTTACCAATGTTTGAGAAAAAATCATTGACAAAGTTTATCGAGAGATTCGGTGTGGCTAGTGTATTCAACAAATTAGTAGATGCATTTTCTTTATATTTGGTTCTGCCTGATATGTTATTTATCACTGACCATTTATATTGTCTTCCTGTTAGTGAGTAAGGTGACCAGAGCTCTTGGGGGGATTGGGGATTGGGTCGGCAACGCGCTTGCGATGCTTTTGGTGTTGCAGGCGTCTATTACGGTAATCGCTTACCATCAGGTGAGCCGTACGCTTGTTTGCCGACCAAGTGATATAAAAAAAAAATATCCTATAACATACACACACGGTCGTCTGTCCCTATGGTAAGCAACTTAATTCTTGTATTATAGGTAACAGCCGGCTGATATAGCTAAATACTTTTTTTTTTGATAAATATACATAGAGATATTACATACATATATAAATATATAAATACAAATATTACACCCAGATTTGGGCGAGAATCGACCGGAATCGCAACCCGCGGAGCAGAAAGCAGAGCTACAACAATCTGCGCCAACGAGCTAGTGAAAACATTAAGAATTATTATTATTACATTAAGAATTAAGAATTAGTTATTTAATCTTATATACATATAATTTTTACTTATATAATTTTTACTACTATTTTTACATTACTTTGTTTCTGCGGTTGAATTGTCTTTTTGCGTATTATAGGTAGTAATTCATTTAAAGTAAACGCTTACTCGCGCTATGACATCATGTACGAGTACAGACCAAAGACGTAAAATGAAACTAAGGCCTTAGTAAAATACGCGTTATTTACTTAACGTTTAGAAGGGAACGTGAGTAACTTAATACATAATGACGTCATTACCATGTTCTCGAGATAATGGCTATTGAAATGGCGCGAAAAGTTCCACGGAGCTTTTTTCCACCCAATCGTATGCAATTGAAGTCTGATGGGCTGCGATGCGGCCGCTTTGTCTACGTTGAGCGTAATGCGACGATCGATGGGTTCTGTGTAAGCTTTAAATTGATTTTATATTGTCTTTCAGATTTTTATTTTATGTAAGTATAAAAGGAATGTCGTGATTTTTATTTTTTATTTTTATTTTACTTTATTTTGGAAACAAACGGTATTACATAAATATACAGGAAAACACAACACAATAGTATCGCTAAACCAAAAATAGTTTCCGATATTAAAAAAGAACATATGACAAAGTTCAGAAGAGATGCTTCACAACAATAGTTCAATATCAAAAAACTTAATAATAATACTAAAAACATTACTATAAATTGATTAACAGTCATTGAGAGAAAAAAAAGTAATCAATAAAGAAATTCAAAAATCATTACGGGCATTATGGAACAAATAAATTAAAAAAAAAAAAACAGTTTAAAAAATCACAAATCAAATAATTAAGTATCAAGCTACAATTAAAATCATAATTAAATTAAAATCAAAAAATAAAATCAAATTAAGAAGAACATCACGAATATCATAACATCTGTCAAAGATACATTAAATCAAATCATTCATCACATGCAATTTAAATTGATTGAGAGAGAGATGAAAAATGTCAATATTTATAAACAAATTATTGTACTGGGCACAACTTCTGTTAATAAACGCGTTTTTATAAAATTTTGTTCTTGTAGCTGGGATGTCAAATGTAATTTTATGTCTAGAATTTAAACGTGGACACTTAAAATTTAATTTTGAAACCAAATATGACGAGTCAATTACTTGGTTCACAATATTATACAACAGAACTTGATCCCGCTGAACACGCCGGTCAACGGCCGACATAGGTTTTATCAGAACGTTCAAATTTTCCGAAGAGATTGCTGTTATAGTCTTTAGGTACCTGTTGTGTATACGGTCGATTTTATAAATATGACACCCGTACTGAGGACTCCAAACAGTAGAAGCATACTCTAGAATAGGTCTAACAAATGCATTATACAAAAGTGTGTGGGTGAAAGCATGCTTGAACTCCTTGGATATCCTGAGCACAAATCCCAACATACGATAGGCTTTGCTAGCTACATAATCGACGTGCTCATCAAAGAGTAATTTGGAGTCAATAATAACTCCAAGATCTCTTACCACATCAACCCTCGATATCACTTCGCCATTCAGTTTATAGCAATAATTTATACAAAAACGCTTCCTACTAAAAGTTATTACATTGCATTTTTTCAAATTTATAAACAAAGAGTTCACTGAACAATAATTACTAAACCGAACTAGGTCATTCTGAAGGTCTATACAGTCATTGTTGTCCTTAATAATTTTGAAAATTTTATTGTCATCCGCGTATAATAAGAAATTGGAGCACTTAAAAGCTGAAGTAATGTCATTTATATATATGTTGAATAATAAAGGCCCATTATTATTATTATTATTATTAAAATGGGATCCTTGAGGTACCCCGGATGGCACTGGAATAAAAGATGAAGTAAATCCTTTTATAGTAACTGCTTGACTACGGTTAGCAAGGTACGACTCAATCCAACGCAGAAGGTCACCGTGCACACCGATGTATTTCAATTTATCAAGAAGAATCGAATGAGATATTTTATCGAAAGCCTTAGAAAAATCTGTGTACACGGCGTCAACCTGAAAACCTTTGTCCATTGCACATGAAATAAAATCAACGTATTCCAAAAGATTTGTCTCCGTTGATTTTCTATTAATAAATCCATGCTGCTGGGTAATGATCGTAGGTCTTATTATAGGTAGTATAATGTCGTATATAATCTTTTCAAACATCTTCGGAATGCAGCTTAACTTTGAAATAGGGCGGTAATTTTTTATGTTATGTTTATCACCGCTTTTAAGGATTGGTATGACATAAGATCTTTTCCATTGAGAAGGCATTACAGATGTTCGCAAAGATTTAGAAAAAAGGCAATATATGGGAAACCTTAAGCTGTCAGAACAGCTCTTCAAAAATATAGCAGGTATCCCATCAGGGCCACTGCCTTTATTTAGATTTGTCCACCATCGACAAAGAAATATCAACAGAAAACAGGTTTAAACTGTTGTTGCAAATATGAATATCGTAGTCGTTACTATTAGATGAAGAAATACCGGAATTTGACTCAAAGGATGAATAAAAATAGCTGTTAAAGAGATTAGTAATCTCTTGTCCATCACTTGTAAAAAAATTATCCAGATAAAACATATCAGGCAATTCAGTATTCTGGCGTTTAGATTTTACAAATGTCCAAAAATATTTAGAATTTTTAGCAATGGTATTCTCAGCATGATCTATGTATTTCTTATAGCAATCGTTTTCAACCGTTTTTTGTCTCTTACGCAGCATCTTAAACGTACAATAGTCCCTATAGTTACCGTAAATTTTCCATTTTTTATGAAACTTTAACTTTTCCTTTATAACCTTGACGAGAGAAGAAGAATACCAGATAGGATATTTTCTATGCTCAAGTACAACCTTAGTAGGAACAAACGTATCAATAACTTTATTGATATTATTATAAACAACTTCAACAGCACTTTCCATATCCAAGCAATTCAAACATTCCAGCCAATTAACCTCAGACAACTCTTTATTAATAATACTGTAGTCAGCTTTGTTAAAAAGCTTAACAACCCTCGGAACACCCGTAAGATAGTTAGACCTTAAATAAGTAAAATCAATATCCAGAGCCGGGTGATGTGAATCTTCTTTAACTAGTGGAAACTCACACTGTTTCACTAAAACACTGTTAGCATTACTTATTACCAAATCCAGATATCGATTATTAGAATTAGGAACTATTCTTTTGTAATTATTATCGTGAACATTAGTAGGTTGTTGAAGCTTAAGCTATAATCAATATTGTGTGAGAATAATTAATAGGACAGATTATAATTATAGAAATAACTACAGAAATTCAAAATGTCATTCTTTCAGTGGCCGTTAAAATGAAGGTGTCAATATTGCTGTTATTAATAGAGTCATTTTCGTTAAAACGTTGATATTTTTGAAGGTTTTATTTAGTTCCATTTTTATATTTATAATATATCCTTTGATTTTTATAATTTATTTTCTCGCAAAAAAAAAACGACTTCAATTACATTGACAAGTAATACAACATAAGTAGACAAAAAATTAGTCAAGTAATTACAAATTATCAAAGATGAAGAGCTACAGATAAGAATTAGTAAAAAAACTCCGCAGTTACTCTTTAAAAAAAAGTATAAAAAATATTAAAATATAATAAAGAAACAATATAAAAAAAATAAAAATATAATAAAGTATAAAAAAGTATAAAGTAATATCTTTAATAAAGTATAGCATAATGATATTTAATAACAATAATCAGAACATAGGTACCATTTTGTTACAACCACAATTGCTCTCATTGTTCGAATTAGGATGATTAATAATATTGTACAGATTTAGTCTAAGAGTTGAGCTTGAATTATTATTTCTGGATTTTATTGTATTAAATGTTCATTTTTAACACAGATGCTTACTGGCTCAGCTGTTTTTATGTACTATATAATTGTGGGTACAGTGGAGTGGGGCCTGGTGGTCTATATATCCGGCTACGGCTCCTCATCAGTACATCAAATCGATTTGAGTTTCTGCGTTTTGTAATTGTAAATTAATTTGTAATATCACCTGTGAGTAATAACTCAACCGAATAACATAAATTAATATAAACACACGTTTCTGCATTCCTTTGTTTGACAATTATAAAAAATGAAATGTCGAGTTTTATATTTGAAAAGTAGTGTATGTAATTATTGCTTCTTAAACATTTATGATAAAAGTGATTAAGATAGCTTAGATAGTTACATGCAATTTTTAACACAAAAAATAATACATTAATACTGTTAATTCCTGGGGGGAATTGGGGTAAAGTTGACAAAACCAAGCTGTAACTAAACGTTTTTTAATGATCTAATTAATATTATCTCGGATACGACACACGTGATCAATTTTGAGTAATTGGAAACAAATCAATTGCGGACGTTGACAGCAGAGACAGACGACGTTTTAATGAGTGTCTGCATTAATTTGTGATAAAGGAAATGTAGATAACAATATTAAATAATAATAATAATGATAATAATAATAAAGTTTGTTCGCGTTGATATTAAGTAATGTATCATTTATTTTTTTAGTGAGTAGTTGTAGCCAACTGTTTAGAACGTTTACCAATATTGTGTATAATTAAATATCGTTGTATGTTAAATTAGTGCAGCGCTCGACAGATAGCGTGCGGATCAAAATAGATCGCGCTAAAACTTTATTTACGCGGTATAGTATGTAAGATTAGTAATTTAAATAAACGAGCGATCGAGCTATCTGACGTCGGTGTCGGTGGTCGATACGTAGATCAGAATACTGTCGTGGTTTTATTTAATCAACCCTTCAAGTAGTTCACAAGTAGTCCAAAAGTCGACCCCAGCCGCCGTAGCACACGCTTCGACACGCTTCAGCCTGTAATATCCCACTACTGGGCATAGGCCTCTTTCCCCTTGTAGGAGAAGGATCAGAGCTTAATCCACCACGCTGCTCCAATGCGGGTTGGCGGATATATTCCCTACTACGAGTAACGATCGCTATCAGGTGTACATGACAACAACCAGGACCGACGGCTTAACGTGCTCTCCGAGGCACGGTGGGGAGACCCACAAGGACTGCACAAACACCCAGACCACGGCAAACACCTGTATGGCCAATACAAATGTTTGTCATGTGCGGGAATCGAACCCGCAACCGCCAGCGCAACAGGTACAATCCATGGCTGTAACCGCTGCGCCAACGCGGCGTCAGCACGCCAAGTGTTAAACACCAACATTAAGTTATGATTTGTATACTCTTATCATTACATAGTATAAAACAAAGTCGCTTCCCGCTGTCTGTACGCTTAGATCTTTAAAACTACGCAACGGATTTTGATGCGGTTTTCTTTAGTAAATAGAGTGATTCCAGAGAAAGGTATATGTAATAAAAAATGCATAATATAGCAGAGGGACACTGATAGTTTTAGAGGTTTCTAATGTGATGTCATAAATAAACACATTTCTTGCGCTTACATTGCTAATATTTATTTTAGATTTTATATTTAGTATCAGTATGACACTGTGAGGGTTTACCACTTCTATGAGAATTCATTACACCTTTATGTATTTGCAAAAAACTGATTTATTGATATATTAGGGTGTTATTCTTACAAATAAGTAATAATCGATAAAGAGTAAATAAAGTTTTTTTTCACGTAAAGTACATATTAACCTTTCATAAAAAAATTACATCGTGATAAATGGTTGAGGTAAAAAAATTAAAATGAATACCCTGTTATAAAAGTTAGGTTAAAAAATGAAATGCATTAAGAATATTAATATATAATTGCAACGGCTCTTAGCCAACATTATTAGAATGCGGACTTTTGCGTGATTACACACTAACTTGTATACCGCAATAACAAACCGCAGCATAAACAACTTAGACAAGACTTAAAAATGAACAAAATAAACCAATATATAATTAATTATTTAAATTATTTAATAAATGTTAGCTCTTGAAGTAACAAAATTAGCCCAGAAAATATATTATTGATTGAATTATATACATACTTTTCTTTGTAATAAATGTAATATAAATTTTCACTCATCATAAACAAAATACCACAAATATTCTAGATGACTACCCCGTTGGCGCAGTTTGTGGTGGCCCTTTCTATTCCGCAAGTTGTGGGTTCGATTCCCACCTGAGTCTGGGTGTAATATTTGTATTTATATATGTATTATTTCTATGTATATTTATATAAAAAAATATTTAGTTATATCAGTCGGCTGTTACCTTTAGCACAAGCATTGAGTTGCTTAACTTAGGAACAGGCGACCGTGTGTGTATGTTATAAGATATTTATTTCATTATTTATTTATCCTTGAAACTAAATAGTAATTTTGTAAAACTGTTCTTATAAATATGTGGTTCAACTATGGTAACATAGCTCGTTTCGTTTAATTGCGTTTTTACAGTGCGTTTGAATAAGACTTGTGTAAAGTCTCCTTATTGGTTGTTTTAATGATGGTAAAATAGGCTGCTAATGTTAGCAGAGAGCAGTAATTGGTGCGGCGGTCAGTTAACCTGTCTGGATAATGAGAACTGTATTGGTTATTTTAGATGAACTGGGTGAACTTTACGAAACATTGACTAATAATAAATTTCCTTTTTCTAAGGATGTGCCTTTTTTGTATTTTAAAGTAGATAATTCCACAGACGTTGTTCTATCTAGCTAACTACAAAATAAGCGCGTCATTATGCTATTTGAAATTTTGTAGTTCTTTCTGCAATTTTCTTAATTTTACATTCCTCGAGAACCTTCTACAAAGTATGAGAAAACTTAAAAAAAAAAAAAACAATGCATTAGTTCAGCCTTTTTCGAGTTTTGTAATTAGCAACACAATAAGAAATTCACTTTCATTTATATAAATACTAGCTGTGCCCGCGGCTTCGCCCGCGTTGAAATCGGTGTGACACAAAGTTTTCCCGACAAACTTCCAGTGAAACTCTCATCATAATCTGCTTAGCCGTTCTATAAGCCTTCCTCTTGAAGCCCTCTCTCCATTGATGAAACCGCATGAAAATCCGTTCCGTAGATTTTGAGGGAATCGATCACATTCATTTTTGGGGACTTTGTTTTATAATACGCTAACTGTTGCCCGCGACTACGTGCGCGTGAAACGCGTCGCGTTTAACAAAATGGTTTGTTGAATTCGTCAGAATTGTGGTATGAAATAATGTTGTAATAATATAGTATTGTAGTGTAAATATGTTTAAATATATTGCATGTAATTTAGTTTTTAATATGGTTCTACGTAACTATATGCCACAGAATAGCGTAGCGAACGCTCCTTCACGACTCCGTGACGACAGGGGTAAATAAAAAGTATTCTAGTAACGTAAAGGTTAGATATTGTAAAAAATATATTTTTTTGTACTACTGCGTACGGCTCACCTGATGATAAGCGATTACCGTAGCTTATAAACACCTGCAACACCAGAAGCATCGCAAGCGCCTTGCCGACCCAATCCCTAATCGCCCCAGGAGCTTTGGTCACCTTACTCACCAACAGGAACACAATACTGCTTGAAAACAGTATTATTTTGCTCAGATCTTCTGTAAGGTCGAGGTACTACCCCAGTTGGGCTGCTCCATATTTTGAGCAGGAAATTCCTGCTGTGCCCTACCTCAGTTAAAAGTTATAAGTGATCAATATAAATGTTTCTTGAACACATAGGTTTGCAACGCGGTTATTTTGCTTTAAACCGACCCTGCTGTATATGTTTCATACAAACTATCAACCCCAATTAAACCCCTTAGCGGTGGAATATCGCAAAATCCGTTCTTACCGGACGTCTACTAATTATAATCTACCTCCCTGCCAAATTTCATCTTTGTCCATCCTGGATGAATGGACCATCCAGCTGTTTTTGAGTTCTCGTGATGAGTGAGTCAGTGATCTTTCTCTTTTATATTTATAGATTACGATGCATTATTTGGACACTTCCTCACCATCTAAAGAGTACACATTTTAAATTTCAAGTTTCTTACTTCAAAAACATAGGACTTTCATAGAAACTTCCAACCCCCGTTTTACCCCTTTAGGGGTCGAGTTTCGTAAAATCAGTTCTTAGCAGATGCTTACGTCTTATAAGGAGCCTACTTGCTAAATTTTAAGTTTGTAGGTGTTATAGTTTCGGAGATTTCGTGATCAGTGAGTCAACCTATGATCCCCGTTTTAACCCCAAAAAGGAGTTGATTTCTAAAGATACATTATTTGGACACCTTTTTATCGTCTATAGAGCTTACATTTTTAATTTCAAGTCTCTTACTTCAAAAACTTAGGACTTTCATACAAACTTCCAACCCCCGTTTTATCCCTTTAGGGGTCGAGTTTCGTAAAATCCGTTGTTAGCAAATGTTTACGCTCTATAAGGAACCTACCTGCCAAATTTCAAGTTTGTAGGTGTTATAGTTTCGGAGATTTCGTGATGAGCGAGTCAACCTACCTAACCCCGTTTTAACCCCAAAAGGGAGTTGATCTCTAAAACGACATTATTTTGACACCTTCTAACCATCTATAGAGAATACATTTTAAATTTCAAGTGTCCTACCTCCAAAACATAGGACTTTCATACAAACTTCCAACCCCCGTTTTACCCTCTTAGAGGTCGAGTTTCGTAAAATTCATTCTTAGCCGTAGTTTAAGCCCTATAAGGAGCCTACTTGCTAAATTTCAAGTTTGTAGGTGTTATAGTTTCGGAGATTTCGTGATCAGTGAGTCAACCTACGATCCCCCGTTTTAACCCCAAAAAGAAATGGATTTCTAAAGATACATTATTTGGACACCTTTTCACCATCTATAGAGCGTACATTTTAAATTTCAAGTCTCTTACTTCAAAAACATAGGACTTTCATACAAACTTCCAACCCCCGTTTTACCCCTTTAGGGGTCGAGTTTCGTAAAATCAGTTCTTAGCAGATGCTTACGTCTTATAAGGAGCCTACTTGCTAAATTTCAAGTTTGTAGGTGTTATAGTTTCGGAGATTTCGTGATCAGTGAGTCAACCTATGATCCCCGTTTTAACCCCAAAAAGGAGTTGATTTCTAAAGATACATTATTTGGACACCTTTTTATCGTCTATAGAGCTTACATTTTTAATTTCAAGTCTCTTACTTCAAAAACTTAGGACTTTCATACAAATTTCCAACCCCCGTTTTACCCCCTTAGGGGTCGAGTTTCATAAAATCCGTTCTTAGCGGATGCCTACGTCTTATAAGGAGCCTACCTGCCAAATTTCATGTTTGTAGGTGTTATAGTTTCGGAGATTTCGTGATGAGTGAGTGACCTTTCGCTTTTATATATATAGAGATATATACTCATAATTATACTATGTATAAATACATTGGTATAATTTTAGTATGGAACTGAAATAATTTCAAATTATACACATCACGCTTTGTCGCGTAGTTACGTAGTTTAAGGTATCTAAGATCCCTTTAATCTTGAACAGTTTCATGTGAGGGGGTGTCATCTCGAAGACGCGATTCGATAAGTATGCAAATATAAAATCTCCCTCGGCACTTGTTTGTTTGTCTGCTTGTTAGTTAATGTATGCACTTCGCGAGGGGCCTTTCTTAGGGGTCCGTTTCTAACTTGATGCATTTTTAGTCGCATCTGATGTCTTGGGGCGCGCATATTAAAATATTTACATAATGGTTATGGTAAGAATTGTTTCTTAATGTTTTTTGTTTATGTGAGGATTGTATTGTCATGTTATAATTTTTACAGTTTATTATCTAACCTTCTTTTTTTGACAATACAGTAGCCTTAAATAAGTGTCAAACTACACTTGGATTTCATGCAGGATATATGTATGAATTTGTTATGTATGGACGATCATCATTACAGCCTATACAGCCCACTGCTGGACATAGGCCTCCACAAGTTTACGCCAAAAATAACGTGAACTCATGTGTTTTATCCATAGTCACCACGCTGGGCAGGCGGGTTGGTGACCGCAGTACTGACTTTGTCGCACCGAAGACGCTGCTGCCCGTCTTCGGCCTGTGTATTTCAAAGCCAGCAGTTGGATGGTTATCCCGCCATCGGTCGGCTTTTTAAGTTCGAAGGTAGTAGCGGAACTGTGTTATCCCTTAGTCGCCTCTTACGACACTCACGGGAACAGAGGAGGTGGCTATATTCTTTAGTACCGTAACCACACAGTAGATTGTATGGACAATGTATGACTATAATTAATTAAAACATTAAATAGTCATTGTAATCTGCTTTTGAACTCCAATTAAATAAGAAAATTGTTGGTTTGTTTGTTTTAATTTATTTTTGCTGTATTTCCCAGCGTTTTTGTACTTTTTATTATTACAATTTTTATAAATAAACATTGTAAGTATTTCTATCTGAAATGTATTTTATACCGGATTTCCGAATGGAATATATTTTATTTTTATTCAAAAACGAATCTGAAGTAGGTTCAGTGAAATTTTCAGTAATTGATTTTCCGATTTCCTGTAAAAGCACGTAGCCGATTTCAATGATATACAAGTGGACAAATTGGGAAGTCTACAATTTATTGGAAATTGTTACAAAATAAGAATACTTTTTTTTTGTATCATTTATGTGTATTAGTTGTACTTACATTCTGCCACAACAATTTCTACGGTCGCAGTTCCATAAGATAAGATATATATATTATGTTTATATTATAATTTAATTTAAAAAAACCTAAGTCATTTTGATTTTACGCAACTTACCACGTTTTAAAACTACCGATATTTGACTACGTTGTAGATGACATAGGCTTATTGACTTTTGTTTCTAATCTGACATACAGTTTGTTAGATTATAATTTTCCATTGGATCACAGACTTTGTTTAGGGTTTTTTTTTACGTAAAAGCGAGTTTTCTTTTAAAAATAGGGAATGTTGAAAATGATCCAACAGTGTGAAGAGTTGATAATCTCTTCTCAAAAACGACGAAATAAATTACACCATAAATTTAATCCTTGGTTTAATTTTTTATATATAATTAAGTTCTTCAGATATTATATACCAGACTTTTCATTTAAAAAATGTAAATAATATAAATAAATAAAATTGTGCGCTTTAAATTAACGATGTCATCCACAGAGACTGATGGAACATAAAGTACATTTTTACATCAGCATAGTTAAAAGCCATCGCCGATGTTTAATAAACATGACACACACTTCAGCCTATGGCCACTGCTGGGCATAGGCTTCCCCAAGTTCGCGCCAGACATCCCGGTTTTCCGCAATCCTCATCCAGCCCTCACCGGCAATCTTACGTAGATCGTCGCTCCAACGAGCCGGAGGACGTCCCACACTGCGTTTGCCAAGACGCGGTCTCCACTCCAGGACCCGTCTACTCCAACGGCCATCGGTCCTGTGACACAGATGACCAGCCCACTGCCACTTCAACTTGCTAATTCTGTGGGCTATGTAATAAACATGAAGATTTTATTAAACGTAAACTTTCAAAGAACTCATACGCAGACGGCGCCGAGAAATTGCACCTGACAACACACAGCGTTTACCCATCGCTCAATAAAACTAACTGTTACTAATACACAGGGGTTTAATGGTAATTTTGAGAAAAAATATATCGGAATCTGGTTGTGCATATAATGTACACGATTTTTACCCGACTACGACAAAGCAAAAAGGAGAGTCATAATTTTAGCAGTTCATATATATGAGTCCATCTGTTCTCTCATATCTTCCAAACTGCTTGTCGTATTTTAGCAAATGAAATATCATTAGAAGCGTCTTAGTTGTCCGCTAGTTAAAGGCTATGCCCGTATATGTCATATTGTAATGAATGTGGCGCCTTCCAAAGGACGTGGAGTGATGTACTTCATTTTTTTAGTTATAATTTTTGTTTTAGTTTTTAACTTTTTTTCATCTCGTTCAGGATATAAAAAATATATGCACCGCACTAAATTTATAGTCTATGTAATTGCCGAGCAAACGTCCTCTCTCCATGCAGAATAAAGATTGCCACGCTGCTACTACGGAGTGACGGATAACAACCGTACAAAAAAAGAAAACTTACAATATATTTTATGTTCTTTTAATCAAAGCTAGGACCAATAATATTACAAACTGCGTGACTTATGTTGATAAGACTAAAGGATCTAGAAAACGAACAAACATTAGTGTAAGCTTAAAAATCCGTTACGGACGGATCGAACCCGCGATCATAAATATTTATAAAACCTACCACTATTATAATGCCAGAATAGTGAGCAGAAACCTGAAAACGAACCTTTTGTAAAATAGAAATGTATGCTAGATATATAATTACGCTTCAGCCTGTAATATCCTACAACTGGGCTTAGGCCTCTTTCCCCATGTAGGAGAAGGATCAGAGCTTAATCCACCACGCTGCTCTAATGCGGGTTGGCGAATATATTCCATACTATGACTAACGATTGCTATCAGGGATATGTAAGTACCATACGTTAATTCAAATCATCAATTCTTTAACTCAATAATATAACAAGCAGACGCACTGCGTTACGCCACCCTTATATGGTTGACATTCCCACTATACTCACTAAGCGATTCGCTAGTACATTCTTAGTGTGTATGGTCAAAGAATGGAAATCTCTACCAGCGTCTGTGTTTCCGGAAAACTATATCCTGGGGATATTTAAGTTGCAAGTGAATAGGTTACTTCTAGGTAAGCGTGCTCCATCCTAGACCGCATTTGCACCTAACATCAGGTGAAATAGTGGCAAAACGCAAGCCTATCATTGTATAAAAAAATAACATAATTCAGATAGCAACAAAATTGAAAAAATTCTAAAAAAACCAAACAATGTGTAAGGGCAATGTAAAGTGCCCACTTCATGTATTATTCGACAATATTTGAACAAGTTTCAAATCGAAGCCAATTTTCATATCAAATATTCTGTAGCAAAGTGCCAATTCTATTGTACAAGTCTTATTACCAGACATGCAGGTGTTATCCGGGTTATAAAGTGGAAATTGCATTATAATGTATTCTGAGCAGAAACTTGATCGTACGGATCGAAGGATGCATTGACTAGATGGAGGTAAGAAATGGCATGCGTTATTTTTAAATAGGGCCTGATTTTAAGCAATACAATAGGAGTCTCTTAGTTTAATTAGCGCATTATTAAATCGATTAATGACTTTCAACAATGCCAAAATAGCACGGATGGCATTGGAATATAATGGAGAAGAAGGAGAGGAAGGAGGAGAGAAGAAGGCTCCCGCAGGGGTTTTGGTCGGTAGTGCACCCCCAAATGCTAAGCCGACATACGGTCTAGGAATGCCTACCCGGGCATCCTGGATATCACCCGTAAATGGGTTACCCTGCGAAAAAAAAAAAAAAAAAATAATAATAATAATAATAATAATAATAATAATGGAGAAGACATGAAATAAATTAATTAGTGTCGTTGAGATTAAATTTAAGTGGTAAATAATTTTATTTATTTTCAAAACGTCTAAATTCTCAAAATACAACTAAGTGTTCATAAAATACTTGTTCTTGTTTCAATGTTATTAATATACCGTTTCTGCTAAAATGTGGTCTTTCCTAAGTCTTCGTATTGATATTACGACAGTTTGAGACTAGACAAGGAGAAGAGTATTGAAAATGTAGTTATAATTCTAATATTAAAAACGTACCTATAACATATCAAGTAATAAATTATTTGTAAATGGAACTTAAATATTTATAAATAAAGAATACAGTTGAATTGAGATCCTCCACATTTTTGAAGTCGGCTAAAATAAATCACAATAAACAATTTATTTATCAAGCATAACATTCAATAAAAACTTTAATCTACGTGTATTTTATACTTAAATTTTATTTTACATATCCGTGAAGTTCTGATACCACTACCGCTTTACAACGTTGCTCTTTGGCCAGAAGTCGTGACTATTTTTAAAAGACCCATTGTATAAAGTCAGTATCATAAAACTTGTTACAAATCTAACCTTAAAACAAAAGTTTCTACTGTTCACAAGCACTATAATAAAAATAAAATAAGAACTTGACTTTGAATTATCAAACGCTACATATGCAGATAGAGAATCATGCACATATATACATTCGCAATATGAATTATAATAAATAAATAATAATAATATATTTCTCGCTATTAAGTGCTAAGACCGCCTTTTTTAACCAACTTAAAAAAAGTTGGAGGTTACTCAATTCGACCGCATCCATTTTTTATGTATGTTCGGGGATAACTTTGTCGTTTATGAACCGTATTTGATAATTATTTTTTTGTTGGAAAAGAGGTATCCTAAGATTATCCAATCACGTAGCATAATAAAAAAACAAGGATCTGTTGATGGAATCCCAGGAAAATCGAGGGAAATCGTTTGTTAATTTTTTTCATCTACTTACGTTGTATTACTTGTCGATGTAATTGAAGTCGGTTTTTTTCGTCTGCGAGCAAACACAATTATATATAATTACATTAGTAAATTAGAGCTCTGGTCACCTTACACACCAGTGGAACAAAACACAGCTTGAAAGCAGTATTATTTAGCTGTGATCTTCTGTAAGGTCGAGGTGCCCCAGTCGGGCTGCTCCAGATTTGAGCAGGATATTTCCTGCTGTAACCTATTTCAGTTAATTTGATTTAATTTACCCAGTTAATTGATTTCGCCAATGTCATATAGAATGGAGAGGGTATGAAGGAGGAATGATTGTTCTGTCATTATCCTGATTTGAACATTGCACATTTGGCAAATGCGTCACATTTCGGCCATCGTCATACTCTTCACTGAAAATGCATGACTAATATCGAAAGGGTGGACGTAATAAAATGCACCCTTCAAGGGCTGTTATAACAAGATCTGAACGTATTTGCATTAGCGACGTAAACATGACAAGTCTTTATGGTTCTTTGAGTGCACCCATAGAGTAAAAGCAACTCGCAGTGATCTGTCAAAAGTATGTTGTTGTATAGTTGACTAGCTGTGTCCGCAACTTCGTCCGCATTGAACTGAATAATAACTTTTTTGCTATAAAATAAATAAATTTCTACAATAAAAGTATCCTAAGTTACTTCTTACTACATCAGCTATCTGCCAGTGAAAGTCGCAGCAAAACTGGTCCAGCCGTTTCAGAGATTGACCGGAACAAACAGACAGATAGAAAGACAGACAAAAATTGTAAAAAATGTTATTTTGGTATATGTACCGTATACATAATATATAAATTTAGTAAAAAGCGGTTATTTTAATATTACAAATAGACAACCCAATTTTATTTATTTGTATAAAATGTGCAGACTTAGTGACGCTCTATTTCATGCAAGATATTACTAATTTTGTTCTAAAAAACAGTTTTGATGTTATTTTCAAAAGAGTAACTGCGGAGTTTCTTGCCGATTCTTCTCTGCAGAATCGACATTAAGAATCGGTGTTAATAATCGGTGAATCGGTGGTTAATATGTATTTACTTTTTAATTTGTGAAATGACGATTCGAATGCTTCGATTGTTTTTGCAGCCTATTTGAATAAAGTTTTTTTTTATTTTAATTTTGATTTTATCCATACTTATCTTTCCCATCTAGATAAATAGCAATATGATATACGGAACGGAGTCATTAAGATTCACGAAAGTTTTTTTATGGATCATTACTTTAAATATTTTTATTATCTGTCATATTCTAGGTTGTCTGGAAATCATATTTCTGGAATCATAATTCTGGGTTGTCTGGAAGAAATGGCTAATTAGCCATAAGTCCGCCCATTGTACTTCACTGTCTGTAACTATCTTTATGCTTTATTTGTAATATATTTGTGGTGTACAATAAAGTATAAAATAAATAAATAAAAAATAAAAATATATTACGATATTGTTATTTCATATTTATTGCGTATAATCGTAGCATAGGATCGGATACATGCTAGACATAACCCTGGAGTGTTTTAAATGCTTCAACTGGCCATGGGCCTAAAAATAACTAAATAATAGTTATATTATTATTAGTAATATATAATATAATAAATATTTTTACTCCAGAGATTGGGTAACAATAAAGTTGTTTTATATTATAAGCGCATCAGACATTAAAACTTAAATCAATAAATTATTTAAATAAAACACTAAAAAAATCAACTGTACATCTGTTTATTTGTTCAATAACAATGCACGAATAGCACAACCTTAAGATACATAAAAAATAAACAAATTTAAACCGTATGACATTGATCTAGAATAGATTTTTAAAAATCAGTTATTTCATTTCTATCGAACGGATATAGATTTTAGAACGTTTGAATTTAAACCTTATTTTTTAAGCGGTATGGTATAATTTCCAATAAATTTGGGTTCAAAAGACGTTTTGACAAGTACTCGTGTCTAAGGCGCCCCTCAGACACGTTAAAAATGTTTGCTAAGAACTTAAATGCGGTCGGGTACAAAATTGTTGCCTCAGGGTATAAGTTAACTCATTCGGGTTCCGGTATTCTAAATATTTTTCAATATGTGTAGGATGAATTGTTTATAAGTTGTTTGATGTGGAAATTAGTTGTTTTTCTTGTTTTATTATTAACAGTCTCCTGTAACGAGATACGCATATTTGGACTTGTGTTTTAAGTGTTTGTTTGAAAAATTGTTTTATCAATATGTTATAGAACATAATATAGAAAAAATTAATCCCAATTTCCCTTGGGTATCAATCACACACACTTCAGTATATCACAGTCCACTTCTGGACATAGGGTGTTCCCAAAATGGCGCCAAAAATGGCGCGAACTCATGTGTTTTGCCCATATTCATAAGGGATAGCATAGTTTCACTACCACTTTAAAACTTATAAAGCCCACCGATGGCGGGATATTCATCTAACTGCTGGCTTTGAAATACGCAGGCCGAAGACGGGCAACAGCGTCTTAGGTGCGACAAAGTCAGCCCTGCGGTCACCAATCCGCCTGCCAAGCGTGGTGACTCCATAGTCAAAAGACATGAGTTCGTGTCATATTTGGCGCGAACTTGTGGAGGCCTATGTCCGGCAGTGGACTGTAATAAGCTGAAATGATGATGATGATGATGATGATGATGATGATGATAAGTCTAGTAGGTACTTGTCTACACAAATAATAAAATTGAGTGTATGTTTGTAATATTAAAATAACAGCTTTTTCTAAATGTATATGGATGTATACACGGTACATATACCAAAATAACATATTTACAATTTTTGTCTGTCTGTCTGTTTGTTCTTCAGACTTTTACCAGCAGATTGCCGATTTAATAAGTAGTAACTTAGGCTACTTTTATTTTAGAAATTTATATATTTTAAAACTCTGCGAACTGAACAATAACTCTTTTGTTAAATTCCACGCAGACGAAGTCGCGCGCATAGCTAGTCTATCTATAAAGTTGAAATATATAATACAGGTAGACTATAAATATGACTTGTCTGCTATGAAATAATTTTAAGGAAACTTACTACGTAAAGGGGGTTGAGGGGGAGCTAAAGTTTGTATATAACTTAGTTATTTCTGTATTTTGAAACACGAACTACTAGCACAAGAGTTTTTAATAAAATCAAAAGTGATCTGTTTAATGATAAGCGTGATAATATTGACAATGTAGCCTAAAAACTTAAAAAAAAATGTTTTAATTAATTATTAGACTTATGTTTGACGAGATCTGTCTGTCGCAAATGAGATAAATGAAATCTCATATTACGTGATTATAACAATCTTTACTAACATGAGTAAACGACGACGACCTCATTGATTTTCTTGTATGTAACATGTGTGATGTTCTTATAGATTGGCGTAGTCCTTATGGAGTACAATCCCTTAAATAAAGAAAATAAAACAATATGTACTACAATATTATGTCAAGCTAATGTTTCATTTAAATCGGTTCAGTAGTTTTGGCGTAAAAGTGCGACAGACAGACAGAGTTACTTTCACATTTATAATATTAGTAAGGATATACACACGGTTATTTGATTCAAAGATTCGAGTTAAAGCCTTTGTTCTAGGTAACACCCGTCTTAAAAAAACTACATATAAATAAAAGATTTTTCATTATCATGCGTAAAATTCGCGTAAACATTAGAACAAAAAAATATGTTTAAACAAATTTTAGCCCATTAATTAAAGACGAAATCAAACAAAAACCTTGTGACGGAAACCAGGATCACACCCAACTGAACGAAGACCAAAGCAGTCACTATACAACTACAATAACGTCTTTGATAGAATATTGCATACATACATACAATCTCGATTTAATTTGTAATGTCCCACCGCTGGGCATAGACACCTTCCTTCGTGTAGGAAATTCTTCATGAAGGCAAAGGATCGGAGCCTAATCTACAATGCTGCTCCATTGAGGGATGGCGGATATATTCCCTACTATGAGTAATAATCGCTATATCAAGTGTATATGATAACATAACAACTAGGACCGATAGCACAATGTGCTCTCCTAGGCTTGGTGCATATATACACAGGAAGTATTTGTAAATACGAATATCCATCCCGAGCGGGAATCGAACCAGTTATCTGTCAGTGTGTAGGCGCCTATACGGCACACACACTACAAAACGGTTGTTGAGTGGTTGTATATGTATAAATAAGTAATATAATGGCTATATGATTGTTACTTATAATTATTAAGTTTATAATTCCCCCATCAAAAACACCATTCCCTATCATTAACTACATTCAAATCCATTTAGTATCCCATTATAAGACGGTAAAGTTACATAATTGCTACGGTACGTAATAACCGAAATTAATTTTAAAGATATATATATATATATATACAATACTTACACTTTATTTTTGTTTTAAATGAAAGTTGATTTCGTTTACTAATTCTACTACTTATAGCATCGGTGCAGCGTGGTGGATTAAGCTCTGATCCTTCTCCTACATGGGGAAAGAGTCCTATGCTCAGCAGTGGGATATTACACCCTGAAGCGACATTATAAATGTGAAAATTTGTAGGGATGTATGTATGTTTGTATATATGTTTGTTACTCTTTCACGCAAAAACTAATGGACTGATTTTGATGAAACTTGCTACGTAGATAGCTTTAAATTTAGAATAACACATAGGTTACTTTTTATCCCGACATTCCCAAGGAATCAGATATTACGCGGGTGAAACCTTGTGGCGCAGCTTGTATTTACAACAATTTTTTTACAGGTTTAATTCAAAAAATAATCAACAGGTACATTCAAGACACTTTGAAACCATTTTTATGAGTAGATACGAGTATGTAGAATAAATTGAATATATTCTAGTATATCAGTGTGTATCAATATTTTTACTAATACAAATATCTGCTCCGAGAGGGAATCAAAAGCGTAACTGTTTTTTTATTAATAAGCGCTTCTCTCAACGCCCCGGTAGGATTTTCTCCGACGTCGAGGGTCTGGAAACACAAACAATACACAAGCACATATGCCCAGACCACGACAAATATTCATATAGCCGAGGATATAACTGAGGTAGGGCACAGCAGGAATTTCCTGCTCAAAATATGGAGCAGCCCGACTGGGGTGGTACCTCGACCTTACAGGAGATCACAGCTAAATAATACCGTTTTCAAGCAGTATTGTATTCCTGTTGGTGAGTAAGGTGACCAGAGCTCCTGGGGGGATTGGGGATTGGGTCGGCAACGCGCTTGCGATGCTTCTGGTGTTGCAAGCGTCTATAAGCTACGGTAATCTCTTACCATCAGGTGAGCCGTACGCTTGTTTGCCGACCTAGTGATATAAAAAAACCAAAAAAACGTTTGTCATATGCGGGGATCTAACCCGTAACCGCTAGTCCAATATACAATGACTGCTGCGCCAACGCGTCATCATTCGTCTTGATATTATTAGAACTGTATAGATTAGATTGTATCAGAACGCTCAAAACACTAAATAACAATCAATTTCGATATAGCAGTATTTGTTGATATGCAAGAACTACCCTTACACAACTGGAGGCCCGGCGTAATTATTTTGTACTAATCATGACCCTAGGCAATTAGGGTAATGAGATCCTCTTATTGTCATAGTCAGTGATTATCTCTTGATTTTTGCCAGGTAGATATCAGCAGTGTCCATTCTCAGATGCTGATTTTGCAACAACTAGGGTAGGGATAATTGCCTAAATTGCGTACTTGCTGAAACAGCTCAATGTAAAAGCAAGTTTGTGTTTGGTGACGCCAGTTCTTTGGTTGTTAGAAGAACTATAAACTCATATATAGTTATATAACTCAGGCTTAGGAAAGTGTAAATATGATGTCACTATCATGTTAACCAGGAGTGCAAAGTTAGACTTTGGAAAAAAAAATAAAAGTAATAGCATCATCGCAGCGTTGCTACAGAATGTCGACAAACAAGCGTACAGCTCACCTGATGGTAAGCGATCACCTTATCTTATGCCTGTAATACCAGAAACATCGCAAATGCCTTGCCGACCTTAACCCTGACCCTTCCCTGGACTTTGGTCACTTTACTCACCACAGAAACATAACATTACTTGCAATCATTATTATTTAGCTGTGATCTTCTGTAAGTTAAATTTGAGCAGGATATTTCCCGAACTGCCCTACGTAAACAGAATAATTTTTCTAACAACACTTTTAACACTTACCAGTTACTAAAATTTATTTAATTAATGTATTGTTAATTAGACTTAACAAACGCCTCTTTAAAAATACTAAAGGAGGTGCTGAGTTCCGCAAGATGGTAATGCCTGGTTCGTTTGCAAATGAAGATGGATTAATACGAACGCCGTAATTAGTGGCCAGAGGACGATTCGTTTAGCGTAATGAGCCCTGTCTTGCCCCTGCATTATCTCGGCTTAATGCGAGAACCGGCGATAATCGAGCTTTATCATATAAAAACTGTATTTCCGATTGGGGTTTCTATCGATACCATCACAGTTTTATTTATAACACTAGATATCTGTAAATAATTTTTCTCGGGTATCTATATAAAAAAAATTATTCCCTGAGATATACTTGTATCTCCTTACTAACGCATTAGGCATTTTTGTGGTTGTGGTTGTCTAGACAAAGTTTACATGAAGATATTTTTTTTAATATATAGACTAGCGCTTGACTGCGATCTCACCTGATGGTAAGTGAAGATGCAGCCTAACGTGGTGCGCGCTTGCCTAAAAGATGCCTATTCACTCTTGATTTAAGGATACCCAAGTTATAGTTAGTTGGAAAAACGGAAGCCGGAAGGGCATTCCAAATTTTTGCGGTGCGTATTAGGAACGAGGAAGCAAAACGCTTAGTGCGAGATCGTGGGATTTCAACCACGTAGAGGTGCAGACTCATGCCTTGCGGTTCGGTGGTAGAAAGATGATGGCGGTAATGTAATTTTAACATGGTAACACACGGTATAAAGATCGCCGATCATATTTCTACAAAACCTTCTTAAATCTATGTATTAAATATGTATGTTATTAAATCAATATTTTAAAGACTGGTAGGTTATGATTACGTGTTGGCTTGTCGCAGCAACTGACCGATAACGGTTCAGCCTAGTCAACAGTATCGAATCGGATCGAAGCAGCTATGCTTCGATCCACCGCACACGGTAAATGTTTTTATCTAATATATAAAATTCTCGTGTCGCGGTGTTTGTAGTTAAACTCCTCCGAAACGGCTTGACCGATTCTCATGAAATTTTGTGTGCATATTGGGTAGGTCTGAGAATCGAACAACATCTATTTTTCATGTCTCTAAGTTATAAGGAGGGGGGGGGGGGGGAATTAAGGGCTTAATAACATATATGGCAAAACAACGTTTGCGGGGTCAGCTAATAGGTCATATAGATATTTATTATATCGGCGTGAGAGTTTATCTGTCCAGACTCTCAACACGTCACTCAAATCCTAGTGGGATACCTTGAGTATTTAATACTCTTGTTAATAGATCTATAAATAACTAGTATTGCATAAAAGAAAACAATTTCAAACAGATCAAAACACTTCATCATAGAAACAAATGAAAACGAAATAATCTGAAATATAAAGAAACCCAAACAGAACGGTGGTATCAAAGATTTTTTCCAGTGAATTACGTTTATGAAAAAAGCCAATTAATACAAGGACGGAATTATTGAGTGGATTGTAAAAACGAGTATCACGCATCGCCTAATCACTATACATCACTTAAAGAAAAAAAAATTGGACGACCAGATTGCCTTCGTATTGAATCAATAATTTCGAGCGCTTGAAGCTGCTATAGTCTTTAAGGCTATAGTAATAACTCTGCGATTGCTTTGATCAAGATTCGCACACATATCCAGACTTAATAATCATTTTACTATCATATAAATATAAACACACACACATCGCTACACCACACATACTTATATAGGGTAAAAGTAAACAGCAATGCTAACCCTCAGAAAGTACACTTATAACTCACCCATACTTTTTCGTGACATCTCAATTCTTAGATTTACATCTTTAATTTCGAAGGGAAGTCAAATAAGTGAAAAGTATACCTTAGGCCGTCAACGCTTATCCCGACCATTCCAAACTTTTTTAATATAACTCAGTTGAAAATATAAAAAAAAAATCAATCGGAGTTTGTTCAGGACTGTTTCAGTATTGACGTCTCAAGTGTGAATATATTTTATATCTTGAAGATTTGTGAGAGATTTGAACGTAATAATTTAAGCTGAGTAAACTTGTAATATAAAATTTCCATCGACATACCTATAACTTCAGCAGTGCAGCGTGCAGTCCTTGTGGGTCTCCCCACCGTGCCTCGGAGAGCACGTTAAGCTGTCGGTCCCGGTTGTTATCATGTACACCTGATAGCGATCGTTACTCATAGTAGGGAATATAATTATCTGCCAACCCGCATTAGAGCAGCGTGGTATCCACCACGCTAAGCTCTGATCCTTCTCCTACATGGGGAAAAAAGTCTATACCCAGTAGTGGGATATTACAGGCTGAAGCAACCTATAACTTATGGTGTACTGTATTATTCGTTGTTGAGTGGATTATAACAACATTCGGGTCTTGGGTGTTATTTATTATTCTATATTTTTAATTACAAAGTGACTCCTTAATAATTAATATTAACTTAATACCTGGACACGACCGTAAGCCTCAGAGGCAGACAAGAGAGAGAGTGATCCAATCAAGTGTCACTGTCATTGACAGATTATGTCAGTAACGTTCTGTTACTATATGTAGAAGCCTAACGTTATGTAATTACATTTATCTGATGGTAAGTGGTAAGAATAGACAATTCTTCTAGAATTGACGATATTTTCAGGGCTAAAAAAAATAATTATAAAAGTGAATGGACCCATTTTAGTGAAGATACAAAGCTATGATCTAAAGCAAAGTTACAAATAAATTTTGGTTATTATGGCTGCAGAACATGTTGCATACTTAATTACAAGCATACAACATCGGCCCATTCTTGATAAATTGTAAATTTAATTCACAAATAAGCAATTTGAAATAGGCGAGAGGCACTCCTTTCATGAATCAGACCAAATTTAGGTCAAGTCTCTTGAAGGCATTCAGTGAAAAGCCTTGAAATCACAAAACATATTTCCTTTCTTAATGTTCTGATTTTTTTTTTCTTTTTTTATTCCCTGAATAGCCTAATTTTATTTATTTTTAATATTATTATGGAAAAATGTGGTTAAAAATTATATTTTTATGATATACTAGCTGTGCCCGCGGCTTCGCCCGCGTTGAAATCAGTTTGATACAAAGTTTCCCGGCAAACTTCCAGTGAAACTCTCATCAAAAGCGGCTTAGCCGTTCCGTAAACCTTCTTCTTGAAGCCCTCTCTCCAATGGTGAAACCGCATGAAAATCCGTTCAGTAGATTTTGAGGGAATCGATCACATACGCTTTTGGGGACTTTGTTTTATAATATAATTATAATACACTAACTATATATTTATAATACACTAACTGTTGCCCGCGACTATTAAGATGCTTAACGCAAATTATTTTTTTATTTCAGTCACTTGAAATGCTTATCACTCTGAGTAACTTTTTCAAAGGCACAATTTAGTATAATTTAATAGTTATTTTCATAAAACCTCTCTATACACCACATTTTTAGTTTTATTTTCAGGCTGCAGTATAAATAACCTATCAGGCGAACTTATAGCTACTGTATATGTTTCATACAAACTATCAACCCCAATTAAACCCCCTTAGCGGTGGAATATCGCAAAATCCATTCTTAGCGGACGTCTACTAACTATAATCTATCTCTCTGCCAAATTTCACCTTTACCCATCTTGGGTGGTTTGACCAATCTATATAGATTTGCGATATATAGATTGCGATGTATTATTTGGACACTTCCTCACATTCATAGAGCATACATTTTAAATTTCAAGTCTCTTACCTTAATAACATAGGACTTTCATACAAACTTCCAACCCCCGTTTTACCCCCTTAGGGGTCGAGTTTCGTAAAATCCGTTCTTAGCGGATGCCTACGTCTTATAAGGAGCCTACCTGCCAAATTTCAAGTTTGTAGGTGTTATAGTTTCGGAGATTTCGTGATGAGTGAGTGACCTTTCGCTTTTATATATATTATTATAGATGAATTTCTAAACATGAAGATTTTGAATGAAATTTAAGTATTAAAAAACATAAAGTGTTAAACGTTCGTTTAATTTTAAACCAGCAACCATTTTTTTCTTATAGATTTAATTAAATGCTCTAGAACCGCGAGAAACGACATGTATACTAGTTAGTACAAAGTATAAATTCAAAACTGCACTTTGTAATACAATACATACACAAAATATAATATTGGAATACTAATTTAATATTCCCTACTTTATACGTCTCTGTTACACACAACAATGAAGATGTATCAAAAATGAAATTAAAACGGTAATGAGAGCGTTAACGAATTCAACCCGTTAAGTAAAGGAAATTGCAAAGGTAATGAAGATAAACTGATGTTAACGAAATGAAATAATGTTACGATAGTGTATTTTCGAGTATTGTTAATACTTTGCTGTTTAACTAAACATTAGTTTTGTAACAATTACTATAAATATACATATGCTAAAAAATATATTAATATTTATTATATCAGCTATGTGTTAAACTTTAAAAAAATGTGTGCGTATACTTTATGACCTTATTTTTGTCTTTTTTGGTTATTAAAGTTAAATTAGATAAAATTTAACAAAAGGCTTTTATTATCATCGACATGAATACAAATAATACAATTACTTCATTTTACTATATTACTACCAAGATTATTACATCATTTCATTAATTGTAATAGAATTATTACATCGCTGGAGAAAGTACTCTTCGAATCAACCGTGGTAGGGACAAGAAAAAGATGGCGTCTAACGGAAAAATGTAACGCGTAACCAAAAAATATGACGGTAATTTTTTTTCCAACGCCGATAACGAAGTTTCACTTCAAAATATATGAACACAAAAAATAACTCTTTCTGGATTCTAGAAATAAACACACACACACACACAATACAGAGGCACATAGGCTAAATATGGTAAAAATATTTTTTCTAGCTCTCGCAGTTAGTCAAGGTACGATGACGAAGAACAATTGCAAGCGTCACCGACAATTTTATTAAGTCATATTCATGCGTTAGTATAATATTATATAAAAGTATTCGTCTTTAAATATTTGTCCTCAAACAAAAAAAACGTAGTTTTAAAATTGGCACATCATTAAAAGTTATAACAAATAAAAATAAATTTCAGTGGTATATTTAACCCCCTCCTTTTTGAAGTGAAAACTTCTTTTAGTGCATCGCACACACATTTTTTCGTAGGTAGTAAGTTAGGCTGATGCGTCACGCTCAAGGTGAAAGGCACGATCGGGTGAACTCGGGACCGCCGAGTGTACCCGAGCGAGAAAGATATAGACAGCTGCTCTTTGTTGCTGAACGGTAAAAGGCTCGATCGGGTGAACTCGGGGCTTATTTCGTTATTGCTTGATTGCGGTTACCAATCAAGTTTTCACTTCTGCCGTGTGGTTTTACAACCACTTTAGGTTTTTTGAAATTTGCTAAAACGTTATTATATAACCACCTTCTGGTTTAACATCGTCTGTTACTTTCGTAAGAAACAAATAACAAAAATACATAATTAATTAAATTCAAGTATTAAGCGATTTCGAAGTTTTTAAATATCTATTAAGCGTCCCGAGCCTACAGATTTAACGCGATAAGCTCACTCCATCGACAAAGTAATTAAGCAATGTTGAGGCAACAGTTTGTAGCGATCGTCGAAATTCTAATAAACTAATTTATTTCCTAATTGACGTCATTTGAGCTTGGAAACCTTCACTTTTTAAATAATTATTTTATTGCTTTAATTTATTAAATTAGCTTATACTTAAATATATAATTTTTAAAATAATCGAATTCAGGAGAAAGTGGAGACCGCGTCTTGGCAAACGCAGTGTGGGACGTCCTCCGGCCCGTTGGACCGACGATCTACGTTAGATTGCCGGTGTGGGCTGGATGAGGATTGCGGAAAACCGGGATATCTGACACGAACTTGGGGAGGGCTATGTCCAGCAGTGGACTGCAATAGGCTAAACTGACTGAATGAGGAGAAAGTATATGATACAGACTTACGGACTAGCCTTTTTCTTTATATAAGAAAAAGCGTCTGCACAGTTGTAATTCAAGTACAATTGGTACAGAAAAGGATAAAAGATACATATTTTATACAAGTGTAAAATGTATAAACATTGACTCTGCTTAATAAACAGTGCCAACAACGACAGAGTTCATATGCCTGTACTAAATTTACGGTATAGATTTACATTAAGATTCGGTAGATGGCACTGTAAACATATTTTATAGCTAAACGTGCATCAGCTAGTTGTAACAAATTTTATATAAAATATTTATATAAATCACACGTGCAAAAATACTAATTCGTTAAATGATAACATAATAAAATCAATAAAATTCAACAAAAAATTTCTATATGAAATGAACAAACACGGCCCGAGGCGGCGGAGCTGCTGGTTGCACCAATTACTCTACACAAATATTTACTAATTATCCAATTGTACCCACTCTACCCCGCTGTCAATAAGGGGAGGTAGGGCCAGATTGGACCATATTTGATTAAAAATCAAAAATAATTCATACGACCTTTAATATGTGTTCGATTTTTAAAATGAACGCAAAAGCTAATGAACAAACGAAAAAAGGTTTTGGTTACATCGACAAGTACACAACACAACACAAATACAAGTACAAAAATCATTAAATCGTTTTAATAATCTTAATTCCAAAAGTCGAAAACGACAAACGTCAAATACCAATTTTCGATTTTTTTTCTTTATATCACTATTTCGATTAAAATGAAAGAATCATCGAAATCAGTCAACCCAGTAAAAAGTTTTTAGTAGCAAACAAAAAAAAATACAGTTGAGCTGAGAGCCTCCTCATTTTTTGAAGTCATTTAAAAATAGAACAGAATTTCAAATGTATTCAAATATTGTTCGAACGTTAGTGTTTTCATATAGTAGTTGATTTTAGACCTATTCTGTTTTCCGTTGAAAACGTGAATAGGATTTTTTGTGTTACTTTAATTTAACAAAATGTTCATTTCTATTCTGGGATTTTTTAAACGACGGAACATTGACACGTTTTGATAAAAAAAAAACAGACGAGCCTATTTTTATAGCTCTGATTTGTAAAATATCGTATAACTTTTAGATACACACAAAATACCACTATTTTTTGTTCTTGTAACAATGTGATAGGGAATTAGGTTAAATAGATTAATTTCCTTTTCTTTTTTTAGTAATAAATAAATAAATAAACGCCTCACACTCAACGGCCTTATTAGTATCTACTCCTGGATTTACTACTACTTATTATAAAAATAACTTATTGTCATATACATAATATGTAATTTATGTTATTACTAGCTTTTACCTACAGATTTGCTCACATTGATTTTTTTTTTTTGATAAAAAGTATTCTATATTACTTTTGATACCTCCAAGAATAAGTGTACAAAGTTTCATGTTGATCGGTTAAGTAGACTTCGCTTGGAAACATAACAAACAAACTTACATTCACATTTATAATATTCTAATAGTGATTTTATTAACACATATGCGTTTTTTTTATAATTACTGGCACCTGATATTCTAATGAAATGCGATAACTTAATTAGTTAGTAAAATAAATTATTTAAAAAAAGTATATTCTTTCAAAACAAAAAAAAATGTATTGTTATTTGCAACACATTTTTATTTGAGGTTTTTTCCCATCACGAATCGTAAACCTCTAAACCGATTAAAATATGTGCGGTTTCAGAATCCTAACATATCAGTGACCCGGTTAACAATATTGATATTGATATTGATTGAGTTTTACACACCAATTTCCGCACGATACGTGACAGACATGCGGAGAATATCAAAAATTTGTTTTCACAACCGACCGTAAGCTTCGATACAAACTTTTTATGTTTAGAGCCTTCTGACACTTTTCAGTAATATATATAAAATAGTGGAATTTTTTTTTATCATTCGAATAAATATGAAGACAAATAGCATTGTTTTGACTAGCCCGTTGGCGCAGTTTGTAGTGACCCTGCTTTCTGCTCCGAGGGTTGTGGGTTCGATTCCCACCCCGAGTCTGGGTGTAATATAAATATTTATTTATATATTTATATATGTATTATTTATAAGTATGTTTATCGAAAAAAAAAATGTAGCTATATACCAGTCGGCTGTAACCTATAACACAAGCATTAAGTTGCTTACTTTAGGAACAGACGACCGTGTGTGTATTGTGTAGATATTTATTTATTTATTATTTTATTATTATTTTAGGATAAGTTAATGTGGAACTCTATCAAAGTCTTTGCTATAAAGTCAGTGTACAGAGTATTTACTTGATTATTGTTATAAATATATTTCTCAATCTCTTCTACGTACAGAGGTTCATATTTATTGATTTTTCTTTAGCAAAACCAAAGCAAATCCGGTAGGATTTGCTTTTAAATATTTATTAAAATAGCTCTGAAGTTCAGAACCGATCAAAGACTATATCTAAAACTATATTAGTGTACATAATTATGTGTATCATTTTTGAAATAATAAAACCAACTTTAAACATTATTTTTAGTGTTCAACTAATAACAATGACAAGAAACGACACATTATCTGAACATCATTTAAATGTTATCTTAGCTGATCAAATATGTATTATGTTAGTCTAGCTACTTGAGGTAGGGCGCAGCAGGAAATGTCCTGCACAAAATCTGGAGCAGCCCAACTGGAGAGATATCTCGACCTTACAGAAGGTGCAGCGCTCGGGCAGCTTAAAAACGGCAGGGCCCCGGGGGATGACGGAGCTACCACTGAACTCCTTAAAGCCGCAGGGCGACCAGTCCTGAAAGCCTTGGCAAGACTATTTAACGCCGTCATCCACCGAGGTACCACGCCGGAGGCGTGGTCCAGGAGTGTGGTGGTGCTGTTCTTTAAGAGAGGCGATAAGTCTCTGTTAAAGAATTACAGACCGATCTCACTTCTGAGCCACGTCTATAAGCTGTTTTCGAGGGTTGTTATGAATCGTCTCGCTAGAAGATTCGACGAATTCCAACCACCGGAGCAGGCTGGGTTTCGAAATGGCTACAGCACCGTGGACCACATCCATACTGTTCGGCAGATTATTCAAAAGACGGAAGAATATAATCAATTGCTGTGTATGGCATTTGTGGACTACGAGAAAGCCTTCGACTCTGTCGAGACCTGGGCTGTCCTGGACTCTCTGCAGAGATGTCATATCGACTGGCGATATATCGATGTACTGAAATCTATGTACGACGCGGCGACGATGACCGTTCATGTCAATGACCAAAGAACAAGACCTATTTCCCTCCGGCGCGGGGTAAGACAGGGGGATGTAGTATCACCGAAACTGTTTACCACTGCGCTAGAGGATGTTTTTAAGACCTTAGATTGGGGGGAACGAGGCATCAACGTCAACGGTGAATTCATCTCTCACCTTCGTTTCGCCGACGATATTGTCATCTTTGCGGAGACGCTGGATGAGTTAGGCCAAATGCTGGCCGGCCTAAACGAGTCCTCCCGACGTGTCGGTCTCTGTATGAACTTGGATAAGACGAAAGTCATGTTTAGCAACCAAGTCATACCGATACCGGTATCGGTTGATGGTACCCTTCTCGAAGTTGTTCAGGATTATATTTACCTAGGCCATACTATCCAACTGGGCCGCAACAACTTCGAGAGGGAGGCCGATAGGAGGATTCGGTTGGGCTGGGCGGCGTTTGGCAGGCTTCGTCGAGTCTTCACTTCGAAGATTCCGCAATGCTTGAAAACAAAAGTCTTCGAACAATGCGTCCTGCCTGTGTTAACATACGCAGCCGAGACGTGGACACTGACGAAGGGACTGGTCCACAAGTTTAGGGTCGCTCAACGTGCAATGGAACGGGCTATGCTTGGGGTTTCTCTTAAAGATAGGATTAGAAATGAGACTATCCGCGAGAGAACGAAAGTAACCGACGTAGCCTACAGAATTAGCAAGTTGAAGTGGCTGTGGGTTGGTCATTTGTGTCGCAGGACCGATGGCCGTTGGAGTAGACGGGTCCTAGAGTGGAGACCGCGTCTTGGCAAACGCAGTGTGGGACGTCCTCCGGCCCGTTGGACCGACGATATACGTAAGATTGCCGGTGTCGGCTGGATGAGGATTGCGGAAGACCGGGATGTCTGGCGCGAACTTGGGGAGGCCTATTTTCAGCAGTGGACTGCGATAGGCTGAAGTGATGATGAAGTGGTGATACAGAAGATCACAGCAATAATACTGATTTCAAGCAGTATTGTGTTCCTATGATGAGTAAGGTGACCTGAACTCCCAGGGGAATTAGAGGGAGGGTTGGCAACGCGCTTGAGATGCTCCTGGTGTTGCAGGCATCGATGATTACGGTAACTTGTATGTATTTATGATTATTTATGTATGGATATTTGTATATGTGTATGCGTATGAATTAATGAATCTATCATACACTATTTTTATTCATTCTTAAAAATATTGTACACTTCCTATCCGCCATATCGCGTCCTGTGCCCAAAGGTTATCTGGAAGAAATCGCTCTTCAGCGATAAGATCGCCTTTGTACATCTTTTTTTTAGTTACTACTGTTTGTTTATATTTTGGTGTACAATAAAGAATATATTATTATTATTATTAATCGCTTACCATTGGGTGAACCATTGTTTGCTAACCGAGTTATATAAAAAAAACATGTATTTACTATTTATTATAATTATAAGGATTCAAAGATACTCTGCTGGGACTGGAATAATAATTTGCTCTTTAAGAGTAATGATCTTTATCAGATGTTAGTAATATTGAAGGAAAGATAGGTGCGACTGAAGATTTGTGGGATACATTTAAGAAAGGGGTCGTGAATGTTGCTATTGAGGTATGTTGGGTAGCTAAAAGAAGGAAAGGAAGAAAGAACTATAATGTGTGGATGAATAAAGATGTAAAAAAGGCTGTGCAAGAAAAGAAGAAAGCATGTTTGGATTGGTTAGCGACAAAAGCTAACCAAAAAATAAACTAACGGATCATACGTGTGAGAGTGATATTGAAAGAAGAGTGAATGCAGGAAACAGGGTGAATGGAGCTTTGCACTCATTTATAAGCGGTCGGAAGGTGTCTAACAAGGCTCGTTTGGTTGTGCATGAGGGGGTGTTGGTTCCGACACTCATGTACGGAAGTGAAAATTGGGTATGGCAGAAGAAACATGAAAGCAAAATAAATGCAGTTGAGATGAGAGCGTTGAGAAGTATGATAGGAGTTAAACTCGACGCACGATCTCTCGACTCGCAAGATCTTTTGCCACCCGACACATTGACGGAAAAAGTTGCCCGGCTATTTCGGAATACAATGTGCCGTTGACAAAAAAAAAATAGTGATATATCTTTAGGGCTAGGACCAAATACAAATTTTAAGCAGGTAGGAAAAAAAGATTTAAATAATAAACCAACTAGATATTCAACATTAAGGTAGTTTAATTTCCATTTTTTACACTTACCCTCATGTAACAAAAATATAATAAATAAGCCTACCTAGCTAACCCCAAAACCATCACTTCAGAAATTACAATTTAAACAAATACTAAGGTTGCTCAGTCGTAGAGAGAAGGTTCTTAATATATTTACTACATTAAAAAAAAAAAAATACGTGATGAGTATAATGTGCTTAACGAGTATAATGAGCTTAACGAGTATACCGAGCTTAACGAGTATACCGAGCTTAACGAGTATACCACCAGAAATCAAATAACCTTGTAAATAAGCATAGATCAACTAAATAATGAGAAAGTCTGTACCTCTTCTGCATTAATTCATACCAATTACTTGAATTGTCAATTTGCTCTGGACATCCACCGGGTGTTAAGGTTTCAACAGGAAGTTTCGATGAGCAGGATCTCCAGCCCAAAGGTTCTACTTTTAGTGTTTTATTTAAATTCCAAATTCAAATATCCAGGCCTCGATGATTGAAGTTTAACGAAAATGACAGAATGAAATCGAAATATAATTTTAAGTTTGAGTTCTGTTTGTAACTCATTTAAGTTCCATCTTAATTTCAAATTATAAATTTTTCATATTTAAATTTTTCCTACATCATGGTAACCCAAGTGTATTTTCTTCTAAAGTCATATTTCTATTAATTAGTTACGTAATATAATAAAATAAAACAATAAAATACTAAGGAAATATAAAAATGATAGAATGAAAAAACCCTGAAACAAAGAAAACACGTTGTCAAAATGGCGGAATCGAACCGATGCAAAATTTAAAAGAATGGTTTGAAATCTTACCAGAGTAGATTGCATATGTGTAATCTCTCGTTCCCACCATCCCCGAAATCAGATAAAAATATCTATTTCAAAATGAACAAAATAAGGAAGCTGTAACAAAAGTAAATTACGAGTTAATATGACACCTAAAGGTTATCACAAACACAAAGGGAAAAAGGTCCCACCAAAATATCGAAATTAACTCACCATTATTGTTGAGATAAATAAAATTATTATTCTCTACTTCAGAGACATAATTTTTAATATGCAGGCGAACCTGGCCAACAAAACACGAAAACGTGAAATCTTTCCCTCGCCGTTCCCAATCATGATCGAAGCGAAAGTCCTTTTAATCTGGCAGTGTTGCCACTCAAAATTAAAAATTTATCCAATACAGCAAGCCGAAATAAATCTATATATTTTTATTTTTTTTTTTAATATTATTTATAAAAACAATTTAGACAAAAATCCTAAGCAATTAAATAAATATTTAAATATGAAACAATATAAAAACAAAACCGTGCAAATACATAGCAACTCTCCAAGCACGCCATCTAGTGAGCCCGCAAGCTTCGCCAGATAAACCTCAATACCAGGATCAATAGTAATACCGCGGCTATAACTAGATGTCGCTATGCACCACAATTTTACTACGTTACACTTTTAGTACATTTCCTCAAATCAAGAATATATACTTGTGGAAAAACAGATTTCAATTCCAACTCCAAGTTTTCAACTCCAAACAGCGATCGAACGAAATTTCATTAGCGTTCATAAGATATTCATCACTATACAAGAACGTTTATCAAACGACACTCAGCAGCTCTTAATAAATTGAAAGTTTAAACAGAATCCCTCATTATAATCTCAACCGAGAGGCAAAGGCAGCTGAAATCTAATTTATCTTGCAACTAAGAAGAGACAGCGCTAAAGAATTTTTCTCAGTAAGTACATTGCATTACTCAATTCTAAAACATTCTCTATCAAGTAGCAAAGAAGGTTATTGCTCAGCGCAACCTCCTTAGACGATCGTGCCATAGAATAAAATAATAACATTTAAAACTAATTTTTAAAGCTTTGTACACCAAAATAAGAATATATTTATTATGTATACGATAAAACATTTTTAAAACAGTGTTTACGTATAACATGCAATAACAAAGGTTTCTGAGTTTGTACGAAAAAAAAAAAAAACGTAGCAACACGCTTAAGGCTCAGCTAGTATTAGATAAAACGAATATGAACTCGTTGTTTCTTAAAATATTCCTATTTTTTCATTATTTTTTAGAGATTTTATTCTACTTGAACGACTTGATGTACTCGTAAGTTGATGTATCCGTAAGTATTATGATTTTCTTCTCGAGGAAAGTAGTAAAGTGATGAACAAAACTATAGGCATGAGATAAAACAACTATACTTATTACTATAGATAACGGAACCACTAAAAACTTTTTGAAGTTTTCTCCCTCAATAACACACTTAGAACAAACATAATTCGTTGAAATAGTTTTACAACGTGTCGTATCTGCGATCTCTAGTAAGCTGTGGCTCTATCTCAGCTCTGTTGACTCAGCCGGCGACTCATTGACGCCGATACGAATTTTGTTTGCGTACGATACAGAGCAATTGAAATTCTGATGCAGAAACTGTTCGGTGCAATCTCGATGGAGCTCTTTCCAGTTCGAGTCGATTCAGCTTTTGTAAACTATCTGTTGAGACTTTTTAAATAGAATAGTCTGATAAAGTAGAGGATGTATACAAAGTTAAACGTCGTTACTCCTATTAATTACTTTATTTAATATTGTTAAAAGTTTTTTTATTTTTTATTTTTTTATTACGATTCCATCGCATCCATTTAAGAAAATGATTATAATGTATTCATTAATTCACACGTTAAAAACAGATGACAATCTAGATTTTTCTTTTCTTTTATAATAAGTACACCGTAATTTTGAGGAGTATTTTGAAAGTAAACATTCATAAGAATATGAACCAATACCCATTGAATGTCCTACTGAAACTTTAATCGTAGTAATATTATTTGTCTATGACTGTTATTTTTGAAAAACGAAGTATATATAGGACGTTACGCTTCAGCCTGTAATATCCCACTACTGGGCCTCTTTCCCCATGTAGCAGAAGGATCTGAGCTTAATCCCCCACGCTGCTCCAATGCGGGTTGGCGGATATATTCTCTACTATGAGTAACGATCGCTATCAGGCGTACATGATAACAACTTTTGTTTGACTATTATTGCTTTTTTTAGTTAGACATTTCTGATTTTCTTATTACAAGACTTGTCGAAAAAAAAATATTAGCAAATTATTTATGCAATTAAAATTCAATTTAAACAAAATCTCCACGGTGTTGGTTACCATCCTTTAGTATAACGCTGGAAGTGAATTACGCAGCAAATAAGGTAGCCGCATTATAAATTGACGATCCGGCTTCGAGGACCACTCAATCAACCGTCGTACATGTTTGCGGAACGCCATTATATGGTAAAGTGCACAATTTGACGCCTTTACTCCGCCCGATTATAATTTGTGATGACTTTGAAAAGCATATGCAAAAGGAGTCACTAAAAGTGATGAGGATAAATGGCTTGTTGAATATTTCAAGGATATAATGTTACAAATAAATTACATCGCCTTCCACCATACTTATTATTCGCTAAGAGATGCAAATGCGTTTTTAAAGGGTAAAGAAGTAAAAAAAGACAAGGGTGAGAAAATTTTCTGGAAAACAGATCTATATAATTGTGTTTGCTCGCAAACGAAAAAAAAAACCGACTTCAATTACATCGACAAGTAATACAACGTAGATCGACGAAAAAATAGTCAAGCAACTACGCGTTATCAAAGATTACTCAAAAAGTAGTTATCAGATCTCGATAAAATTTATATGTGACCATATGATAAACATCAGCTTTCGATTAAATTAAAAATTATCAAAATCGGTACACTCAGTAAAAAGTTATTACGGATTTTCGAGAGTTTCCCTCGATTTCTCTGGGATCCCATCATCAGATCCTGGTTTCCTTATCACGGTACTAAACTATGGATATCTCCTTTCCAACAAAAAAAGAATTATCAAAATCGGTACATCCAGTAGAAATTTATGCGGTATAATATAACGTAGGTCGACGAAAAAAGCGTCAAATAAAAACGCATTATTAGATATAAATCGAAAAGTAGTTGTTAGATCTCAAATAAATTTAAATGGGACCAATTGGCACACACCACCTTTCGATTAAAACAAAATTTGTCGAAATCGGTCTACCCGGTCAAAAGTTCTGATGTAACATACATAAAAAAAAAAAAAAAAATACAGTCGAATTGAGAACCTCCTCCTTTTTTGGAAGTCGGTTAAAAATTAAAATAGATAGGAACAGATAGGTACTAATGTATTATTAGATTAAGTGGGAGACAAAAATAGAGAAAGGTGTTAAGCTTTTATGGATTAAAGCAATGGTGGCCACTTTATAGCAATTTACGATGAAGTCATGGCTACTTTGGTCAAGCAACCGTTATAAGATTTGCAATCGATTGGTTACACGACAATAAAAATAAGTACAGAAACTTGACGGCAAAAATAGTTGAACAACTTCATCATTTGTAGTTGAATAAAGGTACACAGGTTACACATTCCCCTTAATTTGAACAAGTAATTTAAGAAAGAGACAAAGAGCTCCTTCTGAAAATAGACGAACGGCACTACAATAGGGTAGCTTCATAATATATTCACGAGCGTCGGTCCACCGGTTACTTAATCAAACAACTGTGTTTGTTGAACTGCATAATACGGTTGTTTGACGTAATGTCCTTTGAATGCATTTAGATATTACTTTTGGAGTGGGACTATATGTCATACAATTTCAGGTTTAAAATATACAGAGTACGTACTTTGTAATGGCACATCTTTTGTCTCTCGTTGACTAGTAAAACAGAAAAACGTTAATCGTAATGAATCCTATACTCGAGAAAGAATCAAATACGACTAGGCTAATCACTAAACTGATTCTTGAAGTGAAGTAGATTCTTGGGGACTTAATACATATTGCTGCTGCTGTGTGTGTATGGCTACGGCACCAAAGAATATAGCCACCCCCTCTCTTCCCGTGGGTGTCGTAAGAGGCGACTAAGGGATAACAAGGTTCCATTACCACCTTGGAACTTAAAAAGCCAACCGATGGCGGCAATCGATGGATACACAGGCCAAAGACGGGCAACAGCGTCTTAGGTGCGATAAAGCCAGCCCTGCGGTCACCAACCCGCCTGCCCAGTATGGGCAACACACATGAGTTCACGCATTTTTGGCGCGAACTTGTGGAGGCCTATGTCCAGCAGTGGACTGTGATAGGCTGAAATGATGATGATGATGATGATAATACATATTATTAGTTAAAATTTCTGACCAAGGGCTTACAATCAATATCAGAAATATTTACTTGCGATAAGACAAAATTAAATAATGCAAATTTCAAAAAGTGTGTCTTCCAAAATTTTTCAATTGACAACCAAATAAAAAAAACCTGGAAATAAAAAAATCGATATAAGATTGGGGGTAGTGTCGGCAATGCGCTTGCGATGCTTCTGGTGTTGCAGGTGTTGCAAGCTACGGTAACCGTTTACCATCAGATAGGCAGCACGCTTACCAATCTTGTTGTAAAAAAAAACTCTATATGGCACATTGTAACAGTTTTATATAACTTTAGGTCAGAATTATTACTATACATAATTATATAAAATTCAATTATCAGTCAACAACACCAAAACTACTGACTGACACTGACAATAATACTTTATTATTTATCCTGAATGAAACATTGTACTCAGTACGAATATGAGTTTGAAATCAACCATAAACTATAACTATAATATACAATAACATTGACTCCTCACAATACGAATAAATACACAACACTCAAAACGTAATAGGTTCTTTGATATTGTCACCAATACACACACACCAAACAGAGTAAAAAACTCATTCGCTAATTTGAAAAATGTAATAAATTATCATAAATATATAAAAATGGGCGCCGTTTTCATGAAAAGTATAAAATAAGGTGCACCAACATGGGATCACGCTCAGATATTAACGAGAGCCAGCCTGCCTTTAATATTTGATCACACGTGGATCCATCGTGATGCTGAGTAGTGAAATATTGCGAGGAAGAGCATAACGTGAATAAAAAAAATATCTAACCTATAGCCGAGGATATTTATAGTAATAGAAAGTAGAAACTATATAACGTACATGTCGCATAATCTTTATACGTATATACATAAATAAAAACAAATACTGTTAATGTTTTGTTAAGCGCTGCAGTCAAAAACAACTCGACCAATATTAGAAATATTTTGAAGCTATACTTCTTTTGGGGTGTTGAGGTAAAATTATGAGACTAAATTTTTACGATGAGCGCGCACACCGTCACAAAAACCGACACCTTGAAGTTAGCTAGTCAACGAAGAAGAAGTTAGCAACGTGAAGTTAGCTAGCCAATGAAGTATAACTACTAACGTGCGTACATAAGTACATACACCCATATTTTAGTTTTCTAATGCTTAGTATATTTTCAAGAAATGAAAAATAATGAAAATCGTGCGAGAAATCAGATAATTTCTGGAAAAAAGTTGCAATTTTAACATATGAAAATCATAAATGGTGTCCTAAACTGTTGTCAGCTTGGTATCCTCATTACGTGGGGTGAAGGGATATCGGAGGGTTGGATCCCAAATTGGGGTCCACTTTAGGCAGTCGAGCTGTAGTCATTTGGCTCCATTGCACTAAATTAGTTTTTGTAATAAAATCAAAGATTTCAGCATTAGCAACTGTTGTAACCGACTTCGAAAAGGAATATGTTCTCAATTCAATCATATTTTTTTTTGTAAGTTTATCTTGGGTGTAATTTTTTTCAATTAAAATCGAGTGCTTCTCACATTGTTCCGTTTAAATTTGATTGAGACGTAACGATTGCTTTTTAAGTTAAGTCTAACAATGCGTATTTAATTGATTATTTTTTCAACTACCCACCTAATAGAAGTCTGTTTTTTTCGTTTACTATCATGATAATGTTAATCATAGCATGAATAATTCATTAACGAACTTCATTCAACTTCAACACCGATATTCATATTTCCATATTTGAAACGTTAGTAAAATGATATATCATTTTACACGTACCACGGGTGACTATCTAAACTTCTCGCAAAATCCTCAGTCTCGCTAAGTATAGCTTTAACTTAGCGTTATCTGGGTCTAGACCGAGCTATGACTTTGTGCTATGGATTACATAAATCTTTTGAAATTTTATGATATTACGTAGTCGAGTTGAAAACATACTTGCATAGAATAAACTGTGGCTTACATAACGAAGTTAAAATGTGTTTTAGAACATATAATATATTTTTAAAATATTACATATTTGATTTGATTGCAAAATATAAATATTAAATAAACACCTGGCACATGTAATCCAGCATGAAATACACTGTCGTTGCTCCTAAACCAAATCTAAATGACACAGGTCACAAGCTTTTGACTTGAGCAAAAATCGAACCTACAATCACACTATGAGCCAATTGCTGTAATCAATGAAAAAAATCTCTTTGGAGATGAATTTTTTTCCTTTACTCATCAAAAGCTTACACAATCTAATTACTATAAAATAAATTTTTGGCAAATTATAAAGATTTTATATTAATTTTTTACAATGTTATTTATTATTTAATCAGTATTGAATAGAACCTTAATAGACATACAAAAGACTATGTTTTTTTAATCTCAATGTGTTTTTGTTTTTCATTAAAAACTTTATTGTAGATATCTAAAGCGAAGAATATTTTGTACACACAAGTTTAAATAACTGTTAACAAACAAGTATAAGATCCAGTCAGTGTTTCCTATTAAACGCAAGATGCTACACAGCCAGCCCTGCGGTCAACAACCCGTCTGCCCAGCGTGGTGACTATGGGCAAAACACACGAGTTCAGGCCATTTTTGGCGCGAACTTGTGAAGGCCTATGTCCAGCAGCGGACTGCGATAGGCTGATGTGTGTGTTTGTGTGCGTTAAACTTATTTATGATTTGTAGTTTGAAGTCTCATAAGTGATGTTCCTAAGGTTGACGGGATATATTCAATTTTATTACTCTTTAACGCAAAAAATACTTTATAAATTGATATTGGAACTTGATAAATTGGTACCTGTAGATCCAGAATGACACTAGTATATTATTATGTAGAGTCAATAACATCCTAGTTCACAGAATAGTTGATAACATGCCGCAGCATGAAGTAACGTCATGCAAAATAAAATCTAGCGACGATAACGGACACACGTCACTTTTAATTTACTGGAACTTTCTGGAATATTCTCGAACATTCTGAACACTCAATATTGCTCCATATGGAAATTATACCATAAATTTACTGAGGTAAGGCACAGTAGGAAATATTCTAGTCAAAATCTTCAGCAGCCAGACTGGGGAATCACCTAAACCATACTGTAACTTATAAAATCACAACGAAATAATAATGCTCTCAAATAGTTTTGTGTTCCTATGGTGAGTTATTCTGGGCAGGGTTGTGGGTAGGGTCGGGAATGCGCTCGCAATTTTTCTGGTGTTGCAGGCGTGTATAGGCTACGGTAACATACCACCAGGTGAGTCTTACGCCTTAGTCTTATAAAAAAATCATCTATACTTCGCGATTTCAATAGTGACCTATTTCAACACATTTTGTCTTATTATGTCAATCATGAGGCACCATACCGCAACGCTACGGTCACAGCACTGGTTTGTGGTCGTTACGCTGGTGGTTGCGCGTTCGATCCCCGCACATGCCAAACGTTTGTATTGGCCATACAGATATTTGCCAGTCTGTGCGTTTGTGCTTGGGTATTATGTCTGTTTTCGGACCTTCGACACAGGAGATAATCCTAGTGAGGGCCGGTGAGTGTGAGGCGGTAATTTAAAAAATTTAATAACAATTTTAAGCAAATATTGTATCCAAGGCCTTTAAGAAAGTACTAACATATTTCTCATTGAGTATCAACAACATCTCAAATACATATACATATATAAACTCTGTAACACATTATGTATCACTCAAAGCGTTTGATCTCGCGGAATGTGTTTATATATTCATAACTATATTTGCGTTAGCGTGCAGAGATATTACTAAGATGTCATCGCGATACTAATGATAAAAATTTAATTAATATGTGGAGAAGGCTTTATTTGACTTTAACATTTAAAATAGAGTCAAGCTACAGCCATTACATTAAACCACTTAGGTATAATACAAGATATCATTGAATTGTATATATTTAATCAATAATAAAAAGTACTGATGTAAATACAACCCATTGCCTATTCCTGAGCGGGAACTGAACCCGCGACTACCAGCGTTTAAGCGCCTACACGCACCACTACACCAAAACGATCAGTCGCATAATATACAGGATGTTAGAAATGAAAATTATTTAGAGTCGTTGTGATTTGAAACCCAGTGAAACGAAAATCCGTCACGATAAAGAAACAACGAAAACATGAAATAAATGTATTGTAAGTCGACGAGAGAATGAAGTAGAATACATTACACAGTTATTTAAATTCTTGGTGAAAAATATTTTTCGAATATTGTAGGTGTGTTCAGAAGTTCAATTTTGCCGTGTGTGAATTGCACACACACACTTTTGATAAAGAAATAAGATGAGAAATAAGAAACAAATTAAGAAATTAACCCAGTAACACAGGAATTAAAATGGAGGGATATACATTTTGGTACATTAAGTGAGTAGTTATATGCATTAATATGTATGTAGTTATGCTTGTTCACCGCAAACGTTGCGGTCGACATTTTGAACGTACATAGCGTACACCGTGTCAGTACTTAGTAAACGTGCAAATGATAATTATGTATTGTTTTGTTTCTTGTTATATATATATATATAAATATATAAACATATGTACATATAGGTATATACGCTCCCATGTAAGAGAAGGATCAGAGTTTAATTCAACACGCTGCTCCGATGCGGGTTGGTGGATATATTCCCTACTATAAGTAACGATCGCTATCAGATGTACATGATAACAACCGGGACCGACGGCTTTACGTGCTCTCCGAGGCACAGTGGGGGAACTCACAAGGACTACACAAACGATGACGACACTGAACAGATTACGGCAAACATCTGTATGGCCAATGCAAATGTTTGTCATGTGACAGTGCTGTGACCGTTGCGCTAACGTGTCGATTTTTGATAATAGGATTAAAATATTATTTCAGTTCAAACATATGATTTATTATTATTTTAGTATTTCTTTTGAAATGTTTTATGTTTAGTCACTACAATTATTTCATGCGCGATCTCGCAGGAAGATCTCGCAGAAGAAGAAGAAGAAGCAACAGGAAACTTTTGACAAGTGCAGCGGGATGTTCTTGATAGTTTTTTATTTTTTTTGGTAGACAGGGGAAGAGGGTCATACCAGAGCTCGAACCCAACACAAGTAAAGACGATGAACTTAGTCCAAATCAAGCAGTTGTATTTCGTTAAAATAGTGATGGAATGTTGACTAGAAATCCTTTATTTTCACTCTCTGTAGTGTTAAATTTAGTTACCTTTAGCGGCTAGCACAAACATTGATTTTACAGTTTACAGAGTTTACAGATTGTATTACAGTTTAGAATAATTTTTTCATTATGTGCTATCAGTTAATTTATATTTTCAAACCTCAAAAATTATTCCAAGATCGATGGGTCAAAACAAAATAATTTTTTTAAGTTCACAGAAAAATTCTTTGTTTTTTTTTTTAATTTTTAAACTTTTATTATTATTATTATATTAATAAGATTTACTGAATTTCAAGTCCTTGTAAATGTGTCACTGTTGCTTCTACATCTAACGAAACTTCTCAATTTCAGTTTGTTCTCTTTTTGGTCATACCGTTCTTCCAACATATTTAGGTTTTCGTTACTAAAAAACAAGGGTTTAAGTTACATTTAAGGACAGTTTCATTACCTTAGAAATGAACCTAAGCTACCCAAATTTAATAAATAAATAATTAAATAAACACTTCACACTCATCGGCCCCATGTACGATTTTCTCCTGGTCTTGTGAGCGGGATTCGAACCCGCGACCGCCAGCGCAGCAGCTAGTGCTATGACTGCTGCGGCAACGCGTCGTCATTTGTACCAGCGTCGTCCGTCCAGTGATTTTTTTTTTACTGAATCTATGGACTACCTACCACGGCCTTGGTTTGGACTGCAACAGCTTTCTATTAATAAAATATCAAAATCGATACACCCAGTAAAAAGATATGAGCTAACAGACGTTTAAAAAATGTACAGTCGAATCGAAAACTTACTCCTTTTTGAACTAGGTAAAATATCAAACATTAATATTACTATATAAAGGAACTTTAAGGCATCCAAAATGTTTCAGTCTAGCCAAGAAATCTAGTGACAATGAAAGTTAAGCTAGCGCCAAAATTTATGCTAGTGGGTCACACAAATCCAGATAACTGTACTTTGTGGGGGCTTATTACACTATAATTTACTTTCCTCACTATCCCCGTGTCCCGCCGTCGTACGACGCAAGGTAACTCTAACTTAGCTTATAATTTCTGTTTCCAAGTAATTATTAATTTATTTTCTTAAATTGTGGTAAAACGTAAAAATTTTATTTTAGCATTTTTTTATCACAGTAAATGTTTTTACGCCTACATGCAGTGCAACAAAGTAGCGGATCAAGAATTCTGTCTCTGATACGGGAAGGTTCCGTTTTTTATCCCACGACTGGAATACTAAGCCATAGAATTAGAACTCTGTATTCCAATACGAAGGATTAAAAATTATATTTTTATTATAATATTATTCAAAATATACTCGTATATTTAGGAAGTCTTGATGACACATGAGTTGAATAAAACTTATAATAAAACTCTAAATATTTTCAATCATTAACTTCAATTTTTGGCTAGTATTTATAGTTAAAAACTTTCCTCGTGAGAAATTCTAAAATTTATGTGTATGCGCTAAACTGCTGTAAAACGACATAATGAAGTAATCTCATCCGGCAACTATTTAACAATACGCTACGCTTCAGACTGTAATATCCCACTACTGGGCCTTTTACCCCATGTAGGAGAAGGATCTTATCCACCACGCTGCTCCAATGCGGGTTGGCGGATATATTCCCTATTAGGAGTAACGATCGCTATCAGGTGTACATGATAACAACCGGGACAGACGGCTTTACATACTCAAGGACTGCACAAAAACCCAGACCATGGCAAACACCTGTATGGCCAATACAAATGTTTGTCATGAGCGGGGATCGAACCCACAACCGCCAGCGCTTCACACTAAAAAAACAATAAAAAAGAAAAAAAAAACTAATTTTTAAAATGCGTAATTTTCTATTTCATTATCTTATCACATAAAAACAAATATATAATTAAAAAAGACTAAAAAGTACATATATTTAATTTACATGTAATATTTGAATGCAATATCCCCCACAACTTATAAATTTAAAATCTCGACATCTGTTTCGTCTCCCTCTAGTTGTCGGCCCTAAGCTTTTAGTTCATGCAAATTTTATTACACGTAGACGCTAGTTTATTGCTGTTGGAACAAAAATTTAAGTTTTTTATTTAAATAACAAGACTAAATTCGTGATGACTTAAAAAAAAACCAAAATAAAATAAAATCTTAGTTCTGAATTGTAATTGTACGTATTATTTGGTATGCAAACATTCCTTGAATCATTCTTTCAGTTTAAATGGTTTCCAATGATGATAGAGTATCATAGATAACCTCGCAAATAATGCGTTGGCTGAAGAATAAAAGCGTCAGTTTTATAAATTTATTTGAGTGAATGACTTTCGATGTTCCATAATTTCACAAATGATTTGGTCAATGTTTAATCTGCTGGTAAAATACGGGTAAGTATCAATTTTGTAAATATTTCAGTTACAAAATCATCTCAACTTCATACTAGTTACTAACTATAATTCTTCTTGTGTGAAATGTTGCCAGCATTTTTGGCACCATTTCACGCAAATATGATTTATACCGCAATGGTTTATAAATGATTAGTTGGTCAGTTATGCATTATAAGTATGTATTAATGTCTTAAAATTTCCAAATAAATTTATATTCGGGTAAATCAACAAACAGTTTATATGTAAAAAGAAATAGTAACAACCGCCAAATTTCAATTTACGGTTCATTGATAAGGATTATTTTTACTGCGAAACCCATATTTACTGCAAAGTTCTCATCATTGTATGAGAAAAATACGGTCCTGGATACCATAATCACAGAAGTATGATTTCCCATTTAAAAATGTTCCTCGTATCAGAGCAATCAAACATAACATCTCGAACTACGACGAAGCCGATTTTTAGAATTCCCTAGGCTACACCGTTTCTGCATCATGGCATACAATCCAAGTGTCCTTAGATTGAGAACTACTCCTGAAATATGTGTTTATTTCCAAACTGAATATCGCGATAGATTTAAAATTTACAAAAAAGTAAGTCAAAATAATACATCCTTTTGACGAGTAAAGTTGCAATCATTTTATACCCTAAAATTGTATTCCAGTATAAAGTACAAATTGGTTGATCATCAATTTCGTCAAATACCCGAGAAATGAATGGTCATTTGTAAATCCGATAAAGAAAAAAATTTAAGTCAGCACTAAGAAAAGTAGCTAAAATCTTCGTCCAAAGTAAATTACCCTAAAATTGGGAAAACAAGATAGGCATGAAAATAATTCCTATTGTCAAGGGAATCAACTTATTGAGGGGAGCCAATCCCATTCGTGTTACTTCTAATTTTTTCCATTTTTTTCGTCAGTGAATATATCTTTAGCCTGCGTCTTTGTATAAGATTTATTCTAGAATTTTCTTTGGCATTAAAAAAACTTAAATTTTATAATATTACCCTTTAGTAAGTTACAAAATTTTTCGTCACCAATTTGGAAGGTCTGGAAGAAATGACTAAATAGCCAGTAAGTAACTGAGATAAAGTTCAGCAGGAAATATCCTTTTCAAAATCTGGAACAGCCCGTCTGGGGAAGGATCTCGACCTTACAAAAGATCACAGCTAAATAATACTGATTTCAAGCAGTGTTGTGTTCATTTGGTCAGTACGGTGACCAGAGCTGCTGGGGAGGATCGCGGTAGGGTCGGCATCGTGCTTGCAATGCCTCTGGTATTGCAAATGTCTAATTTAACTGTCTTAAAACTATGCCTAATGTGTGTTATGTAGTTGTGGCGTATAATATAAATATATATAATAGTATAATAAAGTAGAAATAAATGAATGATTATTATTAATAATAGTTTTCAAAGAATAATCATCTAAATTTATCTTTGTTATAGATATAAAACTAATATGGTAACTGAAACGAAATTTCCTGAACGAAATATATATCTACTAATAAATATCTATGGTAGTACAAAAAAGAACTAAAAAGCACCACACGCTATAACTTCCTTAGCCCCCCCGGCGACATATACATTAAGTAGATTTCAACGCCATAAAATCTGTAATTTGAATTCCTCAAGACGAGGGGTCCCGACTATTACTCATATAACTTGAACTGCGAAGGCAACATGGGAAAAGGACAACACTATAAAGTCATCCGTAAGATATCTATGTATATTAAAGGATTGTCTTCAAATTTTAGGCAGTACAATATTGTTTAATAATAATTTGTCACTACAGCGTAGCTATGTCAGGATTAGACTGGTTTCTAAGCCCTGCTTTAAATTTTTTGTCAATGAAGATAAGTGATATATTTACAATATAAGGAACATAAAATGGACCATCAACAGTCGTATAAACCATTTTAAGTAATGCCATAAGCATACGATTTTTGATAGAATTATTACAATTTGTTTTTAATATAGATAACATTATCATATATTGACAGCAAACCTAATCAATACATATAATACAAATGTAACGGTTCGCTGTCTGTACCTTTAATATATAAGAGAAAAAATATTATTAGGACCTTTATCAACGCAAATAGCACCCAAAACAATGATTGTCAAAATTTTCATCTGTTTATCGGTTTATCTGTGCGCTTGGGCGCGCTAATCTCAGAAACGGTTTTAGATATGGTTTTTTATAATATATTGTGGCAAGTTTAGCTTAATATTTAGTGTTGGTTTTACGTCAATCGGTTCATAAATAAAAAAGTTATGCCAATTTAAAGATCACGTTGAACATGTAAAGTCATATTCCACGCAGACGAAGTCGCGGGCACAGCTAGTCTAATAATAAAATTAAATCGCCAAAATATAAGTACGAGCATAACTTCCGAATGACTGACAAAATCTGATAATTATTTTTTCTTTTTTGTTGAATTTCCTTATGGGGCGTTGCGTGTATTTATGTTGTTCTATGTACAATGGCTATACAGTGTCTAATGTATAGTCTACGTGATGACTGTTATTATTATTGCAGTTTTCTATTATTACAATATCATTCGATAGCTATTATATTTATATTTTTATAAATCAATGTAAATAAAATAAAGGTGTCAAAATAATTTTGTAATGTGGTTTTTTTTTTTTATATAAAAATCATAATAAAAAAATGTATACACGAATAATTATTTTATTAATACCTCGAATACAACTTGAAATTAATATTTTATAATAAGGAATTTCATTCTTATCTGGTATCCCACGACACCACACGGTTTTTTTTTTTAATATTTATATTCACCGCTAAGTCATCTATCGTTATGAAGAAAAATATGGTCCTGGATACCTTTATTAAAGAGGTATAATTTACTTTTTCAATATATATCAACAAGATCGTTTATTAAATAATAAAAAAGTCTGCATATTCAAAAAAATAATTGACAGTATAAAGTGGGTGAACTTATCCGGCGAAAATAATTTTAAAAGGGAATAAAATTTTAGTATTACTAGCTGTAACCTGCGCGCGTTGCTACGCTTTTTTTAATTTTTTTTGGTTGTGCCAACTCCGCAACCTTTGGCTCATGCACAATAGTTCGCTGAAGATCGTGACACACATTCATTTTTAATTTTATAAAAATTAAAAATTTATATAATTTCATAATATTTAATATTTCAGGGAAATAGCCTTAAAAGCGGGAGCCGCAGCGGGAAAAAGCTGAAATGACTATACGGCACAAATATTCGTCACTAATTCCAAATTACATCTTTGTGCCGCTTGCAGTCGAGACACTTGGACCATGGAGTAGCAGTGCTAAAAAATTTTTAAATGAGATAACTCCTTGCCTTATTGCCTCCACTGGTGACAAGAGGGCTAATGCACTTTTTGCCCAGAGAATCGGCATAGCGATTCAACGGGGAAATGCTGCCAGCATTCTTGGAACAATTCCACGCGGACATGATTTATACCAAAACTATCTGTAAATATTTAGTTCTTAAGTTGTGAATTGTAAATATGTACAATGTTTTCTGAAAATAAAAGTTACTATTTAAAAAAAAATATGTATATATATATATATAAGATATCTAACAAAAAACATTCCACCATTAGTTTTTCTAAATTTTCAAAACAATTTGGGTTTAAATTTCATTTTAATGTCATCGTCTATAGATAGATTATTTTTTCAACTCCCTAATTTATTACTGAAGCAATGTCGCGAGCTTCCCGGAGCGTAGCTAACAAGAAACAAATTGCATTCTCTAACTTTAATGAAATTAAAAAAAAAGGAGCTGATTTTTTATAATTACGTATCATCAAAACTTGATCGACGGTAATTCCTTTGTTAGTTTTTATAGTCTATGACTTTCAGCGCAGATTTTTACTTTATGTATTTAAACATTCAATATTATAAACAGCTTTTTTTAGTGAAATAACAGTAAGCTAACACTTAGCGAATACATTTATGATTATAAATAATAAATTTATAGAAGAAATTATAAAAAAAAAGTATAAGAGCTAAGGTAAATATCAAGAGAAATGAAACAGAAAAAACACATACAATCTCTTAATGATTAAAAATTTAAAGTAGGTGAAAAGGCACCACAGATCTAACTATATATTATTCTTTAAACTCTTAATAAAATTATATGCTTACAGTCTGAGATATCTGTTTGATAACAGTCTGCCAATTGACATACGTTTATGGTTCTAGCTCCGCTACTGTGAGTTGTAGCGTGCTACGTTGTAACTTGTATTCGTCCTGATAAAGCCGCTTAAACAAAAGTTATTTTCTAAAGGCTAACATTGAAAAGGTTAGAACGTTATTTGAATTTTATATAACGTAAAAATCTACAGTCAACAATTATACCGTCTGAATAGCCAGTTGGTGAAGTTTGCAGTTACCTAGCAGGAAATTTATTGAAAAAAAAATTGTATATCACTCGGCTATTGCCAATAGCACAAGAACTAAGTTGCTTAATAACACACGACCGTGTGTGTGCGTTAAAGATACCTATTGATTAATTTATTAATTAATTACTTTATTGATTACTAGCTGACCCGGCGAACTTCGTATCGCCTAACAGTGACTTTTAAGTATTATCACAAATCTTTTGTATGGGAGTATAGAAAAGTGTTGTTTTTAGACTTTTTCAGGAAATTAAATTTTTTTTTTAAATTTTCTCTCCGTAAGAACCATCCTCGTACTTCAAGGAATATTTAAAAAAAAGAATTAGGGAAATTGGTCCAACCGTTCTCAAGTTTTGCGCTTAGGAACACATTTAGCGACTCATTTTTATATTATAGATTAATAAATTAATTTATTGATTTATTTATTTATTAAATAGTTACTTGGTTACACATAAGTTACATACACATTTTTACAGCTTATTATTGCTAGCGATTTCTTCAGTTCAACTTCATACGAAGTTAATAGTGATGATAGCAAAAAAAAAACTAAAAACAAAGACATAATAATTCTCGTTACTGTAAATCATAGCTCGTAAAGTACTAAAGTAACTTCACTCCGAAACTGCTATAAATTGACTGTCCGAATGTTTTCCAAAAACGAATTAAACTTTTCCGTGGTAATAAATTATTAAGATAGCTATTTAGTGCTTAAAAAGAAAATTTAAAACCCTCTTTACTTTACAGTTCTTGAAACCTACAAACTTTTAATAGAGTAACATAAGGTATAAATGTTTGACAATAAGATCAGATAGCAGAGGACAGGAGTTACTAGGATAAATAGCTTGAAACACAGTATTAAATAAATTTGAATCACACTTTTAAAGGATTCATAAAACTTTAAATAAAATTAAAAGTCATCATAACTTCAACTAATCGCAGTCAACTGCTGGACATAGGCCTCTACAAGTTCGCGCCAAAAATGGCTTGAACTCACGTGTGTTGTCTATAGTCACCACGCTGGGCAGGCGGGTTTGTGACCGCAAGGCTGGTTTTGTCGCGCCGAAGAGGCTGCTGCCCATTTTTGACCTGTGTATTTCAAAGCCAGCAGTTGGATGGTTATGCCATCATGGTTGACTTTATAAGTTCCAAGGTGGTAGTTGAACTGTGTTATCCTTTGGTCGCCTCTTTCGAAACCCACGGGAAGTGAGGGGGTGGCTATATTCTTTACTGCTGTAGCCACACGGCTTATTAAATTAAAAGTAAAAGTAACCACTTCATTTACTGAAGTTGAAATTTTTTAGCAATAAAAGCTGATATATTTTTTAATTATATTTGATGACGATCGGTTTTGTTTCATTAATTTCGTTAGTTCTATGTGTAAGCACTACTATCAAAATTATACTATTTTTAGAACATAAATATATTTTAAAATTTTACCAGATTTAAAAATATTTGTTTGTATTATTTACGTTTTCTTTAATTAAAATAGAAAAGTTTTTATACTTAAAAAACTCAGAAATATCCCGAAGTTTCCACAGAAACATGGTCTCGTTCTTTTGTACGCAATTGTAAATAGGTTTTGTAATTTCGTTACAAGTTTTACTAAAAGTTATTAGCGGACCGTAAAAATTTAAAACACGATTATCACGAAAGCTATCAAGCCTTTTGTTTCCAAAAGAATTTACACCAATAGTAAATTATTTCAGGGAACGATCGAAACAAGTGAGGTGAGTTGGTAAGAACTATATTCGGGTCACGCAGTTTTATAAGAGGTAGCGATTAATTATCTAATATTCAAACATAAAATACATTATTTTCTGTATCGCAAATAATATATCAATCCTCACTGTACAGCTAGTGACAAAGTTTATGTTTAAATAGTTTTAGAACATACTGTGCTGCTGTGTGTGTGCTGTGTGGCTACGGCACTAAAGAATTTAGCCACCCCCTCTCTTCCCGTGGGTGTCGTAAGAGGCGACTAAGGGATAACAAGGTTCCACAACCACCTTGGAACTTAAGAAGCCGACCGATGGCGGGATAACCATCCAATTGCTGGCTTTGAAATACACAGGCCGAAGACGGGCAGCAGCGTCTTCGGTGCGACAAAGCCAGTACTGCGGTCACCAACCCGCCTGCCCAGCGTGGTGACTATGGGCAAAACACATGAGTTCACGTTATTTTTGGCGTCAACTTGTGGAGGCCTATGTCCAGCAGTGGACTGTATAGGCTGTAATGATGATGATGATGATGAGAACATACTGAATGCAGTTCATCATCTTCAAAAAATAATTTTACCTAATTGATTGACAATAGATTCTAGAAGCATCTCATTGCTAATCATAGGTCATTTAGTCTAATAGTCACATAGTCATGTATAATTTATCACTTTTGTATTGCTGTTCTAAATTTTTTTAGTATTTCTTTTTCGCTATTTTTTTTAATACACACGGTCGTCTGTTTCTAAGGTAAGCAACTTAATAATTGTGGTATAAGCAACAGCCGACTATTATAGGTAAATATTTTTTTTGATAAATACACATAGAAATAATACATAAATGAATATAAATATTACACCTAGATTCAGGCGGGAATTGAACCCGCAACCTGGAAAGCAGGGCACTATAAACTGAGCCAACGGGCTAGTATAATTGCCATTGCTGTTAATTTCTCGCTCCGCTTACGACACAAGCCTATCCCGACGAAACTATATCAACCCTCAATCTCGTCGATTCAACACGGAACGCTTAGTCGTAGTCGCTTAATGCGGCCCCTATTAACAACTTTGTGTAGACTTTATCAGGAAAAATACAATTTATTACGTGTACAATTAATATTACGACGGAATAATGGCTGTGTAATCGGTTTCGGACGCGATTTTTCGTGTTTTTTTCGTCAGTTTAACAATGTCATTTTGATTATTATGTAGTTTAGTTAATTTGTTTTAATTATTCTATTTAATAATGTGAATGATTTAACATACTGTGTTTTATTTTCATGAAGTATTGTTGTATACGTTAGATATACGACGCGTTGGCGCAGTGGTCACAGTACTGACTGTTGCGCTAACGGTCGCGGGTTCGATCCCCGCTCACGACAGATTTTGTATTGGCCATATAGATGTTTGTCGTGGTCTGGGCATTTGTGCAGTCCTTGTGGATCTCCCCATCATGCCTCGGAGAGCACGTTAAGCCGTCGGTCCCGGTTGTTATCATGTACAGCTGAAAGCGATCGTTACTCATAGTAGGTCCGCCAACCCGCATTGGAGCAGCGTGATGGATTAAGCTCTGATCCTTCTCCTACATAGGGAAAGGGGCCTATGCCCAGTAGTGGGATTTTACAGGCTGAAGCGTGCATGAAGGTAGCTACCTTATTCCTACCAATTGTGATTTTTCTAATGAAAGATAGTAATACTCGTATGTAAATAAATAAATATCTTATAACATACACACTCGGTCATCTGTCCCTAGGGTAAGCAACTTAATGCTTCTGTTAAATGTAACGGCCGAATGCTATAGCTAAACATATATTTTTTGATAAATATACATGAAAATAATACATATATAAATACATAAATACAGATATTACACACAGACAGAACAGAAAGCACTGCAAACTGCGCCAACGGTCTAGTCATAGAATAAAGAAAGAAAGAAATATTTGTGATTTTCGTCTTGTACACTGTCAAACATTGAAGTTTAAATATAATTTTCTGAAATTCTCCAATGCTTTAAGCTAGCTGAGATCGTTCACTGTAAAAAAAGTATGTGTACTTATGTACGCACGTAAGAAGTTATACTTCATTGGCTACCTAACTTCACGTTGCTAACTTCGTGGCAGCGTGTGCGCGCATCGTAAAAATTTACTTTCATAATTATTCCCGAACGCGCCAAAAGAAATATAATTTCAAAAATGTAAAAAGATTTGAGATAAATAATCTGACAATTTTTTTTTTTTTTTGAATATCATATCAAAAATTGACCGCTCCAGCGGGATTCGAACCCGCGTCTCCGACTGACCGTGTCGGCGCTCTAGCCAATTAAGCTATGGAACGATAATTGGCTAGAGCGCCGACACGGTCAGTCGGAGACGCGGGTTCGAATCCCGCTGGAGCGGTCAATTTTTGATATGATATTCAAAAAATGTTTAGAATCCCTAATGTGTGGGTAAACACAAAAATAAAATCGTACATAATCTGACAATTATTATTACATTCACGAAACGAAAAAACAAAAGTTTTTTTTTTCTCGCATTTGTCATAAAACGAACAATGCTTGAAGGTTCTTGTTCAGAGTCGAGCAAATAGCGTATTAATATTCGCTAAATGTTTTTTAGTGTGGTCATGCGATTTTCTTTTAGTGCATGCTATCTTTACTTTTATAATTGAAATTATATTGTCATAAAGCAATTACTATCTATACATCTATACATATAATAAAATGGTAGGAAAGTCAAAACTGCACATTAAATAATTTTTTAAAAGAATATTTGGGGTGTGATCTACAATCGATACCGAAGCCAAAAATATAGTTTTTAGAATTTTTGGCTGTTTGTCTGTACGTATGTCCGGGATAAACTCAAAAAGTACTGCATGGATTTACTTCAAATTTGGCACGAATATTATTAAGAAGTCGGGTCAACATATAGGCTACAAATTATCACCTACGGGCAACGAGCAGTGAACCTTTATTTCTTCAACGCATTCTGTAACAACGTGTAATCTAACGTCGCATATTTGAATGTTGTTATTATGTTAATAACCATGTTATAAGCTAACTTCATACTATAAATAAAGACACCTGTAGTATATTTAGTATCAGCATTGCACCCGTGCGAAGCCAGGGCGGGACGCTAGTTAATAAATAAATAAACAAACAAATAAACGCCTCACACTTAACGACCCCCACTAGGACTTACTCCTGTCAGGGGTCCGGAAATACGTACCAGACACCAACGCCCAGACCACGGCTAACATCTATAACTATGGCAAATACGCTATGTGTGGGGATCAAACCCGCAACCGCTAGGGAAACTGCCATAAGCCATTGTTCAAACGCGTCGTCAAAGCTTTATATTTTTAAAACTTATTTTTGAAGTAATACTTCTTTACGCATGATTTGGGGAGTAAAGTGGTGAATGCGCGACGAAAGCGTTACGAAAAGTGTGATCGGGCGAGACGAACGGAAGTTGAGAGGGAGATATAAGTTAGTGAAGACAGAAAGAGAGAGTTACATTTCGTAAGTTTTTTCAGTCGTGTGGCCTAAAGCCCACTAATTATTTATTAATCTGGAGTTAATATTTATTATTCCTTACCTGCAGCTGGCGACAACTTGGTGACGACTCCCCAGCGCGACTTCCACTGAAACAAAAGAAAAACAGATTAATAATTAAACAATAATGGCTAGGGCACTAAAGAATTTAGCCACCCTCTCTCTTCCCGTGGGTGTCGTAAGAGGCGACTAAGGGATAACAAGGTTCCACAACCACCTTGGAACTTAAGAAGCCGACCGATGGCGGGATAACCATCCAACTGCTGGCTTTGAAATACACAGGCCGAAGACGGGCAGCAGCGTCTTCGGTGCGACAAAGCCCGTACTGCGGTCACCAACCCGCCTGCCCAGCGTGGTGACTATGGGCAAAACACATGAGTTCACGTTATTTTTGGCGTGAACTTGTGGAGGCCTATGTCCAGCAGTGGACTGTATAGGCTGTAATGATGAATTAAACAATAAGAGTTGTATTAATAGTTCTTGACGGAATTTTTTCATACTAAACATAATGTAGGTACATTGTTATGTGTTTTCGTGTAAGAATTTTTATTCTCTTATATTATGATTTTTAAGTTATGGCTAATGATTGATGAACGGCACATTCCTGTATAACCCTAGCCTTGTTATTTGTAAATTATAATTATAAATCTTTGTTATATATTTGTACGGTAATAAATTTTAAAAAAAATTACAATAAGCAGCAATCCGTCCAGATTTGCACGCCACGGTCCGTGAATAAAATATTAGAAATTTACTTCTGCATATAACAATGACTACTATTCTTCATAACAAAAGAGCACATTGTTTACACCATTATATAATATGTACATTATTATATACTAGCTATCCGGACAGACTTTGTTTCGTCAAATGTTAATAAAAAAAGTTTTTTTTTTTTTTTTGTATTAGAACCTTCCGTGGGCCTTAAGGAACATACAAAAAAAATTAGCCGACATTCTCGAGTTATGCGCTTAGCAAAATTTATTTTTATTTATATAGATATACATTGCTATTTGCATATATTCAAAGATAACGATTGTAAAATATACGTGACTGAATAGAGTTGATGTTTGTCACGTGACGACGTGACATTATTCATAAATCAAGCACAGTAGAACAATAGTATGAATTCGAACCTTCCAAAGTAAAAGCGCTCTTTGTCCAGTAGTGGAACATGCTGTCTTCTAATTGAAATTACTAGAGCATTTTGTTCGTGTATTTCAATTTCGTAATTAAATTATTACGAAACATACGGTCCGTCTGACTGTAAGCGATTTCCATAGCCTACCCCCGCTGTCAACTTCGCCATACCCTATAACTCTAACTGCCTTGCTCAAGTAACACAAAACTACTTGTAAACGGTATTAATTGGCTGTGATATTCTGTAAGGTTGTAATATTTTCCTAGTCGGGCTGCTCGAGACTTTAGATTAGACACTTTTTTATAACAATAGGTCGGCAAATAAGCGTACGGCTCAGCTGATGGTACGGGATTATACTAACGCCAGAGGCACTGCAAGCGCGTTGCTTACTCTACCGCTCAATTCCCCCAGGAGCTATCGTGATCTTACTGACCACAGGAACGCAACACTAATTGAAAGCATTATTATTCTGCTATGTTGTTAGGTCGAAGTACTTCGCCAGTCGGGCCGCTCCAGATTGTGAGCAGGATATTCTCTGCTCTGCTTTACCTTAGTTAAACACTTTTTTCCATAACATGCCTCAACGAGTCAGATAATAATTAATTCGTAAACAGTCAAATCATATTTTGTTACAGATTAGCTGTGCCTGCGACTTCGTGTGCGTTTTGGGTATTTACATGTTCAACGTGATTCTTGAAATTGACATAACTTTTTTTATTTATGAACTGATTGACATGACACTAACACTGAATGTTAAGTGAAGCTTACCATAATATATAAGTGAAAACCACATCTAAATCGGATAAGCCGTTTCTGAGATTAGCTTGCACAAACGCACAAACAAACAGACAAACAGATAATAACTCTAACAATCATTGTTTTGGGTGCTATTTGCGTTGGCAAAGGTCCCGATAATATTTGTTCTTGTATATCTTTCATGTACAGATAACGATCCGTTACATTTTTAACCGATTTCCAAAAAAAGGAGGAAGTTCTCAATTTGACTGTTTTTTTTTTATGTTTGTTACTTTTGACTGATTTCGACAATTTGTTTTTAATCAAAATGTGGTGTGTGTCATTTGGTGTCACTTAAATTTATTTGAGATCTAACAACTACTTTTCGAGTTATATCTAATAATGCGTTTTTACTTGACTATTTTTTCGTCGACCTACATCGTATTATACCGCATAACTTTTTACTGAGTGTAGTGATTTTGGTGATTTTTAAATTAATCAAAAGCTGGTGTTTATTATGTGGTCACATTTAAATTTCATTGAGATCTGATAACAACTTTTTGAGTAATCTTTGATAATGCGTATTTACTTGAGTATTTTTTCATCTACCTACGTTGTATTACTTGTCGATGTAATTGAAGTCGGTTTTTTTCGTTTGCGAGCAAATACAATTATTATTATATGTATTGATAAAGCTATTTTATAAACATTTTCATTCGCATCTAGATTATATCAACATCACTTAAACCATAAAGTATCAGCCATCAAGCAGGTTTCATTAAAAGTTTTAGTTAAGTACTAATAAAGTGAAATACCCTCACAAACCAAACAATATAATTAAACACTAACACATCGCTTTAAGCTCGCGTAACTTACTTAACTCTAACGACGTTTAACTACAATCTTATTTATTTCCCAGTTTTAATTGAGATTCGTCTTGATTCGTGTTGTTTTGTTTGTTTCTGTTAAATTAAGCCTTTAAGGGGAATGTGTCTGTGAGGATTGTACATTATGTTGATGTATGAAGGTATGGTTAGCGTGGTAAACATGTTAGGTATGGCTAACGAAATAAAAGATAGTATTAAGTTTGGTTTAATGAGATTAATACTCCAATATCTTAATAACTTAGCTCCTTGATAATAAAAAACGCTTGTATTTTATTTAGCGATGAAATGTGACAACACCAAATAACAACCGCCATTCTGAGATTAACAAATCATCTTAGAAAAAGAAGAAAAAAAGTGATAAAATGAAAACAATTAAATAACTTATTATTTGAACACGAAAAAAAAAGTGATAAAATGAAAACAATTAAATAACTTATTATTTTTTAATTTTCAAAAAGTTTAAAAAAGGAACAACGCTTCTGTCATTTGAATTTTATTACGTCATACTTACAATTATAAACATGAATTACAAAAATTTAAAAAACGAACAACGCTTCTGTCATTTGAATTTTATTACGTCATATTTACAATTATAAACATGCACGATATGGAGGAGTGAAACAGTAAGTACGTCTAACATATAATATGTAACCGATGTTCGTAAATTTCGAAACAGATGTATCCTACGTGTTACTTTTGATCTCTAGCTTATCACATGTCAATCTTCTTCGCGTTCTTCTGCATTTCATCATTATTACAGCCTATACAGTCCACTGCTGGACATAGGCCTCCACAAGTTTACGCCACAAATAACGTGAACTCATGTGTTTTGCCCATAGTCACCACGCTGGGCAGGCGGGTTGGTGACCGCAGTACTGGCTTTGTCGCACCGAAGACGCTGCTGCCCGTCTTCGGCCTATGTATTTCAAAGCCAGCAGTTGGATGGTTATCCCGCCATCGGTCGGCTTCTTAAGTTCCAAGGTGGTTGTGGAACCTTGTTATCCCTTAGTCGCCTCTTACGACACCCACGGGAAGAGAGGGGGTGGCTAAATTCTTTAGTGCCGTAGCCACACAGCACGCATTTAAATCCATTGAAACATTTTAAAACTAACTAAAAAAACCACTGTTAATATTTAGGAATGACGCATACAAATTGGTATTGAGTCATAAATCCGCTACTAGGGTAACTCGCTGTGTTCGCAATAAAACAAGCAATTTGAACTTTATTACAATGAAACAAGGATTCTGGAAACAGTAAAAGTTTTCGCTTCATTAATTCTTCAATTTGGTTAGATAAAAAAACCTTGAATAAGAAAACGATACAATCCGGTGCGAGTATTTACGTTTTTATTTCACCGTTTTATGTCGAAGATGGAGCGCTTTTGTGATAAAAGGAGTTTTTTTCTTCTTAAAGCTGATTAATAATGACTGAATTTTTTCAATTCATTTTTCTATTTTCATTCATAAAACAATTTTTCTTCGGTCACAACAATAAATAATCCTTTACCATTTGCAGGAAATTACGATATCATGGAAGTGGGAATAATTTATAAAGAAAATGCTTACCAATTAAGACTCTAAATCGCTTTTTTTATAAATTTTGACCTTGACAGTAAAGATATGAAAAAGTTAAAATTAAAATATATATTATTATATAAATTAAAAGAAAGAAATTACAGTTTAATTATTTTATTTATTTATTTATTTAACAATTTATGCACACTAGGATAGCAAAAGGAAATAGCTCTTATAAACAATGCTGGTACAAAGGCACTACTTATCCCGTGATGGAATCTCTTCCAGTAGTCCTGCCACAGGAAACTTATAAAACAGTCGCAAAATTAGTTCGTACGGTCTAAACATATACATTTTAATCTTTGATTATAAAAATATAGTTTGAAATTTATTCATACTTATAATGCTATAAAGGACAATGGAATGTTTGTATTATTTAGGTTAGTAAAAAAATTACTCTACAACCTAATAAACATAATAACAGAAAATAGTAAACCTCTTTAAATAATGGAGATACTCCTTCGCCTGATAAAACAGAAGTAACTAAGCAGCTTCAACAATTAAATAAAAAAGTTAACAAATGTCCACTTGTGAAATTTGAGATTTGAAATAAAGATTTAAACATTCAAAGAACGCTTATTTTTGTTAAAAACAGCAAAATTTGAGTTGAATTTTATAAGAATAAAATAATTTATAATAATATTCACATTTTATCTTGACATTCTAAAAATTGTGCAAAAACGCGTAATGTTTACGATGCCGAGCTCGACTGTCAGTGGTGGCGACATCTGCTGAGGGACGCCAACCGAATTATACAATGGAATACGGGTCATTGACACCAGTCTGCTGTCTCTTGGAGTTATTTTTTTTTAATTCATGAAATGACTTAAGAATGACTTTACTTGTGTCTGAATTTTTTTAAGTGTGTTTGTCTTGTTTATTTTATATGTATCTTGTTTTTTTTTTTTGAGAACCAACTCGGGGGTAATCTTATCAACTAAACTGTTCTGTAAAATCTGATTCGAACTCTTATATAACGAGGGCAAAATAATTTCTTGTTTGTAAACTATGCATCATCCAGATACTTCTAGATTGGTAAAACATACTAAGGTTACTTTGAATCAGTCATTTAAGCCTATTGCAGTCCACTGCTGGATTTAGGCCCTACCAAGTTCGCGCCAGACATCTCGGTTTTCCGCAATGCTCATCCAGCCTACACCGGCAACCTTACGTAGATCGTCCAGCGGGCCGGAGGACGTCCCACACTGCGTTTGCCAACACGCGGTCCCATCTCGAGTACATAAATAATCACACACAATAATCATTAACTGAGATAGGGCACAGCAGGAATTTCCTGCTCAAAATATGGAGCAGCCCGACTGGGGTAGTACCTCGACCTTACAGAAGATCACAGCTAAATAATACTGTTTTTAGGCAGTATTGTGTTCCTGTTGGTGAGTAAGGTGACCAGAGCTCCTGGGGGGGGGGGATTGGGTCTGCAACGTGCTTGCGATGCTTCTGGTGTTGCAGGCGTCTATAAGCTACGGTAATCGCTTACCATCAAGTGAGCCGTTCGCTTGTTTGCCGACCTAGTGATATAAAAAAAAATTAAACATTGAAAGTAACTTATGATTTCCATTGAAACGTTCGTCTTATCATAGTTTTTGTATTAAAATGCTTTTTAAATGTAAAACTGTTGTGTTTTTACAAAAGAATGATAAATTATTTTAAATTTTGCAAATAATTAAATGTTGATCATGGATTAACGAAATGGAACGATTACTAGTAATAGTATAATGTTTGTATTTATAATATAGATATTAGTTTACAAACACAAACACACACAGCGTTACTGTTAGTTTTATTTGCGTTTCTATAACCTCGACAAAGAATTATATCCAACTAGGACCTTTGGATGTGTGGTTCATTTTTAATTTCTTATTTATTTGTATATCACTCCTACCAAACATACGCTTTCAAAACCCCAATTTAACAAAACATTATTTTGATAATTGAACATACGATATGAAAAGATCCATAACAAATCCTATTGTATTTATTCCCGTGTATACTGCGTCTTCAAATCTGAAGAATCAGCAAATATTTACGTCACTTTTAATGGCGGGTGTCGCTGACATTCGTAGAATAAACGACGAACACTCGTCTCCTATTCGGCGGGAACGAACAATGGATCTTCAAAATGCCTATCTTGTACTGGGAATATTTTTTTACGCCGGCTACGTTTGACTAGCGGTTGTACTCGAGTCGTATTAATTACGTCACGTTGTTTTCTGGTAATGACATATCAAGTTATTAAGTTTGACAATTTGTATATCGATCGCTGTGAAAAATGAGTGTTAATTTCTAACCACATTAGTTTTATTTTTTCTTTTGTGTTGGACTCGCAGTAATACTATGTTATAAATTACAAATTGTTTATATAGTTGAATTTCTCATGTAATTGAATTTATTGTAATTCTTTATGAGAATAAAGTTTCTATAACCATATAAGTTAGTAAGTTTTTCATTAAAGATGTTATTACAATACATCTTTGCCTTTAGTGATTTTGATTCCGTATTATAGCGTTATTGTCGTTATCGTAGCGTCATTGTCACATGTTATTTATTTTCTGACAATAATCAGATTTTTTTTAATAATCTTTTTGCCTAACAGGGGCTAGCATTCTAATATTGGGATAGGATTCTAAATTTTGTACACAGGTTTTTTTGAAGTAGAATTTTATAGTAAAAAATATTTTTGATTCACTATAAATAATTGACGACGCATGGCGCAGCGGTCGTGGGTTCGATTCCCGCTCACGACAGACATTTGTATCGGCCATATAAATGTTTGTCGTGGTCTGGGCGTTGTGCTTGTGTATTGTGTGTTTCCGGACCCCCGACACAGGAGAAACTCCTACTGGGGGCCGTTGAAGGGGAAGCGTTTTTTTATCTATTAAAAAAAATACGTATTCAAAGAAACATCTAGTTTTTTTTAAGCTATTTTAGCTTGTACTTATTTTATATTTCTCATTATTTTTATAATATTCCTTCATTATATCCAGATTTAGTAATTATAGGATCACTCCTAACAATAACACTTAAAATGTTATCAGCGAATATTCAGAAAAATACATACAGACCACTGTAAAACCTTTTAAACAAATCTTAAGGAAATCATTCAAATATTATTAAGAAAAAAAAAATAAAAAAGAAACAAATACTGTTACCACAAAATAATGAAAGAAATACAAAGAACAAATATCTAAGTGCCTTCATTAGTTTCCCTAATGGAAAAATCAAAGTTATAAGAAACTTGTTACGTAGGAGTAATCTTTGAATCTGCCAAAATATGAAGGTAGCAGGAAAGTTGGTACACAATTTGTCATGTCACGTTGTATATGAGAATTTTCTACGATATTAGATAATCTCTGTTTTCTTGGTCTTTTACTATCAAAAAGTGTGTGTAAGAATATAACCAGAAAATATTATTATTTAATCAAAATCTATTATTTTAGAGGATTTTCTAATGGAAAAACCAAACATTGCACTCAAGTAGGAATAAATACGATATAAAATCCTATGTAAATAACAGTGTTAGTTTTGACGCTGAAGCAGATCACTTCAGATCTACTAACAAAGTCCACTGCTGGAGATGGGGAGGATTTGCCCGTAGTCAGTACGCTGGGCAGGCGGGTTGGTGACTGCAGGGCTGGCTTTGTCGCACCAAAGACGCTGCTGCCCGTCTTCGGCCTGTGTATTTGAAAGTCAGCAGTTAGATGGCTATCCCGCCATCGGTCGATTTTTTAAGTTCCAAGGTGGTAGTGGAACTGTGTTATCCCTTAATCGCCTCTTACGACCCCCACGGGAAGAGAGGCGTGGCTATATTCTTTGCTGCCGTAATCACACAGCATTGTAACAGATACAACCTTTTTTTTCGAAGCTTATCACGCTTTTAGCCCGAAATAAGTAACCAAGTAAATACGGTAAGAAGTAAGTTAATTTCTCGGAGGTTTAACAAAAGCCCTCGCGATCATTAGCCGCTCGAACATGAACGATTAACGCGATCCTAGGAGATTTATTGAGGAAACACGAAAAATAAATTACGACTTAATCGTTCTTTTATACGTATACATAATCATAACTATGTTCCAAATACTCATTTGGTTTTAATAACTTAGGTCCTGCTTCACCAGTCGTAGATAGCGCATGATGGATGATGATATCCACTAGATAAAACATTTTGATTATTCTTTTTCGCTTCAGCCTGTAATATCCCACTACTGGGCATAGGCCTCTTTCCCCATCTAGGAGAAGGATCAGAGCTTAATCCACCACGCTGCTCCAATTCGGGTTGGCGAATATATTTCCTACTATGAGTAACGATCGCTATCAGGTGTACATGATAACAACCGGGACCAACGGCTTAACGTGCTCTCCGAGGCACGGTGGGGAGACCCACAAGGACTACACAAACACCCAGACCACGGCAAACACCTGTGTGGCCAATAAAAATCTTTGTCATATGCGGGGATCGAACCCGCAACCGCCAAGCGCAACAGGTACAATCCATGGCTGTGACCGTAGCGCCAACGCGGCGTCATTATTCTTCTCATTATTCTTTTTCAGCAAAGATTAAAATTATTAAGACTTTTGTAATCGTGAACATCAAATATCACCACATCTTCGTGAAATACAATAAAATAAGTAATTTAAGAGGCAATACCGAATAATTATTACGCATTATTTTGTTTTAGTGAATTATTACAAATAACATAAAAATACACTAACCCAATCGCGTGATCTTAACCAAACAGAAACTGTAACTTAAAACAATTTAACGATAAAAATAATACAGCAAACAATTGACACAATACATAATTAATTCAATGTATAAATTATGCACCTAGCTTTATCAATAAAACCACAATACATACACGCAATAATAATCAAATTTAAACCTTAGTTGCTTATTTTAAAGTTGTTTTTAGAACAAACATTGTTACCTTACAATCAGTCGTTCCCATTCACAACTGTTACAATTAAGTCGCCTCTTTCTCGTGCGAGCCCTGGATAAGACCGCTAATCCTATCCTGACCCTTCGTTTAGTAAACTAGTTCTCGATTCATCAAGCTATGCGATAGATTTTTCCATACATTTATTTATTAATCTTTGAGATACAAATGTTAATGTACGAAAAAAGGGTAAAACTAATACATTTTTCAATATTCATATTGGAATTAAATAAACCTAATTAAGTGAGAAGCCGTACAGATTAGCAAAATGAAATAGGAATTGTAGAAAATACAAAATATGATGGAAAGCAACATCATCATCGACAACATCACAACAATATCTCATCTAATTCGTTGTATAAAATAGGAATGTTCTAGAATGTGGAAACCGGCAGATGATACTATAATTTACCACAGTGATTTCTCAAAACTGACAACGATGGAATCGAATGACCAACGAGAAAATTATTGACTATGGAATACTATCATCCATTAGGTTAATAATAGCTGAAATCAGACGCAGTGAACGGTATTCATTCACAGCACAAGATTACAGATAAGAAAAAATGATCCATACAGAAAGTCTATGCTTGTGATCACCATCTAGCTGCAATGGCGACTTGTAAGTTTTTACATTTACACGACGCCGTAAAGTAAAGCAGCAGACCCCATAGCATTATCATCGTATCAAAGAGAGCACCAACCTTAAGTTGTCCCTCAACAGTACGATGTTAATATTTTATTGCAAAACCAGCTTACAGTCGGTCCACAAGGCCTCGGAATTCGGGGCTCAGCCTAAGAAGATTTAATTGAATATATGGATTCCTTGTAAGCTGATTATTGTATAACATATATGTTAGATATAAACGGATCGAACCTCAGAACCTTGCTTACGTCACTGAAATTCGAAAACAAGCAAATGTCTCAGTTTTTAATCAACTTCAAAAACTAGAGGAAAAACTTGGACTGTATTTTTTATGTATGTTGTCTCAGAAGTTTTGACTGGGTGGGTTACCTCATGACTTTTATCTGGTGGATTGATTTCAATAATTCTTTTTTAACCTAAAGCTGATGCTTATCATTGGGTCCCATTATAGTTTAATCAAATCTGACAAGTAGTTTTAAAACTACCCTCATATTGCGTATTCAATTATATTCGACTACCTACATTCATAATTTTCTCGTTTTATTACTTATCCGTGCAAATTAAAGTCAATTTCTTTTTTGTTTAAGAACAAAAACAAATATCAATATATGTATATACTAGCTGTGCCCGCGACTTCGTTTGCGTGGAATCACAAAAAAAAATATTGTTCAGTTCACAGAGTTAAAAAATAAATAAATTTCTGAAATAAAAGTAGCTTAAGTTGCTCCTTATTACATCAGCTATTTGCCAGTAAAAGTCCTGTAAAAATCGGTCCAGCCGTTTCAGAGATAAGCCGGAATAAACAGACAGAAAGACAGACAAACTGACAAAATTTGTAAAAAATGTTATTTTAGTATATGTACCGTGTTTATATCCACATAAATTTAGTAATACATGTTTCTTTTTTTAATATTACAAACAGACACTCTAATTTTATTTATTTGTAAAGATCTATATCTCCAAGTCTCTAGTCCAATAATGGTTATCAAAGGGTAACATGATATGGTATAATAATTTGCTTAGCCTGAATTTCATACGTTGAAAATGTTAAAGTATGTGAAACTAATTCAATAAATGCTCAACAGACCCTCAAACGGTACAATAAACTCGGATTCCCTTTTTACCACTGATGGGTACTTTATCAAAGGGTGGAAAACCGCAAGCAATCACTTGTATAAAAGACGTACTATCTGCAACCTTACTCACCTAGGGATTCGATTGATCCAAGTATAAAGTGAATAGATCTTTAAGCATTTAGATTCAATACAAAAACTTTTCCAGAATTTCCAATTATTTTTTTAACTTATTTAGGCTTTTTACTACAAAATACGCGTGCCTACTAAAACTCTACTAAGACTCTAGTTTCTACTTATACCAGCGTAGCAGTCTTAATGAATGAAATTTTTGTTTAAAATCTGGAGAAACCGAGTATGTCAAATCGATTTCAAATAATCGTGTTTACTCGCAAACGAAAAAAACCGACTTCAATTACATCGACAAGTAATACAATGTAGGTAGACGAAAAAAATTAACAAACGCACTAGTCGTCACTACGATTTTCGAGGGATTTCCTCAATTTCTCTGAGATTCTATCATAAGATCCTGGTTTCCTTATAATGGTACTACACTTGGGATATCTTCTTTCCAAAAAAAAATAATTATCAAAATCGGTCCATAAAGAACGAAATTATCCCCGAACATACATACATATATATATATATATATATATATATATATATACGGTCGAATTGTGTAACCTCCTCCTTTTTCAAAGTCGTTCAAAAAGGCGGAGGTTCCATTCGTTTGTATATATTTTTTTATGTGTGTTACTGCATAACTTTTTACGGGCCGTTCTGATATGTACAAATTAAATTGCATAATATAACAATAGAAAATTACAACTATACAATTCTGCATTTGTTAACTGACTTAAAAAAAGAACGAGGTTTTCAATCCTGACAACCGACAGCTTAACGTGCTCTCCGAGCCACGATGTGGAGACCCAAAAGAACAAACAACCAGACCGTAACTATTTGTACAATTACAAAAACCCATCCCGTGTGGAAATCGAACGCGCAATCACCGGTGTGTGAGCGCCTGCAACACTACACTAGAGCGATGTCACTCTGAAAACTTTGAAACTAATTTTAGATATAATATTAATAAATAGGATTCAGTTAAATATTTTAATGTTTTAGATTTCCTACGATAAAGACATTTCACTTATTTTTGACGACTACGAAATACAGTTAAATCCACACCATTATCGAGGATAGAACTAGAGACGAAACTCCTTGTATCATATATTATTTCTCGCTCTGAAGGACCATGAGATAGTTCGTCCCCTCCTTGAGGGAACTTGTCACCTGCTTACTGAGATTTACCGTCGCTTGGAACAAGCGCAGTAACAAAGTGCGAGATCAGAGGAATTCTGAGGATAATGTGCTTAGATAGAACACTATTTATCGTTGAGGATTATGAAGAACTGAGTTACTTGATTTTCTTATATTTTATAACTTTACAATTCACTTTTACTTTCATAAATAAATTATAATATTTCATATTTTTTATAATAATATTTTTGATGAACAATGCTATCTATGTATATGACTCTAACACTATACTGTTAGAGTCTGTCTTACTTTATCTATCGACTCTGCCGAGTCGTCGACATCAACAAAACGGTCTTTCTGTCCTTTGACAAAGTCCTTCACGATTTCCTTCTACCCTGTTCTTGTTGTTATTGATTGTTTACCATAACGTCCATCAAAAAATATACTTAATTTGTGAGCTATTCGGGAAAAGCAAATATACAAAAATATACTCACATATTTGGAAGTACCTATCCCTGAAATAAACATAACCATAACTCGCGGGAAACTATTCTATGCATCTCAAAGAATAACATTTCGACCGTGATTAGAAACACAAGCACCATCGACGCACACTTCTCAAGAACATTACTGGTACAGAGAACAGTGGATAGGGAAATGGCATCACAAATGAAAAAAAAATAAATACCAAATACGGTGTAGTAGGTAAAGTAAGAATTTATTTTCATGCCTGCCTAATATTAACCTCATGTAAGCTAATAGATACAGATTACTAATTTCAAATTAATTGTGTCTATTGATATCTATTTATGTACGTTTGTGTGAAGGTATTAATTAAATTTTAAAAATTAGTGCACTATGTATCAAGAAACTTAGTTTCATCATCGCTTATCTAATCAGCATACCACATTTATTGGCCAATAGCTAAGCTGTAATGTAACATCTGTATATATTCACTACTGGGCAAAGGTATCCTTAAAAAAATGTAAATATATAACTTCTCTATATCATGTATTTAAATATTAAAAATATTATTTCAGTGCTTAAATAATCTGTAAAAATCTGTTTCAGTATATTCTTATCTTTTATTATTTAATCTGCCATTTCCAATGAATTCGTATTCTAAGGCACGTGTATAGAACAATTTAGCGGTATATAGCGACCCTACAGAAGTCGCCCTCCAATTTATTGAACTCGGTCGGCTTTCCCCAAAAAAGGGTCTCGAGATTCCGTCAAATCTTACCGATTCTGAAACTGAAGATCTTTATAAAGCTGTTGAAACGTGTCGAGTTGAACACTTTTATGAAGTAATAGTTTTACGGTTAATATAAGAATGAAACCCAAATAATTTGCCCGCTTTTTTAAATAGCTTACAAAGGCTTTACACTCAACAGCCCCCCGTAAAATATTTTCCTGTGTCGGGGGTCTGGAAACACACACAATACACAAACAGAAGCCCAGACCACGATAAACTTTTTTATGACCTACATCGTCATGTGTGCAAATCAAACCAGCGATCGCCAGCGCAACAGCTACTGCTGTGACTGCTGCTTCAACGCGTTATCAAACTTATTACAGCATATCGATAAGGAATAAAGATGCATTTAATTTTTTTTTTTTGGTAAAAGTTTTTTTTTTTTCATTATTTTCTCATGAGAAATTTGGTTTAATACGTAAATGAAAACAAAATTTCGCTTTATATAATTGTCTTAACTCTTTTAGACTTCTAAAATATATGAATAACTGTATGTAATAAATGATAACATTTGATTAAAAAAAAATCTATACAAATAAATATTTTAAATAAATAAAGGTTCAAAGTCATAATACTATGGTAAGATCCTTTTTTAAGTTTAACGAATAATTGAATTTATTTTCATGTAATACATACAAGAATTCATTCCTGTCTTATCAGCCATTCGATCACACATACAACATGCACAAACGCCTATATTAGTACACATATAAGTGAGAATCATACTCACAAGCCGTGTTCAAGAAAAATACATATATATTTTTTTTATGTCTTGTATTACCAACTCTATATAAATATGGTTTAAATGTCTACCGTCAATATCCCAGTCAGGATTACAGAAGACTGCAAGTCTCTTATACTAAGTCTGTTTATTGCTATTATCGGCGAGATCTCACTAGATCGGGGATGCTAACAATTGTACTTTGAGAAATAATTCTTTTTTTGTCTTGACACTTTGAAAGTTACGAGCTTTTTTACGCTGAATTCTTCGGAAAAAAACTTTTATAAATCTCACAAGCAATTTATAAAAACGTCTTGTCTATATAAATAAAAATAAATTGCTTAGTACATTGGTAACAGCATAAAATGACACCTAGTAATTAAATATTAGGTTAATTTTTAATATTATGTTAAATTATATATATATATACCAATTGTAACGCTGTTGGTTTTCGAATAAAATAATAAAAAACAAATAAATAACATTCAATCGATTATCGATTATCGATTATATAACTCTTTTTTGTGTTTTCTATTACCAAGATAAAGCTATATACCCGTAATATATAAAAAATCGACTGATTTACGACGAGAAAAATATGGCGTTATGGAGTTTTTTCCTCTACTTACGCTGTATTACTTGTCTATGTAATTGAAGTCGGTTTTTTTTTTCGTTTACGATTCAGCCTCTAACATCCCACTGCTGGGCATCGGCCTCTTTCTTCCATATAGGAGAAGGATAGGAGCTTAATCAGCCACGCTGCTCCACTGCGGGTTGGTTACACTACACCAGAGCAACGTCTGTTTGTTGTGAACTTTGTTTGCATGTATATAATGTTAAGTAGGAGCAATTTAACGCTCTGCTAATGATATTTATTGAACAGTGTTTTCCGAAATATATGGTTTTCCATATAAATGTAATGAAAGTCCTGAAAAAAGGTTCTATAATTCTGAAAGAAATTTGGTGAGGTTTTGTGAAAACTACAAAAAAAATCTATATTATTTATAAAAAAAAATTCAATACATGAAACTACAATCTATATATATGAAAATTTCGTGTCACGATGTATGTTTCAGATAAATTCTGAAACTACTTAACCAATTTTTATCAAATTTTGTAAGCATCTGTAATTTAGTCAAACTTGGGAGATATGGTAGTTTTTATCTAAATTGGACCCGGTAGGTGGCGCTGCTATCGGTATGTAAGCAATCGAATTTGGTAGCTGTTTTCCGGGCAGGACAACGTCTGCCTGGCTCGCTAGTTATATAATATATTATAGTTCCGCTTCAGCCTGTAATATCCCACTACTGGGCATAGGCCTCTTTCCCCATGTAGGAGAAGGATTAGAGCTTAATCCACCACGCTGCTCCAATACGGGTTGGCGGATATATTCCAGGAGTACATGATAACAACCGGGACCGACGGCTTAACGTGCTCTCCGAGGCACGGTGGGGAGACCCCACAAGGACTGCACAAACACCCAGACCACGGCAAACACCTGTATGGCCAATACAAATGTTTGTCATGTGCGGGGATCAAACCCGCAACTGCCAGCGCAACAGATACAATCCTTGGCTGTAACCGTTGCGCCAACTCGGTGTCAAAATATATCGTAGTAAATGATGCTAATTAATAATAATGGTCTATTAGCGAAGAGTTTCTTAAGAAACCTTCGCTTGGCTGTTGGATCAAGGGTCGGATTCAAAAGACAGTGTTGCTTGAAACGACACGCATTGTGAGGAGGTTCCTCAGCCTAGAGCCTTAACTACTAGCGGCCTGGGCCTCGGCCTGCCACCGGAAGACTACTATTTTATTATTTTTATTTGTCTTTGGCATTTTTTAAATATATATTTTTTAAATATATTAAAAAATAAATTTTAAAAATTCTAATTTTATTTTAAATTATAATATTAGTAACCTCTTCTTTCAAGATATTTCACGACCAAAAATCGAAACATTTAACCTTAACATCACTTAGTCATTTTCATTGCTATATTGGCATTACTTACTTTGGCTAGAACATATTTAAGTGTCATTAAACCTTGGAGTAAAAACTTATCCCCGACCTTTACGACTCTCGTAACATGTAATGGGAGGATCTTGGATACATTTGTCAGGGACTTTCGCATTTGAAAAAATTCGAAGGCCAGAGTCTTTGTGTATTAAAATGAGTAAGATATTGTCTTAATTATTTTCAAACATATCTTTAGGCTATACAAGTGTTTTTCGTGGTCTAGGCGCGTTTGTTCTTCTGTCTCAAAGCTTTTTGTGTTCTAAGAGGCGCGGTAGGAAAGCTAAAAAATCATGTCCAGAACAGAATTTTTGAATGCTTATATAATTTTACTTTTATAACTATAAATAGCTTCCAATAGACGCAACTATCCGAAATATACTATAATCGTATCAATTTGTCTCATTTACTTAAAAGGAAAAGTAGAGACAGGCAAATTAAAATTAATAATACGGGTAGATAAAAACAGTAATTACGATAGGTGAAATGGACATAAAATGGCTGACTTGATATCATCAAAGAGTGATATTTTATTATGCTCATCAATAGTCTATTAAAACTTCTGATTACTTACATATACCCTACATGATTGACCATTTCTTATATGAATAAAAAATACCCTATCATTACAGACGATGTACACATGACGGTAATCCTAAGAACATGTGAAGGGCAGATCTCGGCCATATAACTCACAGAACGCCACGCCTCTTCTAAGGGATCCGTTTATATGAATGGTTGACAATGGTATATGTACAGTAATATTACAGAAACTATTCAACTAAAAAATTTATGTCAAAATTTTGAAATTATATTAGAAATTTAAAAGGCCTTCTTAAACACAATTTTGTCTGTAAACTAATAATTAAAGTGTACCACCAGTATCGCATTAATTAGTAGTACCCTACTACCGCTATTTTGACAATAATTGGTAAGCCGGAATTCTTCCATATAACTCTGATAGCGTGATGTAACTGAGTTCACTGCCATCTAGTGACGTGTGCGTTACCCAACACCATCATATCATGTTTTATAGTTAGTTACAGTCCAAAATCATCCGAAATAATGATAAGTAAAAAAACGAGTGTGCTTTAGACCACAAGACTGCAGTAAAACTTACAAAACATAACTCTCTCTTTCTGCCTTCAGTAACACATATCTTCATCTCAAATTTCGTTCGCCTCGCCCGATCACACTTTTTGTAACGCTCTTGTCATGCATTCACAAGCTTACTCCCCAGGTCAAAGGTCGTCATAATTAAAGGCCCCCAGTAAGATGTGCATCATATGTCGATGGTTCGAAAACACACAACACGCTAGTACAACGTATGTATGACATAGAAAAAATGCCACGTACAGAAATCAGTTAATAGTTGTGGCCTGTGTGCCAACGTTTATTCACACTTCAGCCTATTGCAGTCCACTGCTGGACCTCCACAAGTTCCTGCCAAAAATGGCGTGAACTCATGTGTTTTATATATATAACGTTTATTATATATCATATAAGAAATAATATACCCAAGTAAATGTACTAAATAAAAGGAAAGCAGTATTTTTTATTAATCAGTGAGCCGCACCGTGTATTTTTTCGGCATGTCACAATGACGACGTCGGAGTTTTTGCTGCATTTCTTCCATTACCCTTGGAAGGGTGGGTGAAGGCAGAAGGGGGGAGGGAAGATTGATGGCGTCCTCACGCAAAGCTCGACATGAGATCTGGTAATTAAATGTATTGCGTAAAAAACGTTAACTAAATCAATCATGTCGTGTATTACGCATGATTGAAAATAATAAAAACAAAGTTGTTGGAAATGGGTTGGTTGTTAAATGTATATTGAGCAATTTCATTAATTAAAAAAAAATATTTTATCAAAAAAGGATACATATTGAAATAAATATATATCTATAAACTTCTTCTGTACTCGAGGAAGAGGCTCATCAGTAGGATGATTCATTATACTTGAATGTGGATACTTTGATAGAGACCTACATACGTTCATCTCAGTATTAGGATAAAAGGCTAGAAATTAGACAACTCAACTATCTCAGTCAGTCTTAATGTATTCTTAATATGCTACTATTACATATAAGATGTGGTATAAAACTATAAAAATATATGTACGATTTTTATTTTTGTGTTACCCACAATTAGGAATTCTAAACATTTTTGAATATCATATCAAAAATTGACCGCTCCAGCGGGATTCGAACCCGCGTCTTCGACATACCGTGTCGACGCTCTAGCCAATTAAGCTATGGAACGATATACCACTAGAGCGAAACTTTTGATATGATGATTTTTACTTTCGGTTTAAGCGAACCGTGGCGCCGTCTATAGTGAGTTCTTTACAGAGACTCGTAACTATTCAAAGTTTCATATTACAATGAAAATCTTTGACAGGAGACGACACCATGCTATTTTTAATATGTACGATTTTTATTTTTGTGTTACCCACAATTAGGAATTCTAAACATTTTTGAATATCATATCAAAAATTGACCGCTCCAGCGGGATTCGAACCCGCGTCTTCGACATACCGTGTCGACGCTCTAGCCAATTAAGCTATGGAACGATATACCACTAGAGCGAAACTTTTGATATGATGATTTTTACTTTCGGTTTAAGCGAACCGTGGCGCCGTCTATAGTGAGTTCTTTACAGAGACTCGTAACTATTCAAAGTTTCATATTACAATGAAAATCTTTGACAGGAGACGACACCATGCTATTTTTAATATGTACGATTTTTATTTTTGTGTTACCCACAATTAGGAATTCTAAACATTTTTGAATATCATATCAAAAATTGACCGCTCCAGCGGGATTCGAACCCGCGTCTTCGACATACCGTGTCGACGCTCTAGCCAATTAAGCTATGGAACGATATACCACTAGAGCGAAACTTTTGATATGATGATTTTTACTTTCGGTTTAAGCGAACCGTGGCGCCGTCTATAGTGAGTTCTTTACAGAGACTCGTAACTATTCAAAGTTTCATATTACAATGAAAATCTTTGACAGGAGACGACACCATGCTATTTTTAATATGTACGATTTTTATTTTTGTGTTACCCACAATTAGGAATTCTAAACATTTTTGAATATCATATCAAAAATTGACCGCTCCAGCGGGATTCGAACCCGCGTCTTCGACATACCGTGTCGACGCTCTAGCCAATTAAGCTATGGAACGATATACCACTAGAGCGAAACTTTTGATATGATGATTTTTACTTTCGGTTTAAGCGAACCGTGGCGCCGTCTATAGTGAGTTCTTTACAGAGACTCGTAACTATTCAAAGTTTCATATTACAATGAAAATCTTTGACAGGAGACGACACCATGCTATTTTTAATATGTACGATTTTTATTTTTGTGTTACCCACAATTAGGAATTCTAAACATTTTTGAATATCATATCAAAAATTGACCGCTCCAGCGGGATTCGAACCCGCGTCTTCGACATACCGTGTCGACGCTCTAGCCAATTAAGCTATGGAACGATATACCACTAGAGCGAAACTTTTGATATGATGATTTTTACTTTCGGTTTAAGCGAACCGTGGCGCCGTCTATAGTGAGTTCTTTACAGAGACTCGTAACTATTCAAAGTTTCATATTACAATGAAAATCTTTGACAGGAGACGACACCATGCTATTTTTAATATGTACGATTTTTATTTTTGTGTTACCCACAATTAGGAATTCTAAACATTTTTGAATATCATATCAAAAATTGACCGCTCCAGCGGGATTCGAACCCGCGTCTTCGACATACCGTGTCGACGCTCTAGCCAATTAAGCTATGGAACGATATACCACTAGAGCGAAACTTTTGATATGATGATTTTTACTTTCGGTTTAAGCGAACCGTGGCGCCGTCTATAGTGAGTTCTTTACAGAGACTCGTAACTATTCAAAGTTTCATATTACAATGAAAATATCGTTCCATAGCTTAATTGGCTAGAGCGTCGACACGGTATGTCGAAGACGCGGGTTCGAATCCCGCTGGAGCGGTCAATTTTTGATATGATATTCAAAAATGTTTAGAATTCCTAATTGTGGGTAACACAAAAATAAAAATCGTACATATTAAAAATAGCATGGTGTCGTCTCCTGTCAAAGATTTTCATTGTAATATGAAACTTTGAATAGTTACGAGTCTCTGTAAAGAACTCACTATAGACGGCGCCACGGTTCGCTTAAACCGAAAGTAAAAATCATCATATCAAAAGTTTCGCTCTAGTGGTATATCGTTCCATAGCTTAATTGGCTAGAGCGTCGACACGGTATGTCGAAGACGCGGGTTCGAATCCCGCTGGAGCGGTCAATTTTTGATATGATATTCAAAAATGTTTAGAATTCCTAATTGTGGGTAACACAAAAATAAAAATCGTACATATTAAAAATAGCATGGTGTCGTCTCCTGTCAAAGATTTTCATTGTAATATGAAACTTTGAATAGTTACGAGTCTCTGTAAAGAACTCACTATAGACGGCGCCACGGTTCGCTTAAACCGAAAGTAAAAATCATCATATCAAAAGTTTCGCTCTAGTGGTATATCGTTCCATAGCTTAATTGGCTAGAGCGTCGACACGGTATGTCGAAGACGCGGGTTCGAATCCCGCTGGAGCGGTCAATTTTTGATATGATATTCAAAAATGTTTAGAATTCCTAATTGTGGGTAACACAAAAATAAAAATCGTACATATTAAAAATAGCATGGTGTCGTCTCCTGTCAAAGATTTTCATTGTAATATGAAACTTTGAATAGTTACGAGTCTCTGTAAAGAACTCACTATAGACGGCGCCACGGTTCGCTTAAACCGAAAGTAAAAATCATCATATCAAAAGTTTCGCTCTAGTGGTATATCGTTCCATAGCTTAATTGGCTAGAGCGTCGACACGGTATGTCGAAGACGCGGGTTCGAATCCCGCTGGAGCGGTCAATTTTTGATATGATATTCAAAAATGTATAAAAATATATTTTAAAAGATTTTTGCGCAGTAGATTCCTTTTAAAGCTTAAATAAACAAATGATCAAAATTTAAAGCGTTAGCATTTCTGTATAAATATGTATTTATGTATCAAGTGTATGTTGCTAAGTATATATGTATTATATACTAATAATTTTGAATGTATATATTACAGAATAATTTTATAGCTCTATTATTATTATTAGCATTTTGTTACTTTATCACTCTTGCTTTACTGTGTCCCGTAACATCGTTTCTCACCACCATGGATAGACATGTAGAGATCTCGTATAGAGATAAGTTCACCCTTGCGAACATTCTTTGTAAACATGATTTATAATTATGCTTTTAAAGTGCAATAAAGAATATACATTCATATTAAATGTAATATGACTTGACGTGTTCAATGACTGGGGAGGTACTTAAACGTAACAGAAGACCACAGTCAGATAACTTTTTCTTGTGGTGAGTAAGGTAGCCAGCTTTTCTGGGGAAGTTTGGGAATAGTCGGCAATGCTCTGATAATGCTTCTGGTATTACAGGCGTCTATTAACTGCGATATCCGCTTACCATGTCGACCGTGCTATGGGGCTACGGCAAAGAATATAGCCACCCCTCTCTTCCCGTGGGTGTCACAAGAGGCGACTAACTTAAGAAGCCGACCTATGGCGGGATAACCATCTAACCACTGACTTTGAAACACACAGGCCGAAGACGGGCAGCAGTGTCTTAGGTGCAAAAGCCAGCCCTGCGGTCACCAACCCGCCTGCCCAGAGTGGTGACTATGGGCAACACACATGAGTTCACGCATTTTTGGCGCGAACTTGTGGAGGCCTATGTCCAGCAGTGGACTGCAATAGGCTGGAATGATGATGATGATGATGATGATGTCGAAGGTACGGTTTTTTGCCACCTTTGTAACTTAAAAAAAGTGTACAGTCCAAGAAACTATTACATACCTATCAACCAAATAAATAAATGATGATCATAATTATCTAATAATACATCATTAATCTAATAATACAGAGAATTATTATTTTCCTTTGTAAAGGGTAGTTTCTCGTTTTTTGATGAGCACTCGGTACAAAAAAACGCAAGCCTGAAAGTGACATTAAAACTTTTGAAACTCACACTCAGGTTTCTTTTGTGAAAGAGGTTTGTCTTTCACGCTCACTCAAGTTATAAACTTAGTCTTGCGACGAATTTAATTTTATAATTTTATCACATTCTACTGTCATTACACAGATCAACATTTTTTTACCTTGTTCCAAGACAATTCTATAAGCAATAAAATATATTAGACGCGTCATTAAGCTCAAATCTACCTCTTACATAGAGAAAAACGCCTATGCCCAGCAGTGGGATGGCACAGGCTCTACGTTTGGACGTGTCATTTGTTAATTTATAATAATAATAAATCTTATCATCATTCGGACGTTTTCTGAATGTGTGTTTGTTATAAAATTGTTTCTTTTAGTATTCTAAATTAATGAGTCAAACATTTTCCTATTTTTTAGGATTCCGTACCACAAAAGGAAAAAATGGATCCCTTATTCCTATAAGATTATATCACATTGTTGTCCGTCTGTCTGTCTAGACCCTTTTTGTCAGGAACGCGTGGAGGTATCAAGCTGAAATTCATATCAAATACTGAATTTTAATGCCCTTTGGATCTATGAAAAAATCAAAGTTCTAAGCCAACGCAATCAAAAGATACAGCCGTTTATGCATCAAATTTTCGATACTCGTAAGGGAATCAAAACCTATACAGGGTACCAGATCAGAGAATCTTGAAATTTGTTTGTTACGAAGCAACGTCTTATAGCACAGATAAATTACAAATTGCGAAAAGCATAAATTTTTCGTTACATCACATAATGAAAAATATTTTTAATAACTTTGTACGGAACCCTCGGTGCACGAGTCCGACTCGCATTAAAGCGGCTAGCTTTTATTTATTATTTTTAATATTGTCAATGAGTGACTCAAACGTTTTTACTATTTCTTTACATATCTTTACTAAAATTAAATAAATTAGTCATTACATAAGTGTGCTCTAAATGGCCTATATTAAGACCTGTAAGGTTTTACCGCTTGTGGGTAAAGTTTATCCTGCAAATAAGCTACAGATAGAGATGAACAGCAGGAGATAGAAGACTCCATTGGGACCCGTTTATCCTAATTTAAAGTATAACTTTTAAATCATATAGTCGAATAGAATGAATATAGTAGAAGTCAATGGTTAAAAAGATAATAGATCTAAAAATTATATCTGTCGATGACCGTGATCTGCCAAACAGCATTATCCACAACATTTGAAACTGTCCCTTAGTTAACGTTGGACTCAAACAAATCGAAAAAAGAGTAAGTAAAAAAATAATAACGTCAAGCATGAGAAAGATACACGACCCAATATTAAAAAAAAAAAACCCTAAAACTGCTTTACAATATGAAAAAAGAAAAAAAAAACACGAAAAACAAGCACAAATCTTAAAGACATCTCAATCACGCTACCCTTGTTTTTCCCAGTTAAGTGGGATAAAATCGTTATCAGCACCTAGCAAGGGATACGAGGTCGGGATTACGCCCGCATGCCCCGACATGCCCCGACATGTATCTGAAAGCGTTTTATAGCAATACTTTTTACAATATCGATGTTCTATTCTTGGATGGCTATCTGCTAAAGGATTTTTATATGGTATTTTTATATGTCATAATGGGTAGAGGCGTTTCAGCGAAGAGACAGTAGTTGTAGCCGAAGGTCGCGGATATTATGTTATTCACTTGTCCAATTCATGTTTTAATTTTACTCGTCTTTCAAAGGCAATAAGTTTTATAACGTTGTGTTTGCTTTCAAACAAAAAAGTTTCCGATTAATCGACAGATAATATAATAGATTGTATGTTAACAAAAAAAACTGTCGAGCAAATCACGCATTATTAGATACAACTCAAAAAGTATTTGTCAGATTATAGTATCAGAGTAGTCTCAATTAAATTGAAATGGTATGACAAGCACCAACTTTAGATAAAAATCATCGAAATCGATTCACTCAGTAAAAAGTTCTGAGGTGACACATAAAAAAATAAAGTCGAATTGTTAACCTCATTTTTTGAAAGACCGATTACGATTTTTTTTTTCGATTTGTTAATACGTTACGTTGTATAGGTACGTTAATAATAATATAATAATAATAAATAAGTAAATATTTACACAATACACACACAGTCGTCTGTTCCTAAAGTAAGCAACTTAATGCTTGTGTTATAGGTTACAGCCGACTGGTATATAGCTACATATTTTTTTTCTATAAACATACTTATAAATAATACATATATAAATATATAAATAAATATTTATATTACACCCAGACTCGGGGTGGGAACCGAACCCACAACCCTCGGAGCAGAAAGCAGGGTCACTACAAACTGCGCCAACGGGCTAGTCAATTGTACGTTGTATTTCTTGTCGATGTAATTGAAGTCGGTTTTATTTTATTTCGCGAGCAAACAAAATTGTTTTATAATAAATAAACTCAAACAACACATTAAATAAACTAGAAATTATTTTATGTTCGAAACACAGAAAAATTCTTATTTCAAAATTCGAATCTTAACATTTCTTACACTCGTCCAAAAATTTCGATGAAGAAATCTTGTTATTTCACTTACAATTTATAAATAGCACGCGGATCTCTCCAAAGAGTTTTATATTTAAATGTGTGAATAACATTCATCATAAAATTTTCAGATGTAATTGATTGATAACACGTCAATACGGTATTCAAAATACAGAATTCGTTAAAGGCAAAAAGAGGAGCTAAAAATAACCTAATATGAACTTTTTCATTCATCCCTAATACATTGTTTGTATATTTTACGCATACTTGACAATAAGAAGAATTGGCTCAGTGATATTCACCTCGAGCTTGTTGTATTTTTAAATCAAATAAAAAAATTAAAATAAATAAATATTTACCCCCACCAACCTTCGGTAGATCAATTTATATATGGTTCAAATTTACTTATTAATTTAAACAGCAATGAAAAACATTCACGCTTAATTCCAGCAGAACAAAAGAAGTTTAGATTTCTTTAATTGTTAATTAAGGTCAACAAGAGGTCATAAACTATTTTTGTTTTACAAAACAATATACGTAATATCTTTTCATCTTGCTCATCTATTTACAGGTAACAACAATATGTGTTTGGAAATTTTGAAACACATTTAAATAATGTAAAAAAATTGCGTGCGTACAAAGTTCACATGTCAGAAGTGAAACTTCATTGACAAACTAATCCAAAAAAACGAATTGAAAAAAAAAAACAAAAAGTCAACGTCACGCGGTGTTTCCAGGCGGTCACCCATCCAAGACCAGACCGTACCCGACGTTGGTTAAGTTCGGTGATCGGACGAGAACCGGTGTATTCAACGTGACATGGACGTTTAAAAATTCGTGACGCCGTGACTCGTTTGGTCCGTAAAAATTTTATCCCTCATGCGCCAAAGAAGTTTCGCTTCAAAAAGATAATAATGCAGATATCATAGGTAAAATTTAACCTTTTATATGGGACCAAAAAGTTAAATTAAAGATATATGCCATTTGGATGTGAGAGTGAGAGTAGGATAGTACATGGACTTAGAATTGCACAACGGATCCCTGATAAGCGTAATTCACGAAAGAGAACGATAACAGAACCGACAAATGGCGAGTAAATTATCCCTGCGAGAAATAAGAAATATTTTGGTTTTGACAGCGTCGGCAGGAAATTAGACGCCATCTTTGCGTAAATGAAATAATAAGAACGATATAGGCGATTGTTTGTGTGTTTTGTTCTTAGGCCTCATCGTTAATGTAGCGGAATGATGGGAATTATGTGGGAATTGTACTTTATTGCTTGGAAAAGTTTTTAATAAGTGCTAAAATTATTAGAACGCGTAAATTGATAATAGATGATCGTGGGTTGGCACGACGAAGTTTTTAAGATATTTGTAAAATTGTCTCTATAACAGATTTTACACTAAGCTATAAAAAAATAAAAACAAATGAAAATTATGATCTACTCGTATTTTTCTACGATTAATAGACTTACGGAATTAAAGCCTTCTAAGAAGAAGGCTTAGAACAAAAAAAGTTATTGTTCAGTTCGCGGCGTTATAAAATAAATAAATTTCTAAAATAAAAATAGCCTAAGTTATCCTTATTACCTCGGCTATTGGCCAGTGAAAGTCCCGTCAAAATAAGTCCAGCCGTTTCAGAGATTAGCTGGAACAAACAGACAGACAGGCAGACAAAAATTGTAAAAAATGTTATTTTGGTATATGTACCGTGTATACGCATTTAGTAAAAATCGATTATTTTATTATTACAAACAGACCCCCAATTTTATTTATATGTATACATTATGTAACATGTTTCACAATTTCTTCAAAAAAGAAACGAAAAGTATTGCACAACAAATTTTTCTTTCCCACTGAGCATGAGAAGAATTATAATGAATTCACTCTCAATATCTGTAGCGTTACCCCATGGTATCAATCTGTGACACGTAACTTCGTGTAAATAACCAAAGTACAAATAATCCACTATTACACCTTCACCCCCAACTTTCCAAAACATATCTTTTCGACTTTCAAGTAACTTGTTTGAACAAGCACCGATATCTTCAAATTACGTATGTAATATATTTATTTCGTAAATGTGGCTTCAATTATCCCATTCAGTATTGTTCGCTCTACCTCCAGTCTGAACATTTCGAGTACATTTTTAACATTACTTTCAGAATTAGATTCTTTTAATTGAAATGGTATGTTTCAATTTACTAAAAGCTATTTTGGCTGGCTTTGAAATGTTTAATTTCACCTTGCTGAGCTGGATTCACGTTCCCCTCATGTGCTGTTTACAAAATCCTCAATTATGTTTAAAACTTCCACCGCTTTCCAACCATTGACTTAATATATCTTAGCTGGGAATGCTAACAAACATTTTATATCACTTGGTTTAAGCCCTTAAGCTAATGAAGCGTGTTTAAAAAATTTGATTTCTGATTTCATTACAACTTGAGTATTAATTGAATTATGGTTTTTTATATAATTAATTAATGGTATTGGCGTCGATGAGCAATGACCTAGATAGTTTGCTTAGATTCTCTATAGGAATTCACTCTGAAAGTGTATAATGTTCTAGGATTTTATTTGAATTGATTTGGACTCGTAATGATATATAGCTATGTTAATTAATTTTTATCACTACGACTAATTTTGGAATACTTTTTTTTTAAAGGAAAATTATTTGCCTAGAATTTTACAAACTCTTATTTTTTTTTCATTATAAAACCACACAATTAACACAATTAAAAAAAAATAACGAAACATCGAATTTTGGAACTGTTTTCCTTAAAATATTTTTTTTATATATTTTTTAACTAAATTGAAGATAGTGAAAAATTCATATCGTGCAGGAATTTTTGAAACTTCCACGATACCTCACATATTTCTCCACAAGCGTGAACACTGTCGTTTTGCATTTAAACTCCTATAAATTGTGGTCACTTCGGCTAAAATTCTAAAACGGAATGGATATCTAGAGATATCGCGTCCAACTCAAACCCATTTTGAAGATGAATTTCTGAGTGAAATATATTTGTACCAATGCCGTCTATATATATATTAAATGTTATCCATAGCATTTTTTTTACAAATATCTGATAAATTAAATTAACACTTATTTTTTCGAGGTAACAACACAAGTAATACTGATTGGTGAGTAAGTTTAAGTTCTTGTGGTGAGTAAGGCTTGTGGAGACGGTCTTGAGAGGTGCGGATTAAGAATTCGTGATACTCTAGTGTTGCAGGCAACTAAAACCGTATTACCGTTTTACCATAAGGAGCACCAGCACTTATTTACCATGTTAAGGTAATAAAAATGAAATCTTAGAGTAGGAATCAAACTGACGTAGCCCATTATTCCTACCCTGTACTGGTCAAGATTTTCTCCTATAGTTTACTACTCCGGCCCGATGGACCGACGATCTACGTAAGATTGCCGGTGTAGGCTGGATGAGGATTGCGGAAGATGTGTGGCGCGAACTTGGGGAGGCCTATGTCCAGCAGTGGACTGCGATAGGCTGAAGTGAAGTGAAGTTTACTATAGGTGAAGAGCTACTCTACAGCGGCTTTGATAATTTTATATAAATAACTGGAATGATGGCTGTACATATTTTCTGAGACATTATAGAAAAATTGACATGAAGAAGCAATGGATTTATGGTAAAAAAATTCCAGCGTACCTGACTAGAAACAAAAGTAATAACAAAATCATCGAACACTTATATTACAACGATTTCCTGTTTTACTCGTCTTAACTTTGTCTGCATATGGGCGTATTAATGTCACTGTTCGCTCATGTCGTAGCAAGATTATATTGGATCTATAAAGTTCTTCAATAAAGCAAAAACAAAGTTGTTTTATTTATTTTTGTTTGGTTATCTTATCAAATATTATAAAGATTTGATTATCTCCTATCGCCTAACTATAATGATTTTAATAATTCACTATCATAAATCATATTTTAGAATACATTACGCCTTAAAAGCCTAAGGGATAACACAGTTCCGCTACCACCTTGGAACTTAAAAAGCCGACCGGTGGCGGGATAACCATCCAACTGCTGGCTTTGAAATACACAGGGCGAAGACGGGCAGCAGCGTCTTCGGTGCGACAAAGCCAGTACTGCGATCACCAACCCGCCTGCCCAGCGTGGTGACTATGGGCAACACATGAGTTCACGTTATTTTTGGCGTAAACTTGTGGAGGCCTATGTCCAGCAGTGGACTGTATAGGCTGTAATGATGGTGATGACGATGACGCCTTAAAATATTAAGCTATAACTGGCAGGAATTAACGCCCAGATAATACACAAATACTTACACGAATGAATGTCGATTACGCGAAATCGATGACCGTCAACGTCAAAGCGTCTATTAAGCGTCCATTATGTCAGAACTATACATCACATGAGAAACATTTGTATTGGCCATACAGATGTTTGTCGTGATCTGGGTGTTTGTGCTGTCAGTCTCCCCACCGTACTTCGGAGAGCACGTTAAGCGGTCGGTCCCGGTTGTTATCATGTGCACCTGATATCAATCGTTACTCATAGTAGGGAATATGTCCACCAACCCGCATTGGAGCAGCGTGGTGGATTAAGCTGTGGTCCGTCTCCTACATGGAGAAAGAGGCCTATACCCAGCAGTGGGATATTACAGGCTGAAGTGATACATTACATATTATTATTATTCCATGAAAATAAATATTTTACTACATACCTTGTAAATTTTTAAAGAATTACGGTTTTAATTACTAATTATATTTTATCACTGAAATAAAAAGTGCCTCAAATTTTTCCAAAAATAAACTTGGTTTTACTATTGTTTTCTTATTATTATTATTTACATAACTTAAAATTACCTATAGTTACATCGTATAGGTAATGTCCCAACTGATTATGAATTAAATACAGTACCACGCACAAAACTGTAATAATAGATCCATTTGAGTTCAATTTAAAGTGCTAAAACACGAATACAGCGGTCGAAATCGAAATGTTCGAGCGAGTGTAGTATAAAAGATGTTAGTTAACGTAGTTAGCGCAATTTTTGCTCCTCTCACCACATTTCGCTTTCAAATTGGACACGCTTAATTTATTTTACCGACAGTTACGTTACTTGTTGTAATTTACGTGTGCGATAATGTTGACGGTTTTGTGTTTGAAATGAAACAAACTTATAGATTTTTATACATTTTTTGAACTTTGTCTTAGATATACGAAACTTAACTGGCTATGAGAAAAAGAGAGACAGATAATGTGTACTCGTACCTCTCAATTGCTCCGTCCGCCTCGCCCGATTACACTTTTCATAACACTTAACACCAGCTTACTTCCCAAGTCAAGCGTGCGTAAAGAAATTTTACTATAATAAATAAATAAATAAATATCTACACAATACACACACGGTCGTCTGTTCCTAAAGTAAGCAACTTAATGCTTTTGTTATAGGTAACAGCTGACTGGCATAGTATATATATATATTTTTTTTTCGATAAACATACTTATAAATAATACATATATCAATATATAAATAAGTATATATATAACATCCAGACTCGGGGTGGAAATCGAACCCACAACCCGCGGAGCAGAGTCACTACAAACTGCGCCGACGGGCTAGTCAGAATACGTTGATCGTCAAATTACGTAATAAGCACCAAATAGTTATAAAGTCGAAAATGAAGCACAAAAGTTCGCCTTGTTACTAAATATTACCACTACTACAAAGTAAAAATATTTTTGTATTTCCACTTTAGGTATAATACAGGTCCAATTTATTTATTGTTTGTATAGATATTTGTAATAGTAACCGCCAATCGCGTAACGTTTTTATTGAATTAACGTTGTCGAATAAAGACACGCAGATGAATGAATTATTAGAACTTTACGAACACAAATATTGTAACAAGTCAGTTAAGTATTATCTAAATAAACTAATAAGACAACGCTTTGTATTCAAATTGATTATTCGCGAATCATTCAAGACACCTCTCCGATTTGATAAAACAATCGACTTTAATATTTGAATGTAATTTTCTTACTAACAATGGAACCAAACGGTATTGCTTTTCGTGCCTAAAACTGAGAATTAATTAAATTTACGACTTTACCTTTAAAATGGTGCAGTCGGAGAGGAAATCATTAGCATTTTCTACAATGAAATGGGTATCCTAAAGCGTAGGGGTGGGAAAGTTTCGATAACTTTTCTGTCGATTGTTTTTGTTTTTATAATTTTCGTGAAATTGTGAATCGATATTCGGTAATTATTGTGGGAGTACTTTCATTCTTTTTTCAGCTTCATTTTCAATTTTTGTCGGCTTGTATTAATTTAATAGACTCAGTGGTCATGGTTAGTTACTGAAACTGCTATGGATTACACTAGTTTTCCCTGTTTGTTACTTAAGCTTTCAAAGAAAGCTTTAAGACTTAAGATCTACATTAACTTAAATAAGGCCTGCCTAGGCTAGTTTATATTGTTAGGATAAAATAAAAAATATCAAAAAATGAAAATAAAAAATAAAAAATAAAAATTTCTAAGTGTGATCGTTTTAACAAGGCACTAATCATTACTTGAGTTAAAAAAAATAATTTGAAAAAAAAATGACAAAATATATTTTAGAATGTTATAAAAATACCAAAACCAGCAAAATGAATGTCATTAATTTTTGTTCAATTAAGCTCAACTTATCTTAGAACATTCACTTTATCGATTGTGTATTAGCCTTTGTCACGTAGATTCTGCTAAGAATAACCAACAAGAAACTCGAGTCTATCATCTCAATCGAAAATATCAGTCATATGTTTTTAGATCATTTTCATTGTATGTTTTGGATAACTTACAACTTATAATAACTACATCTAATACTGCATTGAAAATAAGAAAGCTATAATAACAAGGTATCGCATGTGCAAATAAAACGAAACACAACAATACAAATCTTAACTCGAACTTCAACTCTATACCGATTAAATAGCTAAGGTAATTTTTATTCATTTCTATGGTATAATTCTTCTCTAAGCTGCTAAGCAATTTTAATATTATTTTTCATCGACACATCACAATCGTACGTCACAGCACTATCTTACAAGCTGTAATTGCACAGCCACATTTCGGGGGCACGATCACATAAATTACACATTTTATTCATTCCCGATTGTGTGCGTTATTGCTATCATTATCCCACCCTAGTGCTTCTTATTGATATGTTCAGAGATATTTAAATGTCAAATTACATACTACATAATATTCATCGATAATTAAATAAATTGTCCCGACATTGAACACATCACTCATCGTGTAATATATTATTGTGTAGTATATTAGTTTAACAACCTTATTCAATTATTTATTTAAGATGTTGATTTGTATTCCTTTAATTTTTTTTTTAAGATTATTGAGATTGAAATTTCAAAGTAAAAAATTAAATAAAAATATATTTTTCACATGTCTATGTACCTTCACAGGCTTTCTTGTACATCTTAAAGTTGAATGTAAATTTTAATTACCTACGTCTTTTTGCTTATTATATTTTAAATAATTAAACAATATAATATTATAGAAGAAATTTATATATATAGACATAGCACCTTCAGTGCAACAAAGTCCTGCGGTCACCAACCCATCTGCCCAGCGTGATGACTATGGCCAACACACAAAGTGTTCACGCCATTTTTGGCGCAAACTTTTGGAGACCTATGTCCAGCAGTGGACTGCAATAGGCTGAAGTGTTAAATAGACAAGTTTAAAAAAATAGGTAGGTACCTACATCAATTTATTTAAAAACAGTAACGAAATGTTAAAATCAAATATTCTGTCAAACTTAAAACACCTTTATTCAATCAAAACAAATAATCTAAACACACAATATATTATGTTCAAAGTACATAATTCAATGGGATAACATTTTACAGCGTACATGCTTAGAGAGCCAATGTACGGTGGGCGAAATCGATCGAAAATTATATACAAATTTAAACTCTATGTCTATAGATGTTAGGTCTGCGGGTAGTCGTCTGGCTTAGACCCAGTGTACACTACGCTTCGTTACTCCACAATCGGTTCAGTGTACACAGGCACCCTCCCATGCGTATCGGTAGAACATTTATGGATATAAGTATATCGACGTGCTTTTTTTAACTAAGTATGAAAGGTCTGAAAAGATTTATATTCGTTTGTAAGTTGATTTTATTGAAATAAATTAGTACGTTTAGTATTTAATTCATAAAACGTTAGTAAAGTTAAATAAAGTATAAAAATATAAATCAATAAATTGATGTTAATGTAAGGATCGAACAGGATCAATGATTTGTCTATTTAAATGGTATTCAAAGATAAAATTATAATAAAAGCAACGGAAAAACCCCCTCTCTTCCTTAGGGTGTCGTAAGAGGCGACTAAGGGATAACACAGTTCCACTACCACCTTGGAACTTAAAAAGCCGACCGATGGCGGGATAGCCATTCAACTGCTGGCTTTGAAATACACAGGCCGAAGACGGGCAGCAGCGTCTTCGGTGCGACAAAGCCAGCCCTGCGGTCACCAACCCGCCTGCCCAGCGTGGTGACTATGGGCAAAACACATGAGTTCATGCCATTTTTGGCGTGAACTTGTGGAGGCCTATGTCCAGTAGTGGACTGCGAAAGGCTGCTGTGATGATGTGATGGTGATGAACGGAAAAATTGTAGACAGTAAACATAGCTTAGTAGCCATAAAATGGAACTAAGATAAATTGAAATAGTAATATACGTGAATCGTAAATGATTTAAATAGTTTAATTGCATTTTTTTAATTTTTTACCTTTACGATTAATTTAATGAAATAACTTTTTTCGGATTTACGATTAATGTAAGGCTAAAAAGTTTGTTTATTTATTTAATCGTGTTAATTTCAGAAACTACTGGATCAAAATAAAAAATTCTTTATGTGTTTGATAGTTCATTTACCGAGGACGATCATTTAATGTTTATCATGTAGTAAGTTTTTTTCTATTATTTATACTGTTAAAAAAGAATTTACCACCGGTTCGGAAAGTGATTTATGTATTCCGTATTTTACGTAAAAGATGACTGATATATAAAGGAATATATTCCTTTGAGTTTGTATATTTGTATAGTACCTTTTTTACAGCAATAGTGATATGTATTGTTTTATAAAGAGATTTTTGAACTCCATAATAGTCACATATAAAAGAAATATTTAATTTTAATTTATGTATATATGTTTGGTTTTTATAGTTCATTTTTGTATCATAATTTATGAAGAAAAATTGTATAATAAATCTTTGTTTTTTCAGAGCAACACATTGTATAATTTTCCGATTCCAATTTTAAGTAGTCAACTAATGTCTTATATATATTATATCTATATGTTAATACGCGAAGCAAAAACTTTGTACCCCTTTTTACGGAAATCGCGCGGACGAGAAATATAAAATTATAGCACACTTATCCCTACTAATATTATAAATGTGAATGTAAATTTGTTTGTTACGCTTTCACGCGAAAACTACTCATAATGAAACTTTGTACACATATTCTTGGAGGTATTAGAAGTAACGTAAGATACTTTTTATGAAAAAAAAAAACTCTTGCCAATAGTCACCACGCTGGGCGGGCGGGTTGGTGGCCGGTCGTCAAAATAATTAACTTCAATAATACGAATCATCGTACCAGAAATTACTAGATTTTATCAATAAAATGAATTCCTAAGCAAAGGAATATCAAATTCAACTTCTAATTGTCCTAGAACGTAATTATCCAAATATCTGACCCAAAGTGCACTAAAATTGCGATATTAATCGAGTTCTCGTGGACCCTGAATCGTTATCAAATCATCCAGAAGCCTGAACGCTACGTACACCAGTAATCCAATAACCGTTCGGTATTTCATACATATGTACCATCTCGGATATCCTGTTTCTCACTAATAAATGATGAATGTTCTGACATGATATGGAGATCAGCGTTGGGTGTCTTGAAGGATGTTTTCTATATTGAAATATAGGGTTCATGTTTTAATGATCAATTTGTTACTTCTATTCTTTGAAAAAAATTTCATTTTGGTACGAATTAATGTAATTATAATAATAGTTGAAGTCGATTGTTTGACTGTCAAGGAAATTAAATTTTTAATTTTATCTTTTAGTTTTTTTGATAAGCTATTTTGAGAGAAAAAGTTAACACAATTACACATAATCCTTTACCAACCTACGTCGTACAATCCAACTTATGCCACAGTCCTGTCTCCAACTTTCGGTCGAAAATAGTCGGACAAAAGAGATTCTAATTTGGTCTATGTCCAAATTTCGTCCGGTACTCGAAAAACCAACGGAAATCTATTTGAATGTTAAAAATTCAGAGCGCTGCAACACACAGTGGATTTTGTGGTTCTATGCCAGAGAATTAGTGAGCGGATTTATACGACGTTTAAAGGTATTCCATATTTTAAACATTACCTATCTGTCAATTAAAATTGTTATTAAATTAGGAATTATTTTCGAGTTATGAATAAATGGTTTTAGCATAATTATTGACCTTTTTTTTTAAGTGATGAATAAAAATTTCAATCTTTATATAATATAACGTATGTCTTATAGAACTTGACTGACGTGTGACTAATTAGTTGATTAATCATGACATATTTAATTTACCTGCAAATAAAACGACATAATATGTGTCTTAACATAAAGATACGAAGAAAATTAAAATGCTTGAACGGTGCGAGATAATTATTTTTGCTCTCAAACGAAAAAAACCGACTTCAATTACATCGACAAGTAATACAACGTAAGTAGACGAAAAAAATTAACAAACGCACTAGTCATCACTACGATTTTCAAGGGTTTCCCTCGATTCCTATGGTATTCCATCATCTGATAAATGGTTTCCTTATCATGCTACTGTACATGGGATATCTCCTTTCCAACAAAAAAAAAAAAGAATTATCAAAATCGGTTTAAAAACGACAAAGTTATCCCCGAACATACATAAAAAATGTATATACAGTCGAATTGAGTAACCTCCTCCTTTTTTGAAGTCGGCTGAAAAACGAAACTTAACGAAGGAATTCTAGTAATATTAGATACCATACGTTATTATGAGTGCTCTGTACTTTCTTTACTTATTCCAGCTGGAATTTTACTCCATATATCACACTACACTGACTCCTGGCTCTCAGCCAGTAGATTCGTCAAGCGATGTGAAAATTTGAATATTCAGGCTTCGCGGAATTTATTATTTTGAACGCTATTTAAACCTAAACATTTGTGTCGCTATCAGTATTATCCTGGACGCGATAAATTATCAGAATGGCTTAATTTACAGCTCAAATACGTTGATAAGGCTGATAGTGGCTGATTTGGTTATATATTTTAATTACTGTAAATGATATTGCCTTATTTTATGCCCTGTATTGAATTTTTTAATTATTTTTTAACGTCTTCGTGATAACACCACTTTTATACGTCATCGACTTGACAAAAGAGTGGATTTTCAATCCATATTTGAATATTACATTTTCATATATTCAAAATATTTATTAAAATTTTATTAGTAGTCATAGCTAAAGCTTCTCATTCGCTGCAGGATTACATAGGTGGTAATGATGCGTGGACTTAGTGACGCTGTATTTCATTCAAGATATTACTAATGACTACATAGTATAAAACAAAGTCGCTTTCTCTGTCCCTATGTATGCTTAAATCTTTAAAACTACAAAACGGATTTTGATGCGGTTTGGTTTTAATAGATAGAGTGATTGAAGAGGAAGGTTTATATGTATAATACATGCATAATATAGTAGAGGAATACTGGTAGTTTTTGCAAACGTGCGAAGCCGAGCGGATCGCTAGTTTTGTACTAAAACACAGTTTAGGTATTTATTATTTTAAACTACTGCTGAGTTTCTTGCCAATTCTTATCCTTAGAATCTACATTCCAAATCGGTGGTAGCTTTACTTTTAAAATAACAATCACTTTTAAAATTTTAATTTGTAAAATGACGATTTGAAAGTGCTTTCGAAGCCTTATAATATTATTGTACACTATAAAACATGAAAACTAGTGATGTAAAAATACAAAGGTTGGTTTTACTACATAGACTGTTTTTGTCAGTTTTTTATATTATCTTTAAAATGTTATTACGGTCATAGGTAAAAACCAAGCGATCCAAACGACTTCAGATGGAAGCTAAAACAAATAATTAAAACAAAACTTAAATGGTCGAAGCTATCTACAAAATTAAATGCATTATAAAACAGTCACAGCTTACATCCTGCACCGAAACGTTTTAGTAATCCAATCAACGACCGCAGCAGGCAATTTGCAACGTAAGCCCGGACTAGCATTGTACTGTAGCAATACTACCAATACTTTTTACTATGAGCTATCGCTTATACGTTGTCGGTACACATTAAAATTTACTTTTACTAATTTTATTGAAGTGAAACTTTTTTAAATTGTGATTTGAACGAAAATGCGTCACGACAAAGAGAGAAAAAACATAAATGTACAGGAGAGAATGAGACAGAATACATTACTACTCAAAACGCGAAGGCGACCTTTTTCACGAAATCGTGATCATCGTCGATTGATCAAATTGCAACGACCTACCTTCCTACGACTTTTCAGAAGTTTTACTTCTGTAGTGTGTTAATTGCACAAACACACTTTTTTATTTAAAAAATAATTAAGTATTAAATTTGTTTAGTAATACCATGCCTTTCATAATTTTTTTTAACGAAGCATTATAAAGCACGCGACTGGAATTCTTTCAAATTACGTAATCGTCTGAAGATGTACGACTGAATATTTTCCTACGGAATTGTTGACTGGGTTACTACGTGCGAGAGTCGTCATTTCTGTACCTCGCAGACCATCCAGAAAGACGGTGATATATTTTTAGGATTTATAGCTGATATATATATATATATATATATATCAGCATCATATATATATATATATATATATATATATATCAGATATATATATATATATATATATATATATATATATATACAATTCTTACGAACTTAAAATCTATACACAACTAGATGACCCGACAGACTGTTGTCCATTTTTTTTTTCTTCTAATTTCTGCGTTATTTTCTTTATGTTTCTTTTCATAAGAATCTTCTAGAAAGGTGTAGAATATAAAAATAATAATAAGAATTAATAAACGTTTCACACTCAACGAATTCCCCAGTAGGATTTTCTCCTGTGTTGGGGGTCCGGAAACACACACAATACAGAAACACAACGTCCAGACCACGACTAACATCTGTATGGTCAATGGTATACAAATGTCTGTCGTAAGCGGGAATCGAACCCGCGACCGCCAGCGCAACAGCCAGTGCTATTACCGCTGCGCCAACGCGTCGTCCAAGGCCGATATACAACAGAAGCAAAAATAATAAGACAAATTATTTCACTTGATCTCGAATGTTTCAATATTTAACGATATATATTTTCATTTACATAGATACTAATATTATAAAGCTTAAGAGTTTGTTCGTTTAAACGCACTAATCTAACGAAGTACAAATTCGAATCGAAAAAAAAATTGTGTTGGATACTCTATTTACTTAGGAAGGCTATATAGCCCGTTGTGTATTTAATGCTAACGAACGCGGAAGAAACCGCGGCGAAAATTTAGTAGATAAATATTTTTCATAAAATTTCAATACAATGCAACAACTGCGGGGCCGTTATATCAATGTTTTTTCAGCTCAGCTGCAGCGCTAAGATTACGGAACAGGCTAGATTGGCCCCTTAAACGACAAAGCACTAATCCGTGACCGTCCTCAGATTAATTGTCTCCCACTATTGTGTAGCGAAATTAGCTTTTGAAACCTAAATGTCACTAGCGTGCTACTTTTGTTGGTCAAAACGTTGCGACCCGGATCTTTTGTAGTCCTTGCTGGAAAGCTAAAAATGTTTGACTTAAATTTTTTCTGAATAAAAATAGAAAAATATGCAAAGTTGCAACGTGTTGTTAAATTAAAAGAGTTTTCATTGTGGATTAAATGTACTAATTTTTTTTTTTTTTATATAAAAATAATCGACCCGTAACAATTGAAAAAAAAAGTGTGTGTCAGCCCCGACGCACGACTGGAGTTTACTCCTTCAGATCGACTGTCTGAATTGACACTAAAAAGGCTTACTAGTCTTCGAAAAAGGTTAATACCATAATAAATTATAAAACAGTTAATAAATGAATAAACGAGAAAGGTAAGATGTCATTCGTTCAGTAAATTTTACTCCTGATATTTTTTCATATCGGGGGTCTCATAAAGAGTTTAGGAGTTTAGGAGTTTTAGAGAGTTAAGGAGTAAACTCCGAAAATTGTATAAATTGTGATTCTGTAAGAAGATATAAATATTTTATATCTATGTATTTTGTTGACTTACGCTTCCTGTAATATCCCACTACTGGGCCTCTTTCCCCATGTAGGGGAGAGAGGCTCAGAGGCATCAGAGCTTAATCCACCACGCTGCTCCAATGCAGGTTGGCGGATTTTGTTGACTTATTGATACTAATTAAATATGAACACATCTTAAACATTTTTTGAATATCATATCAAAAATTGACCGCTCCAGCGGGGTTCGAACCCGCGTCTCCGACGTACCGTGTCGGCGCTCTAGCCAATTAAGCTATGGAACGATACACCCGCTCGAGCGAAATTTTCGATATGATAATTTTAAATTACGGTTTAAGCGAACCGTGGCGCCGTCTATAGTGAGCTCTTTACAGAAACCCATAACTATTCAAAGTTTCATATTACAATGAAAATCTTTGACAGGAGACGACACCGTGCTATTTTTAATATCTAAGATTTTATTTTTGTGTTACCCACATTAGGAATTCTAAACATTTTTTGAATATCATATCAAAAATTGACCGCTCCAGCGGGGTTCGAACCCGCGTCTCCGACGTACCGTGTCGGCGCTCTAGCCAATTAAGCTATGGAACGATACACCCGCTCGAGCGAAATTTTCGATATGATAATTTTAAATTACGGTTTAAGCGAACCGTGGCGCCGTCTATAGTGAGCTCTTTACAGAAACCCGTAACTATTCAAAGTTTCATATTACAATGAAAATCTTTGACAGGAGACGACACCGTGCTATTTTTAATATCTAAGATTTTATTTTTGTGTTACCCACATTAGGAATTCTAAACATTTTTTGAATATCATATCAAAAATTGACCGCTCCAGCGGGGTTCGAACCCGCGTCTCCGACGTACCGTGTCGGCGCTCTAGCCAATTAAGCTATGGAACGATACACCCGCTCGAGCGAAATTTTCGATATGATAATTTTAAATTACGGTTTAAGCGACACGGTACGTCGGAGACGCGGGTTCGAACCCCGCTGGAGCGGTCAATTTTTGATATGATATTCAAAAAATGTTTAGAATTCCTAATGTGGGTAACACAAAAATAAAATCTTAGATATTAAAAATAGCACGGTGTCGTCTCCTGTCAAAGATTTTCATTGTAATATGAAACTTTGAATAGTTACGGGTTTCTGTAAAGAGCTCACTATAGACGGCGCCACGGTTCGCTTAAACCGTAATTTAAAATTATCATATCGAAAATTTCGCTCGAGCGGGTGTATCGTTCCATAGCTTAATTGGCTAGAGCGCCGACACGGTACGTCGGAGACGCGGGTTCGAACCCCGCTGGAGCGGTCAATTTTTGATATGATATTCAAAAAATGTTTAGAATTCCTAATGTGGGTAACACAAAAATAAAATCTTAGATATGAACACATCTTCATTAATTCAGTTGTAATAAGTAGCAAAGCGTTTGACACGATTACCACCCGGACAATGCGCGTCACAAAGTCTGGTCTGCGTTCAACACACAACAAACAAACGAAAACAGTTAAAAACATACCTTCACGCAATAACATAAAGTTCAAAATTAATATCATCTCCCATTACACGTGTGATATATGCGAGAATCAATTCACAGCTAGTCTGGATTAATCACCGGTTAATGCGATCAAATTTGCACTTTATTATTAATGTGAGAAGGTGAGATCTCGTTTGGCATGTTATCGCGTGCTCTGTAAGTTGATTTACAAATGAATAACGCGGTAAATGCCAAAGACAGTACAATGTGAACAATACAGCGTGAAATCTATGCATTTGTCTATTAAGGGGCTTTTATTTCCTTTTTTTTTCAGATGCAGGGAAATCAAAGAGTGCGGAATGAATTCTGGATTAAACGAAAAGAGTGGAAATAAATATGAATGCACTCTGTATGACATTTTACGACATCATTACGGCACCTGTTTTTAGTGACGACATCGACTTTCTTTTTCCTTAGCCATATATAGATTTTTGAAGTAAATCTTCTTTATGCGCGCTTGACTTGCGGAGTAAGCTGGTGAATTCAAGACGAGGGTGTTACGAAAAGTGTGATTGACCGAGGCAAACGGAACAAGAGAGAGAGAGGGGTCGAGCATACGGCACATAATCTAAGGCACAATACGCCTGTATTGGTAGAGAAGTTTTACTTCAGTCGTGTGGTCTAAAGCACAGTGGCTTTTTTTTAATATAACAACTCTTTGTTAGTGATTTGTAAGGTTTTTAAAAAGCTTTTTGTATAGAACCAATTTATTTAGATAAGCACAAATCGAAACTATATAAATATAACCTTGGCGTCATGGAATGTATACTTTTTGTCAATCTTTACCTTGGCGCGATACTATTGTAAATACAAGCAGGTGCGAATGAGGATTAGGATTTATATTTTTACGTACAGAAAAAAATGTCGATTGAGTATTTAATTTTTATGAATTTGAAATTATGAAAAACTGAAGTGTTAACTTTTATTTTAATTGTGAGAAGTGTAACTTACAACAAATTTAATAAAATCATGTGTTACTTCGGCGATTTTACAATTTGACAAAAGTCACGTGTTATTTCCGCGATTTTAGACGCAACACTGCCACAAAAATCTAACTGCGTATGGAAAAGCATACGCACACATACAACCGATTTAGGATGATTTAAACAAACTATAATAATACATATTTATTTTTGTTATATGTGTGGCTTGTTAACTTTTGTATTACGGTGGTAATCGATTTGAACCAATTGGTTTCTGATTGATCTATTGTAGCTCTAATCTCGGGAGGGTTGAATTTATTTCGCTAATGTTTTGTATTGAACATAATGTTGAAAACATTTATTCAAAGAATTCCAAACGTATGTATGACTTCTGTAAAGGGTAGTCATTGTACGTGCCTTAGAGCCATGCAATATATCATTCGCAGACCGACTAAAACAGTTGTTCATTGAACAATACCGTTCAGCGAAACGCCTGAATGTTGTTTATCCGAGTAGTTGAACACAAAGTACAACTATTCGGGTAGAAATGAAAGGGTTATCCGTTGATGTAAATGGCTTTCTACTAGTTAATTACAAAATATATTTTTTATACTCCCCTGATGTCAACTGATTACCGTATTTTTTACACGTCTACAACACTAAAAGTATCGTAAGCTCGTGACCTTACCCCCCAGGAGCACTGTTCACCTTACCAAAGGAACACAACACTGTTTGAAAGCAGTATTATTTAGCTGTAATCTTCTGTAAGATCAAGGTACTTCCCAAGTCAGGCTGTTCCAGGTTTTTAGCAAGATATTCCCTGCTGTGCCCTACCACAGTCAATAGTCTAACATTATTTAGATATGAAGCATTTATGTGCTACGCAATCTCTACGATTGTGCTACGCGCTACGTTCTAAAAATCGCATACTAGGAAACAATTTTACATAAAAAAAATTCATAACATAATTTGACAAATAAATTAGTGTTGACACAACTTGCAGTATTAGATTATACATGATATGAGATATTACAAACATTTGCAATAATTGTGCAATTATTGTATGATGGTTGCTATTACTTACTGATTGCTCGCTAATCGTTGATTTCAACAAATTTCAACACTCTGTAAGTTCAATTTATGTTTTATTAAGTCGAATCCTCATCAGAGACAGTGATTTTGCTAATTTTGCTATTGCTATAAATAATAATTTAATATTTTAGCACAAAATTAGGCATTCAAATAAAATGATTTTAGTAAATCAAATTGTATGAAATTTAATATCACATTTACATTATTTGATTCTATTTTTTTTTTATCAATTACAATGACTTTTATTTATCACTTAGGAAGTTACTCTCAACCCTTATATTTTCTCCACATACCCTCATCCCCATCCACCCTTGATCTAATTTTAACAGTGGCATTGTTAAATACAGCGAAACGAGTGACGTCAAAGGGGTAATATAGTTACAAGATTATTGAATTATTTTTCAAATGTGGTCGATTCATAAAAGGATAATCCTCAAGGGATATTGTTAACATAATCAATTGAATAAATATAGTTGTCTAAAATATTGACTATTTTTTTGGTATCGCAGAGAAACGCATTTACGGGTGATATCCAGGACACCGGGTAGGCATTCCTAGACCGTATGTCGGCTTCAGTACTTGGGGGTGCACTACCGACCAAAACCTCTTTAATTGGAGGCTCCCGGATCTGCAGGCAACAGGATCCCTCCAATGATAGGCTGGCCTCGGTGAAAAGGCCAGACAGAATATTGACAACTATGCCAATGTAGTAGTGTGACAATTTATCAACATTGTGGTTCGATTGGATCTATAAATAGTTACTGAAGTAGTAGATCTAAATATTCGTTTTCTGGATAGGAATTGACCCTTGTATATACAAGCATTATATCTCTGAAGATACGTTTAGTTTGTGGTCCAAGCTTTTATTAAAAAACCTGATATCGGTTGTTACAATTGAAAGTGAAATCATCAACCGCACTGAAACGCAGTGGTGGAATGAATTCCAACTTATTTTCTATACTGAATATGACCTATCAGTTTGTAGCAGTTTATTTGCACTCTATATAAATGGGATAAAGACCATAGTTTTTTTTTGTATCTATAAATTCAGACGCCTTTTAATTCAAAATTTAATTTAATTAATTAAACTTAATAAGGATTGGACAATCAAATATTACGCTGTGGCGTAAATGAGTTAGGCTATAAACCGTCTACATAAAAATAAATAAATAAATATTTACACAATACACACACGGTCGTCTGTTGCTAAAGTAAGCAACTTAATGCTCGTGTTAAAGGTAACAGCCGACTGGTATATAGCTACATATTTTTTTTGGATAAACATACTTATAAATAATACATATATAAATATATAAATAAATATATAAATAAATATTTATATAACACCCAGACTCGGGGTGGGAATCGAACCCACAACCCTCGGAGCAGAAAGCAGGGTCACTACAAACTGCGCCAACGGGCTAGTCAAAAACATTGACTCAGTTGTACGCATTATCATTTAACTGTGTGTCGTTTAGAAAAGCAATGCTCTATTTTATATTTAATCAGTCATTATTTTAGTAATAAATAAGTATTTATAACAGTAACTGTATATTTTATACACTAAAGTTTTCCTATATCTGATCTCTGCACCCCGTTTCGCTGCACCCCTACACGAAGTATTCCGATGCATCCCCCATCCCTTCCCTTTCATTAAAACTTCCCCTTTTATTTTTATTCGCACTGCGCCACGGTTTTATGGTCGAAAGTTCGCTTTAAGCAGTCTCATAGGTTTATAAACTTGACAACTTACATTATATTCTTTCAACAAAGTTGAACCTCCATGTGTGAATAATGAATTTGCTGCAAACTTCTGATAGAAAAATTTGTGTTGTACTGGAACGTTTCTATGTCATTCTCTAATCGATTCGACGTTGGTGTGGTGGTTACATAGTATTGAGTCTTGCGCTGGCAGTAGCAAGTTCGATTCCCGCTCTTGGCGAACATTTGTGTCGTCTATATAGGTATTTACTGGACATGTTTTCCGGACCCCCGACACATGAGATTTTTCTACTGGCGGTCTTTGAGTTGAAGTAACTTATTTATTATTTATATATTGTCTGACTATCTAAAATACTAATAAATAACAATGAAAATTATAAATACTATAATTGCGTTTGCTCGCTTCGCTTCAGCCTGTAATATCCCACTGTTGGGCATAGGCCTCTTTCCCCATGTAGAAGAAGGATCAGAGCTTAATCCACCACCCTGCTTCAATGCGGGTTGACGGATATATTCCCTACTATGAGTAACGATCGCTATCAGGTGTACATGATAACAACCGGGACCGACGGCTTAACGTGCTCTCCGAGGCACGGTGGGGAGACCCACAAGGATTGCACAAACACCCAGACCACTAAAAAAAAATTTACTCTTATCATTTTTCCCTAATGCACCAAAAGAAGCATAACTTCAATAAAATTATCCATAATATAATTTTTAAGAACGCGATAATAATTATTTTTTGAAAACCCAGGTGTTTTTAAGTCCAGACGTCATAAAAATAAGTTTCGAAAAACTACAAATCGTCGCGAACGTACGCCGTGTAAAATGTGTTAAGCCATACGAGGCCCAGGAGGCGAGAAATATGAAAATTATGTTTAAAACTTTGCTTTAAAAAAACAATGTCAATTTTATAACACCTATTTTCGTATAAAATAGTGAATAATAGAATTATTATGGTTGATCGTTAACTTTAATCTTAATTAAGACTAATATTATATTCTTATATTCAGAAATAATTTTTAAAGCTTATATGAATAACATTGGCTTGCCAATTGTTTTAAGTTAGCAACATTTTTTTTATACTACCAGGTCAGCAAACAAGGCTCAGCCTGGGCTCACGGGGCTCACCTGATGGTAAGCAATTGCTGTAGCTTGGAGACGCCTGCAACACCAGAAGCATCTCAAGCGCATTGCCGACCCTACCACCAATCTTCCTCTAGGTGCCCTAATCAACGTACTCACCAACAACACAACACTGCTTGAAAACAGTATTATTTAGCTGTGATTTTCTATAACGTCGAGGTACTACCCCAGTCGGGCTGCTCCAGAATTTGAGCAGGATATTGTCTGTTGTGCCCTACCTCAGTTAAATCGTAGAGTAAATATCATTATCTATGCAACGTTGTAGAGTTAACTTTCGACAGATAAAGCACTGCTCGTCAAAAATCGTGAGACTTCGTTTCGCTTCGCGTCGTATCCCATCAATTTTGGATATTGAATAAAAATATCGAGTATTACTGAATAACATTTTACATATATATATTTTTTATTGTTTATTTCTTGAGGAATCTAAATTATCCTGTAAGCCTTGGAAAAAAATCGAAACGAGTGTCGATACGGGTATCATCTAGTTAAATACGGGAAAAGACGAAAACGAGAAATTTCATTCAAATACAGAATATAAAATTAAAGGCAGTGTAAGCCGACAGACAAAGGAAATAACTGGAATATTGACGGATGCGGCTCTAGAGAGACCAACTAACCGATAAGCGAGTTAAAACTTGTATCTTTGTCTACTTATTCTTGTATAATTGGGTATAATAGGTCAGAGCAGACTTACATTGAGACTGTCGAAATTATGTGTAGTCTTATCTGACGTAATACGAACTGTAGAACTGTGTGGCTACGCAAGCTGTGTTGCTACTCTCTTCCCATAAGTGTCGTAAGAGGTGACTAAGGGATAACACAGTTTCACTACCACCTTGGCACTTATAAAGCCGACCGATGGCGGGATAACCATCCAACTGCTGACTTTGAAATACACAGGCCGAAGACGGGCAGCAGCGTCTTCGGTGCGACAATGCCAGCCCAGTCAAATCATATGATTCGAAAATCATTCAACATCCATTGTTGCGTGGTTGCGGGTTTGATCCCCGCAAATAATATATTTGTATGGATTAAAAATGCCAATATTGCAATGTAAAATTATGTTAAAATATTGTTAACAAGTCCTAATTCCTTAATTCCTAAATGTGTGCATCCTGTTTCAAGCCATACATTACCAAATCAAAGGAATGGCAGCGATTGCCTTGTCTGAGGTCTACGCTTGCTTTCACTAAATTTAATCTGAATTTCACAGAGATTTCTGAAGCATTGTTTAAATTTGCTCGGATTATATCGAAACAAAAGGATAGTGAATCTGTGGAAGCCTGATGGTTAGTTTAGAACACTGCTTTCGGGAGTAATCAAATTTTTAACGCTTCGTTTATTTGTGTTTTAGACAATACTTTGTTTTCATTTTTTTTTTAATCTTTATTTATATAATGTGAAAGGCTTTGGTCGCTTAGCGACTATGTCAGCCCCATTGATCACAACAAAATCACTATACTCTTAAACTAACCAATCTTAAAAACATCCAATACACCTTAATCGCCAGTGCCGACGTAGGATCAGAAAGGATTGCATTACAAATTCCTACACATCTAGAACCAATATAAATATCTTGTTCGTTCGTGTCAAGTACTTTGTTTTCATAATTGTTTGAATTAAAATATATTTTTTTAGCTCTCAAACCCAAAAAATACACTTCATTCACCATCGACCAGTAACACAACGTAGACGAGTAGTCAAGTAAATACGTATTATTAGAGATAGCTCAAAATTAACTTGTTAGATGTCGATTAAATTTAAAGGGACCATAAGGGGATAACAAGCATTAACTTTCGATTAAAAAAATAATCATCGAAATCGGTCACCCAGTAAGAAGTTCTGAGGTAGGTACAGCTTCTTATATAAACACTAGCGACTCCGCAAACGGTGTTCTACCATATATGTTATTAACCCCCTTAATCCTCCCCCTCCTTATAATTTATAGGTATGAAAAATAGATGTCGGCCGATTTTCAAACCTACCCGTTATGCACACAAAATTTCATAAAAATCGCCGTTTCGGAAGGAATATTGTGACACGAGAATTTTATATATAAGATTTAACAGCCTCTAATCCGCATTGGTTTTATGAAATGCGGAAAATATCTAGTTTGTACGTAGAACCGTCGAATTCTCGCATTAAATCGTTATATTCGAAATTCGCCGAATACGTTCGTTGACAGATTTATGAAACATTTTTTGGCAATACTGTTTTTAATTTCGTGCCACTTCGGTTTTTATTAAAAAATTTAAGATAAATACGTGTTACCAAATCATAAAATCTAATAATTTTGCGTTAATTAGTGTTACATTTTAGATTAAGATGGTTACTTCACTACATAGTATAAAACAAAGTCGCTTTCTCTATCTCTATGTATGCTTAAATCTTTAAAACTACGCAACGGATTTTGATGCGGTTTTTTTTAATAGATAGAGTGATTTAATGCGAAGGTTTGTATGTATAATACATGCATAATATAATAGAGGAACACTGATAGTTTTTGCAACCATGCGAAGCCGGGGTGGGTCGCTAGTCTATCAATAAAACTATTCAAAACCGGTTGTTCACGAGAACAAGACATTCGCAGTTAATGTCGAAATATTGTGCTCCGCAAAATGAAAATAAAAAACATGGTCAATATACCGTTTTTGAATAGTTTTAATTAGTGTTATTAGTTTACGTATTTTTTATTTATTGTTGTTTAATTTTATTACAGTTGAATCTCTTACCAATTATTCTCAGTAAAATCGGAATGTACTGAATCTGTAACAGCTTTATATTTACAGAACTAAATTGATTAAAAAATAATATTTTGTATAATTGTGTTTGCGTAGAAACGAAAAAAAAAAACGACTTCATTTACACAGACAAGTAATACAATGTAAGCAGACGAGAAAATAGTCAAGTAAATCACTTCAAATAGTCATCTGATCTCAATCAAAATTAAATGACACCACAAAATAAGAGAGAGCTTTTCAAAATAACAATCATCAAAATCGATATACCCGGTGATAAGTAATGCAGTATAATACAAAGTAACCTAATTTGCCTTTATAGTATTGATCGATAAATTACAAAAGTTATAAACACTTTTTCTTCTTACTTTCTTGAACTCAAATCAATTCCATAAAATTGCTTCAATCATCCATTCAAAACAACACCATTCCCATACAAAAGCACAGAATATAAAACGAATATATCACGGGGACAAAAAGGGTGGAAATTTCCCAAAAATTGTTTTTCTGGTAACGCTAAATCATCAGCGACCGCAAGCACTGACAATACAACGCTCGTAATTAGTTTTTTCAACCTCCATAATTCATATCCAACCACGGCTGTCATGATTTCACAATTACAATGTTTTTTTAGCCTTTAATGTTTTTGGTAATAGCAATTTTGGTTATAAAATTGCATTGTATTATTTAATTGGGCTGTTAATTACAATTAAGTTGATAATTTGTTTTAGACCGATACTTTTAACTGTAATTTAGTTAAGCTATTTTTGATACAAATAAACAGTATAATTGTGATAGCTAGAAAAAAAAAACAATCCATTGAATCAACAACGTAAACGAAATTATAATCAAGGAAAGAGTTATGAGGTAATGCACATAAAAAATACAGTCGAATTTAGAACCTCCTCCAAATCGGTTATCACCTAACAAGAAATTCAAGAGTATTGTTTTTGATGTGAACTGATCATTTCATTAATACCCGTAAATATAATTACATTGATTAATTTATCTTGGTTAATCCTTTTAAGATTCGTTTGTTGTAACAATAATTAGAGATCACTCAAAAATTATTACATGTCTCAATAAAATCCAAATTAGGCCATCTGACAAGCAGCGGTTTTCGTTTAAAACAAATCATCGAAATGGGTCCACCCCGTAAAAAACTCTGAGGCAACACATAAAAAATACAGTCAGTTTTTTTTAAGTCGGTTACAAAGATAAGAAAAATGTGTGCGTACAAAGTACACATGTCAGGAGTGAAACTTGGAGGAGGCAAACTAATTGAAAAAAAACTAATTAAAAAAACGAATTAAAAAAAAACAAAAAGCCAACGCGGTGGTCCCAGACAGCCACCCATCCAAGTACTGACCGCGCTCGATGTTGCTTAACTTCCGTGATCGGAAGAGATCCGGTGTATTCAACGTGGTATGGACGTTTGAAAGTTCGGGACTCGTGACTCGTGCCGTGCCGTGGTTTGATCCGTAAAAATTTTACCCCGCATGCGCCTCAAGAGGTTTCAAAAACATTATATTTGGAAGTCGAAATACCTTCTCTAAATACTCAACAAATAACTTTCATAAATTAATAAAACAAAACTTAGCTCATTTAGAACAACTGTTCAAGATTTTTCTTCAGAACTAAAAATCAAGATAGACGTTCAAAAAGTATCACGATAGTTTATTCAGGCACTCGGGGGATTTGAAACAATTCATATTACTAACTTTTAATACCATTCGATCGCCGAGAACACGAATAGTTCGAAAAACTATTGAATCCTTTAGACACGATTTTAAAGACGACTCTTTAAATGTTTTACTATTGACTTTAATATGACTTGAAATATTGAATTGGTTTTGTGAACTGGGTGTTAATGTAATTGTTTGCTATTATTAAATACAAACTCCAAACATCACTTATTCACACTCCGTATTGCCGTTTAATTGAAACGAAATTGGTCAGGTCGCTTACCAACTGGTCAGCTAGCACTCAAGGGACGATTCGACTATCGTGTCTTGTTTCTGGTATGTTTAACGTTTATCCGGATGCTGGTTATGGCTGGTTAAATTTTTATCATTATTAATAACCCAATTTTTTTTTTATCATACAAGAGATGTTGTATATTGACTTTTATTTTTTAAGCCACTCTTATTATGTTTAATATAATTAACTATCATTATCAGGTATTTATGATGACAACCAGGACTGACAGCATAACGTACTCTCCAAGGCACGGTGGAGGGACCCACAAAGACTAACAAGCAGATCTTAAGTAAATATTTATATAAACACAAAAATCCACTCCGAGCGGGAATCGAATCCGCGACCGTTGGTGTTTAGACGCCGCCGACACGGCAACACACCATTACACCAGAGCGGTCGCAAAGAGTAAAGGCGCCAGCCCGCATTGGCGCAGCGTGGTGGATTAAGCTCCGTTCTCCTACATGGGGAAGGAAAGTGTCTAAGCCCAGCAGTGGGATATTACGAGCTCAGCCAAGACAAGCCAGTTGGCGCCAATTGGCTTGTCAATATACATGTCCGAGTCCACTTAAGCTAAAATTCTATATCATATACTGTGAATGTATGTAAACTGTTAACCTGTATTGACGTACAAAACTTTATACCAACAAAGTTAAAGAATATAAAATGTAAAGAGCACATAGATTCCTATAACATCTTGAAGACGATAAGAATGGTGGAACCGTTCGAACGAAGAGCGTTTCGATGTAACCTGAATATTTTATGAACGATTAAGAAAGACGCGAGGACTTAAAACTTTCAATTTACAGCGAACTATAATTTGGCCTCAAGTTGCTTTAAAATTTTACTCTAAATGTACGTGAGTTTTGTAACTCTGACTATGAACTACTGAATGTCCCGTATGATAATACGACACATTTTTTTAATGCTAGATCGGCAAACAATGGTACGACTCACCTAATGGTAAGGGATTCATCATCGTTACAGCCTATACAGTCCACTGCTGGACATAGGCCTCCACAAGTTTACGCCAAAAATAACGTGAACTCATGTGTTTTGCCCATAGTCACCACGTAAAAACGGTAAGCGATCAGCATAGCTTATAAACGCTTGTAACAGCAGAAGCATCACAAGCACATTGCCGACCCTGCCCCCCTCAAGAGCTCTGGTCACCTTATTTATCACAGAAACCCAACAATAAATTAATATCATTCATCACGTAGACTACAAAATAGACACTGAGTAACCATTATAAATAGACTACATATACATAAAAATCTTACGCTTTTTTAACCCTCCGCAACGCCCCATAAGGAACTTTATTCCAATATATATTTATAGTAACAGTCCGTAATTTCAGATGTTACACTGATCTCGTATTGATACAACACAAGTAAAACCGTGCTGAATATCTAGTTACAAAATAAACGTTAAGTCCAGCAACGCGACCGCACAAAAACAATTAACAATTTTGAAACAATGGAATACGAAAACGCAATTAAATCTTGCAAACACTTTTCAAAGTTTATTCGTTTCAGATATAAATTGATTAAAGTTATGAAACGTACATATAATTAATTAATGGTTGCCGTAATGGTTTAACGGAACAGAAATATTGAATGATACATGTCGGGTTATAATCGAAAAGTAAAAAGGTAACACAGATAAAGAAAACGAGTCTGAAAAAAAAACAGACCACACGACGGAAGTAAAGCTTCTTTAGCATTGGGCCTGCACAATAGGCCTACACTGTATCTTAGATATACAAAACGTAACTGGCTATGAGAGAAAGAGAGAAAGAAAATGTGTGCTTGCACCTCTCTCTCTTGCTTCATTCACCTCGCCTGACCATGCTTTTCGTAACGCCCTCGTCACTCATTCAATAGCTTAATCCTCAAGTCAAACATCAAAAATACAGTCGAATTGAGAACCTCATCTTTTTATCCATCGGTTATAATTTTGTTAAGAAGGTTCTATTATTATTTTTGCTTGTAATATATCAAGCAGTATATGTCTTATCTTGAGGACATACGAGCTCGGTTAGAAAGTAAGCTTTTGAATGCAGGGAGCATCTTAAATTGTTAACATATGTATGAGATTCGGGAAATGAAATATGCAAATGCGTTGCATTCCTCTACCCCGACGTATGAAATACATTTAAAACACAAATTAATCTTTGAAAAAGTCTTGCCACGTCGAATATAAGGTATTCTGGCTTTACGTTGCTAGTTACTTACAAAATTATAAATATATTACTTTTAAAATCATTGTATCTCCTTTAACTGGCCTTTGTAGCGACCCCGCTTTCTGTTCCGCGGGTTACAGGTACGATGAACAATCTCCGCCTAAGTCTGGGTGTAATGTTTGTATTTTATATATATTATTTCTATGTATAGCACAAGCATTAAGATCCTTACCGTAGGAACAGACGACCGTGTATATATGTTATAAATATTCACTCATTAATTTATTAAATGTAATTTATGTATAAAATAAAAATATAATACATATATGATTAAGAGTATGTGTTAGTTGCAGACGTCTCGTTTAGTAATCGCTTACCAAGAGGTGAGCCGTACGCCTGTTTACCTGTTCAGTCATGTAAAAAAAAATACAACACACAAAAGTTCCAATAAGTTGTGAAAAAAAGTGATTAGTACAGTTAAGCTTTACTTTTAGTTTATTTTATTTTTCTTTTTTTTCATATAACCTATTTATTAGCTCACAATATTTAACGGAAATAATAACAGAGAAGACGCGATATACATTTTCTTCATAAGTCTTTATACATATTTTGATTTCTTAAAACACTCCCCACTATAATTATCCTCAACGCTAATGGGTTTAATTCTAGTACTAAGGAGTTTCTGCAAGCTTTCACAGGTGCTTTTTATTCTAAAGAAAATATCGTGTGAAAGCTTCCATGTGTCTGAGAAAATTCTGGAAGATAAATAACCGCAGTGGAACTGTGGTCGTTTTAGATCTACATCATTCTCTTGTAAAGGAAAACATTTTTCTGAGTTCGGAAATCGAAACAATTGAAGAATTAGCGTTTACTTGCAAGATAGGGTTAAAGCTTAGTCTTATTTATAATCGGATCATAATATAATGTTTTATAACGTACAATAATGAGATGGCCCATAACTAAAAAAATAAGTGTACTTTTACCCATACGACTAAAATAAAACTTACGAAACGTAACTCACTCTCTTTCTTATTTCTATCTTCTTTTTTTTATACAAGTGATATACATCCACGGGCTTATAAACCGTGTCCTTTTTTATTCTAAAAACATGCAATTTTTTTTTTTTAATTTCAAGGTAGGCGTTACTCAGCAACATCACTGTTCAAGTTAAACTAACTTAATGTCTCCAACGAGACGTGAGTCCACCGACCGGTTCTTATTCTAATGTATGGTACAATTTATCTATGTTTTTTTTTTAATTATTATTTTTTCCTTATAATAATAGACTTATATCTAGCTTAATCTTACATTATTTACATCCGTAAACGTTTTCTTAAAAATCTTTTTTTTTTTGTTTCTATATTCACTAACCTATATCTAATCTTTTTTTTATTTCTATCTTCACTAACTTATATTTCCCCCTCAACTTTCTTCTTCTTCTTCCCACAGTGCCTCTTCTCTACGAAGGTTGGCGACCATCATGCCTATCTTAATCTTCGAAGCTGCAGCATGGAAGAGAGAGCGAGTACTTAGCTTAAACCATTCACGGAGGGTCTTCAGCCAGGATGTTTTCCTTCTGCCAGGTCGGCGTTTTCCCTCGATGTTTCCTTGAATCACAAGCTGAAGAATCCGATATCTGTGTCCTCTCATTATGTGACTGCTATGTACTGCAGCTTCCTCTCCTTCACAGTCCTCATTATTTCCATCTTTTTATTCATTCGACGCAGAACCTCAACATTTGTTATTTTGACCGTCCAGGATATTCGGAGCATACGTCAACTTTCGTTTGCCTCGAACAATCGCACTTTTCGCAACGCTCTCGTTACGTCATTTTCAAACTCATGTCACGTCATTCACCAACTTATTCCTCAAGCGGGTGTAAAAAAGTTTTACGTCAAAAATTTTCAAATCTAAATAATCATTTTTAAGAATGTTCGAATCAACAAAGTAATAAAAGCATCCAATATAGTCAATCTATACAAATAAATAAAATTGGAGTATCTCTTTTTAATATTAAAATAACTGCTTTTTACTAAATGCATAATGGATGTATACACATTACATATACCAAAATATTTTTTTTACCATTTTTGTTTTCTGTCTGCCTGTTTGTCCCGGCTAAACTCTAAAACGTCTCAACCGATTTTGACGCGACTTTCACTGGCAGATAGCTGATGTAATAAGGAATATGCTTATATACTATAAGATATGTACTTAGGCTATTTTTATTTTAGAAATGTACTTATTTCATAAGTCTGCGAACTGAACAATAACTTTTTTGTTAAATTCCACGCGGACGAAGTCGCGTGTATACTATAAAAATCAAGTGACTGTCTCGGATAAACAGAGATGTATGATGTACATACAATGCATAGAGCAACTGTTATGAGTTTTAATAAAAATGTTATTTACGAATACCCAAGAAAAACCGCTTGTATAAATGATCTAGATATTATTTTCTAATGTTTACGCGAATTTCACTAATTATAATTAAACAAATATTTCGAATTATATCGCGGGAGGACCTCTCATGACCATGGTATGGTATGCTGTAAACGCAAAGTATCCGCAATGTCGAGCATCTAAAAAACTTAATAAATCGTGATAAAATTCGAAGAAAGTTATTTCATTAAATTGTCTTTACTAATATCATAAAGCTAAAAAGTTTGTTTGTTTGTGTATCAGGAAATACTGATTCGAATTGATTTTTTTTTGTGTTGGATAATTCATTTACCGAGGAAGGCTATATATTATATAATACTAGCTGACCCAGCAAACGTTGTTTTGCCATATATATTAGTAACCCCTTAATACCCCCCCCCCCTGTCTTGTAACTTAGGAGTATGAAAAATAGATGTTGTTCGATTCTCAGACCTACCCAATATGCACACAAAATTTCATGAGAATCGGTCAAGCCGTTTCGGAGGAATTTAACTACCAACATCGAGACACGAGAATTTTATATATTTAAGTAAATACCTTTTTTTAAGCTAACGCACGTGACACCGCAGGACGCAGCTTATTATAATACAATTGTATTTAATACAAAACTATCTCACGTTACTATCAAGAAGCTGAAAGACTAAGAACAAGCTTTAAATAAAAATACGTTCCTTAGCAAAAATTACACAGAACTGAAAAATATCTTGTGTAAAGAAGACATTTTATTGGAGGCGAGTGCGGTGCCGACATTTAAATATTTAATAACAGAAATATGCGCCGCTCTTCGTTTTAAATTTATGCTCTTGCACACCGGTAATTAAATTGTATCAGTTCCGTTTTGTATAGAAAATATATTGTTAATAAAACCGCATTTATTGTTCTGCTGGTTTTTTAAACTATTAATAAATTAATTTATTTCTTAAATTGCAATATCTTATAATCTATTATTACAATAACCTTCAATCTTGATAAATACAAGTAATCGAACGTAAAATAATTCGAAAATTGAAATTCAATTATTTCGGTATTCATTTTGTGTGATTAAAAAAAACGATAATTCTATATTCGAATTTCGAACAAATCCAATTTTAGCAAACGAAACTTCTAAAGAGTTTCTATTACCCTTTTTCTCGAATTTTCTGAAGTAAATACATCCAGCACTTCACACGTGCGAGATCTGGAAGTTTCAACTAAATTAGCTCGCAAGGATATATTATTGGTAGGGTAATTTGTAGACTTGAGTGTAAGGCAGGTAAACGATGGCTGCTTTGAGATATCTTACACTTTAAACGTAACAATATATTCTAAGCTTTGTTACCTATTGTAACTATTGTGAGGAAAGGATGAAAATACAAGAATGTGTTTTAGTTTTACTAGGGTTTCATGTTATTTGTTTTTTACCACCAATGAATGATATATGTCGATATTTATGTAGTTTTTATCAAGTCAAAAATAAAACTGTATGGAATTTATCACGCTTTTTATCATACAACCGTTCATACAACTAAGTTGACAAACAAGCGTACGGCTCACCTGACGGTAAGCGATTACCATAGCTTAAAGACGTCTGCAACACCAGAAGCATTGCAAGTGCTTTGCCATCCCTACGCTCAATCTCCCCCCGGAGTTCTAAGTCACCTTACTCATCACACTGCTTGAATGCAGTATTATTTAGCTGTGATAAGTATGGTCGAGGTACTTCCCCAGTCGGGCCGTATTTCACAAATGACAAGTGACCCAGTACCCACTTCCTCATCTAAGAAGAAATTCTTCAACCGTACGCTCAGGAGATCGTTAAAAGTACGTCCGAAATGTCCCTTTATAAAAACGTGGGTAGTTACCACAAAAGAACTTTCTAAATCATGAATTGAATTCTGACGTTTAACGAAGACCATTCCTTTCGGTCCTCATTATTTCTTTGAGAGGTCTCAAAACAAAAGACACTTCAGATCCTCAGCCAGCTAAAAGCGAAATTGAATTATTATATTTCGTATTTACACTTCTGTACTAAACTTTTAATTGAAGCTGACAAACGGAATTAATAAGCTGTAATTTTTTAATGCAATTATATATATGAATAAATATGTTTTCATATAGATAAACTTTTGTACCTTCAAATCTACAGTGTGAACATGGTCTTAGATTTTTTTTTACTTTTCTTTTTGTTTTAGAAATAAGGATGTGGGTAGACGTCAGTGAAACAGGTACGGCACAACGATGCGAAGACACAGGGACACGGATACGACGACACGATATGGATACGACAACACGACGACACGAAGACTACGTATTATCGGACTATCATAGTCGAATACTCTCCTATTTACATTATTTTATCGTGATGTGATAAATTCTAATGTTGTGTCAACTAGACTATTCGAGGGAACAATGATGAATTAGCAGCGGGGTTGAGCAGCGGGGCGCCATCTTACTGCCAGCTATACTGCATAAGCTCAGCTTGACTTGACAGGACCAAAGTTTTTATCCAGGGGTGTCAGTATGATTCAGATTCATACTGTTTCTTTTTTAATAATTTAATTTAGGCGATATGCCCATATAAAGGCTTGAGAATAAAGCACACGAGACGATACATGACATTATAGCAACTATTTCTTGTGTACGAGCCCTAACACCCGTTCCACTAAATGTTTATAATAGGTGTGGATAGCATAAAAATATGTTACACATAATAATATTAACTTTAGGTACTGTGCATGATATTTTGTAGCGATACATAATAACGAAAGATCTAAAATTTGCAATTTCATTAAATTCATGTTCATGTGAGCTTTTAGTTGTCAAAATGAGTGAGTAAAAGCTCTTCAACTGACATTTTAATTTTTTTTTTCCCATGCAAACGGACTATTTTATATTGATGACAAAACAAAAATAAAAGTAAACAAAAAGACAAAAGGATGTATCGTAATGTCGTAATGTAAATAAGTACAATAATAAAATAATATAGAGCGCTTGTATTAATCCTTAATGTATTTTGGCAGAGCCATATGGACCGCTCTGTCTCTATGTTGAAATAACCGTCTTAATTTACAAGCGACAGAGATCTGGAATTACTTTTATGTATTAATAAATATAATAAAGCATCAATGTAAAGCCGATTTTCTAACGCCCCACATACGTATCATAAATTCTATTTTTCGTAACAGGATTAACCTACACACCTTACTTAATACAAAAAAATCATATTTTTTCAAACTTTAATACTTAAATGTAATATAACAACTAGAAATGACCTTTGGTGGTTATATGTAGCATTAGAAGAACCAACGTCAAAGTAGTAATTACAAGTGAACAGAAAAAACGCTTCTCGATTCTGATTTAAATCATAGCAAAATGGATTATTCAATGGGTAGGCACTTTTTGCAGAGTCTAGTCGCGTGCAGAGCACTCAAGCCATGCGTTCGAACCGGCTCTGTATTGAGCTGAAATTATTGTATACGACGCAGCAGTAAATTGCTTATCGAGATACAAACATGATAATAAAAGTGTACACGCTTTGAAAATTATAACTAATTTCGTGGATGTAAGACACACTCGTACTTGCTAAGCACGTTATTATAACCAGAATCTTAGACTAAGGGATCTATTATTATTATTTTTTATACTTTATTGTACACCACAAATATATTATAAAAAATACAATGAGCGCATAGATAATGTCTAGGTTTTCAAAGGGTCAAAGTTTGAAAGTTTATCTTTGACTGATAAAGAAAAACATTATATCGAGATTGGTCTCGAGAGAGCTTTAGTAAAATGTTCATCGCTCATATATTAGCCCATTGGAACTAGTGGTAATAATGAACGCTTTTTCTCAAATATTGTTCAGTACCAGAAGAAGAAGTCTTTGACTCAGGGACATTTCATTCCGTAACACTTAAAATATATTATCTTCGTCTATTTGGATGTATCTCCAGATTATTTAATTGTATCACAAGTGCTGTCCTTACATAATATCTTATAACCGACCTAAATAAATAAACCTGGAGTTGGTGGTCACGACGCGGTAAAAAAATATCGTATAAAAATATTTATGGACAAGTAAATAATGACAATTCGAAACCAAGAATAAACATTATTGAGTCCATTTCGAATGAGTCTCATTATACTTAAGCCACTTGTAATTATATAATTGCAATATGTCATTAAAGGAATAAGAGCAATTAAGAGCCTACGGAGGGCTGTAAGAGATAGATATGAATTGATTAATGTTGATGATGAAAGTATCCCTTCGTATGATAAATTATTTTTGTAGATTATCACAATATAATGGATGATATTTATGTCTTCCTAAGCAAAAATTTCTCAGATTTATTGTCGAGTGGAAAATGATTCTAAAAGCCAACATATCGTAAGTGTAAAATATAAATCTTAAAAGGAAATAAACCGAACACTAAATATTATTTAAATGAAAAACCTAAATTTAACTCGTTACCGATATCAAAAACTTCATATTCTAAAATTCAATTACTAAAATATGTATATAGATTATGCTGTGTGGTTAAGGCAGTAAGAAAATAGCCACTCCCTCTCTTCCCGTGGGTGTCGTAAGAGGCGACTAAGGGATAACACATTTCCACTACCACCTTGAGACTTAAAATGCCGACCATAAATATAACCATCCAAGTGCTGGCTTTGAAATACACAGGCTGAAGACGGGCAGCAGTGTCTTCGGTGCGACAAAGCGCGGTCAGCAACCCGCCTGCCCAGCGTGGTGACTATGGGCAAAAGGGGCAATGGGTACACGCCATGTTGGTATGAACTTGAAGCAGTGGACTGTATCAGGCTGAAGTGATGATGATGATGATGAAGAGTGGATAGACCAAAATTCTAACAAATATAGACTATATTACTAATGGTATCAGACTGACTTAAGACAACCTGGATATTGAATTTTGAAAACTATGTAAATAGACACTACGAATTATAAGAGCAATATGGAGTATCAAATTTCGACCAACTTGAAATATACATATCGAGAGACAGTGCAAGAGGAATCATTTTGATCGACTAGCATACATAATAAATGTCATTATGTCTGTCCGCAACTCAGACCCCATAGTAGCGAGTTAACAAACGAACGTTATTGTCGAAAATGATTAAATTTAAACCGTAAGAGGGTTCGATAATGGCGATATTTCGGCTTTCTGAATTATGAAAATACAATCATCTTACAAATTGAGGAGTGCACGTTGGAATAATTCGATGCTTTATCGTTGTGGGGAGTCTTTTATTTTGCATGTTCGTCTTTTAATTTGTATGGTTTGTTTGGATATATTATTATGTCTACGAATTTTATTATTAAATGTGGGGTACTGCGTTTGGATGCAAATTCCTTTTGTACTACTTTGTTAATAAATTTATCTTGCGTGAGAAATGGCTGGAGAATGGATGGACTCGCTTTAAGCTTTAATTTCCCACTACATCCAATGGGTTAGTCAGGGCATGTATATTTATAGGTATATATTGATTATGAAAATATTCCGATTAGCGGGGATGAAGAATTTACTTGTTTAAGTGGACAGACTGTTATAACATAATAATATTAATACACTATATTAAAATTTAATTTTATCCTCAAAAAGAATTTGCTTCTCTTCAGCCTACCACAGTCCGCTGCTGGATATAAGCCTCCCTTAAGTGCACGCAAAGATTCTCGCTTCCCCGCGGTCGTCCTCCAACCCTCAGCAGTGATCTTACATAGTTCGTTGGTCCAGCGGGACGGAGCGAATAGTTTATAACTTGTGAACAAGCCAGCAACGAGGTAAGCATGACACTCACAAGGACAGTTTAACTGTATTTCTTAAGATCAGAAAGAAAGGTGGAATGCTATAGACGCAGAGGGAAGGGAAATGAATTGGTTCCTTAGTGCATTACTTAGTATTACTTCCGTAGTATTACTTTGTCATTATTTTTAATAGTAAAATGAATTTAACTAGATTTCAACGATTACAGTGTAATAAAAAAAAATGTATCCAAATAACACTTAATTAAAATGTTTTTGAAATTATCACAATTCGTAAAAAATAATATTAATATAATATAATAGAATACAAAATTATTGATATTTTCAAAATTAGAAAGAGACGGATAAACTCAGCATCATTTTTATTCTTCAACTTCTTGTCCGAAAAAATATCCTATTCTATAATTCTTTTATTGTGGAGAATGAGTAATTAGCAAAGAGCAGAGCTAGCGAAATTAATCCATTCCAGAAACGCAATAAGCGTTATTTTACTATGACATAAATCATTAAAATTTAGCTCTGAAAATCCGAGATTCGATAGAGAATCAGCGAAATTTGAAAACAAACGTCCAATTACGGAAATTTTTTTAATGGTTTTAAAAGCCAAATGCCGCGTCAGCACTAAGTTTCAGCTCTTTTTAAAGCGTAAAAGCGCTTCGCTAAATAAAAGACGCACTAAAAAAATACGTCGACATTCGGAGAAGGCGGTTTTAAATACACGAAACGTGGACTCTGTCTATACCAGCAGATGTTTGTGACTTTTCTTTGCTTAACCTCAACATAAATTTTGTGATTGGGACTCTTAGTGTGTATTGTTGACGTGTTAAATTAATGTAAACAATGATTAGAGTCTTTGGTAAATTTTGGAAAAAGCTAGTACGTGGTTTTTGTAATAAAAGTTACTCACATACATACATACATTTTTCGTACGAATATTTTTAGGTCGGCAAACAAGCGTACGGCTCACCTGATGGTAAGTGATTACCGTAGCCTATAAACGCCTGCAACACCAGAAGCATCGCAAGCGCGGTGACCACCCTAACCCCAATAACCCCGGAGCTCTGATAACCTTACTCATCACAGGAATACAACACTGTTTGAAAGCAGTATTATTTATCTGTGGTCCACTGTAAGGTCGAGGTAATATCTAAAAATTTCCTCCAAAGGATACATACAACATATGTAACTGATAAGCACACAACGATCTTTAAAGACAAATCTGTAGCATAAAAGTCTCCTTCTTTCTCTTTTCCTCCTTTTCTAACAATTTTCAATACTAATGATTTTAACCATTTAAAATCTGAAGCACACATTAAGTTCTTCGTTATTCCTTATTGTCGAATTTGTCTCATTTAGTAGCACTGATTACTTATTTTTTTCCAACATCTTCGACGATTCAACGAGTGCCATTCCTCTTATTAAATTCGGATACAAGGGAGAGTGGGTGGTGACGTGCGGTGGATTTTGGATATTAAGTGTCGTTCTGTTTGTGTAAAAGTATTTCGAAAGCATATTTCTTATTCATAATTGACGGGATGAAGATTTATTGAATGGAGAGATTTTTAACTTTATATTGTGCATGACAATAATATACGGTGTAAATGTTTTAACAGCAATTGTAACACGTTTTATTCATATGTGTGTTTTGATATAACTTATAATATAATTAAAAAAAAACAGTTATTTTAATAGAAGTTGCTTCCGTAAATATAATTACAAAAAAAAATTATATCTAAAAAATATATTAATCAAATAATCTCCAATAAACAAATCAAATAATATAACGATGTTTTAAATAACCAACGACTGATACACTAATAAAAAAAATTATCTATTCATTACATTTACAAATCTAAACATGTGATACACATGTTGAAAATATATTATGGATGACCGACCGTGTATTGAAAAAAGTATTGTTGTTATCAATACACAATTGACAACGATAATAGCAAAAATACATAAAATTTCCTTTTAACGAATGTTGAACCTCATTCTTTTTTAAATTGGTTTATTTAGGAAAGGTAACCCCATAAAGGGCATATTGTGATCTTTCTTTTTTTATATAACCAGATCGGCAAACAAGCGTACGGCTCATCTGATGGTAAGCGATTACCGTAGCTTATCATCATCATCATCATCATTCCAGCCTATTGCAGTCCATTGCTGGATATAGGCCTCCACAAGTTCGCGCCAAATATGGCGTGAACTTATGTGTGTTGCCCATAGTCACCACGCTGGGCAGGCGGGTTGGTGACCGCAGAGCTGGCTTTGTCGCACCGAAGACGCTGCTGGCCATCTTCGGCCTCTGTATTTCAAAGCCAGTTGGATGGTTATCATGCCATCGGTCGGCTTTTTAAGTTCCAAGGTGGTAGTGGAACTTTGTTATCCCTTAGTCGCCTCTTACGACACCCACGGGAAAAGAGGGGATGGCTATATTCTTTACTGCCGTAACCACACAACACCCGTAGCTTATAGATGTCTGCAATACCAGAAGCATCGCAAGCGCTTTTCCGGTCCTATCCCCAATATCCCCCAGGAGCTCAACAATAGTATTATTTAACTGTGGGTACTGGGTCTGTAAGGTTAGTACCTTACCCTACCTCAGTTAATTAAGCTAATAACAATTAGTTATAATCGATAATACATGGACGAACAGACAAGACAATGGGGAATGTAATTATCTATGGAATCACAACGTGCTCCTTAATCGTATGAACTGTTCTGGTACAATGGTGCGAGCAAGTCCTTTAATGCCGATGTTAAAGTTCGTTTAACTTAGGGCATATTTCTTAATTTATACAGACATTTGTTTCCTCTAGATGTGCAATCCTATTTGTTTCCTCTAGATATGCAATCCTCCCTTACATTTGAAGCACAATTGTCGACTACGATTGTTCCCAAAAACACCAAAATCAAATTACCAGCAAACCGCAGAAGAACAGGTTGACAGATTATGTATCAATCTTTCCTGTATATATTTACCTAAAACTAAACTAATATAGCGCGCTAAATATACCTACAGGAAATATCCTACTCGAAATTTGGAGTAACCCGACTGTGGAAGTGCCTCGATCTTACAAACGATAACAGCTAAGTAATACTGCTTTCAAGCATTTTTGCTCCTGTGTGAAAGTAAGGTGACTAGGGGGGGGGGGGGGGTTGAGTAGGGTCAGTAATGCGGTTGCGATGCTTCTGGTGTTGCAGGCGTCTCTAAGCTACATTAATGGCTTACCATCAGGTGAGCGTTACGCTTGTTTGCCGATAAAAAATACATAAAGAAATTAAATATAGAGAAAAAGCCAGAGACAGGCTAGACGTATACAGCCAGTTTCATTTTAGTTCAGTTAATTTATCTTGTACAATCGACAAATTGACTGGTACGGCAAATAACAGTGAAGATAAAGCGTGATTGGTTCAAGATGTACCTGTATAATGCTGCCTTGTGAATATGCAATGAAGTGCATTTGTAACGTGTGGACTTAGTCTGAGCTAAATGAGAATTAGTTGTGAGATAGCTACGATGATAGTGTAGCCTGTTTTAATTCTGGTGCTTTCTGGTGCTCAGTATCATAATTCTGTACTACCTTCCTCTGTACTCCTTACCTCTCTTATTGTACTGAAACTTCTTTGAATCCGATGTGATTTAAATATCGATGAAAAAAAGTTGGTGTGTGCTTAACCGCACGGCAGAAATAAAATTTGGCAAAAATTGGCAATCGCAATCAATTTATAATATCTTTATATTAATACGTGAATCAAAAACTATGTACCCTTTTTGACGAAAATTGCGCGGATGTAGGAGTATGAAATTTCGCACACTTATAATTTATATAGAGAAGGAGAGCAGAAGACTAATATTTTTTTTAATATATGTATGTGACACACACACACACACACACACACGCATATAAAATACTATTACTCACACATATACAATCGATTATCAAAATAAAAAATTTAAAAAAAGATTATTTCCATTATTTTTGTTTTTTTTTTAAATTTAAATTTTTAATTATGGGCGAATTTCGACCACTGGGCGACCACTACTAAAAATAACACAGCGACACAACAACGAACTGTAGAGCAGCCGACTGTATCTTTCTCGCTCGGATACACTCGGCGGTTCCGAGTTCACCCGATCGAGCATTTCACCTCAGAGCGTGACAAATCAGCCTAACTTACTACCTACGAAAAAATGTGTGTGCGATGCGCCAAGAGAAGTTTTCACTTTAAAAATGCATCATGATAAGAAAGAAATACACAAATGTATAGGAGAGAATAAGAGAATATATATATTTAAAATCGACCTAACACAAAATTGTAAGCGACGCTTTTTGCATGGCGCTTATGACCTTTTTCACGAGATCATAATAATTGTCGATAGAACAAATTGCCACTGCCTACCTTCATGCGACTTTTCAGGAGTTTCACTTCTGCTGTGTGTGAATTTCAAACACACATTTTTTTCTTTTCTTTTCTTTTCCTTATATAACCCTTGCCTTGCTTAGTTAGAATCACGTCATGATAATTATGTACATAGATTTACATACGCTAGGACGTCTGTTAACATGCGTTTGTGTATATATAAAAGTACATGTTGTACGTATGTATATGTAAGTGTTTATTAGCATATATCGATCTCTTAATGTTGACCCAAAGTAAACCTTTTATCTTAAAGTAATTAATTTAAAAATATTACTTTATTTGCAAAACTAATTTCTCTTAATCTATATTAATATTTATACAAATAAGTATATTAGTTACCTCGACCATTTAATGTATTTCAAAATTGTCTCACACCTTAATTAAGAAATTATAAATAATAAATTAATTAATTAAGTATAAATAATAAATTAATTAATTAGGAAAAAATAATAATAAATTCATTTTACAAAATAGCTTATCAGAATTGACACAAATATATATCAAAATCATAATCAATTTTCTCCATAATTTTAGAACTTGGAAACAGAGAATAATCCATTCAAATTAGTGAAGTTGTTTATATTATAAATATTAAGAAACTTATGCCTGAAACGAAGTTTCTAACTTTCGCGTCCAAAACTGCGCGTTTTGCGAAGTTTTTGATCAAAATTAATAGCGTCTTGTTAATATATTGAAATAGATAATATGAAACTATGCTAAACACGTGAATTTATTAAGAACCTTTTTAAAGTTTGAGTTTTTGTAAATATAAAAACATTGTTTGTATATTTTATAATTTAACTCATAGTCTAAATTTGTAACTTGATAAGTCCGTTGGTGTTACCCTACTTTAAGATACAGTTTTATGGTTTCGATGCTCTATGTACGTAAATATTTTGCATATTACGCTTACGTAACGCTTTCAGCCTGTAATATCCCACTGCTGGGCATAGGCCTCTTTCCCCATGTAGAAGAAGGATTTTGAATATAAACACTGACATTTAGTTAATTACATACATATTAACATAATTTAAAATATCAAAATAAATTATCCTAAAAGTAATGCAATTAAATAATCGCTTAAGATTTTTACTAGTTGATATTTGTTTAATAATAGTAAATAATTTTGGATGTTCCGACACCAGAATGAGTAGAATTTGTCAACATAGTACCAGAAATACAGAAGTCGGTAAGAGTCTAAATCTGCTAGTTGAAGCAGTATAAAACCAAGATATTTGTAGGAAAATTCAAGTGTGATATACGTATATTTGACTGTGTATTTTATGAGTGTATCAAACATGACAAAGGTATGTTCCATAACAGAAATTTTCAATTCAGAGAGATGAAAAAGGATTTGTTTATTTAAAACAGAATTTCCTCAACGGCTTTGTTCTTATTGAGAAAAGTAATTTTGGAGTTTTTAATCCTTAAGAATCGATTTTCATATATGCCCCCGGTACCACAAAAATATGAGGAGACAAATCTACTGAACGAATGTCTTCGCTACGTTTTTTGTAACGCCATCTATCGGAATCCACTAGATGGCGTTATTTACCATTTGATATGGTATTAATCTTTTTCTTAGACTAGTAAGCCTTTTTGTGCCTATTTAGACAGTTGATGTGAAGGAGTAAACTACGGTCATGCGTTGAAGCACACACTTTTTTACGTCATTGTTATTATAACGTGACATATGTACAAGAAAACAATCGAATAAGAAATCTGATATATTTTTTTTGTCAATTAAATTCTGTCAATTAATACTTAAATATGTTATTTTCTATGAAAGGACACTTCAACATAAGACTTGATATTGGTTGGCATACGATGGACGTTACACCGTTCGGTTATTGCACTAGCTGTTACAGATCTGATTCTCAATCACGTCAGAATTATTTTATAATTTTTTTTTTATGTCACTAGGTCGGCAAACAAGCGTACGGCTCACCTGATGGTAAGCGATTACCGTAGCTTATAGACGGCTGCAATACCAGAAGCATCGCAAGCGCGTTGCTGACCCAATCCCCAATCCCCCCAGGAGCTCTGATCACCTTACTCACCAACAGGAACACAATACTGCTTGAAAACAGTATTATTTTGCTGTGATCTTCTGTAAGGTCGAGGTACTACCCCAGTCGGGCTGCTCCATATTTTGAGCAGGAAATTCCTGCTGTGCCCTACCTCAGTAATCAGGAGATTTGTATAAACAATACAGATTTCTGTCATAGTTCGAGCGTTAATATCTGGAGTTGTATGTATTTTCGTATCAAAACAGCATATCACCCTGCTGAGACTGATTATTTTAAAAGTTACAAAATTCGTATAAATACTATTCGTATAATTTATACAAAATTCTATTGAACTAAGTAAATGACACTTTCAAAATCTTCACAAAGCCGCGTACGCTCGTCGAGTCCTAGACAAATTAACAAACATTCGTTAAACGTTTTCTTAACGCCTTTAACACGTTCACTGTCGAGATCTTTTGAAATTTCAATACGAAATAAATAAGTAAAATTATACGTCTCGGATAAATTGAATGTTTTGTGTAAATTGCTTTTTAGATTAATATATTATTTATAGCCTTTATTCATTGTTACATTTAAAACCTCTATCCTTATATTATAAAACTGAAATGTCTATTAGCTTATTTGTTTAAGCCCAATAATAATATCAAACGACTGCGATGAATTGAACGATTATTATTGTGTCGGATAGCCCGTTTAGCGAGAAAGGCTAAAGGCTATTTTTTTCGCACCGCAAAGCACAGCTAGTTACACTAACAGGTAATAACTACTTACATGAAAAATTTTTGGTTATGTTGAATTGAACGACTAGTCAGTATTGTTTTGTAGTTTCGTTCAAAATCAATTTGTTTTTTTTTTTTTTTTTATTAATTGAAGTATCCCTCAACGAATGCATTTTATTTCATAATTCGAACAATCAACTAAAATATTAGTGCCATACAATAATTTACAGAGCCTTTTTCGTTTTAAATCTACTGATCCAAACAATTCTCAAATTTAACGTAATATCATACAAGAATATACATTAATTTCACATTTTTTTTCTACTAAAAAGATAGCCAATTACCACCAAATGGGCCGTATACTCGTTTGTTGACCTAGTCGTATAAAAACAAGTTAAAAACAAGCGTACAGCTCACCTAATGGCGAATAAGCAATTACCCTAGCGTAACCGCGTACCGAGCCTAGTCCTGACCCTCGCCAGGAGTTTCAGCCAGTTTAATCACCACAGGATCAACACTACCCAAAAGCATTATTTAGCTGTGATCTTCTGTATAGTCGACGCTCTCCCCAAACGGGCTGTTCAATATTATGAGCAGGATATGTCCTGCTGTACCCTACCTCAATGGAAACTGAATGAACAACATCTGGTATATTTCTATAAAATAATTATGAAACGTTTTCCATTCGCTAATGATGGCGATCGCAAATATCTGCCCGTTTTCCTGCTTGTCGGTACCCTTATTAAATACAAATTAGTAATGTCGTTAGATCGTGTTACTAATGCATTTCGTGGGTACTTTGACCAAGTATTATAAAGCTGCATATACATATGCAAGGCTATAGTCATTAAATATTTAAATATGGTCTTTGTTTTTTTAATAAATAGCACATTTTATAATTTCTGCATAGTTTTTATCACGAGTAGTACGACTAAATAAAATTAAAATTCATACAAACAATTACACAGAAAAAAATAAAACACGTACACAAACACGTATTTATTGGTAATTTTTTTTTAACGTTGTACCCAGTAGGTCGTTGACGCCCACACAAAAATTAGGTAAATTTTGCAGACTATGTACTAGGGGTGCAGAAGTCGTTAAGAGTCGAGATTTAATCAGCAGCATGTAGGGTAATCCATGTATAACAAACTGTTTTTAAATATGACTTGGGTTATTTAATAAAACACTTTTTTTACACAGGACTCAGTCCTCCCGTGACCATGGTTGCTGTAAAGTATCCGAAACGTCGGGAATCCAAAGTTAACAATAAACCGCGATAAAATCCGAAAAAAGTGTTTTATTAAATGAGTAAAATTCGCGTAAACATTAGAAAACAATATGACTTGGGTTGTCTATACGGTCCTCCGACACGGTCGGTCGGAGACGCAGGTTCAAACCCCGCTGGCGCGGTCTATTTTTGATATGATACTCAAAAATGTTTAGAATTCCTAATGTGTGGGTAACACAAAAATAAAATCGTAGATATGACTTGTGTTTATAACAGACAAAGACAATACAACCTGTTAAAAATACACATACACATTGCATACCGAGAACGTATTACATAGTTTACATTGAATGTGTAGCCCCACCACGACTGCTTACATTAAGATCAATAGCTGGCCAGCGCAAATAAATAGCAGTCCGTCTCGCCTCAGCGGACTCGTGATCAATCACGTGGCCATTAAATTGTAATCACCTGATCAAATAATTCACCTAGACTTTTACAAGCACTAATTTGACGGGCTTGATTACGTACGCTTTAAAATCACCTTACATTAGTTGGTTTAGTTGCACACAGTAACGTTGTACTTATGAATTCCGGTTTAAAAATTAACGAAGTCATTTATTGATATGTTATATTTTTGGTAACTTACAGTTAATAATCCAAATCAACTTTAAATGCAAGTTTGTAAAATCGACGATAGACGTAATATGTACTACCAGTATACTGTATATTGCGACGCGGTGCGAAGCGATACGATTTGATTTTATATAGAAAATGTTTCATGTACGCCAGTAAATTATATGTAAAAAAATATTAGAAAGTCCGAAAGTTAGAATACACTTCGATTAAAAAATCACAACACTAAAACACGCAGTTCTTATAACAGTTAACCCCAAGTATAATCTTAATGTTTTATATAAAATTCTCGTGTCACAATGTTAGTTAAAATACTCCTTCGAAACGGCTAGACCGAGTTTTATGGAATTTTTGTGCATATCGGGTAGGTCTGAGAATCGGCTAACATCTATTTTTCATACCCCTAAATTATGAGAGGGAAGGATTAAGGGGGTTAATAACATATATGGTAAAACAACTTTTGCGTGGTCAGCTAATAAGTATATAGAATTATCTTAGTTAAATAAATGCCAAGTTTTTTGGAAATAACTTAAAACCTATTCAATAGTCAAAAATAAAAATTCATTTTATTCAAATAGGCTTTAAAATTATTTTCGAATCGTCATTTTTCAAATTAAAATTATAAAGTGCTTATTATTTTTAAATGAAAAGCTGAAACTGATTCGGAACGTAGATTCTGCAGAGAAGAATCGACAAGAAACTCCGCAGTTACTCTTTTGAAAATAATATATAAACTGTGTTTTAGTACAAAATTACAGCGTCACTAAGTCCACACATCTTTATCAACTATGTAATCCTGCACCAAATAATACACTTTATCTAATTTTTTTTAAATAAATACTTTAAATTTAGAATTTCCATTTTTACTTCCTTAAAAGGATGTACCAACAACGGTTTCATACTATGTAAAGGTTTTTCTAAGGAAATTATTATTATATTTTTTTCATCAATTCATTTTAAGAAAGTCTCACTACAAAATCTCAATTATAACAAAACAAAAATTACAGTTGCTAATAAAATATAATAACATGACAATAAATAATACACCGTTAAAATGCTCAACGGTATTCGAACAAGGCTCTCCTTTTGCCGCTTGTTCTTATCTACCCTCCCTTGGGGACTAAACGATTTGCAAAACATTTGTTCAAACATGATTTTAGGATGTTATTTTTGTTTTGTAATAATATATATATATGTTTGTTTTATATCATATACACGTCAAGTTTTTTTTAAATGGGATATTAATATAAAAAAGGTAGTTGGTGTTGTATGTAGAGTGCGTGAGTGATGTCAAAAGTTAACTTTAAAATAAACTTACTTTTATTTCCAAAACAATTTAATATTAATTAGACGTAAGATAATTGTGTTTGCTCGCAAAAAAAAGAAAACCAACTTCAATTACATCGACAAGTAATACAACGTGGGTAGACGAAAAAATAGTCAAGTAACTACGCGTTATCAAAGATTACTCCAAAAGTAGTCATCAGATCTTGATCAAATTTAAATGTGACTATAAAACAAGCATTCGTTTTCGATTAAAGTAAGAACCATCAAAATCGATAAATCATGTCAAAAGTTATGAGGTATAATACAACGTAGGTCGACGAAAAAACGTCAAGTAAATACGCATTATGAGATATAACTCTAAAAGTACTTATCAGATCTCAATTAAATTTAAATGAGGTCAAATGACAAGCAGAACCTTTCAAATAAAATAAAATTCATCGAAATCGGTTCAGCCAGTCAAAAGTTCTGACATATTTTTTAAAAAACGCAATTGTAACCGCTAGGGGCGGTCACACGCGACGATGGGTATGTTGAGGGGGGGCGCTTACCTGCGGTGATAGATATGGTGGACTTACTTGGGATGCAGATGAGCTAATGGTACAGCGGCCACTTGCACTCGATGGAGCTGAGCGGCTGATATGCTCCTCGGCTGATATGCCTTCGCACGTACAACGAGAGGCTTGTGAGTACACACTGTTTTCACTGTCAATTGAATGTTTAATTGTTTATAACCTTATTAGGCACCGGCCGGCAATATATTCACAATAAAACACAAGTAACACACAATCAGAACGAACTGAAGGTCGTGGGCGCGCAACGAACACAGACTGCCCACGCGTCGCGTCTTGTTGCGAACAGGGCGGCGCCCGGCGGCGCTCGCGTCGAATCAATGAGCAAGTGAGTGAGCGAATTAACGAGTCAATCGTCGCGCCTAAGTGTTTTTTTTTAATAATCTTTATTTTTTTATAGAGGGTTTGTTCACAGGTTGAACATGTCACCCTCATTTTTACACATTAAATCTTACACACGACGCTTAAGATATATTTGTACAATTTTATACATTTTTTTTTGCTTCTTCATCATTACAGCCTTTACAGTCCACTACTGGACGTAGGCCTCCAGAAGTTTACGCCAAAAATAGCGTGAATTCATCTGTTTTGCCCATAGTCACCACGCTGGGCAAGCGGGTTGGTGACCGCAGGCCTGGCTTTGTCGCACCGAAGACGCTGCTGCCCGTCTTCGGCCTGTATATTTCAAAGCCAGCAGTTGGATGGTTATCCCGCCATCAGTCGGCTTTTCAAGTTCCAAGGTGGTAACGGAACTATGTTATCCCTTAGTCGCCTCTTACGACACCCACGGAAAGAGAGGGGGTTCGCTTCTTTTTTATTTCTTCGCTAAGAGGAAAAAGCAAGGATAGTATTACTAACCCCTATGTTACTACCTATAACATCGTGTTCTGTATAAAAAACGTCTCTTTCGGCTTCAATCTGGACACATTCAGTCAAAATGTGATGGACATCTTCTGTTATTTTGCACTCCGTGCAATTTGGTGAAGTTACTTTTCCCATAAGAAAAGCAAATGCATTGAGGGGAATGTGTCCGGATCGAAGTCTGAAGGCAATAACAAGATCAGACCTCATCTTTGCACCATCAAACCATGAGCGAGAAATATACTAGGTTGGATAGCCTAAGTGTTGTTTAAATTAATTATTAGGTATTGCGAAAAGAAATATATGTACAGACAAATCGTACCCACAAATCACCAGAACGATTGTAATAAAATACAATCAAAAGTTTGTACAATCAAATATCACTCTTATATCATTGTTACATCACTAAAACGGTTGTAAAACTCGGGTGAAAACGAGCTCGTGAATAAATCTCCAACCGCCAATAACCTGTAATAGCCTTAGAGAGGTATTAACACATACGTGACGCTACCGAGCGGTGATTAAGACGAAAGTTCAACAAACATTAGTGAAGGACGCGGGGTCAAACATTATTCTTGTTTAGGGTCTTATTTATAGACTAGTCGTCCCACGCGGTTTCAGTTTACAATCTTGACATGTAAGTTAGGTTTACATTTATTGTTACTCTTAGACTTGTATGAGTTTTACTCTTAGACTTGTATAAGTGATCTAAGTTGTTTGAAGGAATTGGTGCTTAAACAGTTATTAATTTTTTCAATCAATAATATATCCACAATCCCTTTAAGCAGTGCCATAATTATGTTTGCTTGGAAACGAAAAAAAGACGACTTTAATTACATCGGCCAGTAACACAATGTGGGTAGACGAAAAAATAAATTGTGAAGTACGTAATACGCATTATTAGATGTATCTCAAAAACTCATAAAATCTCAATCAAATTGAAATGGAAACCCGTGAGAAGCACCAGTTTTTGATTTAAAAAAGAACCATCAAATTGGTCGACCCAGTTAAAAGTTATGAGGTGGTGAGTGAGAGGACACATAAAAAATACAGTCGAATTGAGAACCTCCTCTTTTTTGTAATCGGTTAAAAATAGCGTAAATGATGATAACCAGTGTCACAAACAGCGAAGAAGATACGAATTTTTTTTTATACTCGGCAAACAAGCGTACTGCTCACCTGATGGTAAGCGATTACCGCTGCTTATAGCCGCCTGCAACACCAGAAGCATTTCAAGCGCGTTGCTGATTTTACTCATCCTCCTCTTCAAGAGCTCTGATCACCTTATTCACCACAGGAACACAACACTGCTTGAAAGCAATATTATTTAGCTGTGATCTGCTGTAATATCGAGATACTTTCCCAGTTGGGCTGCTCCAAATTTTTAGCAGAGTATTTCTCCTGGGCCCTCAGTTGTTCAGTGCGAGCCTATGATGTTTAATATTAATAAACAATACTATAATTAGGTTTTACAACATAGATTACCGCGTCTATTGGTAATTCATTCATCTGAATGGTTGATGGGTTTCAATATTTTCCAAAATCTTACAATATTTTTTCAATATCATTACAATGAAACGAAATAAATTACAACATAAATAGAATTCAACATATGGTTAAAAAAATGTAATGAGATGTCATATCCTTGTAGCGCTTTTCGGAATTAAGAATTTTATTACAGATAAGCCGTATGTTAATATAAAAAAACGGTCACCAACCCGCCTGCCCAGCGACTATGGGCAAAACACTCGAGTTCACGTTATTTTTGGCGTAAACTTGTGGAGGCCTATGTCCAGCAGTGGACTGTATAGGCTGTAATGATAATATAAAAAAGCCGTTTAAGCATATTTTTGCATCATTTTCCTATCAGATATTTTTTTGTAGCCGAGGTTTACAATAAAGCAACGTCTACACTACAGTACACTCACACGTGTCTAAGTGTTAGTACGCCATTTATCTCGGTCGCCACTAAATTAATTCGTAATGACTAATGAATTAAGCCATAACGGATAATTATTAGTGATTGGCTCTGATTCACGCGCATTAATTTAACACGAATTACGTTTTGATTTGTAATGCCTAGTTTCGATTATATCGAATAAACGATTTAGTGTTGCAATATCGATTTTAGTAATTGATCGATTTGATTTTTTCCGAAATATGTATGTATGTATGTTCGATCATATAGTTTTCCTTCATCTTGCCTGAAATAGATTTAAATATAAAAAACCGTGTGATGTCGTGGGGCACCAGATAGGAACGAAGTTCCTTATTATGAAATATCAATTTTAAGTTTAATTCGAGGTATAAGGAAAATAATGTTTCGGGCATACTTACATTTTTTTATTATGGTTTTTATCGATAAAAATTAAAAAAAAAAACTTCTTTACGAAATTATCTTAACACCTTTATTTTATTTACAATGATTTATAAAAATATGGAATAATTATCGAATGATCTATATCTATACATATAATAAAATGGTAGGAAAGTCAAAACTGTACATTGAATATTTTTTTAAAGAATAATTGGGGTGTGATCAACAATCGATACCGAAGCTAAAAATATACTTTTTAGAATTTTTGTCTGTTTGTCTGTATGTATGTCCAGGATACACTCAAAAAGTACTGCATGGATTTACTTCAAATTTGGCACGAACATTATTAAGAAGTCGGGTCAACATATAGGCTACAAATTATCACGCTATCACCTACGGGGAATGAGCAGTGAACCTTTATTTCTTCAACGCATTCTGTAACAACGTGTAATCTAACGAAGCATATTTGAATGTTGTTATTATGTTAATAACCATGCTATAAGCTAACTTCACACTATAAATAAAGACATCCTGTAGTATATTTAGTATCAGCATTGCACCCGTGCGAAGCCGAGGCGGGTCGCTAGTATTATAATAATAGCAAACTGCAATAATAATTACAGTCATCACGTAGACTATACATTAGACACTGTATAGCCATTATACAAACGTACGTTTTGTGCCAGCTAGGGTACCCTATAAGGTACGCGGTAGTCCGAACCGGCCCATAAGGAACTTCGTTCCAAAAATTTTAACAACTGAATTAGCAATTACTAGCCCTGAACTCAGTTCATATGAAAGCGCTACATATGTTCTGTCTACTGTATTATATCCGTTCATGTTGTTATTGGTCATTACTGTTTACTAGACAAACAAATTGAGCGACTACTCAAGTACAATTTCATCGACGCATTATAATACAATGATATTCAAAGCCACTCTATTGAGATGCTCACCAAATAGTCTTAGGCTTAACTCTGTAAGCGCTGAGCAAAGACAAGGAGCCAATCGTTAGGCCGTTCATACACCGAAAGACGTCACGAAGAAGGGCAAACTCAAATATTGACAAAGCTCTCTGCTATGTGAATTGGGACTCACGCCCGACCAGCGCTAGTATTTTCACAATAAACACCGGTATATTTGGTAGGGAAATGGCCCGGTTTATCTACTCAGTTGACTTTGCCAAGTGGAATCGTATTTTTATGTCGCCAATTTGTTGAGTATTTCGAATATGAGGGTATGAATTTGTGAATACAATGGAAATGCATTGTTTATTTTGTTTGGGACACGTATAAAAATAGTATTTTACTGTATTTTTTTTGATTAACAATACAGAAATTAATATGTTATCTAGCTTTGTTAATGTTTCAAATTTGGAAACAACGTACTTATTAATTATAGCCATTGTCATTAAACATATAATAATAAAAATTTATTTTCTTAATTTGAAATATACAAATATTAAAATTAAATGTTAAATACACATTTTTTTTTCTTTGTACAATAAAAGTCTAAGCACGAGTACTAACTTAAAGTAACTTGTAAGTCAATAATAAATAAATAAACCCTTCACACTCAACGGCCCAATTAGGATATTCTCCTGTGTCAGGGGTCCGGAAACACACAAAATACACAAGCACAAACGCCCATGCTACGACAAACATCTGTATGACCAATACAAATATTTGTAGTGAGCGAGGATCGAACTCGCGACCGGTATTGCAACAGCCAGTGCTGTGACCGCTGCGCCAACGCGTAGTCATTTGTTTATTATATTTGTGTAAAAAGGCTATTAAAAAATATACTCTATGAGAACATATATATGTATGTATAAATACAATATATTAATGGTCGTAAGTATTAGTAAAAATTAACTACAATACAATTTTATATACATAAATATATGACCATACCATTTTAAAAATGTTAAGCTAAGCCAAATGTAAAACAAAATCTAAATGTTCATTTTCCATGATACATTTATTTTTAAACACATAATCTAAAGAAATCACACGAATAAATAAACACGAATATCACCCACAAAGCATAATTAAACCGCCCGACATCCTATTTAGAAACCCTAAAAACGTTTCAGCCGTGGAACAATATATTTGTCGGTAGTGAATAGTGACGTCACTTCACGTCCTCAAGCGCACCTGGTACAATCAGTCCCCTGTCAGAATGAAGCGGGTTAAGTTAGCGATACGTAAATAAAAGATGAAATCTGGAGTGCAGGCAATTACTCTGTTTACTATACACACTACTTTTTACCAAACGGACTTTTCTTTTTCTTTTTTCTTTTCTGTCTGGCCGCGGGCTAAATCCCAAAGTGTATTAGCCACTAAATATTTTTAACGGACATTGGAGTTTTATAGAATAAAACGTCGTTATTTCTAGATGCTTACTTTACTTTAAGAATTGATTTTTATATAAGGACCCGGTATTAAAAAAAATTGAAGTGTAAAATCTACTGAATTAATGTCTTCGTTACGTTTTTTAACGCCATCTATCGGAACTCTATTAAGTTCAGATAGATGGCGCTTTTTGATTCGTTTATTTACCATTTGATATGATATTAATCTTTTCCTTAGACTAAGTAAGCTCTTTTTGTGCCTATTTACACAGTCGATCTGAAGGAGTAAGCTCCAGTCGTGCAATGGAGCTGACACAGACACATTTTTTATTACTTTTGAATAGAAAAGTGGATCTCAACTGGAATGTTCATTATCTTTACATTTAGACTGGAACTAAGACCTCTGAATTTTCATACACTTAATTTGTTTAATTTTTTTATCACTCGCTCTAATAAATAATATATTGTTCATCATATGTACCGTGTAAAACTTGTACTATTGGACATGTCAACACGGTTATAAATTCACAATTTTTTATCTATACAAATAAATAAAATTGGAGTGTCTGTTTGTAATATTGAAATAACTGCTTTTTACTAAATGCATGTGGATATATACACGGTACATATACCAAAATAACATTGTTTGCAATTTTTGTCTGTCTGTCTGTCTGTTTGTCTGTTTGTTCCGGCTAATCTCTGAAACGGCTGAACCGATTTTGACGGGACTTTGACTGGCAGATAGCTGATGTAATAAGGAGTAACTTAGGCTAGTTTTATTTTAGAAATTTATTTATTTTATAACTCCGCGAACTAAAAAATAACTGTATAGTTGATTTCCACGCGAACGAAGTCGCGGACACAGCTACTATATTAATAAAGTACAAAAAGTTTAAATAACGCAGTGATTGTTATTTAAAACTTATTATTACAAATATACCACTTTCCCAATTTCAATAATAAGTTTCCTTTTTATGTCTGGGTTGTCTGGACGAAATGGCTAATTAGCAATAGGTCCGTCCATTGTAAGTCTGTAACTATCTTTATACTTTATTTGTAATGTATTTGTGGTGTACAATAAATATTAAAATAAATAAATAAATATTATATAAAACCTAGAGCTAATTCTAATGCGCAGTTATGTTATTCTATTTTTAAAAAAAATATCATAATCTCATGTTTATGTTATGTAATTCTGAAAAAATCGAAACCACAATAATTTGTACGTACATTATATAATCAAGATTGACGAAAAACATATCCTTTATAACGCTTTCTAATACCAACTTTGATGGTATTATATGGTTCATAACTGCCACTTACTAACTATCGCAACTTGAAATTAACTTAGTAATCTAACATAAAATAAATTTATGGACTATCAAAGTCGAGTTGGGCAATACCTAGTAGCGTGCTGCGGGGTCGTTAATATTGGAAGTACCGTTTGATATTAACATAAAACTTTGTATTACAATAGGGTACAAATGACCAGGCGTCGTTTGAGGGTTAAATTTGATTTCGAATTAATACATTTTTTGTCGGCTATAAATCTTTTTATTGGGTCCTGTTTATTATGGTATATATATATAAGTAACAAAATTAATAAAAATCATCCTTAGTCTTTTTTAACCGACTTCCAAAAAAGGAGGAGGTTTTCAATTCGATTGTACTTTTTTATGTATGTTACTTCAGAACTTTTGACTGAGTGAACCGATTTCGACATATTTTTTTTTTAATTGAAAGAAGATGTGTATCATTTGATCCCATTTAAATTTATTTGTGATCTAAGAACTATTTATCGAGTTATATCTAATAATGCGTTTTTACTTGACTATTTTTTCGTCAACCTACGTTGTATTATACCGCGTAACATTTCACTGACTGTGCCGATTTTGGTGATTTTTAATTTAATCGAAATCTTATGTTTATCGTGTGGTCAAATTTAAATTTTATCGAGATTTGATAAGAACTTGTTGAGTTATCTTTGATAACGCGTATTTACTCGACTATTTTTTCATCTACCTACGTTGTATCACTTGTCGATGTAATTGAAGTCGGGTTTGTTGGTTGTTTGACAAATTTTGATAGTAATATTATGAAGCACTATCTTATAACTAACAGATTAAATTGATCTATTTAAAGCGGATTAGTCATTAAAATCTCAAAATGCACACACACATAAAATCTCAAAATACTCCTTGCATATATAAAAATACAAAATGAAAATTCAAAAAACATCATAAAATAACCAAAGCACACTGTGTCTACGTCACTGCAGACAGAATCGGCAGGTCCTGTGCGGAACTTATTAATGATATTATAATGCCCATTGTGGAAGTCTTGTCTTTGTTATCTTTCGAGCTGAGCGCATGCATTATACAGTCTTCAGGTGGGGAGCATCCACGCGTGAGATTCAGATACGGCAGTAATATTTCAGAAGCGCCCAAAATACTTTAGATTTTCAATTTCGTTAGAGTTCAAGTAAAACTTGGCTCGGAACTGACTTTGATTGGTTCGTATTCATTCAACAATAAAATATGATTAGTGAAATACATTTTGAATTTTACAATTGATGATATATAAACTGAAGAATTGGCAAATTAGGGTAGTAACAGAAATTTTACGATTGCAACAATCATTGATTTGAATCATTGAATTGATTCAACTCTTTTGAGTTAATGAATTGTAAAATGAAATAAACAAAAAAAAAAAAACTCAAAACACAAGTTATAGTAAATTTAAAAAAAAAGGTCAAAGAAAAAGTTCTAATAATACTCGATGACCAAAACCGTATAAACGCTTTTTGAAGGTACAATTTCCAAATATGAATGTTATATACTACGGAGATTCTTATTAGGTCACGCACACGACTTCCATAAAAATCGTGAAAAAACTCATATTGGTAACCGTTATACATTTGTTTAAATGTGGGTTTGGGTAACTTCGATCTTTATTTAAAGATATTTGAACATATTCTAAAGTCTCGTGATAAAATGTTGGAAAAAATATGTAAAAATCCAGTTATTGGTAAGAACTAGCCTATTGTTTGCCCACTTTCAGGAATATATAAGAGATTATGTTATTAGATTAAGCATTATTGGAAAAAATCCATGAAATCCATTTTGATTTTTTTCAGAATGAGAATTAAAATCAGATAGAATTATTTATAAATATATAAATACTATAAAAAAAAATCATCATTGCTAATCTACACTTGATCTGATATCTTCAGCAGCTTTCGATTATAATATTGAAGGTCTAGAAATACACATTGTGTGTATTTTATCGTACCCTCTTGTTTAAATTCATTCCTTCGAACCCTATTAAATGGGACCTCGCTTGAGACAAAGTCCCTCATGAAGAGGTTTCGCGACTAAAGGCATGTTTGCGCTTAGAACAATTTATGTGTACATTGATTTTACACCCTTTTAGCTTTATTACACGAGCTTTTGCTCATTGCAGTGTTTTGTGTATTTTTTAACCGACTTCAAAAAAAAAGGAGGTTACTCATTTCGACCGTATACATATATTTTTTGTGTATGTTCGAGGATAAATTCGTCGCTTATGAACCGATTTTGATCATTCTTTTTTTGTTGGAAAGAAGATATCCCAAAGCTCGTTCCATGATAAGGAAACTAGGATCTGATGATGGAATCTCAGAGAAATCGAGGGGACCCCTCGAAAATCGTAGTGACTATTAGTGCGTTTGTAAATTTTATTCGTCTACTTACGTTGTATAATATAATATATATAATTATCGATATAATTGAAGTCGGTTTTTTTTTTTCGTTTGCGAGCAAACACAATTATATAAGAATGATGAATGAAAATTGTATTAAAAATATATACAAATAAATTTTAAATTTTAATATCATTGAGATATATATAAAATATTTTCATTTATTTGATTGATACACTAAAAAATTACTTTGCACATACACACATGTATTTTAATTTGAAAACAGAATTAGTAAAAATTTGTAAGTTAAATATAATTTATTTAATTAGTCAACTACAAAATATAGTTAATTAATATTTAAAAGATAATTTTAAGGAAACATTCTATTTAACGATATAATATAATTGACCTTACAAAACACTAAACTGAAATTGACTTCCAACCTATAGTTTTTTTGTTTTTTTTTTTTTTGTTATTTATTCCCATTTTACGAGTTTCCTATGTTACGAGTATACTCGTCAACAAATTAATAAAAAAATATAATCTTTTAACATTATTTTGATTTATAAAATGATTGAACGAAAACATATTTTAATTCCAATGTTCACCTTCCGTGCAAAATTCCTAAAATTTCTCAATAACTCTGTACATCTAATATACTTAAATCAGTCAATCAGGATACATTATTTTATTTATGTTTATTTCATCGTATAATAGCAAGGTTTAACGCCATAGTTTTGTCTAAATTAATCGTTTAGCTCAAGTACACAAATTACAATCTTTTGAAGTACTAACCTTTGAGCCACGTCGATAATCCAGTCCTCATTGCGTCATAAATAAACATAATCCCTTTAACGGAACGGCCACTAGAAGTGAGACGATTTGCGTAAGATCTCCGTCATGAATATTAAACAATATAATAACAGCGTTGATTATTGTCTGAGCGTTTAAACACGGGAAATTGAGGCGTGACGTCACTACCAATAAACAGGACGGGACCAAAAGTCTTTCTTATTAAGAACTTGAATGAGATTTTTTTCTAGTGAGTACCGCGAAGAATTCTAATCGACAACATGGACACGCTCATAAAACTTCGTCGGAGCTTGCGACTTTATTTTGTTCAGTTTTATTTCATTTTATCGTAACTCGCCAACCTCCTTTAACAGAATGGAATGTGCATTTTAAAAAACTTGTAAACGACTATAAAAATTAATTGCCATTTTAATAAATTTAAAATCTTCAATACCTAATAAATCGAAGCCTCAGTATTTACTTTAGAATTAGTATAAGACTGAAACAGTCTGAAAATAGTTTAATCTCAAGTAAAAATGTTGGAAATTACTCAGCTATGCTGATCTACTATAGATTGGCAGACGATGCTACTCACAAGATTTAATGACTTTAACATTTAATAATAACTTAGTACACGAAACATTCAGCGCTGCCATTCTGGATTTGAATTGACGATTGTCTACTGCCTACGTGACCTTCCACTACACTATTTCAGCTCATAATAATTCAATATATTCAAGAACAATAACGGCGTAACGAAAAATCCATAGGTCGCTGGTTCATATCCGGCTCGAAGGACCAAAAAAATATTGTACGGAACTGTTTGTATACGTACAATAATATAGGAGGAGTTAAAGTGCGAAATGACTTTACTCGACGAGTGCTGTTTTTACACTAGTTTATTCATGTTAATACACAATGTATGTTAAACGCTTAGTAGACAAAATAACATAAAAATATATATTGAAACAAATTGAATGTACAGAGTATGTATGTATATACGCTGTACATATTTACTACTTACTTACAGTTAAATTTCAAAGTGCAACGACCTCCCATTTAAAGTTAAGCGCCTAACTCATAGCGACGATTTCGTGGCGATGAAAATCATATTTCCACCTACGGTATAATAAAAACGTAATATTCTTGACCCTTTCGAAAATATTTCACGATATTATTCAAGCCACACAATGGCTATGGCATGAAAGGCCATATTTCAAACGCCTGTGTAACGTGAAATCGATTTAAATTCCAAAGTTCTCCACAGTGAGGCCATAGGCAACCGCCGAAAAGTGCAGCCGTCAGCCCTCCGTATTAGCGCTAACGAAGCGAAGGGGCGCTGTCCCTGTCCCTCCTCAGTCCAGCGAGCTGCAATAAGAGGATTCTACACCCTACTCCATGTGTGGCCTAAGTAATAAGGATCCAGATAGAGTAAGACTCGGAGTTATCTTAATAGCATAAAAGATATGGAAATAAAATTGACACAATTTCAACTACAACAGCATAGTAAAAATTCTGATGTTTTATAAATACTTTTTTCTTGTTTCTATTTTTAAACTAATAGTAATTATTCATTAATAAAGATACAGTTTAGTGTGCCAGTATTAATTTCAGTAAAAAAGGTTAATTTACTACGACCTTCATGACAATAATATAAATTCAATGGATTTCTTTAAACATCTCAGTTAGTGGGAAAAAAATGCGGAGTAATTCAAGACAAATGAACGAAAAACGTCAAGGTTAAGCTATTGCCCTCAGTCATGACGAAACGTGGAATTGTAACGAGCCTTCTGGAATGTTCGAAAACTTTTGAGAATTTATTTCGGATTGCGTCACATTCACATAATTTTTAAACTTAAATTGAGTTCACCGTTCTTATCCACCCGTACATCCACGCTACCTTTTGTAATTTAAACCGTACTGTTTAAAAGGAAATTGCATTAAATTATAAGTCGACAAGCAATCGCGTTTTGTTTCCTGGTTGTTGAATTCAACGGTTTGAATAAATCTCGCTTCTTAATTAGTGAAATTTCGTACGTAACTCCGATAGATGGCGGATGTCAGCTGTCTCTAAGCCTTGGCATTAAATTGACTGTGCTCCTCATTTTGCCGCCTATTACTCGATTCTTTGGTAGTAAGACGTGAAGGGTGACGGAAAATATCTTAATAATATTAAAATTTATCACTTGAACAATTTCTTTTCATCGCTACCTTCCTGCGCTTAGATTTTACTTAACGTTTTAACCTTATCGAATTTAATATGCTTGTATCTTAAAGCCAAATGGCTCAAATATCTATACGATTTGAATTTTTTTATGTATTTTTTAATTTTATTGCACGCATAAGAATTTTTTTTTACAGTTACCTTAAATTTTATTTGTCTGTTGTGCTGGTATTATTTAGTCATCATATGTGTAGATGCAACCTCCTTTAAATGTCTACTCTCATTTTACACAAACGTCAAAGTACATGGCGAACATTATGAAAATGATGCAGACGATAACATTTTAAATTATTTTAGTAATTATGATTATTTTCTGAAGTGTATTTATTGTACTGTCTATAAATACAGTGCAGCGATTACTGTAATAGCCACTTCATCAGAACATCGTCCTGCTGCCTGAAAATATACGGACGCTAGAAAATGTCAAACAATTCTGATGATAGTTGAAAGACTTTATATATTTATTTTATTCTTGAAGTAAAGCTTCTTCACGCATGCTTGACTTGGGGAGTAAGCTGTTGAATGCGTATCGAGAGCGTTACGAAAAGTGTGAACTGATGAGACGAACGGATCAAGAGAGAGAGGTGCGAGCACACATTTTCTTTGTCTCTTTCTCTTATAACCAATTACGTTTCGTATATCTAAGACACAGTGCAGGCCTATTGCTAAAGAAGTTTTACTTCAGTTGTGTGGTCTAAAGTACACCATTTTTTTTTCCAGAACTCTGGTCAATTCTTCTCTCCAAATGATAAATTGTTTTTATTTTTATCGAAAGGCGACGTATCGTGTCATGGTTGTACCCATAACATAGTGATGTAATCTTCCTTGCGCTGACTGAGCAAAAATTTTCATTGTTTATCGCCTTTCATTTCATAAAACATCCTTTACCATTTCTTTTCTATCTTCGCGTATAATAAAACTAGCTGTACCCCGCAGTTCACCAGTTCAGTCACCTGCGTTAATTTGAGGATAATACGGACTGAAATATTATATAGCCTTAGTCGGTGAATGGGCTATCCAACACACAAAAAAAAAACAATTTGAACCTGTATTCCCTAAGGTCAACGCGCTTAAACAACCAAAAAAACTTTTCAGAATTATAATATTAGTATAAATGGTGTAGCAACACAGATCCATATAATTATTTTTTCTACACTAAAATATATCGCCTTTTACTTTAACTTTTAAACATCTCAACATTAATCTACATTGCTTGCAGCCTATAATATCCCACTGCTGATCATTTATTTATTTATTTATTTATTTATTTATCCCATCATCATCATCATAGGCTTCTATCTCCATGTAGGAGAAGGATCAGAGCTTAATCCACCACGCTGCTCCAATTTTAGTTGGTAGATATATTCCCTAACATGAGTAACGATCGCTATAAGTTGTACATGTTAACAACTGGGACCGACGGCTTCACGTGCTCTCCGAGGCACGGTGGGAAAACCCACAAGGACTGCACGATCACTCAGACCACGGCAATTATCTGTATGGCCAATACGGATCGGACCTGAAACCGCCAGCGCAACAGTCACAAACCAGTGCTGTGACCGTTACGCCAACATTAATCTATAATATAAATGCGTCGTAATTTTTAACAGCTTTTAAATACAAGTATTCTTATAACATGATTATAAAAAGAAAATAGTTTTAACACTTTAGTTACGTCGATATATTACGGTATCGACGGTATATCTCCGGCAAGTCTGAAACAAAATCAGGTCTTTGGAACATTGCCAAGTAGAAGATTAGGCTTCCAGAATTCCTGGATCCTCTCTCACGCTATTTCGTATTACGATCAGTTTTTTTTTTGTACCCGTTATCGAATTTCACAAGTTCAATTAAGATATAAAGAGGATTATAGATTATATTATCTATATGTGAATATTCTTTTCAAATATTTTCAAATTGCATCTCAAAAAGTACTTACATTAATATTTTCATAAATCAACAATGGATTAAAAAATAGCCCTTTAGTACTGAAGTAATAAAAAATATAATTTTGTAAAGGTATCAAGTAAATATTCAAACGTAGAATCAAATATTTTTTCCTACTCGTGTTTTGATTCCGCTTTTCGGAGTTCTTATACGTTACAATTTAATTGTGTCCATCAATTATTCTTCATTTTTTTTATGTCACTAGGTCGGCAAACAAGCGTACGGCTCACCTGATGGTAAGCGATTACCGTAGCTTATAGACACCTGCAACACCAGAAGCATCGCAAGCGCGTTGTCGACCCAATCTCCAATCCCCCATACTGCTTGAAAATAGTATTATTTAGCTGTGATCTTCTGTAAGGTCGAGGTACTACCCCAGTCGGGCTGCTCCATATTTTGATCAGGAAATTCCTGCTGTGCCCTACCTCAGTTAAATAGTCGGAATCAGGATTTCGGTCGTAAAGGATAAATTTATCAAGATCTATAGAAGAATCTATAGTCTACTAATGTTATCAGCTTATCAGAAATATAAATTGATGAGCTGATATTGGATTTCAATTACTACGACAACACGTCACGAAGCTTGTCATACAATTTTATCGAGCAATGAAAAACTCCTGAATAATGTTCGTAATAGAAAACCACGCTAATAATTATTATCAACGGTATCATAAAGGGAACGTGAATATAGCGCACAAAGTACATTGACCTCGTTATCTAAATTGTTCAATCTAAATTTCATACATAGCATCGCATTTTCCTGGAATATAAAATTACATAATCCTGTTTAGGATCAAGGTCGCTTTAGATGTAAGAAAAATCGCGAGAGAAACGAGTGACGAATACATAACGAGGTACCAAAGAAAGAACCACAGACGTGGAAGTGTTTTTGAAATGACAGCGCTTTATTCTTAACATATAATATACGTATCGCACTCACAAAAAAAAAACTACATTAATTTTCATCGACACATAACACATTATAGACGATCGAAATATATAATTAAATACGCAATAAGCACCAGCTTTCGATTTTAAAAAAAAATTATCAAAATTGGTGAACCGAGTAAAAAGTTTTAATGTGACACACAAAGAAAAATTAAAACACAAAAAATGAAGTACTGTCATACAAACTTGTGACAGCCCTTAGAGCACCTTTAATCCAACCGTATCTAAAAATCCGTTCTTACCAGACTTTCCGATTATACTTTCCGATTTTTGAGATTCCGTAATGATCAAATACTCAACGAATTTGTATAAACACTGCACCGTAAAGAAAAAGGGTTGGTTAGAAAATCTTTCCAAACATTTTTTAGGTACTAAATTCAAAAACGACCAAAGCTACATTTTCAGTTTTTTATACAATTATCAAAAATAAACAAAAAGTTTTTATATATTATTCTTTTATTTAGTCTTTATTTCATAAATTTTTTAACTTACCCCTTTTTCTTAACGGTCCAGTTTCGATGTACGCTCATCATGGTCAAGTATAATCATCTCATGTCTTAGATTAACCTTTAATATAAAATTTTGAACTTTCAATTCAATTTCTTATTTTAAATACACATTATTTTACCCTCCATGTCACTTCCATATTTATTATAAAATCTTTTATTATACGCGGATATCGTAAACATTTGACTCCATAAAAAAGTAAGAAAACAAAGAAATAATTGTCTTCGTCTCCGAGCTCTTATATCGCCATTAAAAGTTACTGTCTGTACTGTTGTTGTGTTATAAAATATTTAACAATGTAAAATATTTTATGGTAAACGTATAACGATGTCAAACTTTGTATAAAAATTTTATATATTTGTAATTGTCAAAATTATTTCAATACAACGACATCGCAAACAAACATACGGCTCACCTGACGGTAAGCGATTACCGTAGCTTATAGACGTCTGCAACACCAGTAGCATCGAAAGCGCGTTGTCAACACTACCCCTAATTTCACTGTGCCCTACCTCAGTTAGATAAACGAATTTATAACCTTCTAACACTCAACACCTACAAACAGGTTAAAACTCCTGAAAATTACACGTAAACAAACAACTAATTTGACGTGAGAGCGAGCTCGTAATCACTTACACAACAGTCATTTGCTGTTACACCGATGCGTCGTCTTAGTAATAATTCATATTAACTCTTGATATTCTATTAATTCATTCAATCATAATGAAACACTAACAGCATTCCATTCTTCACTTCATCATCACTTCAGCCTATTGCAGTCCACTGTTGGACGTAGGCCGCCACAAGTTCGCGCCAAAAATGTCGTGAACTTATGTGTGTTGCCCGTAGTCACCACGCTGGGCAGGCGGGTTAATGACCATTTCATCAGCATTCCATTAAAATTAGTCATTTTTGTATCCTTTTAAATAATAAATTTAATTCAATATTTTTGAGGTAAAACATTTGTACGCACGCTTGACTTGGGAATAAATTGGTGAATGCAGGACGAGAGCGTTACGAAAAGTAGAGACGAGACAATTTACCGAAGATAGAAAGAGAGATAGTTACGTTTTTACGAAAGTTTTACTTCAGTCGTGTTATCTTTTTTTTATGTCACTAGGTCGGCAAACAAGCGTACGGCTCACCTGATGGTAAGCGATTACCGTAGATTATAGACACCTGCAACACCAGAACCATCGCAAGCGCGTTGCCGACCCTATCCCCAATCCCCCCAGGAGCTCTGGTCACCTTACTCACCAACAGGAACACAATACTGCTTGAAAACAGTATTATTTTGCTGTGATCTTCTGTAAGGTCGAGGTACTACTACCCCAATCGGGCTGCTCCATATTTTGAGCAGGAAATTCCTGCTATGCCCTACCTCAGTTAGGTACTGCCCAGTCGGGCTGCTCCATAAAACACACTCGTTTTCTAAAAATCATTAGTAGTTTTTTTTTTTTTCTCTCTCTTAATACAGTAATTTTCAATCAATCGTATTGTCGTCGTGTAGACAATCGTATTGTGTAATAAAGTCATGTAAATATAGACGAATCGACAATACCAACGTAATTGTCTGTTTATAACTTTATCGCTACACAGTATAAAACAAAGTCACTTCCCGCTATCTGTATGCTTAGATCTTTAAAACTACGCAACAGGTTTTAATGCGGTTTTTTTTAATAAATAGAGTGATTCCAGAAGAAGGTTTATATGTATAATACATGCAAAATATAGTAGAGGAACACTGATAGTTTTGCAACCGAGCAAAGCCGGGACGCTAGTTTATTGATAAGTTAGAGGTTGACAAATAAATATTTTTGTCATTTAAATGTATCACCTTACTCAAAATTCAAATAAAAATTAAAATAATTTTATTCAAACCAGTTTCAAAAGGGCTTCAAGTCGTTATCTTACAGATAAAATTATTCATCCTTAAAAGTGAATTTACCACCGACTACTATATCCTTACACTCCATAAAATTCTAAAACTACTGAAAATTAATATTATTCAATTTAATACTAAATGAAAACAATATGTAATTATTACCATCACACGAGGGAAAGCCATTTGCATTATCGTTAAATAAAATTACCATTCATTAGGCTTCAGACGCAACGCCGCCTCGATCCTTTACTTAAAACTGTCTACGACCTGTTTTAAACTCAAACACATTATTGTTAAACTTGTTAAAACTTTAAACTTTACTAAAATATTACAATAACATCACAGATGGGATGATTTGTGCGGTTGTATTTATTTATCACTATTTTTATACTGCCAGGTACTTAAAATAGATTTTCTTGAGCTACTGAACTCGTTATAGTTCTAGTTTCTATTCATCCGTAATTTACTTTTTTGATACTAATAAAGTAGCAAACAAGCTTAAGATCCGACTGACAGTACAGTGCGTCTTCGGTGCGACAAAGCCAGCCCTGCGGTCACCAACCCGCAAGCCCAGCGTAGTGACTATGGGCATAACACATGAGTTCACGACGTTTTTGGCGTAAACTTAGGGAGGCCTATGTCCAGCAGTGAACTGCGACAGGCTGACGTAACAGTAAGCGTATGCCTTAGCCAAAAGACGCATGTAATACTACGAACGTCACAAGCGACTTGCCACCTCCAAGTTTCTCCAAGAGATAGTAATACGACACCATTTCAGAGTAATATTATGTAGCAATGATCTTCTGTAAGGTAATATTAGCAACATTGTAAGAAGCCGTAGATTAAATATTGTTTTCAAAAATAAATAAGATTAATGAAAACAATCCCTGCTCCTCATTGGTGTTTACTAAACGAACACTCTCGTAACTTATAAGTAAATAGACGCAGTCAATATGCCTGTGTATTACGCCACGAACCAAACTAGTTATTCAATATCAAATATCAGAGTACGTTCTAGACTTGGGGACCAAGTTATGCTATAAATTTAATGTTTCTGAACATGGTAAAACTTCCTCTGATATAGTGTTTTGAAAACTAACAATGTTTTTCGCATGATGAAAGTCTGTGGGTAGATGTTATTGAATGTGTTTGCGTGAGTTTGTGTGTATAGACTGTTGATTTTGTTACAAGACTTTTTTTTAATGAGTTTACACAAAATTATCGTGGCAAACGCTGAATCATTACATAGTATAAAACAAAGTCACTTCCCGCTGTCTGTATGCTTAGATCTTTAAAACTACGCAACAGATTTTGATACAATTTTCTTTAGTAAATAGAGTGATTCCAGAGAAAAGTTTATATGTATAATACACGCATTATATAATAGAGAAACGCTGATAGTTTTTGCAAACGTGCGAAACCGGGGTGGGTCGCTAGTAATTTTACAAACAATACTAAAGTCAAAAGTGTATTTTAGTTTAGTTTTTCTGGGTCTTGATCATAATAAAACTTTGTAAGTTGTGTGTTTATACTACAACAAATGACACTATAAAATTTCGAACTTAGTCTGTGTGAAAGCTAAAATGTATAGTTCATTTTGATTCATCAATGCATTTTTGTATTTTATTTATCAATTTTTATTAGAAACAAGATATTTTAAAGATAGTCTTTGGAGATCCGTCGTTTGACAGTTCTGATTTTACTGACGTTATAACTTCTGTATTATGTCTAAAGGATTTGAAATCGCTGTGTAAAGAAACCTTAGTACATACGACTTATCATAAAACTGTCGTAATTATTCTATCTTATACGCTTGATAAAGTTGATGTTGTAGCAATCAATCAATATTAATCTATAAAAATTAAAGTTACTATTTACTTAAGCAGAGATGAGGAATGTATAATTAATATATTTGTTGATACAATATTTATGTTTCTGATTATAAAAAAAAAACAATGACCAGGTGTTGGTAATAGTTGATACGAAGAAGTACGGAAGGGAAGCTTTTGCAGTAATCAACCCCTGGGGTTAATTGTTGAATAAAACACTACAAAATCGTCACGCAATCGTAAATAATTAAAAACAATTTAAATAATAAAAAACAAAAAAAAAAATTATTGCTTAGAAAAAAATGTTAGTCAAAATATCATTTATATCATACTATAAAAAGTCGACGATGTAATATTACCAAAAAACAAAACTATATCGCTACATAAGAACGACTAGCTACTTTATATTGCATTTTTTAATGTGAAGTATCTATATCCACGCTATATGATGCAATACAATTATATACTATACTATATAATTATGTATAATAATAGATTTGTCGCGATTTTAAAGAAATTTTTGAATTAAATTTTTTTGTATATAAATAAAATAAATGTTTATTAAATGTTACACATCTGCCACCCGTCACGTGACGGCTTACATTTTTTTAAAATAAAAACTTTAATAAGCCACAATCAATATGATCAATATCAAGTGTATTTGTAAAAACCTATTTTAACAACTTAAAAGTTTTCATTGCAATAACAAAGGCTTTCAACAGTTACACGTCAGTCAGACAATGCGGTGACGCCGGATTAAAACTCATCGTAATTGCGTCGACTTTATATTAATACGACATTTTTTTTCATACAAATATTATAATAACTAATTAATTATAATAATTATCACTTTACAAAATTACAAAAAAGTATTTATGCGTGAGTTGGTTTGAAATTAAAAAAAAAAATTAAAGCTGTCAGATTATGATTAATTAATTTACAAAAACAAAAGCAACACTATTTTTTTTAGTTATTAACGCCGGTAGAGCAAACAATTATCTATAAAATAATATATATTATATGGAGTAATTTTCTTAAAAAGGAAGAAAACGTTTTAAGCTTAGGATATTAATATATATGATGATATTTCCAAATTTATTTTATCTTGTAAATACGAAATAAAAATTTGGCACTAAAAAACTTAGAAGTTCCAGCAGCGTCGTGCTAACACGTAATCAGCGTACAGATCACATGATTGTAAGCGGTTACCGTACCTTGTAGACGCCTCAACACCAGAAGCATTTCAAGCGTGTTCACGATCCCTCCCCTGAACCTCCCCAGTAGCTCTGGCCAACTCACCAACAACTCTATTGCAAGTAGTACTATTTAGCTGTGATTAATTTAGTATAAACATCCCTGTATCGATTACCATGTCCAATGAACCATTTCGGCTTTACAGTATAGTATACGTTGCTATATAAAACATTGTCTTTGAATAATGAATATGTATAAAGAAAGAAGGCACTTTAAATAGTCGGGACCTCAGTGGGAGACGGTGGCGGTAATCAGGCACTCTGCCGGCCGTACAATGTCGACGCCGGATTAAAACTTTCGCTTCACGGGTTTGGTGCAAGAATTGTAAATGAAACAAAAAAAATATTTTAGCACACGTTGCGATTTGAACTACGTCATTCTTCATTACCGAACGTGGCAAATTCACGTTCCATTTCTATGTCGTTTAAAGGAATTTGCAGATAGCTTCGTGTCAAACTTTCATTTATTATTTTCGTTTAAATGGCTACCAAATTGCTTCCAATAGTGTCAAAGTAGCACGGATGATTTCATCAATGTCAAGTACAATGGAGATGATACAATCAGGATTGGTCGGTATGACCTTATAGTCTTCATCTAAAAAAGATACCTGGCGTAAAATTGATATTTCAAATATAATCTAACCTAATCACTTAGACAAGCGGGTTAATTGTTCATTAAGTACTTTAAATTTAAACCCTTTCAATAGTTTCGAAATGGACCGGAAGATTTCACCAATGTCATGATTTTCGATCGAATAACTTCACAATGGTACCGAAAACTGACTGATAAGTTGATTGAGATTCAGCCCGGTTGTATTGGCAGCTGCATACTGGCATATTAATGCCACTACCGCGCAAGGTTTTTTTACTAAGCGTAACTATTAGAGCTTAATCGACATCGTTATTTTTTATGTTTTGTATTTTTTTTTTACTAACTAAAATGTCCAAGCTGAGGCCTACATATATTCGGCCAACCAATCTAACTTAAAATAAATTCAACACAGCGCGTTGTCACCGAAATATCGCTTTTCTCTCATCACTTAAAGCTCTCTGCAGTACGACGTTTAAATATTTTCGGCATAAGAATTTTCCCTACTTACATACACTACATGCTCAAATCATCATTTTAATCTCAGCGAAGCAATTATTTGACATCAAAATATTATATTGAGTAATATTCTTGATTTTCATAATCAGTGAGAAACTTTATTATTATAGAATGATGATGATATAAAAACGTTTCTATGAATGTTTAAACAATAAAATTAATAAACTGAGGTAAGGTACAGCAGGAAATTTCCTACTCAAAATATGGAGCAGCTCAACTGGGGTAGTACCTCGACCTTACAGAAGATCACAGTTATCTAACTCAACAAAAAATGTTACTATTCTGCCTGTAACATCCCACTGCTGGGCATAGGCATTTTCTATTTGTCTATTGCGGTTTGGGAAAAACAAATGTCAAAAAAAATTAATTCACGGATCATCAAATTAATCCGAACCCCAGTGAGATATAAATCGTTCGTAACTAATCGTAACTAACAACTGTATTACTTGTTCTACGTAGATAATGTATTCCGTCGTACCGTTCCAATACCAGACGTACATTAATGAAACAATCACCCTTATAATAAACTGTACAGACACGGTTTTAATTAAAAAAACATACAAACATTTTATTTGACACATTACGATACGACGACGATACGATGAATATCTCCCTGTTCTGAAATATGTTGTGATGTATTGTATTATACACGATTTTTTCCTAAAACTTTTGTGTTTACTTACTTTTTGTTCGTAAATACACACTACTATAAAAATAAATCATCATGTTTGCTCGCAGACGAAAAATAAACCGACTTCAATTACATCGACAAGTAATAGAACGTAGGTCAACGACAAAATAGTCGAGTAAATTTTTTTTATATAACTAAGTCGGCGAACAAGCGTACTATTTACTTGACGGTAAGCGATTATCTGTAGCATATAGACATCAGCAACACTAGAAGGATACATATACATATAATACATACATGTATTGTGACGTGACTGAGATATACTTACGATTTTTTTGACATATCTTAACCATTTCCTTTTCATTCACAAACAAAATTTAAAAAAAAATTAAGGTAGGCTTTTAACACACTTTTGAACCGTCACATTATACATTAAATTTTATAATAAATTAATTATAGTAATGTAAAACTACAACCGTTTCGGAAAATAAATATGCAGAGAAGAATCGACAAGAAACTCCGCAGTTACTCTGTGTATCAAAAAATTATAAATTTAGTCAAGTCATGCATTTATCTACCAAACTAACATTCAAAAACTAAACACACGTCGCAAATACCCGTTTAATATACTAAAGTACTCAAGAACATTTTGTAATAAACAAAAAAAAAGGAATATAAAACTTTTCAAATTAGTGTAATAACGATAATAAAAGAATCGCCGAGTATAAAAGTCCCCGCCGAGCACAGTCCCATTGTTTTAATAGTGAGATATTTTTAATTAAGAAAATCGGACTTTGTCATTCGGAGGGTACCGTCAATGATTTCTTCGCCCTTTGTCTCATCTCGTTGGGAAGTACATTAAAGAAATGAAGTAACGGAGGCTGATGCTTTAATTGTAACCTTTTAGTTGATTAAATAAACTTGTGCTGAAGTTTACAATAATAATTGTTTGGAACCTTTATGGGTACACATATTATTGAAATATTGTTTTTAAATAACCAACAATTGAGCAACTCTTTCAAATGGTTTCAAGGGTTCAAATCCTGGCTATAAGTCATGAAGAGAGTGAGAAGGGAGAAAAAAAGGGAGCATAGGAAATGAAGACGTTGACATCATGCTTTCCTACTAGCTTCAAAAAATGTAAATTTGGGTCCATTAATCTATTCGACGCGACGACGCGTTGACGCAACAGTCACAGCATTGGTTTGTGGCTGTTGCGCTGGCGGTTGCGGGTTCGATCCTCGCACATGAAAAACATTTGTATTGGCAATACAGATGTTTACCGTGGTCTGGGTGTTTATTCAGTCCTTGTGGGTCTCCCTGCCGTGCCTCGGAGAGCACGTTAAGCTGTTGGTCCCGGTTGTTATCATATACACCTGATAGCGATCGTTACTCATAGTAGGGAATATATCCGCCAACCCGCATCGCAGCGTGGTGGATTAAGCTCTAATCCTTCTCGTAGATGGGGAAAGAGGCCTATGCCCAGCAGTGAAATATTACAGGCTGAAGTGAGCGAAGCGATAATCAAGCCGCTATAAAAGTAATAAAGATAGTGTTATAACTAGTACAACTATTATTAATCGCTAATAAACTTTATATATGTGTGTATTAGTTTGTAAAACTACTAATAAAACGATGTACTATTGTTGTTTATTCAAATTATGTTTTGAGAGAGACGTTAAAATAGCCGTTGCTCAAAAAGTGGTTAAAACCAGAGAGAGCAACCACAGACAAACGGCATACACATTGTATATAATACACTACGGCTGATTAGTCCGTTGGCGCAGTTTGTAGTGACCCTGCTTTCTGCTCGGAGGGTTGTGGGTTCGATTCCCACCCCGAGTCTGGGTGTAATATATTTATTTATATATTTATATATGTATTATTTATAAGTATGTTTATCGAAAGAAAAAAAAAGTAGCTGTATACCAGTCGGCTGTTACCTATAACACAAGCATTAAGTTGCCTACTTTAGGAACAGATGAACGTGTGTGTATTGTGAAAATATTTATTTATCTATTTATTAATATATATATAAATTAAATTCTACTTAGAATGTAAAATTTTATATTAGACGATATAAAAACGCTACGTAAAAAAAATGTTTCTAAAGATAACAAAGACAAACTGAACGGAGATAAAATGTAACAAAAGCTTATAAAAATAAATACGTATTTAAATTAAATACATGTCACGGCGTAATAAAGTGTCACGGCGGAAGCGTTAAATTGGAAAATTCTTATACTGGCCGGCAACCATTGATTTTCTACGACAATGGCAGTCGAGAGCGCACTAATCTTTTCATTAAAAACCGATTATTCGCTGCACGAGCCGTTGCACTAATAGGAATAAAGAAACACAAACATGTAACTACCGTTATCCCCGGCTCTATTCCGACCACTTAAGATATATTTTTATACAATATGAAAATAGTTCGAAGTTTGCAAACTACCCTCTACAATATTCCGCGATGCATCTCTGACGTTACGCGATGACATTTCAATTTGAATTCTCGTTGCGAATCGGGAGGTTATTAAAAAAGGTTTGAATAGACAATGTAACACGTGTGACGGATTGTTGATTAAACAATCATAGACCATGACGTAGGAGACCTACTCTTATCTAATTACCTCAAGACAGAAGAAATTCGTACTTACGTGTAGCTTTACTTACAAACTAACATTGTTTGAGGTAGGACAGAAAAAAAGACAGGGATAGCAGGAAATTTCCTGCTCAAAATATGGAGCAGCCAAACTGTAAAAGTACCTCGATCTTACAGAAGAACACAGCTAAATAATACTGTTTTCAAGCAGTTTTGTGTTCCTGTTGTTTGGTGACCGGAGATTCTAAGGAGCATTGGGGGTAGGGTCGGCAACGCGCTTGCAATGCTTTTGGTGGTGCAGTTGGCTATAAAGCTACAGTAATCACTTACCATCAAGTGAGCCGTACGTTTGTTTGCCGACATAGTTGTATATATATAAAAAAACACTAAATGTACCTTTCCCTTTTCACCCACATAGATATTTATATCTTTCTACTGTAATAGGAAATACATCTCGATAATATATCTTTTTAACAGCGAAAAAGGTATTTAGACTAGTTCTATAGTTTTAGAGTTCATTGATTATGAACAAAGTTATAAATATTTCCCATTTTTGATTTAGTGCAAACTTAAAAACTATCAGTTCAGTTCAGTCTATTGCAGCCCATGGAGGGACATGAGCCTCCTCAAGTTCACGCCAGACATCCCGCTTTTCTCGCAATCCTCATCCAGCCTACACTGGTAGTCTTACGTAGATTATCAGTCCAACGGGCCAGAGAGCGTCCCACACTGCGTTTGCCAAGACGCGGTCTCCACTTCAGGACACGTAAGCTCTAACAGCCATTAGTCCTACGACACAGGTGACCAGCCCACTGCTACTTCAACTTGCTAATTCTGTGGGCTATGTCGGTTACTTTTGTTCTCTCGCGAATAGTCTCATTTCTAAACTTATCTTTAAGAGATACTTCGATCATTTCCGCTCCTGCCATCTCCCGTTGGCATTAGCATTGCGCGTTGTTTGACAGTAGCTTAAAAAGTATTGAGAACAATAATCCATTGGATATATCTATACACTATAACAGATAATTGAAGAAATTCAAAACATTTTTTTTTTATCATTCAGACTGGTTAATGATATATTGTACACACCTGCTTGCACATATTGTGTAAGAAGTAATAAGTCAAGGCGGTCAGTAACAATCGAGTGGGGATGTCATATCGAAGGGTATTAATTAACGACACGTGTTTTGGAGAGAAATAGTCTAAGAGTAGAATGCTATTTATGAGTATATATTTGTATAATATTTCATTTAAAATTTGTGTTTATTTAAGTGCACTTATAGTAGTGGAATTTATAAATATCAACGCATTTGAAACCATGCGTGAAGCCTCGTAACCATAATATGATATGATAATATAATGAATGCTGCATGTCTTCATCAATTATGAATACTTACATACACATATGAACGATGAATAAAAATGTATCGACGTCAAAAATGTCTTTATTTAAATCTTCAAAATAATTTTCCAACTGTCATATTACAAATAATATCTTGAATATCCACACATATTTATCATTTATATAATCCTGCACCGAATAATGCGCTTTAGCTAGTAATTTATTTTTAATACAAAATTTTAATTTATTCACAGATAATTGCAAAATCATTTGTATGTTTTTTTTATGTCACTAGGTCGGCAAACAAGCGTACGGCTCACCTGATGGTAAGAGATTACCGTATCTTATCGACGCCTGCAACACCAGAGGCATCGCAAGCGCGTTGCCGACCCAATCCCCAATCCCCCCAGGAGCTCTGGTCACCTTACTCACCAACAGGAATACAATACTGCTTGAAAACAGTATTATTTAGCTGTGGTCTTCTGTAAGGTCGAGGTACTACCCCAGTCGGGCTGCTCCATATTTTGAGCAGGAAATTCCTGCTGTGCCCTACCTCAGTTAAATATGTATGTAACATGTATCAGTTTTTAATATAATAACCACCTTAAATATACACAATAAAATTTTCCAAACGAAAACAAATACACACGTATAAATATTATTGTCATGGTGCTTAACGTCAAAACAACTGTCAAAGCTCTTAGCGCGTTACTTGAATGTAGTGAAGAACGTAATAACAGCTCCTCGAGCAGCCAAGGTTGGGGTAGCGAGGGCTCTCGAAGTAATAACCGAGGTGCAACTGTGGCCAACCCCGTTCCCTCCACATACTTTTATGATTGTTTCATTTATTTACAACGCGTCTCTCGCTTATGTTTGAAAAATTTATTTATCAAACTTAAATAGTAATAGCTCTCTTTAATAAACTTTATTTAAATAAAAACCAAAAATTTTCTGTATCAAACTTAAATAGTTTAACTCTCTTTAATAACCTTAATTTAAATAAAAACCTAATTAAATGAAATACAGTTGTGTGGGGGCACAACAGTTTATCGATATGTTGTAATAACTTTTAAAATGATATCTAGTACATTAAATCAATTTTAAGAACAACTATTTATATTAATTTACAAATTATTTATTAAGTTATTTTTTAATAATATTAATTCGGAACGTAGTTTGTAAAAGAAAACAACAACAAGTTTTAAATACTTTTTACTTACTTTGAATTAAATTTTTACTTTTTTATTATTACTTATTACTTTATACTTAATTTGAATTAAATTTTTTAGGGTTTTTGAGGGAACTCTTAACTTAAAAGAGTTGTTAGAAGAATAATGTATGAGGAATTATTGTTTTCATACTTAACTTTGCCAAAGGGTTGTAAGACATTTTTCTTTTGTATAAAAAGTTTCCAAGCAGGTGAACCACTGTTATCTTACTATTTATCTATGTACATAATCTGTCTATATAATTAGTACAAGAAATAGAGACGGTGATTATAGCAAAAAGACTTTTTTTTTATAAATGTATGAAAGACACATGCATTGGCTCTTTATATGAAACTTAATCTCCTAATCTAAATACATATGTCAGTGTTGAGGGACCGTCAGTCGGCAACGAAACTAACAGAATACGTGTGCTGTTATAAAGATGTAGGGACCAGCTGCTGTTTTTGTACTAAGTTTTAATTTTTACAACCCCACCATATTTTTTATACATTTTCTTCTTATTTTGTTACATTTTCGTACATATCTCTTTTACATACCCGAATGCTTATATATTTTATCTCATGTTTAATATGACTAGGCGTTTGTTTGTTTGGACTTCCAATTCACATTTCATTCACGTTCATTTATTATTTATTTATATCATCTATATAATATCGCTATGTCCCTTGGTCACGTAATAACTTGAGAATGATTTTACCGATTTTGTTCATTTTTTTTAAGTTTTCTAATACTTGGTAGAAAAATGCTTTTTATGGAATTAATATTTGTAAACTAGATAAATATAAGCGACGTCTATGCAATTGAAGTGGACACCTGCTACTAATATTATAATAATGAAATAAAAAAGAAGCTTGAACTCAGTCTCAAACCAAAAAAAAATCATGATAAATCAAGAAAGAATAACATTGTTAGAGGATATTGAAAGTTAGAGTTGGTAGAGTCACAGTTAACAGCTTGTATAATCCGAAGCTACTCATCTTACACACAAGCTACTTCACATTGTCTAATGGAGAGGTTTCAATAGGTTCCCATGAAGTAAATTAGTGGGTAGTTTGATAATGGTGCAAGTTACTAACTTGTAGCGGGTTGAAATTTTATTTCTTTTATTTTTATACTTTGTTGTACACCAAAAATATATTACAAACCGCAAATATATACTACACCAGGACTCGGTCGGGAATCGAACCCACAACCCGCGGAACAGAAAGCCACTACAAACTGCGCTAACGGGCTAGTCGAAGAGTAGTACGGTAGACTACTTATGTCTCCTCCGTAACACCATATCCTATTACTATTACGGATGTTAATATTTGCTTCACGACTGGATGAATTTACTAGCAGTCTTGATTTCAATTCTCTACACAAAAGGTGTTTGTATTGGTCATACAAATGTGTATTTATCGTGGTCTTGTATGTTTGTGTTTTGAATATTTTCCGAACGCAGATCCAGGATTCACGTTGAACTAAAAAAAATCCAGAACAGTTCAGAGATTTTGTGCTTTTAGTTTTCGTAGTTTTTCGAAACCCCTAATAAATAACGTACATTATTACATAAAGCTATTTAGTTTAAGACGTTTATTTTTTATTATCCGGAAACATAAAGTTTAATGAAATCTTAAAATATTTAATGAAATCTTAAAATAACTTAAATAAAACCAATAAAAACCAGAAAACGTTCATTGCTCATCACTTGAAACCTTGAAATTATTAAGTTACGCTCAAAGCACCAACTAGCTGCTTCACACAGAAGTTGCCCGTTAAGTTAAACTAGAACTATTTAGACCAAACCTTGTAGACCAGTTAAATATTAAGCTCATCTCTGACACGGTCAATTATAACACTTTCTGATTTAAAGTTTTGTTTTTTTCTACAATTAGATTTAAGCAAGAACAATTGAGTAAATTATGTTATCATGTACACCTAAAAGCGATTACTCATAGTAGGGAATATATCCGCCAACCCGCATTAGAGTAGCGTGGTGGATTAAGCTCTGATCCTTCTCTTACATGGGGAAAGAGGCCTATGCCAAGCAGTGGGATATTACAGGCTGAAGTGGAATTACTGGTAAGTATGATAAGACATATAATGATAGAATTCATAATTTTTTTTTTTGCCTTCCTCGAAACTATATTATCTATACCTTGACCAAAGTTTTTACAAAAATTGATTATTGCGCTAATTCAAACTCTGGATATACATTAAATGAGTATCTATAGCGATTGCCCTAGCTTATAGACGCCTGCAAAACCAGAAGTATCGCAAGCGAGTTGCCGACCCTACCCCCAAACCCCCCAGGAGCTCTGATCACCTTACTCAACAACAACACTGCTTGAGAACAGCATTACTCAGCTGTGATCTTCTGTAAGGTCTAGGTACTTCTCCAGTAGGTCAGCTCGAATTTGAAGCGATACATGAGCGATTACAGACCAAACATCAATTAGACTACAGTAACTGCTTACCATCAGGAGCTCCGTACGGTTGCATGCCACCGTGTTAGATATTAAAATACTGCGCAATACCTGACATCAAAGTTATTAAAAAAAATCGCGCCTTAAACAATGTCTCGTATCGAAACTCAATGTTTTAACTGAGGTAGGGCACAGCAGGAATTTCCTGATCAAAATATAGAGCAGCCCGACTGGGGTAGTACCTCGACCTTACAGAAGACCACAGCTAAATAATACTGTTTTCAAGCAGTATTGTGTTCCTATTAGTGAGTAAAGTGACCAGAGCTCCTGGGGTGGATTGGGGATTGGTTCGGCAATGTGCTTGCGATGCTTCTGGTGTTGCAGGCGTCTATAAGCTACGGTAATCTCATACCGTCAGGTGAGCCGTACGCTTGTTTGTCGATCTAGTGATATAAAAAAAAATGTTTTCAATTCTGTGACTATCAACGCCTAACAAAACCAACAACGTAGACAGATTTCAAATTAGCTTTTTTAATAACTTTATCGTTTGAATAATGCATGTATAAATATAAAGTCGAAAAGATACGGAAAAGGAACGTTCAACTTCAAGTGAAGAAGTTGAAAACTTGTTAAGCCTTAAGCTTTATGTTAAGAACTAAAATAGGATTAAGAAATATGCTAAAGATATATTTCAATGTTATGAGAATATACATTTTAGTAAACATTTTTATTGCTTTAATTTTTTGACCAATCTTCGAGCGAATTTAATTTTATTAGTCGACGCACGGCGACGTCGATCACGGATTTGTTACTACGATTATACGAATATTAAGATATTAAACGCTTACTTCAGAAATGTTGAAGTGAATAAATAATCTCTATTTGAAATGAGCAACTTAAAAAAAATTGTGTTCTTAATTGTTTCTTTTTAAATTAAAAAAAAACTTCTTTCTACTTATTTTTGTTTGTTAAATGTTTGATTTGACATGTTTAAAAAGTAACTAAACCAAATTACTATTTTCTATACTAATATTATAAACTAGCTGACCCGGCGAACTTCGTATCGCCTAACAGTGACTTTTAAGTATTATCACAAATCTTTTGTATGGGAGTATAGAAAAGTGTTGTTTTTAGACTTTTTCAGGAAATTTAATTTTTTTTTTTTAGAATTTTTCTTTCCGTAAGAACCATCCTCGTACTTCAAGGAATATTTAAAAAAAAGAATTAACGAAATCGGTCCAACCGTTCTCGAGTTTTGCGCTTAGCAACACATTCAGCGACTCATTTTTATATTATAGATGTTTGTTTGTTTGCATTGAATAGGCTCCGAAACTACTGAACCGATTTCAAAAATTCTTTCACTGTTGGGAAGACACACTATCCGTGGGTGACATAGGCTATATTATATTTTCAAAAAAAATTTTTTTTGAAATTTTTGTTTATTACCCGTGCGAAGCTGGGGCAGGATGCTAGTTTAGTTATATTTTCAATGACTCCCAATTAATAAAATAAAAAATAACCTGAGCTGAAATCTATATGTAAATAAAACAAAGTAACACACGCATAACTTCATTAACACGGGAGAAGTCAAGGGACATAGTAAATTATATCTGCCATCGAAACATACTTTTCAGAGCAATAATTGTGAATCAAAGAGCCAATATGTCGGACCGTGAATGTATACGACTGTTATAACGACCTACGTTTAATTTTGATTGGCGATCCGCCCGCGGTGATTGAGGTCATTTTTCAAATTACAACACTGAAAGAGTTTTGGCGAGGGTTATTATTGTATGGATATCGGAATATAACATTATATTTCTAATTTATTGCTTTGAAAATAGTGTTAATCTTCGTTAATAAATAAAACAAAGTCGGGTTTGTTCGAACACTTATAACTCGATCGGCTGTACCGATTTTCATGGTTTTTGATTTGTTGTATTTGTGTCTGTCCCGAATAATTATTAAAAACATTAGAAAATTGACGAAATAATAAAATAAAAGAAGAAAAATTCCAATAAAAAATGGTCATGAGTTTCGAACTGTCAAACATTTAATGTTCATCCCGTCGATACGGTAAACTCACCCTTCAAATTAAAGAACGTATTTAAATAAAGGTTTCGAATCGACAAGATATATTTACAATATTTGGATAATCTGTACTGTAGATTTTAAAATAATATAGGCTATATAACATTTTAATACCTATTTTTCTCAGATTGTCGCGAATGAAAACGCGCGCCACGGCTAATTGCGATAAAAATGTATGTCTGATTAACTTACAAAATTGTTACTAATGTTACTCACTTCTAAAAAACTATGAAAAGGAAAGAAATCACGTGAAACAATTTACGCTGACAGAGACGATTACGTTCTGTGTGGTTTTACAGCGCTTTTCGCTTTTTTTTATCCTATATGCACATCTAAGCTTAGATCATAATCAATTCATAGTTAGTAAGACTTATATCAGATATGGCATAGATTAAATAAAGCACTAGTATTGTATACTTAATTAACACATAATAAAAATACACAAAAATTAACAAACAATTATATACTTTAAGATATAAAACAGATACGTTAAATGATTTCACTTTTCACAAAATGCTATAAAATGACTGAATGAATTACTGAATTGCAGTGGCATCATAAATCCTTTAATTTTACGAATAAACAAAAACGAAAGTCGTAAAAATAAGTTTAACGTGTGTAAAGCGTTGGAATTATAACGGGTGCGATGTAGACGAGCGTTTTTACTTCCTATTTTGTGACATATGAATCAAGGAACAAAATATCAAGGAACGTTATCATTACAGCCTATACAGTCCACTGCTGGACATAGTCCTCCACAAGTTTACGCCAAAAATAACGTAAACTCATGTGTGTTGCCCATAGTCACCACGCTGGGCAGGCGGGTTGGTGACCGCAGGGCTGGCTTTGTCGCACCGAAGACGCTGCTGCCCGTCTTCGGCCTATTTATTTCAAAGCCAGCAGTTTGATGGTTATCCCGCCATCGGTCGGCTTTTCGAGTTCCAAGGTGGTAGTGGAACTGTGTTATCCCTTAGTCGCCTCTTACGACATCCACGGGAAGAGAGGGGGTGGCTATATTCTTTAGTACCGTAGCCACACAGTACAGGAACGCTAATCAAAGATAAATCAAATACCCAGTACCAAATACGTGGTCACTGATATGAGATTATTAATGCTATAAATATTATTATTTATATTTGATACTAACTGTCCCCGCGACTTCGTCCGCGTGGAATTTAACAAATAAAGTTATTGTTCAGTTTGCTGAGTTATAAAATAAAAATAAAATATCCAAAAATAAAAGTAGCCTAAGTTACACCTTATTACATCAGCTATCTGTCAATGAACTTCCCGCCAAAATCAGCCCAGCTGTTTCAGGGATAAGCCGGAACAAACAGACATACAGACAGACAAAAATTGTAAAAATGTTATTTTGGTATACATACCGTGTATACATCCATATCCATTTTAGTAAAAAAAGGTTATTTTAATATTACAAAGACACACTCAAATTTTATTTATTTGTATAGAAGATCCAAAAAATTCTTGTTTTAAATATTACAGCCTGTTTTGTCTCTTTATTTTCAATGGTTCTTTTACTCTGTTGTAAAAATATATTATACACTAGCTGACCCCGCAAACGTTGCTTTGCCATATATGTTATTAACCCGCTTAATCCCCCCCCCCCTTTATAACTTAAGGGTAGGAAAAATAAATGTTGACCGATTCTCAGACCTACCCGTAATGCCCACAAAATTTTATTAAAATCGGTCGAGCCGTTTCGGAGGAGTTCAATGTTTAACACCATGACAAGAGAATTTTATATATTAGATGATGATATAAATACATATATAACAGGCATAATAATGTTTTAATAAAATATCCATTCCAAAAGTATTAAAACAAAAGTTTTAAATTACATGCATAATACAAAAAATGGAAGCGTTTTATAACCGCGCGTTTTCCCGCTGTTCTTCCGCTCGTCTGCTGTCCGTTTGTTTTACCGTTTGCAATTAAGCCGGCTGAGTGGTGGATTGTCGCGAGAAGAATTGTTTTTTTTTTTTTTGTTTCAGCCCTTCGTGATGTAAGTGAGAGGATAGTGTGGATTCCAGAGACGTGAGGGAATATTCAGAGGCGCGATTTTGAAAAGCAAAAAATGTGATATTCAATTTTGGAGGATTTTCGTTGTCTTTTTTTAAGCTGAGAAGTATTTTGTTTTGATTACTTTATATATATTTTTTTTCCATTCTAAATTAAGCTTTGTACTTTAAAAATATAAAAAAGTGTACGCTTTAGACCACATGACTGAAGTAAAACTTACGAAACGTAACTCTCTCTTTCTATCTTCACTAACTTATATCTCCCTCTTAACTTACGTTCGCCTCACCCGATCACACTTTTCGTAACACTCTCGTCATGCAAATTTATATATATATTATAGTACATATAAACACGTGGACTCAGGTAGACATATGAATACATATTCCATTACCCTTATTTACAGACGCGTTCTACCAAACTACCGTTCTCTGACTCGCCGTACCGACACGGTTATGTCAATTTAATCTACCAATAATCCGATTTCTCGCTATTTGACGGAACCCATCGACCTTCTAATTACTGAACGTTGATTGACGACTCTGTCATTAAGTTAACGTCATTAATTTTATTTTATTTCACAGTAAACTATAATAAGCATAATTAAAAATTTTATATAACGTATGGCGTCAAAAGAATTTTTCACAACTTTCAAAAGTATGCATGCACCAATTAATAAAATTGGAGTGTCTATTTGTAATATTAAAATAGCCTCTTTTTAAATGCATACGGATACGGTACATACAATGGCTTGATTGGGATTTTCACTGGCAGGTAGCTGATAGAGATAGATATTGGTGATAGCTGATAGGATTAACTTAGGCTACTTTAATTTCGAAATTTATTTGTTTTATAACTCTGAGAACTGAACAATATTTTTTTTTTAAATTCCACGTGAACGAAGTCGCGGGCACAGCTTGTTAACAATATAAATTAAATCTCTTGATAAGGCTGACATTTCCCATTTGTTGTAAATATTATAAAATGTTCTATAATGTATGGAAAAGAGTGTTAAATAAGAAAAATTTATTCTACCACCATATGGATAAAAATACATAAAAAAATATTTTTAATATATCCATAATTTTTTGTTGTATGCAAAAGTAAATATAAAAACGAGTGTGCTTTAGACCAGGCGACAGAAGTAAAATTTCTTTTGCTCCAATACGAAATATCTATAAAAAAAATATATATTGACTAGCCCGTTGGCGCAGTTTGTAGTGACCCTGCTTTCTGCTCCGAGGGTTGTGGGTTCGATTCCCACCCCGAGTCTGGGTGTAATATAAATATTTATTTATATATTTATATATGTATTATTTATAAGTATGTTTATCGAAAAAAAAATATGTAGCTATATACCAGTCGGCTGTTACCTATAACACAAGCATTAAGTTGCTTACTTTAGGAACAGACGACCGTGTGTGTATTGTGTAGATATTTATTTATTTATTTATTTATATATAACTATATCTCCATCTCAACTTCCATTCGCCTCACCCGATCACACTTTTCATAACGCTCTCGTCACACATTCACCAGCTTACTCCCCAAGTCAAGCGTCTGTAAAGAAGTTTAACTTCAAAAATACTCGAAAAAATCGTAATTTCTTCTCCAAATTCTCATTAAGATAACGTCAGTATGTTCCAACTCGTAAAATATTACCCATCTATGCGAGTGTGTACGTAAGCGCACGTGTAGTACGAAGTGTATAAATTATAAATAAATTATTTTTTTGTGTTTACTTTCGTTACGCCGGGATGTCAAAATGTTTTGGTAACATCGCGCTTTGTGTTACACGTTATGAGGCTTATACGAATGGATTCTTCGGTACATTCGTCATTATTTACTGTATTCATGTAAGCGTGGGGAATATTTATGACTTGTCGATTTTTGACACAAACTTTGATTGTGTTTGTATGTTTAGTATGTTAAGATTACATAAAAAATAGGAATCAGATTTCAATCAATCATTTTGTGGAAGTACGCGAGTACCATCAGCTTTTGATTAAAACAATCATCAAAATCGGTCCATCTAGTCAAAAGTTCTGAGGTAACATACATCAAAGAAACCGTGTGGTGTCGTACGATCAGACAGGAACGAAGTTCCGTAGTACAAAATATTAATTTCAAATTCTATTCGAGGTATAAAGAAAATAATTATTCGGGTGTGCATTTTTATTATGATTTTTTTATCGATAAAAATCAAACAAACTATTTTACAAAATTATCTCAACACCTTTAATAAATAAATAAATAATAAATAAATAAATATCTACACAATACACACACGGTCGTCTATTCCTAAAGTAAGCTTAATGCTTGTGTTATAGGTAACAGCCGACTGGTATAGCTACATTTTTTTTCGATAAACATACTTATAAATAATACATATATAAATATATAAATAAATATTTATATTACACCCAGACTCGGGGTGGGAATCGAACCCACAACCCTCGGAGCAGAAAGCAGGGTCACTACAAACTACGCCAACGGGCTAGTCAAATTTATTTACAATGATTCTAAAAAATATATAATAATAATCGAATGATATAATAATAATAGCAAACTGCAATAATAATAACAGTCATCACGTAGACTATACACTATTACTATAGCCATCATACATGACTATACATAAAAATATTACGCTTTTTTCAACGTTACGGACGTTGTTGCCGGCTAGGGTACCCCTCCGCAACGCCTCATAAGGAATTTCGTTCCAAAAACATTGACATTGTATAATACATAAGATTCATCATCATCATCATCATCATTATAGCCTATACAGTCCACTGCTGGACATAGGCCTCCACAAGTTTACGCCACAAATAACGTGAACTCATGTGTTTTGCCCAATACATAAATACATAATAATACATAAGATTATGTGTGAGAAATTATTACTATTGATTTTTTTTTTTTTTTTGTTATCCTTTGATAAATAAATAAATATGTGTCGTACGTGTGTCACGCGGTAAATTGACAACATGTACCGCTCGAGTGACGATTGTCACGTCACTGATACATGAATATAAATTGGTCAAACAGATCTGACACTCAGCGCCATGATGCTGAGTGGCAGACATATGTTTAGTCACATTATTGAACAATCATTATTAAAATTGTCTGGTTTGGTAATATATATAATTACTATTTAGGTAATACTGGAAAAAGTTGTGATCAAATAAAATTCTGTCCGTATTATATTTTCATTCTGTCCTTGAATCAAAACTGTTTTTAAACAGAACACGAAAACGCCAATACTCCAAATCAAATTATCAATACTATTGTAGTTAGAAGCGATACAATAATTTATTATATCATCATTACAAGGGTCGATATACGATATACCGTAATTCTCCATGAAATAGGTATAATTTTTTTTAAAAGTATAATTTTAATTTTTAAAAACTTTTGCGAATTATACGTCATCTCTTACTATTTAAAAGTATTGCCAACTTATATTAATATAATATTTTTGAATGGTTAACCATTCATGAGGCGCAGGGCCAGACCTATGAGGACGTCATCGTCCTCCAGACAAATACAAGGAGGCTCAAGATCCACGACAGCGTTTCGCACGCTGTAGTCGCGGTGACTAGACACACCAACACCTGTGTCTATTACACCGACGACCGTGACGACGCAATTGGTCGCTTTGTGGCGAGGGCAGCGGAGATGACGGACAAGAAAATCCTTGAGCATAGTCTCAAGATGGCCATTCACCATAGAGATGCTGCCGTCATTGAGAATGTGCTCAAAATGTTGAAAAATGTAGAGGTGTGAAGACATTATTGTATTGTAAGTATAAATTATGCGTAGATAAAAGTGTAAAGTAAGTAATATAAATAATAAAATTGAATGTAATAGTATAGGAATAGGATAATGTAATTGTAATGATAAGGCTTTATATATTTACTTAATAAGATAGGATTAGTCATATAATATATTAATAAAAATTAAGAAAAAAAAAAATTAAATTTAAATGGACAAAACGATTCCTAACCACAAAAAAAAAAAAAGTACCTAACTACTAACAATAACATAGGTTAAGTGTACATTGTAAGTAGCAAATAAGTGTACATATATTGTAGTTAGAAAATAAGTGTACATATATTGTAGTTAGCAAATAAGTGTAAATATAATAAAAATAATTAGTATATAAGAATATAAAATAAGCAATATGTAGAATAGTCTTGGTCAGTGGACTCGCGTCGACTTTTAGAAATTTGAAATTTTAAGACTAGTTATTAAGGCTTCTAGATTCTAAGTTGCGGTGAAGTACCGATGCATGTTACAAAAAAAAAAAAAATAATAACAATATATGGAATAACAAAAGCACGGGCATAATAAGCCTGTGGATATATCACATAACTAAAAAAAAAAAAAAAAAAATATAATATTTTTGAATTAAAACTTTTTCACGCACGCTTGACTTGGGGAGTAAGCTGATGAATGCGTGATGAGAGCGTTACGAAAAGTGTGACAGGGCGAGGTGAACGGAAGTTGAGAGGGAAATATAAGTTAGATGAAGTTAAAGAAGTTTTACTTCAGTCGTGTGGTCTAAGGCACACTCGTTTTTTTTTTTTTTTTTTTTATAAGTGTCACTATATCAGATAATAATTGTAACACTTTAAAACAGAATTACTTGCAAACTTATTATTTATAAAACAAGTAAGTACTAATAAACATTAACTGACACAGATAATAAAATAAAACACATAAACGAAATCCTGCAATAAATGAAATATATTACAACACTAAATAACATCTGAACAATAACAATAATTGCACAATAAATGCAGTCGTAATTTCACAGTAATTATGACATCAACAAATCAACATTATCTCGCTTGGTCGCACCACAAAAGACCTAATCAGACTCTATCACGGAAATCCTTACTATTGCTTTGATATTTAAATAATAAGTGACATTTGTAATGAAAGAAATGGAACCGACTTTAGAAAAATGGTGAAGTTGGAGTCTCTCGTTAGGTATAATATTTATCGTCCACATTGTACTTACAAAAAATTGTACTAATATCTACTATCTCACTCTTTCTCTATCTCTCTCTTTCTCTCTCTCTTCCATGCGCTTTTCTTTTCTATATAATTTTTTGCGCAAAATTATAAAGTAGTGTTGTGTTTTAGCAGCGTGGGGAGTTAGATGATTAGAGTTCCTGAAGGGATTTAGGGGTAGTATCGGCAACGCGCTTCCAATGCTTCTGCTGTTGCAGACGTCTATAAGCTACGCTAATCGCTTACCATAAACTGAGCCGTACACTTACACACAAAAAGAGAAAGAGTATATAATAATATGTTCTAAATAATAAAATCTTTCAATTCACTATAAGTTCAACTGAGGTAGGGCACAGCAGGAATTTCCTGCTCAAAATATGGAGCAGCTCGGCTGGGGAATTACCTCGACCTTACAGAAGATCACAGCAAAATAATACTGTTTTCAAGCAGTTTTGTGTTCCTGTTGGTGAGTAAGGTGACCAGAGCTCCTGGGGGGATTGGGGATTTGATCTGCAACGCGCTTCCAATGCTTCTGCTGTTGCAGACGTCTATAAGCTACGCTAATCGCTTACCATAAACTGAGCCGTACACTTATTTGCTAACCTAGTTGTATAAAAAATATAATTATTTGTTGTAACAATTGCAAAAACAACAATAACCTTAATTGTTTTGAGACAATACTCTTTATTGTTTTCTAATTTATATTTTAATATTAATATGTGGTAATTAAAGTCATAGTAATATATGTAATTCTGTGAAAATGAACCTATTATGGTTACTCAAACACATGGTATATTATACGGTTACATGAAACAAACCACCTAATTGACAGAGCTACTGAAAAACAAATACTTTTATAAGCTAGCAATAAAAGTGGACCTAATTACCCTCCTATAAAGGCTACAAAAAGTATTTTAATGTTGAAAAACAAAAATTAACTATAAATAAGGTTAAATAAGAATTTAAATTTAAAATGAAAATAACGAATTTAGTTAAGAAATGAAAAAGAAAATAATTCATTAGTAAATGCTGAACGTCCAACAACGCTTGGCCGAAACCTGCACTGCGGAATTCTGAATATTATCTCAAAGTTTATTTTGAGAAGTACTATTTTTCTTAAAATAATGTATGTTATCGGGAATAAGCTTTTTAATCTTATTATATTTCAGAATATTAAGATATTTTTTTAATTAAATTATATACGCTAATTTAGTGAATGGCCAGACTACTTATAAATTGAATAAATACATATCGTCTTTATAAGAAACCTCAATATAGAGAAATACTATAGGCTATTAAATTTCACTCATAGGAGATTAGCTATGAATATTGAACAAACTACCTATGTATATAGGTCAAGGTAAAACAAAAATGAAAAAAATAATATTCTACCCTTTTGTAATTCTTTCAACAATGTTTTTATCCATTTCAATTTTTGTATCTTAAGTAATAAAGTATTTTTATGTCTATAAAATAATGTATGAAAGAAGTGACGAAAATCATTATCTGTGACAATGTCAACTTAGATTAAATCTAAATAGGATGAAAATTATCATTTCAATCATTACAGTCACAATAAGGGTGCATGTCCCTATAATTTGCAGATCCCCCGACATTTAGGACCCTATTCATTCCTTTTCATCTCATGCGTGCACATAGATAAAAAATAATTAAACGTAGTTCAAAATTGATTGCCCTATTTGTTTTTTTTTAACTCACTCTTTATTCTTTAATCATTATGGTCTTGAGCATTAACCTATCATAAAAGAAATGTATTTGGAACTATATTTACTACTCTTATTAACAAAATGTATATCATATTTTGTAACTACAACTTCCAAATTAATTATTACTTTATACCCTTTAAAGAATACTGTTACTAAAGTTCCGCTGTTAAAGATATACCACAATATAAGCAAAAAATTATAAATTATTTACCAATGACATTATTATAAGAAAATTGTCGATTCAAATATTTTTAATCTTTATGAAAGCCGATATCTTCACCCATTGTAAAACAACTTCGACATTTTTTTTTTTTTTGTGAATGATTTTATCTGCAGGAATGCCAACACATGTTGTCGAAAAATTGACCCTCGAGGGCTCACATTATTGGGTTTTCACCCTCAGTGACATTAAATTTGCCTTTTATAGTGGATATATTTTTTTTATCTCATCTGCTCCAAACTCTCAAAATTAGCCTACAATGTATCAAAGGGTAATTTTCCACATACGATAAAATTGCAAATTATTCTCGTTTTTAATGGACTTTTTTAATAACGACAAAATTGAAATTATCTTTAAGGAATTCATATTATATTACCCTAGCTTTGCCCCACAGTTTCACACACACTAATTTGAAACAATATTATATAATTATAGCCTATAGCCTTCCTCAATAAAGGCTTTCTAACACTGAAATAATTTTTCAAATCGGACCAGTAGTTCTTGAGATTATCGCGTTCAAACAAACAAACAAACACTTCAGCTTTATAGTATTAGTATATATTTAAAGGAATTTAATGTAAATAGTTTCCAATCATCTGTACGCGCAATCATCTATATTAGTAACTAGATAATGACATTTTTTTTTAAATGTTATAAATTTTGATGCCAAAGAGATATCATAATTTATTTTTGTTACCACATAGCATACACTGAACCCCTAATTGCTCCGCAGTAGGGTAATAAAAAAGATTTGAAGTCACTCAACGTTCTTGAAACGTTTTCGACCTATTTAGCGATTCACGGGGAGTTTTAGAGTCCTGGAGTCGAGCCAGGCCGAACTTGAAATTGATCTTTGACTTCGCGAAAGTTGGTGATACCCAGTTAAAGCTAACTATTGGTGATTTATCTGTAAGTTAAGAGGAGAGGTTTCGTTTAAAAAAAACGTTCGTTTAAACTTCCGATGAATTTTAGAATAAGAAATAAAATAAAAATATTGTACCATTTGAAAATTGTACAAACAATTGATGACGCAGTGGTTACACTTTTAATCCTGCCCTTAACAAATATTTGTGTACTATACAGACGTTGATGGTGGTTAATTGGTTATGTGTGACTCCTGACACAAAATTTTCGTCCTTTTTAAGGTAACTAGGCGTAATGAGTTTGTTCGTATTTATTTACACGATTTTAATCTTTATATTTCGGCTACGGAAACAATCAATTGAAATTTTTCAGATTAGCAAATTACTATATAGCAAGCATATTCTCCTCTGAGACTATTCTCGGCTTAAAAAATATTGCGTACGCGATAAGATTCGTTCAAATCGTTTCTCTTTATTAACGCCTTCCAATTCAATATAAAACGTCCCTGCACCGGAGGAACTGCATCGGGTTCAATATATTTTCATTTATTTAATCCGCCATAAAGTCGATACGACGCTGCCTCGTATAGATTTAATATACATACAATGTCATTATGTGTACAGATAACATAGAAGCTTTTGTAATGACGTTTGGTTTTTTTTTTTTTTTTTGAAGTGAAACTTCTTAAAAATCGTCGTAATTTGAAATTCGATGAGACGATAAACATGTTACGATAAAAATAACATATAAATGTGTAGGAGAAAATGAGATAGAATACTTTTTTTTCATAAGACCGTGATCATTTACAACGGAACAAATTGCGACGGCCTACCTTCCTACGACTTTTTAGAAGTTTTACTTCTGCCGTATGTAAATTCACGCACAAACTTTTATTAGTTTAAAAAAATTTCAGATTATAGTATTGAATTTTTGTTTACTTTAATAAAATAATACAATAATTAGGGCCTGTTTTACCAATTGCTGATAAATTTTACCTCGCAAATGATATGCTATCAGAAAGAATGTCAACATGAGCCGAAACAGATCTTCAAGCACGCACCCCGCAGGCCAGTGGGTGTATGGGGCTCCTGGCCCAGAGTGAACAACCCAGAATACCCACTAAAATTCAGCGGTGCACTCAACGTCATAGCGGAGCGCCACGAGTTATCTAATCCTTCAAGGCCTATTTCAACTAAAGATATTAATTTCAACTTTTGGTTTCACATGTTCAGAATGAAAAGAAATATTTGACAAATCGCACCTTTAATAAAACAAAGATGTAACTCAAAATTTGTGGATTTGGAGATTTTACAAGAAAACCCGTCTTCGTCGCGTAAAGAATAGGTAGACTTCGACTCCGGCGTTTTAACTATAATATACAGAGAGATACGCGACTGTTGCTCTCTTTTCTATGAACTGGGACTGACAAGTCAGTTCTTATAAAGTGGCGTGTTTCAGAGATGCACCGGCAGTGAGCGGAGATTAAAGTGCTGCCGTTTTGAGTAACATCAAATAATTCGATATTAGATTAAAAGGGATTTAAAATAAAAAGATGATTTTTGTTATACTTCATTCTCTCAGAAAACGCATTTGATAATGATGTGTAACATTTGGATTTACTTCGGTTTTGTTTTAAAAATTGACAAATTTTACAAAGTTAACGCCTAACACTTCAGTTTTATATTGAAATATATGCCTTAGTTGTTGGAGTAATTGGTTAAGTATCACTTTATTGTAATAAATAAGGCTATTTATAAAAGCTACTTTTGTTTACTTCTTTTTATTATTTAGAATGACGAAAGATAAGTAAAAACTTTCAACATTAATTCCCATTTCGTGTAAAAGTTAAGAATAACTTGTAACTGTTGTGCTTATTTGTATAGGTTTTGAAAACGGAGTCGTTTTAGAGCTCACAATTTTTGTTAAGTTTCAGCGTATCGAGCGTAAAAGTTATAAGATAAACATAATAGTGTATCATTACAACCTATACACTCCACTGGTGGACATAGGCCTCCATAAGCTTTCCCCAAAAATAGCGTGAACTTATGTGTTTTACCCATAGTCACCACGCTGGGCAGGCGAGTTGGTGACCGCAGGGCTGGCTTTGTCGCTCCGAAGACGCTGCTGCCCGTCTTCGGCCTGTGTATTTCAAAGCCAGCAGTTGGATGGTTATCCCGCCACCGGTCGGCTTTTTAAGTAATATAATAATAGTGTAATAAGTTATAATTTTTTTTCATCTGATTACTGTAATAAATGTGAAAGTTTATGAGGATGACGTATGGATGGATGATTGTTACTCTTTTATGGCAAAACGACTGAATAGATCATTGTCATTCAACAATGCTGCTATTTTGACGTTAAATAATTATGATTATTATTCATCCTTAAAATATACTACAGTGTTATGAATTATTGTTATTTTAGACTAAAGAAGTTATGCAGGTTGAAGAGGAAAATCAACAAAATACATATATCTCCAGAGGCCAAAAATGTAACTGCAGAGCTGACGAAAATGATGACACCGACTCAATATTTTACTGTCACTTATGAGTTGACGAGAAAAATGACACCTAAATAATACTAGCCATTTACAGTCCTCTAGTTCGTCTTCAAGATCATCTTAATCTAGTTCCGATTCATCTAGCTCATCATCGTCAAGCTCTTCATCATCCAGCTCATCTTTATCCAGTTTTTCAAGCTCCAATAGTTCAATGCCTACCCAAAACCCTGCCCCACAAAACTTTACAACGGATTGTGAAGAAAAGACGTCTTACACCAATTCACCACAAAATACTGAGCAAAATATGAGCAAATTCATCTGAGAGAGCGACGAAATTACAATAGTGTGGCCACCTGAGTGACGACGATGCACTGTAGATTTTAATACGTTGTTTAATAAGCCTGTCAACAGAAGAAATTTTATGTTTGAAAATCAAAGTTCTTCTGACTCTGACTGCAATAATAAACCAAATATTTGTCAGTCAGTTCAGCCTATTGCAATGCACTGCTGGACATAGGCCTCCCCAAGTTCGCGCTAGACATCCCGGTTTTCCGCAATCCTCATCCAGCTTACACCGGCAATCTTAGGTAGATCGTCGGTCCAACGAGCCAGAGGACGTCACACACTGTGTTTGCCAAGACGCGATCTCTTCTCCAGGACGCGTCTGCTCCAACAGCCACCGGTCCTGCGCCACAGATGACCAGCCCACTGCCACTTCAACTTGCTAATTCTGTGGGCTATATCGGTTACTTTCGTTCTCTCGCGGTAGTCTCGTTTCTAATCCTATCTTTGAGGGAAACCCCAAGCATGGCCAGTTCCATTGCACGTTGAGGGACTTTATATTTGTGGACCAGTCCCTTCGTCAGTGTCCATGTCTCGGCTCGGTAATGTTAACACAGGCAGGACGTATTGCTCGAAGATTTTTGTCTTCAAGCATTGCGGAATCTTCGAAGTGAAGACTCGACGAAGCCTGCCAAATGCCGCCCAGCCCCACCGAATTCTCCTATCGGCCTCCTTCTCAAAGTTGTTGCGGCCTAGTTGGATAGTATATCCTAAGTAAATATAATCCTGAACAACTTAGAGAAGGGTACCATCGACCGATACCTGTCTCGGTATGACTTGGTTGTTAGGCATAACTTTCGTTTTGTCCAAGTTCATACAGAGAACGACACGTCGGGAGGACTCGTTTAGACCGGCTAGCATTTGGCCTAACTCATCTAACGTGTCCGCAAAGATGACGATATCGTCGGCGAAATGAAGGTGAGATGTATTCACCGTTGACATTGATGCCTTGTTCAAGGTCTTAAAGATATCCTCCAGCGCAGCGGTAAACAGTTTCGGTGATATTACATCTTGCTGTCTTACCCCACGCCGCAGGGAAATAGGTCTTGTTCTCTGGTCCTGGACATGAACGGTCATCGTCGTTGCGTCGTACATACATCTCAGTACCACGATATATCGCCAGTCGATATGACATCTCTGCAGAGAGTCCAGGACAGCCCAGGTTTCGACACAGTTGAAGGCTTTCTCGCAGTCCACAAATTCCATACACAGCGGCTGATTATATGTCTCTGTCTTTTGAATAATCTGTCGAACAGTATGGATGTGGTCTACGGTGTTGTAGTCATTTCGAAACCCAACCTGCTCTGGTGGTTGGTATTCGTCGAGTCTTATGGCGAGACGATTCAAATGTGCAGAAAATATTGATTCCGACGGTATTTAACTTAGGGTTTCACCAACCAAAAAAAAGTCAGTGTGATATATGTGCATCATAATTATGATAATTCAAACAATGAGCAAAAACAAGATGATAGACAATATAAGAAAGAAGAGACTGCTGATTTTTATACTATTTACTAGCTGACCCCGCAAACGTTGTTTTGCCATATATGATAACTTAGGGGTATGAAAAATAGATGTTGTTCGATTCTCAGACCTACCCGATATGCACACAAAATTTCGTGTGAATCGGTCTAGCCGTCTCGGAGGAGTTTAACTACAAACACAGCGACACGAGAATTTTATATATTAGATTATTTGTGGTTAGTAATTATTTGTGATTTTAGGAGATATTTACTAGAGACTCATCATCATCATTACAGCCTATACAGTCCACTGCTGGACATAGGCCTCCACAAGTTTACGCCAAAAATAGCGTGAACTCATGTGTTTTGCCCATAGTCACCACGCTGGGCAGGCGGGTTGGTGACCGCAGTACTGGCTTTGTCGCACCGAAGACGCTGCTGCCCGTCTTCGGCCTGTGTATTTCAAAGCCAGCAGTTGGGTGGTTATCCCGCCACCGGTCGGCTTTTTAAGTTCCAAGGTGGTAGTGGAACTGTGTTATCCCTTAGTCGCCTCTTACGACACCCACGGGAAGAGAGGGGGTGGCTATATTCTTTGGTACCGTAGCCACACAGTACCCGTAGCCACACAGTACTAGAGACTAATTGTACCTAATTCTTATAATAGTGTATAGTTTTTGTTTTGTTTAAAAAACAATATTTGTAGCCATAAAGAGATATATAAATATCGGATGATTAATAAAAATTTGTTTAATTTAAAAAAAAGGTGATAAATTTCAGTTTTCGTTTTATAAAAAAATGATGCATTAGTACATACAACATCATAATTACAATTAAATAATCATAAAACGAAACATTGTGATTTATTTTTAAAACTTTTTGTTATGTTTTAATACTAAAGAGAATTTTTTTGAAATACTACCTAAAATATTAAGTAATTTTTGGCATAAAGAGATTTAAGTCGGAACTTTTTTTTCATCTCCATTTTACAGCTATTATAGATTTTAACACAGTTGTTTTTCTATTATTCTATTAATCTCTGTACTTTAAACTACTGATATCAATAATAAAAGTCATTAAAAGCATTACAAATAATTGGTAATTTTTAATCAAACACAATGCGGAAAAAGTGCTAAACTTCAAACGCCAATTCCCACAAATTGCGATTTTTGAGTTACATCTTTGTTTTATTAAGGGTGCGAAATGTTTTGCGGTAAATTTTAATTATAATTTTTTTTTATCTGATCGACCTCGTTTTTCGTCGGAAAACTATCTGAAATTTTATTAAGTACAATAAAGTAAAACAGGTCCTTTGACCAAAAGTTTAAATTGAATGTTGTCTAATAATAATGTAGGTAATAAATGTAATTTGCTTACCAAATTTAATATGGTAATTTTGTTGTGAAAGTTATATTTTAATTTAATTCCGAAATACATAAAATTGAAACTAAACCTAACTACGTTATTAATTAGTAAAGTACTTGGACCTACTTTAAATTACTACATATGTGAAAATTAATAAAGTTTTGACATAACTATTCGACCTGACGAAATACGAATCGCCATTTTTTTTTTTTTTGAGAAAATGGCATCTTTGGATGGCAAACACAAAATTTTTTTAATAATATAATAATAATAATTTCTTTATTTTAGGTAACAATTGACCCATAAAACAATTCCTCTTAAACAATTCTTATAACAACTAGAAAAATTAATGAATGTCACGACAATTTGTAAAATACAATAATAAAATAATAAAATCACATTAATAATAAACAATACCTAATACAAATAAATAATTTTAACAATAATATCACCCAATAAAGTGCAAAATTCATTTTTAATGATATAGGAAATAGCCTTTTTTCGATTTGTGTATTTCACACTTTTTCACTTCTAAAACAGTCATCATTACAGCCTATACAGTCCACTGCTGGACATAAGCCTCCACAAGTTTACGCCAAAAATAACGTGAACTCGTGTGTTTTGCCCATAGTCACCACGCTGGGCAGGCGGGTTGGTGACCGCAGTACTGGCTTTGTCGTACCGAAGACGCTGCTGCCCGTCTTCGGCCTGTGTATTTCAAAGCCAGCAGTTGGATGGTTATCCCGCCATCGGTCGGCTTCTTAAGTTCCAAGGTGGTTGTGGAACCTTGTTATCCCTTAGTCGCCTCTTACGACACCCACGGGAAGAGAGGGGGTGGCTATATTCTTTGGTGCCGTAGCCACACAGTATACTTCTAAAACAGATTGCGTTCAAATTTGATTTTCATTTCTTTATTTCTAACCGCCATTTTGCGTATACTAATCCACTTAGCTCAAACGCATCATACGCTATGCATTTAAGGGTCCCCCTTACAGAACACGCTTACTTCTAAAGTTATCAATTTGCTTTCAGCTATCCTTTGAGTTGCATTTATAACTTCAAGTCTAGTGTTGAGTCTGAGCTTCGTCCTCACCATAAACAGGTGAATGGTCTGAAATTGATGGACTGGTTTGACAGTCAATCTTTTAATATCAATAAGAAACTAACAAAATATTGCTATACTGACGACGCGTATCGCTGTTTGTCATGATGTGTGCATTTCTGTCTGTGCGTTTCTTTTTTTTTATGCATATAACTAGGTCGGCAAACAAGACATGTAATTTAAATAATCATTAATACATATTTTAAACTTGTCTCACACTCATACAAATACATAAACATATAAAGAAAGATACACATATAACACACATATTATTTACCATATGATTTGTCCGCGTAGAATTTAAGAAAAAAATTTCTCAGTTTGCAGAGTTATAAAATAAATAAATTTCTAAAATAAAAGTAGCCTAAGTTACTTATTACATCAGCTATCGGCTAGTGAATGTCCCGTCGAAATCGGTCTAGCAGTTTCAGAGATTAGCCGGAACAAAAAAAAATTAAAAAACGTCATTTTGGTAGATGTACCGTATATACATCTATATGCATTTAGCAAAAAGCGGTTATTTTAATATTACAAACAGACAATCCAGTTTTATATATTTGTATAAATATATCTATAAAGTGGCCCACTATTGAGCATATATTATGTGTATTATTCAGTATATGTATGTATCTGTTACCTCAGCTAACCGGTAAGGGAGGGATCCTAAATTACCTCAAAATACACGCCACACATGTTTTCCTTGCGTTAAATACGCGACAGGTTGGTTCACGTGAACAGGGAACATGCGAAAACTATGTCGATTGTACATTTATATATAGCTACAAAGAGATATATTGTTGATTACAATATTATTATAATCTTTTACATAGTTTATTTTTGTTACATATATATAAATCGGAGTTTTTGTGTACGATATACTGTAAAATCAACCTGCCTATTAAATAAAAAAAGTATACTTTAGACCACACGACTGAAGTTAAACTTACAAAACGTAAATCTCTATATCTCTAATAAATTTCTATATTCAATAACTTATATTTCACTCTCAACTTGCGTTCGCCTCGCCCGATCACACTTTTCGTAACGCTCTCGTCACGCATTCACCAGCTTACTCTCCAATTCAAGCGTGCGTAGAGAAGTTATACGTCAAAAATTTTAACTTTCTCCATCTAAAAGTCTTATATAAATTTTAAATTATTTTATTACTACTAATTACACATTTAAAAACTTATAAAAAGTTCAGAAAGTCTAACAAGTAACGACCAGAATTTCTTCCACAATTTAATTTGCCAAAAAAAAAAAAAAAAAAAAAAAAATAAATTTCATACACTTCAGACGAAACGGATGTACTCGTAATATACATTACAAATGATGAAATGAACGATAAAACTCCGACGAATCAAATAGTATTGTGATTCTAAGCGAAGTAATTTTAGCTTGTCGAGTCAAATTTACATTTATATGAAGAGATCGCTCGAGCAGGCTGTCCCAGTTCCTCTTTGAGAACTTCCTTTTTGACCGACTTAGAAAATAAGAAATCGATTCTGCTTTGTTTGATTGTATACAGGAAAAAAATTGCGGGTTTTGGAAGTTCGAAGATATGTTTACGTGTAAAATCCTACCTTACTATACCGCCGATGAGTAAGGTTTTATATTTTACGTATTAACTCTTAAAAGGAACTAAGGAGAAGTTAGTTTAGGTTGGAGGTAGATATAGATGTTTTTTTTAAGATTTAACCTTTAACATCCCACTGCTGGGCATGGGCTTTTTTCTCCAAGTAAAACTTAATCCACCAAACTGCACTACGATATATATATACGGAATATATATACGACATGTATATACGGATATATTCCTTATTATATTTAACAACCGCTATTAGGTATGTTTGATACCAATTGGGATAGATAGGGTTACGTGCTCTCTGAGGCACGATGAGGACACCCATAAGGACAGACATCCAACCAGAAAAAAATATTTGTAGAAATAAAAATATCCATCGTTACACCAGAGCGGTTGTTTTATTACGTACAGCTTATTATAAAATGTTGACAACGTTCTTAGACACGTATAGCTGCTGATTCGCTTTAGAGTAATGCAGCGCATTAAGTTCGTATCTATATTTATAGAAGGACAGGACTATGAATGTTGCCAGTTTATTAGCCAATACTCAAAGTGATTGAAAAACGCCCTATACCATACGATGCGAACCGATGCGAACCAATTCAATGCGATGCGAATTAATTAAACTGTTGTAACATCTACCTACAATATTCTCTAATTCTCATCATTATATGTAGATAGTAGTTCTGGCCTGGTTCATCCTTTAGACTAATCTTTCAATCATAGTTTTAAAAGAATCAATATAGCACAAATAATAATATAGTAAGCAACGCCAACCCTGGACTGACGCTCTATGTAAGATTGTCGGTGGAGGCTGGATGATGATCGCGGTAAGCCGGAGTGTTTGGCGCGAACTTGGGAAGGCATATATCCAGCAGTGGACTTCGATAGGCTGAAGTGACAAATAATATACTATATATTTAATAATTGTGGTTGATTGTATAAAAATAGTTTCTATAATATTATTTTTACCAACAAAAATTATACTTTTGAAATTTGATTACTTATTGAAAAATTTAGATATAGTTTTAACTTACGCCTGACTTTTAAACCATTCACGAATGAATTATAACTTTATAAATTTTAAACTACTACTTTAATAAGTACCTACTTTGTTTATGTTGTACAAAATCTGCAAAATATGATGTGAAGAAAAATTGCAATTATAATATTCAAACGTAAAATCTAACTAGAACAAAAATAAATATCACTTAAGCTAAATGAAAATCAACCTCACAAATATTGAAATTTCAAATTGAAATTCACAGTTCAAGTAATTTGAATTTGAGTACACTACAAAGATAATACTGAAACTATGATTCAACTACGCGTAGCTGAAACTAGGAAACTACGAAGTACTAACAAGGACTAACAAACAGTTCTAAGAAAGAGAAATGTCTACCACCTCAAAAGAGTTGAAACAAAGTGTTCGTAACTTTACGTTGGAGAGGGATGGGTGTATTCGTTTTTAATGCGTGCGAATACTATAGAAGATGGCCTTTTTCTCTTAGCATGTAGCTTGAAACAATGTATGAAATGAGTAAAGTTGATAAACATTTTGTTTGAGTTAACCGTTTACGGTTCAAAGAAAACTATAGCAAGATGCTTTGTGAGAAAGTTTTATTAATAATATTAAGGATTTTTAAATGAAACTTCAGAACAAGTTACGCATGAATTAGCATTTAATTTTAAGCATTTTGCTGAAAATGTGGTACATAGGCTATTTAATACGCAAAAAACAGTTTTAACTGCGTTGAGTTTCCTATGGCTAGCGGTCATTTTAACTTACTTATTTAATAATGTGTGTATCTCTAATGGAATTACTTTTAAAATCTGTGAAACCCTTCATTACGTCTTATGGATTGAAAATGTTTAAATCTTAATATATATAAAAGCGAAAGGTCACTCACTCATCACGAAATCTCCGAAACTATAACACCTACAAGCTTGAAATTTGGCAGGTAGGCTGCTTATAAGACGTAGGCATCCGCTAAGAACGGATTTTACGAAACTCGACCCCTAAGGGGGTAAAATGGGGGTTGGAAGTTTGTATGAAAGTCCTATGTTTTTGAAGTAAGAAACTTGAAATTTAAAATATAAGCTCTATAGATGGTGAGGAGGTGTCCAAATAATGCATCGTAATATATATAAAAGAGGAAGGTCACTGACTCACTCATCACGAGAACTCAAAAACCGCTGGAGGGTCCATTCATCCAGGATGGACAAAGATGAAATTTGGCAGGGAGGTATAGTTAGTAGACGTCTGCTAAGAACGAATTTTGCGATATTCCACGGCTAAGGGGATTTAGTTGGGGTTGATAGTTGGTATGAAACATATACAGCAGCTATAAGTTCGCCTGATAGATTATTTATAGTGCAGCCTGAAAATAAAACTAAGAATATGGTGTATAATAAAAACAACTATTAAATTATACTAAATTGTGACTTTTAAAAAGTTTGTCAGTGTGATAAGCATTTCAAGTGACTGAAATAAAAAAATAATTTGCGTTAAAATTTTTAATAGTAATGCATTTCTCATAACCACGCGGACGTAGTCACGGGCAACAGTTAGTGTATAATAAAACAAAGTCCCCAAAAGTGTATGTGATCGATTCCTTCAAAATCTACTGAACGGATTTTCATGCGGTTCAAGAGAAAGGTTTACGGAACGGCTAAGTCGATTTTGATGAGAGTTTCACAGGAAGTTTGCCGGGAAAACTTTGTGACACACTGATTTAAACGCGAGCGAAGCCGCGGGCACAGCTAGTACTCTATAAAAGGTAGAATAAAAATAGTCAGTAGAAAATATTATTATTGTGATATCGATTTCATAGGTACTCAATTTAACACTGCTTTGACGACATGTTGGTGGAGCGATCACTGTAACTGTTTGTTGGAAGCTCGATTCCCGCGCACAACAAATAGTTGAATAGGTTATACAGCTTGTCTTCGTTTCGGTGTTTATGTATGTGTTATCTGTGTTTCTGGATTCCCGACTCAGAATATTCATACTGCTAGGGGTGTTTAAGTGTTGAGAGTTTATATTTTAGTTAAAAGATTCAGCCTGTGATATCTCAGAGCTGGGCATAGGCCTCATTCTTCATGTTGGTAGGAGAACGTTCAGAACTTAATCAACCACGCAAACGACTCCTGCGGGTGACGGACTTTTAGTTACATATTTTTGTTCTAGTAAAGCGTAGTCTGTAAAAGTTTTGATCATCTACTAACTATGGCTTCATGCCATATAGTCTTTAAACAATAGTTTCGTTGGCACGCTTTTGGTACTAATAAAAAAAAATAAAAAGCAAAACATATGATACTATTGAAATTCAAATCAAAGAACATAAAAAAAATGAATCCGTGAAATTTTTAATAAAAATACAGAAATACAACCCGTTCAGAGCCTATTGCGACCTTTGCAGGACTCACTGAATCATGTCACAGCAAAATGGTCTTTACGACGATCAGATAAGGACCTTGTAAACACTAAGCGTTGTATTGTTGGGACACAATAGGACGGTACCACAAAGCGAAACGAACAATATGGAATGACCCTGCTTTGTCTTCGCGGCCTAATGAAGTTTTTGTCTGCTAAAATTATATGCCCATATGATATATTCATTATGATTTTAACTCACATGATGAAGATTAAAATTTTGGATGCTATGATTTGTGTGACGTCGTTTTGATGGCAATTTTCCATTAGGGTATTATATAAATGGCATTTAATGTACTTGTTTATTTGTTTGTTTAACCCGGCTGCCCAGCGTGGTGACTATGGGCAACACACATGAGCTCACGCTATTTTTGGCGCGAAATTGTGGAGGCCTATGTGTCCAGCAGTGGACTGCAATAGGCTGAAATGATGATGATGATGAAATGAATGTTTATATACAAAAAATGAGGAGAGCGTAGAATATCCGATGAACTGGCGTAACTCAACAGTCCGTGAAACTGAAGTGAAACCATTGTGATTGAAAAATGCGATGAAATGAGAAACAACAACAAACAATGATGTAGTGGTGCGAGTTGTTGGGTAAAACACTGACAGTTTGGGAGTTCGATTGCTGCTTGGATGGATATTTGTACTAGTCCAAATATTTATATCCGGTCTGGATGTCTGTCCTTGTGAGTCTCCCCACCGTGCCTCGGAGAGCACGTTAAGCCATCAGTTGTTGTCCTAAATACCTGATAGCGATCGTTACTCAAAGTAGGCAACTTATCCATTGGAGCCCACATTGGAGCAACGTATTGGGTTAAGCTCCAATCGTTCTTTAACATGGAGACTGCCATGCCTAATAGTAGGCTGTTACAGGCAGAATGCAAAAATTGTGATGGCGTGTGGTTCATACATGCTAGAAAAATTATCCTGCCCAAAAAGGTAAGAAGTGAGCGTGAGCGATAATGATTTCTGGAAACCCAAGACGTTGACCAAAATAATCAATTGGGATACATGACCTCATTGTATCATCTTCATTGTTAGACATTCGGCTAAACAAGCATATCAGAAGACACAAAAATTATTCGCACTGTCGTACATTCAAGAGAAAAAGATGGGAGTGATAAGTTTTGTGCTTTTCAATACTTGGACAACTAAGCTCTGATTACGATTTTCTAAAAGACTTTTTGTGAAACGAGATGATATTTGTTTTCTTAATTGTAGAAAAGAAGCTTATCAATTGAATGGACATGACTACATGTCAAATTTGAAATTTCTTGATCAAAATATGGAGCAGCCCAACTAACCTTACAGAAGATCACAGCTAAATAATACTGTTTGGACTGTTTGGAGTATAGTGTTCCTGTTGGTGAGTAAGGTGACCATAGCATGTGGGGGAAATTGGGGAAGGAGTCGACAACGTGCTTGTGGTGTTGCAAGTATCTATCTATATAATATAAACTACGGTAATCGAATACCATTAGGTGAGACGTGTGCTTGTTTGCTGACCAACTTATATTTTTTAAAAATGAAGTGTTATAAAATTTGTATAGTATACGTATACAAGCGATGCACGCGACCTTGTTTGCACGGAAACTTTGATGTCATCTCAAATACTGTCGAGCAAGAGCCATACAAGTTTTAGAACGAAAGATAGACAAAGTAAAATTTTTAATTATAAAAATACAAATTATTAAGCGAATATCTGTATGCAACAAATAACAACGGAACTATTTATCTTATTGCTTGAGAAAGATTAATTGTAAAAACTTCAAAATGTAATATATGAAAGTATAAATCTGTCCATTTTTTATTAAGTTTTATCAAAATCGTTTCAATAGATTTTTCAATATTCCGTTTAGTTAGTTAAAAAACATATACATCAAATATATAAATAATAAGTCAACATTGTTCATTAATTGCTATCTTTACGGTGACATTTGCAAATTCAATCATCAAACGCCATCTTGAATTACATCTTTAACCAACAATTAACCTAATCGAAAGGTTACAAGGGTGGCGGAGGTAATGAAACTTATTTTAATAAAGGTTAAAACGACCCCAAGCTTATTTAGGTTAACCTGCGTCACGTGTCGAAGGGATGAAGGCCCATAAAATAATATCCCATCCACCATATGCACCAACCCTATACCGGGGTAGTAATTAGCTTTTTGTTTTTGTTTGTTTATTTGATTGATATCGTGTTTTGTTGATAAGAAATTAAATGACATTTACAAATGTAAAGCCTTTGTTAATTACACGCGTTTGTTCCACGGTATGTACTTAATTAAACGTACAATTAAAATGACATTATTTCACGATTACTTTTATTAAAAATGTAAATGTTTATTTCATTTGGAAATGAAACTCGACTTTCCATCATTCCGTATGTCGCAGGGCTGTTGGACAGACGTTTGATTTAGAAAGCTACAAATGTTTACACATATAACTATTTCAATTAAATTTATACTCATATTATAAAGCTGAAAAGTTTGTTTGTTTGTTTGTTTGTTTGATTGTTTGTTTTTTGTTTGTTTGTTTGAACGCACTAATCTCAGGAGTCTTCTTTCAGTGTTAGATAGCCTCTTTATCGATGAAGGCTATAGGCTATATATCATTACGCTGAGAGTGTTTCGAAATCGGGTTATTTTCCTTTTGAGAGCTTCCGCTGCGTACGCTGCGTAAACTGTTAAACTTTCACAAAAATCATGTATGACAGAGTTCCCCTTTAAAAGTTCCAGGTGGACGAAGTCGCGCGCAGATGCTAGTTTGTAATAAAACAACAAATTATAACCACAAAAACTTAAAAATTTTGTGTATTTGTAAACACAAAGGAGTCGTGTCTTTTGACATCTTTGACAAGAGCTATTCCAAAAATAGTACCGTGATGTTTTACATCCTACAACCGTCTATAAACAGATTTCCTAAATCTAAAAAGGTTTGTTTTTTTTCTAGTTGTTTACCCCTCTGCACTGTTTTATCGTATAAATATATAATAAAAGCGAAGAAGCTGTGTGAAATCACATCTTTTTTTATATATAACCAGGTTGGCAAACAAGCGTACGGCTCACCAGATGGTAAGCGATTACTGTTGCTTATAGACGCCTGCAACACTAGAAACATCGCTAGCACGTTGCCGACTCTATTTCCAACTCACCCCATGTGCTCTGGTCACCTTTGTAGGACACTAACAGGAACAAACACAGGATTCAGTGAGTCCTGCAAAGGTCGCAATACACTGCTTCAAAACACTATTATTTAGCTGCAATCTTCTCTAAGATCGAGGTACTTCCCCAGTCGGCCTACTCCATATAATGAGCAGGAAATTTCCTGCTCTACCCTACCTCAATTAAACATAATATATCCTCTAAATTATCATCGGCCTCTAGTTTCATAAAACCTCTGAAAAATATGAAACCTCCTCTGAAAAATATGAATTCATATTTAAATGAAATGAAATGTCAAAGTGTATAATTATTTAATAAGCCGAGCCAAAACATTCTTGCAAATATAATTTAATGGAAACTCCATACCCTTGAGCTTATCTCTGAAGCCACAAGTTAAAACTGTCTCGCTCAGAGTTAGACAAAACTCAAAAGAAAATTTCCAACAGAGACAGCCGAGTCGGTGTTTTTGTAAGTTATTTTTTATGCAGTTACATGTATGACATCCCATCATATTAAGCTGCGCCCTTTTTGTAGCATCGGACGTTAAAGGCATGAAATATTCAAGAGTTTCCTTGTTACGTTTCATTGAAATTGCTTTTTTTAAAGCTTAAGGGGAATTTTATATTCTTATATATGAACCTAGTTGCTTCAACTTTAGAAGATGGTGAGAGTGCAAAGTTGAGGAGATGAAGAATGAGGTTCTGTTTCATGGGTTGTGGATAACTCTATTTGACAGTTGATAAACCGTCAAATAGAGTTATCCACAACATGTTATCCACATATATCAACCCATAGAGTATCCAATATATAAAAGTTATTGAAGTAAAACTTCTACACACTTGACTTGGGGAGTAAGTTGGTAAATGCGTAACGAGAGCGTTGCAAAAAGTGTGATCGGGCGAGGCGAACGGAAGTTGAAGGGGAGATATAAGTTAGTGAAGATAGAAAGAGAGAGAGTTTCGTTTCGTAAGTTTTACTTCAGTCGTGTGGTCTAAGACACGCTCGTTTTTTTTTTGGTATACTATTCCTTCTCATAAAGGCCATTAGCTATTCTAGCTCCTGCTGTCAAAGTTTATTCCTAACTTATTTGCAAGGTAAACTTCATTCACAAAAAGGTGAAGTCTACCCTTAATGTATGTTTGTTACCCTTTTATGCAAAAACTACTGAACGATATAGATAGCCGGGCATTCTAGATGCCTATAGGCTATTTGTTATCCCGATTTTCTCATGGGATCAAAAATTACGCGGGTAAAACTGCGTGGCTAATTATCTTTAAATATTCCTCTTAGGTACTTATTTATTTCAATGTTTGTGTCTATTAAAGAGGCAGTAATAAGTCAGATTTAAATGGATCAAGTCATTTCATATCTCCGATAGCACAACCTAACTAAGAGAATCAAAAAATTTAAATATTTTGTTAGACTTTTTTATTTATGTAGATTAGTTCTACTTGGTATAAATTAAATTTGAATAAGACTCTTATTTTTAATTAAAAATATAAAATATTTTTATCTTTGCACGTACATAAGCTTCAGTCCGCAACCTATTTCGCTTCATCCGCTTCTAATTAAGCGTAACATTCAGTCATGCAGAATCTTACGAGCTAATCCAGGACATAAACTACAGCCAACAGATTTTTTTTAATGCTTACTATATAAATTGTACTGTTTGACGCGTCAGTGTGGTGATTTAGCTGGCTGGCTTATACTCTAACCGGGCTCAAATATACATCACAAATATTCGTATAGGCCATACAGATGTTTATCGTGGTCTGCACGTTTGTGATCATGTTACACGACATACGATTCATATTAAAGTCTCATCTTTCTGTAAGAAGAGATTTTTTTTACTGTGTGTACGTATGAACGTGCATATGTGTGCGCGTGTGTACGTGTGTGCACATGTACACACACGTTGTCTGTGCGGATGTTTACCGCTTGACTTCGTACACATCATTATTACTTTTTTTATATAACTAGGTTACTAAACAAACATACGGCTCACTTGATGGCAAGAGATTACCGTAGCTTATAGACGTCTGCAACACCAGAAGCATAACAGGCGCGTAGCAAATACTATCCCCAATTCCCCTCACAGCCTCCAGTTACCTTACTCATCAACGGGAACACTATACTGCAACCAGTATTCATTTACCTTTGATCTTTAAGATTGATCTATAAGTTCAAGTTACTTCTTCAGTCGGGATGTTGAAGGAAGTTAAAGTGGAAGTTAAATAAAAAATAAAACCCAACCATGTACTAACTTACGTACTTGTGTCCAAAGCTCCCTAACATTTTATATACTCGATCATTTCTATCTCTTACCAACCTCAAGTGTCAAGTAAACTAACACTGGTAACTAGTAAGGATGTCACATCGACCAAATAGAATTAACCATCGAATAAATTAGTTCGTTAACATTGTTCGTCGTACTTACCAGTCAATTTGTCAATTAGGTCTCATTGATAAGTAGTTACGAGAATATTTTGACATTTTTTTTAATCAATCAAATTTTTTTATTCAAGTTGACGTCAATAGCACTTTGGAGTCGTCATTGTACAAAATATAATTACAGCTTTATTAAATACTTAAGTCAACACGCAAAAAAAAACTTCTTTGACGCATTAAAAGCTATGAGTGTTGTAATATTTAGTGTCTCTCTAAAACTGAGGTAGGGCACAGCAGGAATTTCCTGCTCAAAATATGGAGCAGCCCGACTGAGGTAGTACCTCAACCTTACAGAAGATCACAGCTAAATAATACTGTTTTCAAGCAGTATTGTGTTCCTGTTGGTGAGTAAGGTGACCAGAGCTCCTGGAGAGATTGGCGATTGGGTCGGCAACGCGCTTGCGATGCTTCTGGTGTTGCAGGCGTCTATAAGCTACGGTAATCTCTTACCATCAGGTGAGCCGTACGCTTGTTTGTCGACCTAGTGGTATAAAAAAAAGTCTACTTGTAGCAATAAAACACAGTTTTATAGAAAACCTTAAAGAATAAATTAAAACCGAAGTTTAAGGTGTACAGGCTTCAAATGTCTCGAATAAATGTCTTTTCTTTCTTTTATATATAAAATAGATAGCTTCAGTCTATGTCTAATCTATTATTATACTCTCTATCTATTATATATCTAGTATATCAATCACATTCAAATAAAATAGAAACTCAAGTATTCAGTTTAGCATTTTTCTTCTTATCAATTACTTCTTCAAGTACTAAATCCATTAGTGCATACATATTTCCATTTCGATGACAATAATAATATATACGGAACAACGAGCACGTATACACATGGACACGATATACTACAAGTGTGAAGGTATTATAATAATAATAAATACTCTTTATTGTACAACATAAAGAAACGTTACAAATAAGTGATACATACAAAGAAAGATGTACAAAGTCGGTATTGTTTTAGGGATTACGATGCCCCTTCTTTTATTTCATCTATGGATGTTAGTAGGGACTTAAATGAATAATAATTTAGAGAAATATAAAACAATTCTAAAATGGATTCATTTAGTATTTTTATTATTTACTGCTTTCTTTAATTTTCCACTATAATTGGAAAATCAAGAAATTTTAAAGTATCTATTATCTTTGGAATTCATTCATTTATCATTCATCTCATTTAAAACAACAACTACCATAGCCTAAGCAATATGAACAAAATAAAGAAAATAATTACTTTGGATTGAATAAAGAATATAAAACACAAAACACAATAGCTTTTATAAATTGTGGACAAAATTCTCCATATTACTACTTACACTGCTAATGCGGGTAGGTGAACAATTGCCCTATCAAACAGCAATGATAGTTACCAGGTGTCTGAGATAATAATAATCGGAACCGACGCCTTTATAAGCTCTCTGAAGTATGATTGGTAAATCAACAAAAATATAAAACTATGGTCAAACACCTGCTTACTATACCTATCGGCGTTAACAGATCCATTCCATCAATCCAGAATTAACGTCCCAAAAAAATTTAACTTATACTTTCTTTTACGTGAGATTTATCACACACACACACACACACGCACGCACGCACGCATGCACGGACGGTCACACACGCACACACACACACACCTTCCTCGGACATGACATCAGCTGCAAATTCTCCGAAACATAATTATAAAAAATCGCGGTAAACCCCGAAATAAAATAAAAGTAATAGCGACCTTAAAAACCTCCAAATTTAAGATGCCTTATAAAACCAAAAACTGTAACCTAACTTCCAAACGAACATTGCAGTAACTGTATAAATAATGATCATTACTCAATATTTACACAGAATAAAACAAGGCTATATGGAACCAGTCGTCTCTGGAGCGTACACCAGAACAGCACATTTCAATTTGGGCTAACCGCGCGCTTAAGAGAGTGCAGGATTAAAGACCCGAATCGTCTAAGCATATGAATTGTTTTTTATTGATGCGGTATTTTACAAAGTCGTTATAAAGTTTATATCTAATTTTAGAAAGGATTTTTAAAACAGGCTTGTTGTCATTTTAATAATTAATTAATATTATTAACCACCTGACTCAGCGAAATTTATTTATTTTGACACTTTATTACACTTTTGAAATTAGATAAGGATAGCAATGAGGATAACAATATTGTAACTTTAAAAAAGTGCAAAGGCATTTAAAGAAATTTGCAACGCTATATATCTTTTCCTAAGTATATTAACTTTTTTCCCTCCAAACCTTCTTGAGAAAACTAAACACAAAAGAAAAATATCCAATTTGGTGCAGTGGCTCAGAAGCTATGCACGTACATACATTAACTGAGGTAGGGCGCAGCAGGAGATTTCCTTCTGAAAATATGGAGCCCAGCCTTACTGGGGTAGTAGTACCTCGACCTTTTAGAAGATCACAGCTAAATAATGCAGCTTTCAAGCAATGTTGTGTTTCTAGTGGTGAGTAAGGTGACCAGAGCTCCCGGGGGTATTGGGGAGAGGATCGACAAAGCGCTTGTGATTCTTCTGGTGTTGCAGGCGTTCATAAGCTGCGGTAATCGCTTACCATCAGGTGAACCGTACGCTTGTATGCCGACCTAGTTATATAAAAATAAAAATAAAAACAATTCTGCAATTAATTTTTGATTGTAGATTTAAATTAATTATATTATATTATGTGTAAAGAATGAATCATTTGATTACCAAGAGAGGTGATTCATGCATCAAAAGTTGACGTAAGAGTCCGCCACTGGAAATATAGTTCTCTAAAGACTATAACTACCTAATATTAAATATCAGCTTTCCAACTCCTACTATAAGCAGTTTACACTCCACTTACTAATTTGCAAATATGCTTTAGGATTTGACAGCTCTGACTGAAAATCCAACAACTTTTTATCTCTGCCGTAGATATATAGGTGTTATGAATATATATGATGATATTGAAAAAATGTAACAAGCATAATTTGTTTCTTTCTGAACCCACAAACTTTCTCAGACCAATAATACTGTAAATATCTTTGTCATCAAAATTATCATCTCCATTTTCATCAATATTTCGTACACAGACAAATCTGTACACTTGATATGTTAATTCGTTCACTGAATAAATAATTCATTCGTAAAGACGTATCGCTCAGCGACATTGTAATTCCCGATTTACTGTTTCAGAATTGCCGCTCTTAATATTATTGTATTAAGATTTAATTTCGCGTGAAATCAATTAGACATTACGTAGGTAGAAACAGTGATTTATACTTAGAAAATGAATCATTTCGGGTGCTATCATGTTTTGTACTGAGAACGCAATTAGAAGGTAGGCGGTTTTAAATGAATTGTCGCGGAATAGGCGGTGTATAAATGGTGAAATTTTAATGAGATTCATGGTATATCGTGATTCGTAATAAAATATTAAATTTAATATTGAAACAGATTATACTAATCGCCTTAAGGTTCTGTAAGTTTATACGAGTTCCCGGGATTATTGTTGTTATTTTTGTTGTGTTGAAATACAATCTACTCTAATCTGTTGAGTCTGCTGTGTTTATATCTGCTAATCCGCAGTGGTTTGGTGACGTAAATTGTGACTTTTCTTCAACGTGGAAAGGATGCTTTTCTCATTCTTAGTTAGCTAATAATGTTTAATGCATTTTTAACCGACTTTTAAAAAAGGAGGAGGTTCTCAATTCGATTGTATTTTTGGAACGAAGTTCCTTATGGAGCGTTGCGGAGGGGTCCCTAGCCGGCAAAAACCATCCGCAACGTTAAAGTAAGATTTTTATGTATGGTCTATGTATGATGGCATTAACATAGTCTACGTGATGACTGTTATTTATTATTGCAGTTTTCTATTATTATTATATCATTCGATAATTATTAAATATTTTTTTATAAATCATTATAAATAAAATGAAGGTATTAAGATAATTTTTGATTAAATTTTCATTTAAAAAAAATCATACTTTAAAATGTGTACCCAAATAATTATTATAGAACTTGAAATTAATATTTCGTACTAATGAACTTCGTTCCTGTCTGGTGTCGTGCGACACCACACGGTTTCTTTGATGTATGTTACCTCAGAACTTTTGACTGGATGGAACGATTTTGATGATTGTTTTAATCAAAAGCTGATGCTACTCGTGTACTTTCACAAAATGATTGATTGAAATCTGATTCCTACTTTTTAAGTAATCTTTGATAACTCGCATGTACTTGACTTATTTTTTGTCTACTTAGGTTGTATTATTATATTATTTAAATAGTAACGAATGTAATAACAGATTAAACTTGTGTTGACTTCTTGTTCTGGCTGCTTGATAACGATGGTGTTATGATACATAATTATATTTATAGACATACATATGCAAGTAGTTGTCATGAGTATTGTTGTACGTATCTGTGTTCGTTTGGTTTACATACGTAAGTAGATTTATGTGTTTGTGTATTTGTACGTATGTATCTATATATTTGACTAGGCCGTTGGCGCAGTTTGTAGTGATCCTGCTTTCTGCTCTGAAGGTCGTGGGTTCGATTCCCACCCAGGGTCTGGGTGTGATATAAATATTTATTTATATATTTATATGTAAATTATTTATAAGTACGTTTATCGAAAAAAATGTACTATAAAGTAATGTAAACATGTTACTTATAACACAAGCATTAAGTTGCTTACTTTAGGAACCGACGACCGTGTGTGTATTGTGTAGATATTTATTTATTTATATTCGTAGGAGAGCCGAACTAAAGACGAACTTCACCCATCTGCTTAATGGGTCAGAATTATTTTATATTCATGCACCTACGATTTTAAAGAATTAATGCCTAGCGATAGTATAAAGCCTGAATAAATGCAAACGGTGGGTTGTCTATTATTTTCCTGTCACAAATACTGGATTAAAATGACTAAAATTTACGTTGGTAAATACTACAATAATAATACCATCAACGAAGTCAAAAATAATTAAATACTCATTGAAATTAAAAGCTATGGAATAACAAACAATAAAAAATCACTCGTATTGCAAATATCCTTCTTTTTTTTTCAAGTCGGTTGAAAAACGATTACATCTAGCGCTTATCAAAAGTTTAAAATAATTATTTAATTATTAAATACTAGCGACCCGCTCCGGCTTCGCACGGTTGCAAAAACTATCAGAGTTCCTCTACTATAATATGCATGTATTATACATATTATAAACTTTTCTTTGGAATCATTCTATTTACTGGAGAAAACGGCATCAAAATCCGTTGCGTAGTTTTCAAAATCTAAACATACAGACAACGGGAAGCGACTTTTATACTATGTAATCAACTATGTAATGATTGTTAGAATGTAATATACAAGATGACATTACACTTACAAAATCCAACAATAACTTTTTATCGTGGAATCATTAAATCCCTCTAACCTTAGTAAAATGGCGCGAACTGTGTAGTTCAAAATGGCGTCCGTTGACATATTGGCGAGCTCTCAAGTACGACGTTGACAGAGCGCGCGGCGACGCGTCGCCCATATTGAAACATTCGGATTCTCAGTCGTCAAAATATATTTAATCTAATTATATACACACAAATAAAGATAATTAAAAATGTTTCAAATTTTCAAATAATTTGTCTGAGATCAATAAATACTCAAAAAATTAAAACGAGAACTTCGGCATTCGTTACAATACATGACCAAGACAATACATGACTAGCCCATTCGCGCAGTTTGTAGTAACCCTGCTTTCTGCTCCGAGGGTTGTGGGTTCGATTCCCAGCCCGAGTCTGGGTGTAATATAAATATTTAGTTATATATGTTTTATTTACAAGTATGTTTATCGAAAAAAAAAAAATATGTAGCTATACCAGTCGGCTGTTACCTATAACACAAGCATTAAGTTGCTTACTTTAAGAACAGACGACCGACCTTTGGGTGATAGTCGATGGAAGGCTAGCATATAGATTCAAAACAGTTTATACTTTCAACTGCACCCGACTACATATAGTGTCGTAATATGTATGTGTTATGTAGTTTGATGTATATGATAAGTATATGTATAATTGGATATAGTTAAATAAAATAATATTTAATCCTTATTTCATGAAAAGTTACACTTTTTTTAAATAGATTGGCGAAGTGGCCATTTTTTCCGACCATAGTTGTTCAAATAATAACCGCGATAGACAAAGCTTGTATGAGCCGTAAAAATGTTTATCCACAAGGTTAATATTCACACATTTTACTAACATTAACAATTTCTATAACAAAGCACCACAATCAGATCCACACGGAGCGAACATCAGAAGACTCTCATCCCGACATCCATCAAAGACCATTTCCCTGTATCATGGCTAAGCTCCAATTAAACCAAGGCCGTTTATATCATCCTGAACATAATAATGGTAATCGTCAACACCTTGAGCAATTAATCCGACGTAACATACTATTCGTATTAATGGTTCTTAGACTGCTGCTACACTTGCGATTTGTGGCTGACTATATCATTAGGTACATAACTCTTGTATATCTAGTCTCTAGTCTGTAGCTTACCTTATCAGAAAGTTTGGATCTTGAAACGTAAATATTAAATATTGAGTAGTTATAAAAAATTGTTAACCGACTTTAATAAAGAAGTAAATTCAAAATGAAATAGTAGTGTATGATACGCAAAACCTTTCAATTAAAAAAAAATCATCAAAATCGGTTCGCCCAGTCAAAAGTCGTGGATTTTGAGATAACATACAAAAAAATACAGTCAAATTAAGAACCTCCTCCTTTTTTGGAAGTCGGTTAAAAGGTAATTACAACCACAAAGACGAACTATAAATAATACAAAAAAAATAATAATAAAATTATGAAGTCACATAATTAATGACTCAAATCAAAACAATACGTATTAATCTAATACTTTTATCTAAAACATATTTCACAAGGCCTCTGATTCGACATTACTATCATTTGTCACGCTCGCCGGCTGTACTTCGTAAATATTTCATAAGAAAGGTACAGTACTTTCACGGTCCTTAGGGATACTTAACGTTTAAGATTTTGTAACTCATTCCAATATTTCTTGTATACCTTTTTAACCGTTCTTTTTAGAAATGAATAATGTGTTTTTTTTAATATCTTTGATCACCTCAAACCTACTCTACTCTTCTGATTTAAAAGAATCTATTTATTTTTGAGAGTCTTTATACTGAAAAAAATTGTAGGCTATAAAACAGCATACTGTACCATGTTCGATGGACATAATAGCCACAAAAAAAGTATCTATAACATAGCATACTATACCATCTTCAATGGACATAATAGCCACAAAAAAATATGCAAATCTAATGTATCTTTCATACATTGAATATTGACATTGAAAAGATGATTTGAAATTTACTAAAAACACAAAAATTGCAATACGAGATCGATTGCGATAACAATAATATTGTTAAATTAAAAACAAGCTGGTGTTTTGTTAAACGGTGACAATCCCCATATAGTGTTCAGTTGGAGGATTATCTAATAATGGAAAACAATCAAACAAATTGAGTAAAACTTATTTTTTTTATTTGCACAAAATTAAAAAAAAAGTATTTCAAAAATATTTTGTACGAAAATTAACAAAACATTATAAAAATATTCTCGCCAAAATCAAAAAAAAAAAGCAATACAAATTACCGGAACTCATTCCGTTTCGTAAATCGCTATGTTTAGCTCTGTACCGCGATGTTCAATAAGAAATACCTCTAATTCCACTGAGCGGAACATTTCAAGGCAGAACGTAAAAATACGTCGCTGAAGGGAAGTATAGACTTAAGTTAAAAGCGATTCGACTTGATGTCATAACGATCAAATTTTTAAATATGAATTATCACTACTAGTATACGTATATGACTATTACTTATAAACTTCAAAAATACATAGCCAAATTATTGGGGATGGTTTCCTGACTGGTAGCTGGCAGCAATGAAAAATTTAGCAAAAATAGCATATCATATAGAATTTAACTGAGGTAGGGCACAGCAGGAATTTCCTGCTCAAAATATGGAGCAGCCCGACTGGGGTAGTATTTCGACCTTACAGAAGACCACAGCTAAATAATACTGTTTTCAAGCAGTATTTTGTTCCTGTTGGTGAGTAAGGTGACCAGAGCTCGTGGGGAGGATTGGGGATTGTGGGCCGGCAACACGCTTGCGATGCTTCTGGTGTTGCAGGCGTCTATAAGCTACGGTAATCGCTTACTATCAGGTGAGCCGTACGCTTATTTGTCGACCTAGTGACATAAAAAAAAAGAATAATGTGAAAGTGATTCTAGGGCAATGGCAATCATGTGATATAAAGTTGAAAAAAGTATATATTCATTGTTAGTTGAAGCAAAAACATAACCGTGGTACTAAAATAACAGTAATAAATCAAAAAGGTAACAACACAAAGTAGACTAATGTAAGTCTACAACTAGATGCCTAGTTACTGCACTATATCAACATTCACTCGCTACTTACCAACATTTTTGGGCCCAAGTGAATTAAGTGCACGAATGTACTAAGAAAATGTAAATTTTTTTGCGCAATTAGGTCAACAAACAAGTGTATGGTATGGATAGTAAGCAATCACTGTTGCTTATACTCGCAGATTACTGCAATACTAAAAGCATCGCTAGCTTGTTGCCAATCCTACTCCCAAACCCCCACCCCCCAGAAAACTTTGATCAACTTACTCACCACAGGAACACAAACACAAAAAAAAGCACTAATTTTGAATATCTACAGCAGTAGCTATCATTGCGTATTTGTCCAGCAATAAAACAGACTCGACATCTGAAGAGGTTCCCAATAAAAAAACCATTGAATCAGTCTTTTACATTCTAATGAATTCAGAATACAATTACCTACAGTAATAACGTGTCTGCTTTACCGTCTATTCTCGTCCATCTCCGCCAATCCCTAGAAATTAAGCCAATTTTTTCAACATCGAAAAAATTATACGCTTTCTTACTTTTGAATTATTGAAATAATCCGTTTGTATGAAGTTGAGTTGATGACCTTTTATAAATACCTCGAGAATAAATTCGAAGGTAGGAACGAGCGTTCCCCAATCGTAATGTAATGACGTCATAAATAATTCAAATGCTCTGTTTTAAGAAATATACTCTTTTATATCATTACATGGGATGAAATTGCTTTTTTTAGAAACATTAGAACGTTTAATTCTGTAAGTATTACAATGTTTTGTGTGTTTTATAAGTATGTGTGTATTAATACTATGACGTATTTTTTTTTTGTTAAGGCAGGATTGTTTGAAAATTTTAATATATAATAATATAATTTTAGTATATAGTAATATAATAATATAGTATATATATTGTAAAGTAAATATTTATATTTATTAATTTATTCAATATTTGAAACTGAAAAGAAAATTTTACAACATTTTAATAATTGAAATAAAACACACAGCTTTATTCTACCTGTACCACAGATAACGTAGAAAATACTTTCGCTTAGTAATTCCAAACAAAAAAAATATAAGTCTTACAAAAAATATTTAAGTATAATAAATCGAATTTAAAGCTAAAAAAAATTCTTAAATTTACCTAGAAATATTTAAAATTCGAAATACCTAAAACAGTGAAGACTAGAACTATGTAGACATTTTATCGCTTTCCAATAAACAATGCCGTATAAATCTTGTCGCCTGGGTTCCAACTGCTTGAGCACTTCAAATAGCATCCAACAATACTCAGCTCGAAGGCACCACCTTACAAATTAATCTAACTCCTGACAATCGGTCCTAGACTCGGAGGAATCTTTAACTTTTTTATTCTTTTAAGAATCTTTGACATTTTCAATAGGAAAGTCCAATCGTCCTCAATATCGTTTCAAACATTTGTAGTGTTATTGTGAAGGAAAAACTGGGGACTTTTCGCATTGGGCGTGAATTTGAAAAAATTATTTTTTACTCGGATTCTATGAAGTATTAAAACTTCTTGATCGATACCAAACAAAGCAAAGACCACGGGGTGAATCGCTTTCACATTAAAAAAAAACCGCATCAAAATCGTTCTCTCTATTCGAAAGCTACGATGAAACAGACAAGCAGACTGGCCACAAACTTATAATACCTGTTTTTTGTGTCGAGGGTTAAAATTTTATCGTTTTATTAATCGTTGGGAGCACATAGTACCTTATTAATCATCGTACGACATTTTATCTAAGAATTCTACGATTAAGTGATTAATTCTAGAATATATATAAATCACAAATAATTATAAGTGAAGATATATAAATGAATAATTTAATAAATGATGTACTTTTAAGCACATTTTTAAGATTTATTGTAAAATCAACTGGTTTTGTGATAAAAATGTATACCAATATCAATTAACATTATTTAATCGAATTCCGTTGTATATGAAATCGCCTTTGTCTGATATTTAGCCGGTAATTTAATCGAAACTCCATTCACTCAATTCCCAATATATCCGGCAAAATAAATTCCGACCAAACTCGTCAAATATAGATTAGTTTTATTATTCTTTATATACATTATTCTTTACATTCTTATAGAAACAACAATATATTGTTTCTTGTCAATTTCAAAAATGGATCTCAACTTTTTTTTTAATTATATAGAAAGTTAACACATGTACAACATAAGAATTTAAAAAATAAAATATATTTATATTTTAATATAATAATACAGTATATTAATTTCAAAAAGTTTCAATTGACTAACCGTATGATCGCTTTTCAATCATTTTGTTATTTTTATCTTAAGAACAAATAAACAGTCTTAGTAATTTAATGATGTAGAAAATCATTTCTATCTCACTCATCTCTAACGCTCATGACTTCGTTCGAACTCGAACTAAATTCGATTTTTCTCCATTATCTCAAGGGAAATGCCGAATTTTATAATAAAAGTAACAAATAAACTGTAGCGTATGAAATCAATTAAATTAAATTCCAATTTCATTTAGTAGTTTTGACATTGTGCGCGGTATACTTACAAATAAAAAGCCAAAGTTCTAGAATTAAAACTTTGGTTTCAGTTGTCAATATAGAGAAGACCTAAATAAAGATTTTAAATATCTCCGTTTTACAGAATTGAAATCAGTTTTAATACAAGTGTCAAGTTTTGTTATTTTTTTTGGTTAATATTCTTAATTTTTTTTCAGTAACAATTATAGTATGCACTGAATTAATATATATTATTAATATCTTTTATGTACATAATTGGACCTTTGACAGTGTAACTACCTAATATATAAAATTCTCTGTGTCACAGTGTTAGGGGTTGACCCCTCCTCTCCTCCGAAACGGCTTGACCGATTCTTATATTCACTCATCTACCACTAACCTCAGTTTTTTAATAGCCTCATTTTTATATTTTAGAATAATATAGGCGAAACAACGTTTGCCGGGTCAGTTAGTAAGCATAGAAGATGCATAACACGTACATATGAATCTTGGACAACGTTATCCAAATTGTTTAAATCACTGCCATCGCTTTCATTTTAGATTAAAAAAAATAATCTTTAGCATTTAACCAATGCGTAGGAGATTAATCTAACCTGTACATAAAAATTTAAACCTTAAAATGCACGAACGATTTTAATAACACGAACAATGAAATCGATTGGTACATTTTTTTGGGATTTTAGCAATAACTGTTCAAAATACTATTCAGAAGGAATTATAAATAAGTTAAAAATTAATTTATGTTTTGTCATAATGATCATAAACGTACTCTAACTTGTCAATTTAGTTATTAAACGCATATTTTTACTGAGGTAGGGCACAGCAGGAATTTCCTGCTCAAAATATGGAGCAGCCCGACTGGGGTAGTACCTCGACCTTACAGAAGATCACAGCTAAATAATACTGTTTTCAAGCAGTATTGTGTTCCTGTTGGTGAGTAAGGTGACCAGAGCTCCTGGAGGGATTGGGGATTGGGTCGGCAACGCGCTTGCGATGCTTCTGGTGTTGCAGGCGTCTATAAGCTACGGTAATCGCTAACCATCAGGTGAGCCGTACGCTTGTTTGCCGACCTAGTGACAAAAAAAAAAAAAAAAAAAAAATATTTATTTCAGATACAAGTTCTTGTGTTCTGTATAAATAAACTTGATTCATACATTGTGCAAAATCTCATAAAAACAAACTTGAAAAATTGTACACCTCAAAATCATATACGTACTCGTAATTAATAACAGAAAAATCTGTTAGTCTTCGACCATGCGTGTGAGCTTTTCTGGGCAGTCTGAAAATTTACGGTCTGAAAAGTTCCAATATAACAAAAAACCACATTAGGGTAAGGTAAATCCACGGGCAACTACGAGCCTGCGGATATTATTATAAATAAAAAAAGTAAATAAAGCTTAAAAAAGGAATTCGTAAAACAAAGAAAAAGTAGTGACCAAGATCTTTACGATTAATTCAACAACAGAATTCGCAAACACACCTTTTTTGTTGGCTTAAAGAATCTTCACCTATCGAATGAAATAAGGAAGACATTCCCAGAATTGGATACTCCAATCGGAACCTATTTGTCTCTGTTTATTGGGGTCCATATGATTTACGGGCTGTGTGAGACATGTCCGGTTATAAACGGTAGAGACATGAGTTCTCGAGTAGGGTGACAATATTTCACGTTTCTACTGATGTACGTTATTCTATCATCATTTTATTCTTGGGATGACCTGTTAGATGAAACACTTAGATCTAAAGCGACGAATGAGTTCTCTCATTTGCTTATTTTCCTCTTTTCCTGTCAAAAAGGATAAGATTTAGTCTTGTCCCAAATATTGTCAAACAATACTTCTTTGTAATTCCATTCACCAATCTTAACCATTAAGGATACTCAACTAGGAGACGACAAAACTTTAGTCTTCAAACTATTCTCATGATAAGGTTACGTCTCGTCTTCCAAAATTAATATATACGAATTTCATTCAATCTTATTACAAGGTTTTTAAGTAATTACCCAAAATTGACGGGATTGTTTTACAACGGCTATACACAGAATAGGGGAATTACCGCAACTATTATAAATGACTCGGCAATTTGGTGTGTCTGAATTTGCATGCACTAGTCAGCACCACTAAACCTATTACTTTGATGTTGAAATAGTGATGGGGATATTATCGATAACTACAACAGAATGCTATTTATAACGCTATCTATATATCGATCGACTTAAGATTCCAAATTGACGTAGTTATTTTCATTACTGAAATTATTTAAAACGGGGATATTTGCCGCGTTTTTTTTATTTTGCTACGTATTTTATATATTTATTATATTTCTCGTGAACAAAATATTCGTAAATAATGTCGAAATATCGAGCTCCGCAAAATAAAAATAATAAACATGGTAAATATCCTGTTTTAAATAATTTTAGTATCGATCGATTGTTTGTAATTGTCCACTTGCGATTGTGACAGCGCTTTGACAATTATGATCAATGATTATTATTTTATGTTCATTACTCGAAATAAAATTAAAAGTACATATTTATATATATGTACGATTTTTATTTTTGTGTTTACCCACACATTAGGAATTCTAAACATTTTTGAATATCATATCAAAAATTGACCGCTCCAGCGGGATTCGAACCCGCGTCTCCGACTGACCGTGTCGGCGCTCTAGCCAATTAAGCTATGGAACGATGTACACGCTAGAGCGAAATTTTTGATATGATGATTTTTATTTTCGGTTTAAGCGAACCGTGGCGCCGTCTATAGTGAGTTCTTTACAGATACCCGTAACTCATTATGACATACAACATATTTATATAGTTCGTTTACAATTGAAAAAAAAATAGAGTAACAATATGTGATCTTTTTTATACTAAACTAAATTTTAACACGACAGAGATTGCTTGGATTAAATAGTAAGAAAAAATACTAAAATTTAATTAGCTTTGCGTTTGTACAGATTTACGCCTTTATAGCTTTCTCTAAGTATCTTAAAATTTCTTAGAAATACGCAGCTTTCGACATATTATTTTTCTTTGCCAAATCCATCTTAAATCTATTACTATCTGTGAAAACTTTTTATTGAAGAATAAGAATTCAACCGTATGTCCCGGCTAAAAAAATTCTCACCTCTTATGGACTCCTGTTACATAAAAATTTCCATCAAAGAAGAAACTACAACAATCCCATACAAGACAATATCTAAGGGTAACTAAGTAAACACCGTGAAAAACGAAGTTAGCTGAAAAACCAACATCATTAGTTCTGCAAAAGTAACCATTCCTTCCGAGTGCCACGAACAAGTTTAACTTTTCTAAATGATCGCTGAATTTGATAAGAAAATTGTTTCTTTAGAAGATAAGTATAATATCTAGAACAATAATAATGACAATACCTAATAATGACACTTTATTTTACTACAAGAAAAAGTAAGAAGTTATTAATCATTAAATAACTAAGTTACATTAACATTAATCAGTAGAAATATGTACAAAAGGCAGCTTTATCGCCAAAAAGGAAACTCTTCGAGGCAACCTTAGGGAAAAGGAGATGATACATTGATGGTGTATGTGTACTTTTTCATCTTATAGAAAATTATGTGAAACAAATCTATAGATATGGTTACATCACTTATTTCATAGTGAGCTTGTTCAAGAGGTCGCCACTGCGGCTGCTGAGCTGTGACTAGATAAACATTTGTGTCAGTTTGTGTTTTTTTTCGGGAGACAATATTTCGTCCTTTTTGGGTTCTTTATATTTATGAAATTTGTTTATTTGGTTCAGTATGCCTAATTTTTCAATCAATACCTTGCCGTAGAATTCATTAAATAAAGTTAAAATTCTCGTTTACTTCAATGGTAGAGCTAACGCTTCTGAGTATCTAATTACAAACCACTAGAATTGGAAAGTATTCAGAGAATTACTAGAATTTAATGAATGACGTTGAATTAAATGTTCTCTGTTGACGTATAAATGTAATTGTAAAACTTTTCTTTATGGACGCTTGACTTGGGCAGTAAGTTGGTGGATGTGTGACGAGAGCGTTACAAAAAGTGTAATCGGATGATGCGAACCGAAGTTGAGAGGGAGATATAAATTAGATGGAGCTAAAAATGTTTTACTTAGTCTAGTAGTGTGGTCTTAAAGCACACTCGCTTTTTTGTTATTTAAAAATAGTGAACTTTAAGTTTTATATCCTAAGAACTATCACTTAAATTTTAGTTTTTTTAATTTTTAAATCAGGTCAACACAAAGATCTATTAAAGGTTAATCAGGCTATAATCGATAACTACATCGACACGTACTCTTCACTAAGTATGCAAGGTGGAAAGCCCTTAGCCTAGTTGCGATGTAGCGCCTCTTATCACGCCCTCACCTCCTGATACTTTCATACCTGGTGTGCTCCTAAGGGCTCATGGTATCCTGGTACATCGAACAACATCAACAAAAGCCAGTCAAAGCTAGACCTAACACTTAGCTTTGCAGCCGCGGCGTTATGTTCTAGTCTTTTATTAAGGACTTTAATTCCTTACATAGCAAAACGGCTTTGAATTTGGCGTTCTATAATTATCCCTCATTTTTGATAATGTGGCAAAATTGCATTGAATGGCGTATGACACAGGAGTTGCAACAAACTGAGTTCGCACAGAAATTGAGATGACTGACTACAATAATAAATCATTCTTATAAACGTCCATTAAAAATTATTATTTTCTATCAAAACTATTAATATATATTTCTTTTACAAATATGACTTTTGTCTACAATACAGCGTTGTTTTTACGTCTTTGTTGCATAGATGAAAATTTTAGAATTTAATTTTAGAATTTATATCATTTTCAGAATTATTGTATTCACCTATAATTAACCATTTATTCGCCAACTCGCAGTGAAGCAGCGTAGTGGATTAATCTCCGATCATTCTCCTATATGTAAAGTGACTCATACGCCCAGCAGTGGGATATGACAGGCTTAAGAGAATTATTTCTACCTAATTCATTCTGATGTATTCCTACATCTATACATCACCTTCCATCATACTTTATTAGTTCCTCTAATACAAAATGCTTCATCTAGATAGTGTGATATAAAACCATAACTTAGGGGAATAAACGAAAATGTATATTCCATAAACTATCTGGGAACACCGGCGGCCCTTATTAGCATGATTTGCAACATTAAGCTGCAGTTATCCCGAACTTAAATGGCATTAAAAGTGTTCAATGCCCTCACATAACACACCTGACCTAAATTGGTATTCAGTTCAGCAAAATTTATTTTATATTTTCGGAAACTTGAAATTTATTTAGTTGGTATATAAAAGGCTTTATAAATTTCATTAAAATTTTAAATATTTTATTTCTAAATTAAGAATACCGTACCCTTTAGAGTTTAAAAAGAAAAAATTCTATCTCTTTTAGCATAAATTATTTTTATAACATTAAGAATTAAGTTCAATTAATCGTTCTTAATAAAGGCTATATCGTGTCATATAATACGAGTATTTACTAGTTACCGTAGAAAAATTAATCACGTCTTATTTCTACGATACGATATATGCGATACGATATATACGATACGATATATTTTGACATTATTCGTAACATTATTAACGTACAGAAATTATGAACTAATTAAGAAACAAAATCATTTAGAAAATCATAAATTTTTACAAGCAATTTTTTTTTAAATAAAACACGGTCGTCTGTTCCTAAAGAAAGCAACTTAATACTTGTGTTATAGGTAACAGCCGACTGGTATAGCTACTTTTTTTTTCAATAAGCATACTTATAAATAATACATATATACATAAATAAATATATTACACCAAGACTCGGGGTGGGAATTGAACCCACAACCCCCGGAGCAGAAAGCAGGGTCACTACAAACTGCGCCAACGGGCTATTCAAATATTTATAAACAAAACATTTTACTATGTGTAACATATGTCTATGTAATAAAATGTTAATTCAAAATTAAATAAATAAAATTAATTAAATAAAAGCTTCGACCACATACTAACTATTAGTAATCAAAACTATCACGCAGCCTTGGTAAAATATACGAAAAAAGAAAACACTAAACGCTTTCAGCCTCTGAACGTAATGACCGCAGCGTCGGATATTGCCGTAGGATGACATATACTTTACGGGTCACCTAAATAATGTATTAGATTTTCTGCTCTGTTCTTCCTCGACAGACGTGTATTAACTTCAAGTATTTTTTTTTTTTTGTTACGTTTACACTTTACAAATCTTATCAAAATGATTGTACAGGATGTTGGAAATATTATAAAGATGGTTATAAAAATAATTTGTGTTTTGGAATATTTGTAATGTATTGTAATTTTTTTTTAAAAACTCTTTCACCATAAAACTAGGCGAGATCAGTCACGCAAAATAGGCGCACGAAGACGTCGAGTTACGGAAAACAGCTCGTGGTAAAAACAACAACTATGAGATATGAAAAAAAATTTATCATCTCGTGATATAGAATATATTTTAAGGTTAGCCTTAACAGCCACATTCGGAAAACTAGTGTATAGCAAGCATATGAGTAAATATATAAAAAAAATGTCAAATTTAAAATCTAATTATATTATGATTATTTGAAAAAATATAATTGTATATAGATTACTGTGAATATTTTAGTGTTTTACCGTATTTTAGTTATTCTAGATAAAAAATTAACCGTAGATCACGATTAAACCTACAGCCATCCCACTGCTGGGCATAAGCCTCTTTCTCTATGTAAAAGAAGGATCGGAGCTTAGTCAACCACGCTGCTTCACTGCAGGTTGGTGTAAAACGTAATTTACGATAGAATACCTAATATTTCTACGATATTCAAAATTGTACTGAGGTTTGTTTCTCGACCCCATTAACCGAACCTTCGTGTCCTCTCTATTATTGGTGACATTAACAAAATCGTCTGCGCTATCTTGACACTAGTGAATACTAATAACAGAAAAAATTATTTTTTTATACTTGTACACATTAGTACAGCTTAAATTTTTTTGTATATGTGTACACATTAGTAGAGCTTAAAATTAATTAATTTGCAAAAAGTCCTTAAAATTTAATAGGGAAGGGTTTCTCGACCTTGTTGAAAAATATCCACTGTATCTTCTCTATCCTATATGGCATTGGTAAAACTGTTGTCTGTCACAGCTAAATGCCATACAGCGAACAATTAAACTATAAAAAAAATAAGGAAAACAATTTGTCTTTAAGAAAATAAGTACTAACCAACATAGTACTTATCTTTAATTTTCTCATCAGATAAATCCATTAAACCATAAACTATACAATCGCAACAAACAAACAAATTTCAATTAAACATTACACAAGTGCAAAAATACTCGTAATTTTTTTAGCACAAAACGCTTTAAATTTGAACACCGAGTGTGATAGTTGAAAACGTTAGTCTACACAATCAGACTAAATGAACTGAATCGTATTTGAGCATCATTTCACTTTGTTTCCACGAGTGTAGAGCTTGCTTTAATGTCTTATTTAACTGTCGCTTATCAAGAGTTAACGGTAACTACATCGTTTTAACTTACTCTTATAAAATTTAGCTATATTTAAACGTATACTTAATAATTAAGTCTATTTAAGCTTAAAGTAAACAAGAAACGCTATTTGTGTGTCCAAATGTATGTTTTCTTATGATAAATGTTGAATGATAAATTAACGAAAGTAATATATTCTTACATAATTGTTGGATTACGCAAATGCTTACTACAATAACACCAGAAAGATACCGCAGTACTTATGATATAAAAAGTAAATAGCGTGTACGATTGTAATATGTAATTAATAATAAATAATGTCTCTGTACTTGTGATTTTTGACAAAAAATTCATTGCATTAATAATAATACTAGCTAATACATATTACTTTATAGACGTGTATTATGTACTTCAATTATAGTCGTTTAAAATTAGCACTTACCCGCTTGTTGTCCCGGAACTTCAGCCAGCCGCTAATAACACTATTATCAACATCACAACCATCTTCCTCATCCAGCTCCCTCCTGATCGGCAAGGGTGAACCTCCAGGACTTTCCAATTCCCTCCTTCTCATAACTGGAGTACATTGCTGAGACAACCTCCCTTCATTGACAGCATCGCTCCTTCTCCCAAGCACAGGAGTAACATTAGCAGACACCCCTCCTAGAAGACCACGTCTACCTAAAAAGGGACTTTCCCAGGTGGGTTTTTTGGTCTTGCACTCTGAATGGAGGCAAAGGGCGTCGAAGTTCGCAAGTTCTACTGAAACTCTTGTCTGGAGTCCACTCGGATGGGTGGTGAGAATGGTTTGTTTGGCGATACTGCACCCATGATGGTGCACTTCTTCCCGTCTCTCCATTATGGTCGCGTGCGTTACACCATTAGTCGGTCACGCGATCTGCCTCATGGGCCCTATCCGTCAATAGTCCCGCCGTCATCTGAAAAGGAAACTATAGATGTATATTCGGTTTTTTGAGGAGTGTTTTCAAGAAATGCCAAAATTCTGGTCGGTGAAAACATATATTTTTTCGTCAATAGTAATGATTAAAATTTATCTTACTTTTCGATTAAGAAACTAAAACTACAATTTTAATAGGAATAAATGTGATTAAAACATACCAAACTTTAATTAGCATGTCATTTAAATGTCTATTTTAACCGACTTCAAAAAAAGAGGAGGTTACTTAGTTCGACGATTCGGGGTAACTTCGTCGTTTATGGACCGATTTTGATAATTCTTTTTTTTTTTTGGAAAGAATATATCCCAAGTGTGGTACCATGATTAGGAAACCAAGATCTGATAATGGGATCGCCGAGAATTGGATCCCGAAGGAAACCCTCGAAAATTCGCATAACTTTTTTACTGGGTGTACCGATTTTGATAATTTTTAATTTAATCGAAAGCCGATGTTTATCATGTGGTCACATTTAAATTTCATTGAGATCTGACTTCGACTTTTGGAGTAATCTTTGATAATGCGTATTTACTTGACTATTTTTTCGTCTATCTATGTTGTATTACTTGTCGATGTAATTGAAGTCGATTTTTTTTTTCGTTTGCGAGCAAACACAATTATTACACTCTAAAATATAAAACTACACACTTAATACACGCTTGCTACCGATATATATATACCCACTTTTCATCATATTATGATATTTACACACCAATATAACAATATACATAGGATGTTATCGTAACGGATCATTAAAAACTTATCACAAAATTCTCTTTGAAGGTTCGCAGGAAAGTGGGCATAAGGTTATTTAAGACATAAGGTTTATTACAAACATTTTTAGGTTCATTACGATTCCTCCAAATCTTCAGACGAATGAAAATTTCGTACTCCGTAGAATCTGTCAAGGATTATAAATGTACATAGATTACAGCACAATAGAACAACTTAATTAAATTTAAAGGACCTTTTTAACAGCAATTAGAAATGCGAGAGAAGACTGTATTCGTTTAGCCTGGTCTTTATATTACGACCCTGAAGAAGGGCTGGTAATTGGCCATTTTAGATTCGGAAAAGGCTTCGACGGCAATATTTCGGGACATAGATAGACCATTTGTTAAGGGTACGCGTTTAATCTTTGAAATGTTGGAAGAAAAGTCATTTCGGTTGGGAATATTGTTCATTAATGAACTTAGGAATGATAAAGGGTCGACTATTCGCTGAATATTATTATTATTCCATTAGATTGCTGACGGGAAGGGCACGGTGCTTAGAGAATACGTCTTTAACTTCTTATCATATTTTTGATTTAGACGCAATAGATTTCGAAATAAATTTCGTGTTTGTTGTAATTGTAATACTGTGATATACAGATAATAAATAAAAAAATAATGACCTACTAAATTTGTATTTGATGATTAAAAAAGAAAAAAAAATACAAAAATATGTCCAAGGAAAACAGATCTACAAGATACTTTCTTTTTTATACGAGTATAACCTCCTGAATACAATGATGAGTCGTATTGAATAGTAATGCACACGTAACAACTGAAGTAGGACATATCAGGAAATATCGTTCTCAAAACATGGATCAGCCTGATTGGAAAGTTCCTCGACCTTACAGAAGATCACAGCTAAAATACTTCTTTTACGTAGTGTTGTGCCCTTGTACTGAGTAAATTGACAAGAGCTCCTTGGGGGGAATTGGGGGAGAGAGAGTAAGTAACTTTATCCTAATTAATTTGTAACACGATATTTAACCTCATTAAAACGAATGACATAATAATTGCAAGTGTTGCCTGTGAGACATACGCTTTAGTAAATGTATATGTTTAACAATTATTATATTTAATCTACGAAAAAAAATACAGATCTTATTCAAAGTTAAATTAACTCATATTATGTAACCTTGTTTTTGACTAGAACTAGGGCTACTGCAAACAAGGCTAGTCAAACTAAACTGTGACGAAAGACATGTAGCCATAAAACACATTTTATTTTATCTTAAAGTATATTTCGATGTAAGCCTTGGGATATTAATAACAAATATAGAACTAACTAATTTTGAAGTTATACTTCGTTTAGTTTGCGCGCATACCGTCACGAAAAAACCGACACCCTGAAGCTAGCTAATCAACGAAGTATAACTCCTTACGAGCGTACATAAGAGCACACACACACTTTTTTTTTAAACTTAAATTATAGCCAAAAGTATTTTTAATAAAGATCATCATCATCATCATTTCAGCCTATCGCATTCCACTGCTGGACATAGGCCTCCACAAGTTCACGCCAAAAATGGTGTGAATTCGTGTGTTGCCCATAGTCACCACGCTGGGCAGGCGAGTTTGTGACCGTTAAAAAATGCAGATATAAAGATGCAGAAATAATATTACGATTCAATGCCATCTAAAAGTATATGATTATAACACTGAATTCTACATAAATTGAAATGACATTAATATATCATATATTATTCCGACGATTCCAAAACAAAGGAAAAGTCGTAGCAAAATTAATGAGCGCTCAAACGCCATTACAACTGATGATAATCACTGTAATTACTGTCACTCTAATGGTACCAAACGAGCCTTTGAATAAATACCGCATCTTGTTAAGGCTTGGCCACAGCTACGATTTACTACACTTCGCTACTCCATTTCAATAATATTTGACGACATTTCAACTCAATTTTCAAAATAATTTCGTTCAATAATTTACATTTATCAAGGTGGAGCACAGCAGGAATTATCCTACTCAAAATCTGAAGCAATCTGATTTTGAAAACACCTCAACCTTACAGAATATCACATCTAAAAAGCACTCGTAGTTATAGACGTCTGCAACACCAGAAGCATCGCAAGCGCGTTGTCTACTCCATCCCTGTTTCTTTCCAAGAGCTCTGGTCACCTTACTCACCAACAGGAACACAACACTGCTTGAAAACAGTATTTTTTAGCTGTATACTTCCGTCAGGCTACTCCATTAATCTCCATAAAAAAATATAAGTGTACTGTAATGAAAATGTCCTAGAAAAGCGTTGGTTTTGTTCACCAATTACTCATAAACCATAATAGTTAACAATTTTAAGCATAGGTGGTCAAGTCTTTACGAGTCTACTGGACGAGGCCATGCATAATTCATGTCATAATACGCGGTACCGTCCTGTTGTTTGTCAGTTCGTCCTCCTGTTCGCCGATTACTATCCCACCGAGGATCGAGGGATACGGTAAACGATATTATTGAATTTCTAACGTAATGGGTGATAATTGATTGTTTTATTTACTTTTATATGCTTAATATTGTGTTAGATCATGACTTTTGACTTTTCATTTTGGTTATCTACTTTTAAAAATGGTGTTTTTAAACTTTTTATTAAAAAAAAACGTTCTAGATCTACATTGATAAGTAAATAATAATATTAATAATTATTATTTAATAATATTTATCTAATAATATTAATAATAATACAAAGTAGGCAGTTTAAGAAAAAATCAATTAATAACACATTGACAGGGATCATTCAAAAAGTATTCGTCAGATTACGATAAAAAGTTAAATGGGGCCACAAGACAAGTACCAACTTTTAAGTAAAAAAAAAAATAATCATTAAAATTAATACATTCAGTAAAATGATATGACGTAAACCTCCTCCTTTTTTTTATTTCGGTTAAAAAGATTATATATTTCTCTTAACTACAATTACGAAACTAACAATACCCTTATTTGCAATCATTTTACTCACTATTGTAATCTGAAAAATATATACATACTAAAATAACCACACCTCCTAAAAGTCAGTCGGTTAAAACGAATCAAACGAAACACAACTCATTTTAATAAATCTCCGTAATTCACAAACTCAATCAAAACTATTTAATACGTCGCGTTATAAATTCGAAAACAAATACAGAATTAACACGCTATCGGATTACATCGCCTGCACTTTAAAATATACACTAAAAATTTTGTTCGGATTTCGTTTGTTCGTCACATTTCGTTCAATCAATGCAGGTACCGATCAATTCGTTGATATGACTGTAAATTTTTAATTACATTATTTGTGTTGTACACATATTGGCATAAAAAATGTATTTATTTTTAATTTATTTTGTATTGATATGGATTGTGGTAATTTTGTTAATCCTTATTATTAATTTATAAATTGTATGACGTCACTTCAGAATCATTTCATTATGTCCAATTTAAATTGATGGCTCTGACTTTTATTACTTTTTTCCTACAACTAGGTCAGCAAACAAGCGTATGGCTACTTGATAGTAATATTATGGTAAGCGATTTCCGTAACACATAGATATCTACAACACCAGGAACTTCTCAAACGACTTGCTGACCCTATCATCGAGCCTCCGCTGGAGCTGTGATCACCATGCTCACCAAACGAGTATTATTTCGCGGTTATCCTGTACGGTAGTTACCCAGCTACTCCAGATTTTGAGACTGGATTATTATGAATGAAACTTCAGTAAATAAATTTGAACTGGTTCATTTGGATATGATGATAAAGATAACGCAAGAAATTATTGTAATAATGAACTTAAATACCAATACTTTTATTTTATTTTTTATTTTTATAAAATGACATAATATGTACTAACATTAAAATTGACGCACGCTTTAAATTCTCGCGAATTTCCTCTCAATTTTATAAATTAAATTATAAATAAATAAATACACAATACACACACGGTCGTCTGTTCCTAAAGTAAGCGACTTAATGCTAAATAGATACATAAATAAATAAATAAATAAATAAATAAATAAATAAATAAATAATAAACTTATTTATTTATTATTTATTTATTTACACTTTTTGCACACCAACACAAAAGTAACATAAATTTAATGAGGTTAAAAAAAATTGCATTAGTTGCAACAATGCTTACCTGTAGGCAACAGCCGACTGGTATATAGCTACATATTTTTTTTCGCTAAACATACTACATCTATAAAAAATAATACATATATAAATAAATATAATAACCCACAACCCTCGGAGCAGAAAGCAGGGTCACTACAAACTGCGCCAACGGGCTAGTCAAAATTATTATAGACATGACAATAGCATCTATAAACTAAAATACCGCTTAACATTCACAATATCAGAGGCATTGTTCGAACCAAGATAAGTATATCGTACGCTTAGAACTTGTAAAGTTACTTCACATCAAATATATAACGGTACCGGTCTATCGAACACTTAAGCCGATGCAAGTTGTCCGCTTGTCGCAAGAGTCGGCTTGACTAGTCTCCGCCCGGCAGGCTTTGTAACCGTTTCGTCGTGAACCGCAAGATAAACTTATAATGACACTTGTTGAACTGTTTTGAGTACTATTTTAAATGGTGAACGGTAACTGAATGTTAAACTGTAATTTTTGAAGTAAGAATATATTTATGATAAATAAGAATCGGGTTGGTTTTTATAATTTTCTGGGTATTCAACACCATCTATGTTGCAACAGGTCTAATATGTTTCTAGGCTGACATTTCTAGGGTGATAACATTCAGATTTTCAGGTCCATTTGAGAGCAACCGTTTTACCAGTGAAATGTTAAAAAAATCTAAATGATATTTAATTAAAAAAAATAACAACAACTTATGTTTAAAGATTCTAAGCTTTCTGTTTCAATTTACAAAAATATTTTGAAAAACGCCCAGCATTTAGATAAGAAACAAGCTAAGTTCTAAATGAACGGAATCCAGAAACTTAACTATTATAGAGTTAAAGAATTTTCGTGAACTCGTAAATAATAATAATAATAATAATTCTTTATTTCAGGCAACAATTTGACCCATAAAACAATTTGACTTTCTTCAGTTCTTATAATCAAATACAACTAAAAAAAAATATTCAATAAATGTCACGATAATTTTAAAAATATAATTACAATAAAAAAGTGAAGCTGTCAATACCAATGATATTATAAATCTGTTAGAACAATGAAAAGCTTCCAGTGTCAGACTATCCTAGCAATTCTCAAAGAGAGTTTTAGAACTGCTGGTCTGAAGTTAAAGTATTGTAAAAAAAGGCACGTCGTATAATAATAAAATTTTATGTACTAAAATAAAACGACAATAGGCAGCTTAGTGCCCGTGGATATTGATAATATATTTTAAAAAAAATTATCATCATCACTTCAGCCTATCGCAGTCCACTGCTGAACATAGGCCTCTACAAGTTCGCGCCGAAAATGGCGTGAACTCATGTGTTTTGCGCATAGTCACCACGCTGGGCAGGCGGGTTGGTGACCGGCTGGCTTTGTCACACTGAAGACGCTGCTGCCCGTCTTCGGCCTGTGTATTTCAAAGCCAGCAGTTGGATGGTTCTCCCGCCATCGGTCGGCTTTATAAGTTCCAAGGTGGTAATTGAACTGTGTTATCCCTTAGTCGCCTCTTACGACAACCACGGGAAGAGAGGGGGTGGCATATTCTTTATTGTCGTAGCCACACAGCTTAAAAAAAAACTTTTGAAAAATTATACACCAACCTACTTGACAACTACTGCCTTATTCCTTAATGGAGCCTTTGCTCAGCCATGACAAGTTACATTTCAATACAGTTCTAATTCCAAACATCAAAATAATGCCACTGAATCGTCAGTGTCCATTATTCCCTCCCAGCTATCAGCCTTAGAAAAAGTCAATTTGGAAAACTTCCATCAGACTTGTATCTAGGTCACCAGGAAATTCCCAAAGTGCTGGAAACGGAGTAACACATTCGTACCCTGCAAGGAGATAATTGAAAAGATAATATATATAAATCTCTTCGGCTTCGCACCGATGTGGCGAGATTGTAGTTAAGGCACGAGTTATGTGTGTTCTTCAATTGCTGGTTGAAATTAACACTGATATTACACTGGAAATATAAGGTTCAGTTCGAGACGACTTCGAAGAAATTGTCCTTACAGTTATTATGGATTATTTATTGTGCTGCAATTAGTTAGAAAATGTTAATAATATTATTGTGAAATATGGTTTATTGAAATGATAGGATATATCAGACCTGATAAATATACATTATTTTTTACAGAATATATTTCTATGAATTATTTTTAAGCTACGAATATTATATAAATAAAAATGAATGTTGCTAAGCGCATAACTGAGAATGGCTCAACCAATTCGACTATTTTTTTTCCTTAAGGCCCACGGAAGGTTCTCATAACAAAACAAAATAGAGAAAAAATTAAAAAATTAAAGTCATCAATCGGAGAACGTTACATCTATTTTACTATTAACTATCAAAAGAACGAAGTCTGTAAATTAATTATCCATTATTTATTCCATTTATTTAGTTAAACAAAACAGCATACATGAAAATATGTGTACATAAAAAATTTGTACTGATTGAATCAATTTCTTTAATGAATAAATCAATCAAAAACATCTCCCATCACAACCAATAAAGATTACCTGGACACCTTACGACAATTCAGAACAATGGTCTTCAAATATCGGCATTTCAAATGAAGATATTCACCCTAATATTACAGGCAACCGATCGAAGCAGGCCGAGCAATGAAATGAGCCAGTAACAATTGTATTGGTTTAGGACGAGCACGGCAGACTAGCTCCTGCCCCTATTATCCTTGTTTACGGCAATTTTGTTCCTCATTTGAGGTATTTTGACCGTTAGTAATCTTTACTTGATTTTGTGTGTATATTGAATGTTTACATTGATTCGAATGAAGATTTGTTGTTGGATTTATATTTATTATATATTGAACAATTTGCGTCAATTTCACCGGCGTCTGATTGTTTGAGATAAGCTATCTTACATATAACTTTGAAAATTTGTACGATTTTATTTTTGTGTTACCCACACATTAGGGTATTCTAAATTTTTTATTAATATCATATCAACTCATCAATATAATCAATCAAATAACTATAGACGGCGCCACGGTCGCTTAGACCGAATATAAAATCATCATATCAAAAATTTCGATCTAGCGGGTACATCGTTCCATAGCTTAGTTGGCTAGAGCACTTTTGATATGATATTTAAAAAAATGTTTAAACAAAATTTGTAGCTTATTTGAACTTTCACCCTCCTGATTGAAATCGTCACAAGGTTTGCTAGCATATCTATTATAATCATTTTCTATAAACTTCTCATCTAAAGAGTGGGATTTTAACCAGCAGTTCCTATAAGAGTACAAAAATATAGATAAATAATTTCTGAAATAGACGCAATGGCCATAGCTATTGGCTGATGCACCAGCAATCACGGGACCAATCCACACACACATCAAATGTTTGTACAGAACATGTACGTATATATGACTGTCGTGGTATACGCTTAAGCTTCAGCCTCTAATATCCCACTGCAGAACATAGGCCTCTTTCTCCGTGTAGGAGAAAGATCAGAGCTTAATCCACCTCACTGCTCCAATGCGGGTTAGCGGATATGTCATGGTATATTTGAACCAAAATATCAAAAGATTATGGTTGTAAAATGTGTATTTAGGGTCCTCGACATTGTAACTACTCATCCTACTTGGTCTGTTGAATGTGATTAAGCATACGGTTTTTAGGACACCTAAGCAATACAAGATAAATTACCTAACATTGCATTAATATAATCTTAACAGTGACATTATCCGTCCATCTATATAGATAATCTGATATTATAAACCAGGCTTCAGTCTGTTCGTACAAAATTAATGTGCTAAGCGGCACAGACAGCAAACACATGCACTGTCTGACATTCTAATGCGTCATACACACCGTATATTAGATCTGCAACTGTTAACTACACATATGACTAATTCCTGATGATATAATGATCTAGAACCCAATTATATCACATAGAAATCTTGTGTAAGTATATTGCATTCAGATTTGATAACTAGAATAAGTACAAGGACATTCAAGCTAGAAACAAACGTGTACGAACATACAAATATTAAATGAGTATCAAACACACAACCGTTGACATTATTAGAACTTTAACTCTAGTCTCTAACTCGTCAACTAAACAAACTTAACTCGCTTTTAAACAGCACATCACGATCTTGAATATCATATTACTAAATAATATCACACTCAAAGTTAAATCTTCATGCACAATTCAAAGCAAATTTCTTTAACTGTTGAATTTAGCGCCGTACGACTGCGCGGTAGTTCAAAATTAACTTTCTTGCTTAACTTAACCCGGTTCTAAGTTCATGTTAAACTCGCTAACTACACTATGTGCGTTTAAATTTTAATAGTGAGAGATAACATCTGTACAGACTTAAATGAAATTAAGCGTTGATAAAAGTTTTATATGTTTAATGAATTATAATGATTTAAAATTGTGATTAAATTGAAGAATTATAAAGCTATGATACCTATGGTTGCCAGACTATTATGAATGACTTATGAAAGTAGCGACGCTGTATTTCATGCAAGATATTACTAATTTTGTACTAAAACACAGTTTACATATTATTTTTAAAGAGTAACTGCGGAGTTTTTTGCTGATTGTGCAGAATTTACATTATGAATCGTTGGTAGCTTCACTTTTAAAAATAATTAAAATTTTAATTTCTAAAATGACGATTTGAATAAATTTATTTTTGTTTTGATTTTAATATTGATAATGGTACTGTACCATACTCTTCAATATCAAATTGGTATTGAGTTTCTAATTTTTCCATCATACCAAAAAGAGAGAAAGAGAGTCGTTAACGAAAATCTTTTTATTCCCTTCCATTTTTTCTAGTCATTATTTTTTATAATTATTTTAAGTCAACGAGATATTTGGTTCTCTTGTATGGTCTTGTTGTTGCTAAGGGGTGGATCACATGAGATATGTAACTTAATTTTTCGCTAGCTCCATTAAAAATATTAAAATCCCATGTAACTTTAAAAGACAAACAGTATCGAAAATATTAAGGAGAAAATAAAATAAAATCCAGAAATAAGAAACAATTTGACAGAACACTAAAAAAGGAACCAATCACGTCTGACCTAGCGGACGCCATTACATTTAAACGACCAATCAAATGACGTATTTATGGCGTGATGCATCACAAATAAAACATTGAACGAAACGACTAAATTGAATTCCGGAATTGCGTAATAGAATATCGATCTGTTACTAAACGGTCAGGGTATTTTGACATGGGCATCATGTAACATTCACGGCTTAGAACAGCCGGTTAAGCCGGCAGCCTCTCGTTAACACGCAGGATTATATCCGGTTATATCTATGCGGCTAGGTTATAGGTACTTTATTTACGGAGATATTGGAACATGTAAAGTGGAATTGATTGCTGCGATCACACGAGAACTGCTGCAGCTGCATTGTTCTCTTAAAAACTATTTAAGCTTCTAACTAAACCGGAATCGATAGATGATCGTACATTTTAAACAGATAGAAGTGATGTTTACATGTTATACGGTTACTTACAAATAAATCGTTATTACTGCTACACGGTGCAAGAAGACTTTATTTTTAAAAAGAATATACTTCATGAGAAATGTGAACGAACGAACGAAATGCGAATGTGATTAATGCCAAATTTCAGCTAAATTAATTTATTTAATTACACAAAACATTACATAAATTTTATCGATTTCATTAATTTATTTTTTATAATACATAAATATAAAAAAACAATATTATTAAGATTTCACGCGTTTAGAAAGTTTGTAAGATAGGAGAGTATCTGTCGGGCAAGCAATACTCATAAAAAAATGTTATAAGTCAAATTCACATTGAAGACATTTTGATTTCTTTTTCAGAGCAGTCTATCTTGTTTTTGCCTGTAAATTTCCAGTATGTTGGCAATACTGGACGTGCTATAGTCAGAAGTACACTGATGACAAAACTTTGTAAACATCCCGTTTAACTCATGGTCACGGTTGCAGTGATAACACATGAAAAATATCATAAGATGAAAGTGTAAAAAGCTATATCATACATCCTTGATTTTGAAAATAAAGCCATCGAGCTATTCCCATTGAATCTGTGTACAATTAATACATACAAACCACAACAAAAACAACAACAGCAAACACTTGAAATAAAGTTCAACTAAAAGACCGTTTAAGTAATAAGTTATAGTTTCTTTGTTCAATATATTTTGAGAATTCTTAATCGTTATTTACTGACCAATTATAGTATCAGCAGTGGAATGTTGTAGCATGAATCATAGCGTAGACTGCGGAATCGTAAATGTAACCTAAATCGAAACAAGTATATTGACTTCATAATTCGGTTAAATATCAGTTAGCATGTGTGTTTGCATTGTCTATTTAAACACTAAGGCAAAGTGTCATCAATACAGCTTTATATAATTAATAGTTGGCCTGTTTGTCCGTACGGGTTGTTTGCTCGTTGTATTAAGCAAGCAATGGGGGTAACGATTTAAGGCTATTGTTTTGATTTTAGCAGTTTGTAAGGATTCCAGGGCGGTGAAACATAAAATTTTCTTATGATTTTTAGTCAGTTGAATTAGGAGCTCCACTTGAAGTTGGATGGGAACCAACTGGATGGGAACCAACTGGGAACCACCAAGGGAAAACACAGATTTCTCAACACACAGATCTTATAACATTTTTTTAATCTATGTTATTAAATATATATAAAACATATGCACGAAAATCTTTCAGTGGGGAATGGATAATTTTTTGCAAGTTTTAATTATTACATCTGTCGATTGAAGGCTTAAACCATATTTAGAATACAATATATTATATACACCTTACTTTTTATAATTGTGTTTGCTCGCAAACGATAAAAAACCAACGTAGGTAGACGAAAAAATAGTCAATTAAATACGCGTTATCAAAGATTATTCAAAAAGTTGTAATTAGATCTCGATAAAATTTAAATATAACTACATGATAAACATCGGCTTTTGATTGAATTAAATCATCAAAATCGGTACCCCCAGTAAAAAGTTATGCGGTATAATACAACATAGGTCGACGAAAAAATAGTCAAGTAAAAACGCATTATGAGATATAACTCGAAAAGTAGTTGTTAGATCTCAAATAAATTTAAATGAGACTAAATGACACGCACCACCTTTCGATTTTTTGCCGAATTCGGTCCACCCAGTCAAAAGTTCTGAAGTAACCATACATAAAAAATACAGTCGAATTGAGAACCTCCTCCTTTTTTGGAAGTCGGTTTAAAAAGTTAAATTTAAGTATTATTAGAAATTATTGTGAAGTAAATTAATGCAATAAAAAAATCAACAGGCGCGTTTCATTTTCTCACAAAATATATGAGACAAAGAATGCGTTCAAAAGCAAGTTTGAAACTACTAAGCATTACAAATAATATTAATTATGCATATCTTTAGAGCAATCCATAATTATTTAATTAGTAAAAACATTCGCTAGTATTAAATGATTTAATTTATTACATGCATTACTTTATGAAATATGTATGAAAAAGCTGAGGTTACATACGAATGAAAAAAATAAGTAACTCTTGACCATATATCGACTTCTGATTAGGGCTGTCAGCAAATTTTTAGCATTTGTTTAATTTTGTAATTCTAAAGATTGTTCCTAAAGGTTGGCAGACGCCTCACAAGTACATAAAAAAAGTAAACATAATACAAATGAAAAAAAAAATCTTGCATATAAAAAATAGATATAATGAATACTTACGAAATTCATATTTTTGTTAGATATTTTATTTACAGGGAACTTTATTTGTAGTAGTACATTACTTTGATTTAATTAGCCTGTAACATCTCATTGATGGCCGAGGAGCTTTTTACCATATATGAGAAGGGTCGGAGCTTAATCTACCACGCTGTGGTATAGTATAACATAATTTTTGTTGTTTAATAAAAGGAATATGAAACACGAGTAACTGATAGAAGTGTAGATAAACTAATTTCTGTAATTTTAATACTAACTTTTTTTATATACATATATATAACTAGGTCGGCAAACAAGCATACGGCTCACCTGATGGTAAGCGATTACCGTAGCTTATAGACGTCTGCAACACCAGAAGTGCATTGCTGAGCCTATCCCCAATTTCCCACAGGAGTTCTGGTCACCTTACTCACCAACAGGAACACAACACTGCTTGAAAGCTGTATTATTTAGCTGTGATCTTCTGTAAGGTCGAGGTACGTCCCACAGTCGGGCTGCTCAGTTAATATTTGCACACCGAAAAAAATCGGTAGAATATGTTGGTTCGATCTTTAAATTTGGCACCTAGTATACCATATTCTGGCTTATTAATTTTTTTTTTTTTTTTTTTTGTAGCGTATTACCTACAAAATGTAATCCAATTTTTTTTCATTCAACTTCACAATAATGAAAAATTTACGTATAAAAATACAAAAATTTAAATTAATTAATTAAATAGCCACTACAAATAATTATTCCTATCCCAAACACAATTATTTTATTAAATTTTTTTTTCGATAAAAATAAATCTACCCAATAAAAACTAGCTAACCAAATCTATAATTTACAGCCCTATCGAATCACTCGTTCGTTATTTTTCATTCATTCCACGTTTTTCTATCGTTGTTAGTTTTAGTTAACTAAAACATCACAGGTGCGTCCGGACGGACGAAAGTTATTTTGTATTTTTTATTATTATTTTTTTTATAAATTCGCGTTTACGTCGCGAATCCGCTCGGATACGGAGTAATAAACGCAGACTGACAAAACAATGTGTAAATCGTTTCTCCATTTATACAAATACAATCGATGCGTCCGTTTAATTCTGTATTATTTTTATATTGTAAATATATTTCAACTTGCAACATTATTATACAATTAATAAAATATGTTTATAAACTAAACTAACATTAATTAAATGTTAATATTACGGGTGGAACAATGAGCCTATAGACGTCCCACTGTTGACCCAAAGCCGTTTCCCCATAAAGAAGAATTGACGCTTCCACCTACAACCACCACAGCTGATTATTTCCCTACGGTAAGTACGGCATAAAACCATAATACGATTGCCGTATAACAACAACTGTGATTTACGGCAATACAGATATAATATTATGTATTCCGACCGATTTTCGGCTATGGCGACCACTTCAACCCCTTACCGGGCGCTGGTGTGCCCGGAGATGGTTTATATAGCCGATTTTTGCAGCAAACTCCCTTGCACAAAGTGTATAAGTGAGCTTACCGCTGTCATAATTATAGTGAATGGCTTATGGCGGCAAGTGGACTGTCTTTGAGCTCATCGCGCTTGGCGTCGAGGTCAGCTAAACGATGTTCCTCAAATTCGCGAATTCCCTTTTTCAGAATCTCGCGCCATTTCGGTCGCTGTGGTGCCAAACTCTACCAGCGAAAGGGCTCTTATATATAATATTACATCTTTTCATGTGACGCTTCAGAACATCTTTATATCTAGGCACGGGAGGAACCTACAAGGAATTACAGCCAAACTAAAAGCAAATATTGGCTAATGTCGCTGGTATTAAGGCAATTAAACGCACTATCATTCCAAAAGGATTGTTATAATGTTGTGACGATGATAAAAATTTAGGGCAGATAGGCTAATAGATTCGATCTACGTAAGATTGCCGGTGTAGGCTGGATGGGGATTGCAGAAAACGGGGATGTCTGGAGGCCTATGTGCAGCAGTGGACTGCCATAGGCTGAAGTGATGATGATGAGGGTAATAGACTTATATTTGCAACTTATCGTACATATATAAAGCACTAATTTTGCTCATTATTAGTAGAAGACTCAGCCATGGAACATTTGAAGATTGTTACAATATTCGTACTGATTAAAAGTTTATATTATGAAAATTTATCCACCCCAAATTTTTTACAGATACTTTCCGATTTATTACGAGTATCCCGCGTTTAGTTGCGCGAGGGGAGGAGTTATTATCGTAATTTTCGTCACAGATAATACCCACAGTATCAAGTAAAGATGACATCACATGTAACAATACTTCCGGTCCGGCGGGCAGAGTTATTACAATTCCTTCCAAACGGCTGCCCACCCCACAATAACCCATTACATGACACTTAATTGAAACATTCCTAATTAATCCTTCACGATCCATTAGTTTTGGGCAAGGTAAAGAGAAAAATGATTTTGTATACATACTACTAACCTGGCTATGATTTCGTCTAACATTAAAGTTATAACTGGCTCGTATTTTATTGATGGCAATATTTAGTGTAGATAACATTACATAGTATAAAACAAAGTTGTTTCCAGGTTTCTGTATGCTTAGATCTTTAAAACTATGCAACGGATTTTGATGTAGTTTTCTTTAGTAAATAGAGTGATTCCAGAGGAAGATTTATATGTAAAATGTATGCATAATATAGAAGAGGAACACTGATAGTTTTTACAACCGTGCGAAGCCGAGGCAGGCAGCCAGTATTTAATAATTAAATAATTATTTTTAAAGTTGTTATAAGCGTTAGATGAAATCGTTTTTAAACCGAATTGAAAAAAAGAAGGAGATTTTCAATACAAATGTTTTTATTATGTTTGTTATTCCATGGCTTTTAATTTCAATGAGTATTTAATTAGAAAGGAGGTAATAAGGAGGATAGGAAGGTTTATATGTGTAATATATGCATAATATAGTAGAGGAACACTGATAGTTTTAGATGTTTCTAATGTGATGTTGTAAATTAACACATTGTTTTTCGCTTACATTGCAAATATGTATTTTATATTTTATATTTAGTAACAGCATTGCACCCCTACGAAGCCGGGACGGGTCGCTGGTAAGCTATAAGGTTTAAATAAACACTCTTTGATAAAAATGCAACGATTAGCCGTTTCACCTATATTCGAGATTCGCGACCTTTTTTTCCATGAGTTGGGCATAGGCCTCTTTCTCCATGTAGAAGAAGGATCGGAGCTTAATTCGCCACGATGCTCGATTGCGGGTTGGCGGATACCTTCACCTCTACTTCTACCTCTATATGGAGGATCATTACTTCAAACCGATTGACATTCGCAACAATTATGCTTTTATGAGTAAGCCACGATTCCCAATTTTCTTATAAATCCCTACTAATATTATAAATGTGAATGTAAGTTTGTTTGCTACGCTTTCACACGAAAAAACTACTTAACCGATCATCTTGAAACTTTGTACACATTCATGGAGGTATTGGAAGTAACATAAGATACTTTTTATCAAAAAAAAAAATTCAATGCGTGCAAAGCCGCGGGTAAAGGCTATATATGAAAGAAGAATTTTACAAATTGTACTGTTAGATCTAGAATTAAGTACGTACAAAGATTCGATGAAATTTTTAGCTTCTAAGAGCTAGGATAATGTTTCGATTTTAGTGAGACTCAAGCTTAGAGTTGCTGTATAGCAAAGTAAGGAAGTACTATCTAGCCAATTAAAGTCTAAATAATAAGTCTAAATATCTCATAAATATAATGGAACTCGATGGTGCAAAAGAATAATACATCGAAAATCATCATTTAAGTCAAATATACAACCATTATTTCCATCACATTGATTTTGCTACTTGTTCAGTCCAATTTTCAAAGATTGAATTGCGAAATGCTATTCATTTATTAATTTATTATTAATTATTTACACACACACACACACACACACACACACACACACACTTCAGCCTATCGCAGTCCACTGCTGGACATAGGCCTCTCCAAGCTCGCGCCAGACATCCTTACACTACGTATTTACATAATTCATAAATTTCTAGTAGGTTGGTTGGATTTTGTTTTAAATTAACTTAATTATAATTGTATTGTATTTGGTATGATTGATTTTTAATGAACTATAAAACTTAATTTGTTATCTTTTGATTATTTATTATTTAATTGATAATTTTATGAAATGTTCCTATTCGTATTTGTTTACCTAATTATTCAACTTACTACTACTTGAATTATTTATATTTCTGTGTGTAATTTATCGATTACTTCATACTAGCTGTGCCCGCGACTTCGTCCGCGTGAAATGTAACAAAAAGTTATTGTACAGTTTGCAGAGTTATAAAATAAAAATATCTAAAATAAAAGTAGCCTAAGTTACTCCTTACTATACCAGCTATCTGCCAGTGAACGTCCCGACAAAATTGATCCAGCAGTTTCAGAGATTAGCCGGAACAAACAGACAGACAGATAGACAAAAATTATAAAAAATGTTATTTTGGTATATTTACCTTGTATACGTAATGATATATACGTGTATATGTAATTTAGTAAAAAGAGGTTATTTTAATATTACAAACAGACACTCCAATTTTATTTATTTGTATACGTTAATGTGTGCTTTTTAGCTCCTTTGCTTACTATTGGAAACTTTACTTGGCTTATCTATTAGTCGCATTTTTTTTTTAATTTTTGTATTATTGCACTGTTTGTTCCCTAAATAAAATAAAATTTAATAAAATAAAATCAAATAAAATTATATCTCTTGGATATCTTTATCCGTCAAATAGCGTCATAGCAATCCACAACTGGTGGAACAGACCCTAATTGTATAAAATAATTTATTAGTCACCAAAAAAGTTTTAGCCAATGAAAATATATTTTTTTTACGGAAGTAGCAATCAAACGGACAGGTGGCTCATAGGTCACTACCTCTTGTAATATAATATTCGTGGTATATTTAGGAACATATGGTGTGTTCAAGTTTTGTCACATGGCCTAATAAAAGCGATCGATATAGTCTACATGTCTATACAATGTTTAATAACTGTCTATGAAGTGATTTACTAAAATAACGACCACAAGATGACTATGATGATTGATCGCCAGCTTCAGATCAGACCTTGGCTGGTTTTTGATCACTGGGACCTCGCAAATAAATCAAAATTTGAAGAAATGCTGATTTTGAACGAACTTCAACAAAGGAGGAGGTTACTAATTCGATTGTATTTTTTATGTGTGTACTTTGTGGACAGTAAAAAGTTCTGACGTTTCTTTCTTCAATGTTTCTTTTTCGATCGAAAGGTGGTGCTTGTTATGTGGTCTCATGTAAATTTAATCGAGTTCTAACAAGTACCTTTCGAACTATATTTAATAATGCGTATTTACTTGACTATTTTTTCGTCGGTCTACGTTGTATAATACCGTATAGCTTGTTACTGGGTGTAACTTTTTTTTTTAATCGAAAGCTGATGCTTCTCATGTGGTCCCATTTAAATTTCATCGAGATCAGATGAGTACTTTTTAAGCCATTTTTGATAATAAATACAATTAGAATTTAATAGCTTGACTGAAATACGGCACCACTAAGTCTACACAACTTTATCATTTATGTAATCTTGCACCAAATATTAAACTCCTCGTTCCTTCTTGTGTTTGTATTTCGATTGTTACTTTTTTATCTCATAACATACAAACACGGTCTCCTGTTCCTACGGTAAGCAACTTAATGCTAGTGTTATAGGTAACAACCGACTGTTATAGCTAATGTTACTATTTATATCAAACCAATCGAAATTTTGTAATAAACATAAAATCGTTATAAACATATTAATTACCGCTACAGTTATAGTGTAATGGTGCTAAACGGCTATTAATACGTCGCGAATTCAATTCTCACTCTATTTTTCTACTAGAAGGATCAGAGCTCAATCCACCACGATGCTCCAATGCGGAGCGAATATATTCCCTACCATGAGTAACGATAGCTATCAGGTGTACATGATAACAACCGGGACCGACGACTTAACGTGCTCTCCGAGGCACGGTGGGGAGACCCACAAGGACTACCTGTTTGTTTGTTTAAAGGTTCGAATTAAAAAGTTCTTTTTGTGTTTTATAGCCCATTTACCGATGAAGGATATAGGCAATAATATATTTTAGTACCCCAGGTGAAACCGCGAGGCACGGTGGGGGACCTACAAGGACTGCACTAACACCCAGACCAGACCATACTAGACCTGTGTAAAGCTGTTTCATTTGAACTCGGTAGTTATATCACACACATAAAGCGCTTTAAACGCTGCGATTGTCACTATCATTTATCAAACAATATTCCATTCGAAACATAAACAAAACAATTGTAATGATATTTCAGTAGCGTGGAACTGCACAAAGGCTGTGTAATTAGACCCGCATTAATTGTACGGTCTAACGACGCGACAAACCTTACAAAAAAAGATACTTTTAAAAGTACGGTTAACGTTTATCAACGTGTGGACTTTAGGTCGTCTGTTTGTTTGGAGAGGCGTTTCGTTTCTTCTCCTTAATGCGTACTTTTTGTTTTAGGAAATAATTTAAACATTTAAATTTTAGGGTGTTTAATTTTATTTTATTTTTGAGAATATTATTTATTTATTTTATTTATTTATTTAATATTATCTACAATGCTATCATTATTTTTTTGTAAATGAAGTAAATACGAGGACATATATCTCTAGAAGCTTTAATGATTAATGCTATAAATAACCTTATAGGTTAAAAGATTTTTAAAGGACATTTTAATTTAATTTTGTTTGTTAAAACGTTTTTTACTTTTAATTTATTTTATGACATTTAAGAATCTTTAAGGCTATATAAATAATATAGGACAGTCAATATTTGAGCCGTAAACCCGAGAACATCATAATATCCTCAACGCCTGATCCGAACGCCATGACACCAATGTTTTATTATACAATATGAAATTATAACTTTTATTCATATAAACGTAGACATAACTCATAAAAATATGAACTACATATAGGAACGTGGGCCAGTTCTTATCAAATTTAATTTCGCTAATAGTGTTCCGTTGTTTATCATATTTCGATTCTCCTTCATCTATAAAGCTGAAAAGCTAATCTCACGAATCTAATCTCACGAACTGCTGGTTCGAATTGATTTTTTTTTGTGTCGGTTAGCTTAGTTTTAGAGGTGAACTAAATTGAACCAAACGGAGCGTTTTCATATAAAATCGATAATTTATAAAACGAATGCGTGCGGATAATCGATGTTAAGATGCATCGTGCGTGTTGTTTACCACTTACAAGGGAATCAATACCTACGAACACAGGTAAAATTGTACACGGTGTATTTACATGAAATGTAAGTTCGGTTTCTTGTTGTATCAATACTCTAAATCAGAATATTTAAGTCGAGTCTAAAGGGTAAGAGTAACTTTGTCAATCTCTCGCGTAATGGATTTAAGGTAACGATTCAGCTTGTGATATTCCACTTCTCGGCATAGGCCTCTTTCTCCATATTGGGAAAGTCTTTCTAATATGAGTAGCGATCGCTATCAGTTGCCTAGAACAACAACCGTAACCAACGGCTTAACGTGCTCTCCGAGGTACGATGGGGAGACCAACAAGAACAGACAACCAGACATAATATTTAAAAAACCGTGCGGTGTCTTGAAGTTCCTTATTATAAAATATTATTTTCAAGTTCTATTCGAGGTATCAAAAAATTATTCGGGTATACATTTTTATTGTGATTTTTTAATCGATAATAATAATAAAAAAAACTACTATACAAAATTATCTTAACATATTTATTTTATTAAAAGGGATTTATAAAAATACATAATAATTATCGAATGATATTATAATATAGCAAACTGCAATAATAATAACAGTCATCTCGTAGACTATACATTGGACCCTGTATAGCCATCATATATAGACTATACATAAAAATTGGTTGTCTGTAAAGTTGGTTTAGGGACGATAGCTTAACGTGACAACTTCATGACAAAACATCTCCTCGGACGCATAGACCGGAGTGGAAGAGATATAGATGCGGCGCAAGCGTACAATGAGCGTAACGGGACAAGGGGTCATCCTTTTTCGTTCATACAGCCGGCGTTCATCGACTTATTAGACGTTGTAACGTCAAAATCTTACGCTTTTTTTAACGTTATGGACGTTTTTTGTCGGCTAGTTTTCCCCTCCGTAACACCCCATAAGGAATTTCATTCCAAAAAAAACCCTTGTCTTTTGACTATGATGTCGTGAGGGTTTGATATACAACCCTGAAAATAAATATAAATACATAGGTACCTGAAAATACATTGGTACATAACCCAAATCAAAACTGTACATGCGATAAAAGCACATGAAATGATATGTCACATAAAAAACCGCTATAGTAAAAATATATTAGACGCTCTTAACAATCCAGACGTCTAGAAGCTAATTTAGAACGAAAACACTTTCATCCCGTATCCGTCCTTGGTACATAAACTTCAATGAACACAAGACATCATAAACACTTGTCTCTAGCGAACAAATATCACGGATCAAGTAACAGATATCCAGCAAGCTGGACACGATATAACATTGACCCGCAAATACAATGGAAAGATCAACTACATAAAAAGATATATTTTTATAATCAGACAATCAGGGTTATAATACGATTTCTATTTAATATGTATTTTGCAATTTATTGCAGACATTAGTTATAATTATGATTATCAGTATATATAAAATTCTCGTGTCACAGTGTTAGTTACAATACTCCTCCGAAATGGCTGGACCAATTTTTATGAAATTTTGTGTGCATATCGGGTAGGTCTGAGAATCGGCTAACATCTAATTTTCATACCCCTAAGGTATGGGGGGTTAGGGGAGGGTTAGTGGGGGGTTTGTGACATATATAGCAAAACAACGTTAGCGGGGTCAGCTAGTAATATTATATATTTTGCGATTTATTGCAGACATTCGTTATAATTATTATTATCAGTATATATGTGTATGTGTATTTCAAAGCCAGCAGTTGCATGGTTATCCCGCATTAGTCGGCTTTATAAGTTCCAAGGTGGTAGTGGAACTGTGTTATCCGTTAGTCGCCCCTTACAATACCCACAGCTATATTCTTTACTACCATAGCCACACAGGGACGTCTTCTGTATTGTCAGGTAATTCCATAAAAGAAAATTAAACGATATTTTTACGAAAAAATTGTGATAGTAAAAAGGTACTACTATATAAAAGTTACTATTAGGTCTAGAATGGTTCGAGAATGACATGAACGAAAAAAATTTAAGGAAAGTTCTACCGACTTGCAAACAAATCATCAGACAATAATGAAGAATTAAATATTAGACTGAGTTTAAGTTTTTATTTAAATAATATTTTGTCGAATGAGAGATACAAAAAAAAAACTAAAATTGAACTAAAGTAAAAACAATTTACTAACAACTTGAAATATATTGATAACAACTAGGTCCAGGCAAGACTTTATTTGTGTTCCATATTATAGTCAAATTTTTATTTCTTTTATTTTGTTAAAAAAAAGGTATTCGTTTTGACAATTCAATAATTAAAGCTTACACAATTCTTTTAGAATTTAAAAGTATAAAGCGCAGACTTTAGTGTTTCATTCAAGTACAGAAAACAGAGTAAAAAGACCAGATCCTACAAAATGGAAGTGACTTCTGCCCAAATAAAAAAGTATAAACGTACCAAATTGGAAATCTCCCAATCCGAACGGCGACAAGCTCACTTTTTATACGATTTTAGAAGATTAACAAAAATTTAAAATTACATTTTAATGACTTTATATTTTGAAATATTTTGTAAATAAAAGTACACAACCCTTTAAGACTACGCTACGCTACGCTTCAGCCTGTAATATACCACTGCTGAGCAAAGGCCTCTTTCTTCATGTAGGAGAAGGACCCGAGCTTGACCACCACGCTGTTCCAATGTGGGTTGGTGGATATATTCCCTACTATGAGTAATGGTCACTATCAGGTGTACATGATAACAACCGGGACCGACGGCTTAACGTGCTCTCCGAGGCACGATGGAGAGACCACAAGGACAGACATCCAAACAGGACAATATTTATACAAATACATATATCCATCCCGAGCGTGATAATATTTAATCTTAATTGTTATAAAAAATTATATTTAATAAAATTTTCTTATCTTTTTATCTTATACTTTATTGCTTTTTTAATATTTAAGTAAATAATAAATAAATAATCCCTCGCCCGCGGAATAAAAAGCAGGGCCACTACGAACTGCGCCAACGGGCTAGTCAATAAATATAACTTACATATAATTATTTATATTACCTATATTTATTTTTTCTGAAAGATTCTTTGTAACTATAATCATTCAAATCTTATGTCATAACTGCTTTTATACAATACATGACTAAAAATCGTATTCAAAAACATTTATAAAAATATTAACAGAGCGAAAAAAATAATTAAAAATACAGTTTTCGTTACGTATTTTTAATTTATCAAACAAAAGTCTGACACTTATCATTTCGCGTTTCCTCTGAATAAGCAATGATGAAACAATACTAAATATAACTTTTTGAGAGAAGTAATAAACGAAAGCTCTTAAAACTGGGGTGTTCAAGACAACGATTGTATGGTTATGAAGCACAGTGTAGTGTGGTATTTCTATAGTTCTCAGAGCTACAGAGCAAATCAATATTTGTCAATCATGTACTAATTTACGTAAGCGTCAAATTCCTGAAAGATTCCTAAAATACTTCTAAAGGAGGAGGTTACTCAATTCGACCGTATATATATATATATATATATATATATATATATGTGTGTGTGTGTGTGTTCGGGGATAACTTCGTCGTTTATGAACCGATTTTGATAATTCTTTTTTTGTTGGAAAGGAAATATCCCAAGCGTGGTACCATGATAAGGAAACCAGGATCTAGTGATGGGATCCTAGAGAAATCCAGGGAAATCCTCGAAAAGCGTAGCGACGACTAGTGCGTTTGTTAATTTTTTTCGTCTACTCACGTTGTATTACTTGTCGATGTAATTGAAGTCGGTTTTTTTGTGATTACGAATAAACACAATTATATATATGTCTATACAACATTTTATATTCATACTATTTTTAGTGTAGAAATTAATTGGATTTTTTTAATTATTAACAAGAATTAACACAACTTTTCAGGCCATGCCCATGTGCTGGAAAGCCTTAAAGCTTGAACAACCATGTATTTCCTATATCATGATAACCATAACGAGCATATACCATAGACAGTGTCAGTTACTCAACCAACTTTAATAAATAGTAAATATCTCACGCTCAACTACGTCTATGGTGTATCGGTAAGTGAGCCATGTGTGCGCCTAAAACGGTGGTTTACGGGTTTACGGGTATTTTTACAAGTATTTTTTCTGGTTTCGATGTCACTCCTTGTGGATCTCCCCTCCATAACTCGGAGAGCACGTTATAATATGTCATTCCCGGTTGTTGTCATATACACCTGATAGCGATATAGTAGGGAAGGAATAGGGCGTATAGTAGGGAATATATTCGCCAATCCGCATGGAGCATAGTTGTTGATTTAGCTCCGATTTTTTTCCCACATGGAGAAAGATGCCTATACCCAGTAGTCGGATGATACAGGTTGAATCGAAACGCCTCCCTCAATAGCCTCCACTAGGATTTAATGCTGTATCCGAAATTCAAAAACACACACGATACACAAGCACAAACACCAAGACCATGGAAAACATTTTAGGGGCTATAGAAATTTTTACCGTATGAAATGATTAAACCTACGAGAATTAGTGAAACAGCTTTTCATTCACGTTAAACAGAATAGTAATAGCCATGTTTAACTTAAAAAAAAAACTCCAGATGACTTGAAATATTATATGTAACGATTTTAATCTGTGACTCAGACAAATTGTATCCAGATTCCTAAAGCACGCCAAGTTGCATTGTTTATGACAACACCACCGCATAAATCTCAAGACTTATCCCCAGACGTATTTATGGAAACGAAACATATATGATTTACGTAATAGACAGACGGCTGGGTAGTACGGCTTCGATATCGCATTGCAAAGGCATTCGCTGTCGCGGATCGATTCCCGGCTAAGCACCTAATTGCTTACTTGATAACTCTGACACATGAAACTTCTGCAACTTTGATATGTGTTGCTATATTTACATTAGTTGATAAAATTTAATAAAATAATTTGACCCAGTTGAGGTTTAAAGTTAAGGTCTGTTCAGTGATTGACAGACACTTCTACCTTCTCAAGAAATAATCGCTAAAATATGCGTACTTATATAACTTCCAAACGATAGTACTACGTTTGTATAAAAGAAAAAGAATGGAAAAAAAAATCAAAAGATACAAAAAATGTCGATACATAGGTTTGCAGAATCAGCTAGTCTAAAAAAATTCTTAAAAAACTCGACGATCTGACTTAGCTTGTATTTGAAATACAAATAAGATAAATTTTTATAAAATTAGAATAAATTTGTAATCTATGTCAACAAGAATAACAAACAAATATATTTAAACTTTATTTACATTTAAGAAAGTAATAAACAAACATGGCCATTGGGTCACATTCAATGGGACAGAGCGAGTAATACGCATCTCTCTTCAATCGTTCAGGATTCTGGAGAACTTAGTATCGGGTATTATCAGTTATAGTATACATTGAAACATATCCTAGAAAACTAAGTTATCTAATAGATTAAATCTAACCAGCCTCATATAAAAAACGATGTATCGCTTCATCGCTTCAGCCTGTAATATCCCACTACTGGGCATAGGCCTCTTTCCCTATGTAGGAGAAGAATCCGAGCTTAATCCACCATGTTGCTCCAATGCGGGTTGGCGGATATATTCCCTACTATGAGTGACGATCGCTATCAGGTGTACATGATAACAACCGGGACCGACGGCTTAACGTTCTCTCCGAGGCACAGTGGGGAGACCCACAAGGCCTGCACAAACACCCAAACCACAGCAAACAATACATATATATATATATGGCCAATACAGATGTTTGTCATGTGCGAGGATCGAACCCGCAACCGCCAGCACAACAGGCACAATCCATGGCTGTGACCGTTGCGCCAACGTGGCTTTAAGGGCGTATACAGGAAAGTAATTCACAATAAGTACACCGACAGGTTTTTTAAATACATTTGTACCTTAAAATTCCACATTTCTTAATTTTTCCTTAATATTTTTTTATGTTGTGAACATTCACAAAGCCTTCATTCACTCGTACCTCATTCGGTAATCAATCAAATCAACCAAATGAACTCAATAAAGAGAGTGAACGGAAAATCAAGGAAAAGAAAAAAAAGGGAAGCTACTTATGGCTCTACATCGCCACAATCAATCAATCAATAATTCAATATTATTTTCTATTCATCCTATAAATGTCATATTGGACTTGGATTAATGCGTGTTATGTTGCATGTCAGCTGGGCTCTTCCGTGTTATGGAAGGACAATTAAATAAATCCATCACCAAAATATCTTTAATTATATACTTTAAATACATTATATACATTTTTTTAAAATATGGAATCAAAATCAAAAATTACTTTATTCGAGTAGGCTTCAAAAGCTTTTTTGAATTGTCATGTTGCAAGTTAAAAATGTACTGTGTGGCTACGGTACTAAAGAATTTAGCCACCCCCTCTCTTCCCGTGGGTGTCGTAAGAGGCGACTAAAGGATATCACAGTTTCACTACCACCTTGGAACTTAAAAAGCCGACCGGTGGCGGGATAACCATCCAACTGCTGGCTTTGAAATACACAGGCCGAAGACGGGCAGCAGCGTCTTCGGTGCGACAAAGCCAGTACTGCGGTCACCAACCCGCCTGCCCAGCGTGGGCAAAACACATGAGTTCACGTTATTTTTGGCGTAAACTTGTGGAGGCCTATGTCCAGCAGTGGACTGTATAGGCTGTAATGATTGATTGATTGATGATTGAAGCTATAAATATATTTATTTTAATAAATAAACTATAATAAAATAAAGCTACCATCTATGTGATGCGGTGGATAAACGTGATGGATTTAGCTACAATACTTCTCTTAAATGGAGAAAAAGACCCATGCACCCCTGTGGGATACTACAGGCTGAATCGTATCGATAAATGTACCTAACTTACAGCTGCTGGTATTTTAAAGCACTACAAGTAATAAAAAATATGTAAAAAAATCTATAAACCCTATACACTTCTACTATATATGTAGCTTTTATTCAAAACTTATTATTTGGTAATTTCGTAGCGAATTTGAACTCGTACATTAACGTAAAAGTTTACCCAAACGTACCGAAACCGCATCAGAATAACAAACAATTGCAGTTAAACGGCGCTATGCAGATATTTTTGTTCACAAAAGAACAAATAAAATACTATACAATGGAGATAATTTTTTTACAAATTATTAGTCTCTATTAAATATAATTAAACTATGTAACAGATTACTTACCAAATAATTTAAACACACTCTATATCAATAACAATCACATAAGTAAACAACCAAAACACAAGTTATCAAAAGTTCACGATATCAGGAAACCTAAAAAAAATTAACACTTTTTCAACCCAGAATAATATACGTAATTATACCGTAGAAGCGACTACGAAGTTTCGTAAACTTACAATACGTTCACGCACCGTACGAAATGCGAAACGTATCCCAAAACACGACACATCTACCCGCCACGAGATCGCGACGAAAACTGAGGAAGGATTGTAAGCAGCCCTTAGTTTTTCCGCGTCAGATAGAGAAGGGTGGTTTGGGTGAAGGTGGAAATGCATAGGTGTGAAAGGGAGAGGTATAGGAAGTTGTAGTTACGTCTCCCACGTGGCACGGCGCGATGCGGTCAATTGCAATGCTACGGTCATTGCCATAGTGTGATGAGCTTTACTTTTTTCATAGATGACAGTTGAAAAGTTGATGGAAGTGGACAAATTGCGAATTAATAAAATTTTAACTAACTCAACAAAACTGGAAAAGGAGTATGTGAATATTCTTCTAAAACAAGAGACGGCCTGGAGCTTGATCCGCGAGGCTTCACTGTGGATTTGTGCGTGATTTTCCTACCTAGAGTTGTAACAATTCTTATAAGGCGTTCATATTAATATATTGGCTAAGCGCAGTGTAGCTACGTGGTGAGAAAGAGCCTTTTGCCCAGCAGTGGGATGTTACAGGTTGAATCGATCGATATGATGAAATATATGTATGCAGGTTATTCAGATATTATCTAACGCGTGACAAAAAATAGTGTATGTTAAATATATAATAAATAAAAGCAATAAAACTTTTTTTATGGAATATAAAAATATATGGAATGTAAAACTTCTTTACGCGCGCTTGACTTGGGGAGTAAGGTTGGTTAATGCGTGATGAGAGCGTTACGAAAAATGTGATCGGGCGAGGCGAACGCAAGTTAGGCTTAAAGAGTTGAGAGGGTGATATAAGTTAATGAAGATAGAAAGAGAAGTTACGCTTCATAAGTTTTACTTCAGTCGAATGAATTAGAAAACACTCTTTTTTTCTAATTCATAACTCTACCAAGAGAACAGAAAGTTTTAAGAATAAATGTAACAGTACAACAAATGGAACTTTTCACTTTGAGTACATATGTATATTGTTTTCGTACAAAAAAGTAATCTGCACTTAAAAAAACAGTAAGAGGTTCAATTCAGTACGATAAGAATAGCTTAAAAAAGAAATCAGAGGGTACTCTACAATTCACCCCGAAATCAGAACTGTACATTTTTTCCATTTATTTTAGGCTGTTAAATTAATTTAAATTAAATATAACGTGATTCAAATCACTAGTACGTACTAGGGGACTTAATTTTTTATATTCCAAAACTAAATACGATTCTTCATATCAAAATATGTAATTACGAACGATGTCACATTTACATCTAACTTTCCAACGACTGCATCAAATTTGATAAATTATTTTTTGGTTTTGTTTGCTATCTTTAGGACGAGGTAATGAAAGCAAACTAATATATATGTTTTCACGTGGTGGTACTATTAACCGGACAGGTGGGTTTTTATAAAATGGTTTTGCAGCAATTTTTATTAACTAGGGGTCTGTGTGTCTGTGGGTTCTGTTGTCAAGGGCTATATTTCTATAACAGCAAACACAAGAATATATATGCCTGTGTGTGTCAACATATTAGTGCGTGTAATGTGTATTTTTATGTATAATTTTAAAAAGAATATTAGCAGCACTTCTCTCAAGATTTTGGTCCAAACATTAATAAAAAGATTTATAAATAGACATCGTCGTTAAGATTAAGATGCCATAAATAATATAAAGAAAAAGGTTCCGAGCTTAATTTAATACGTTATTCCAGAACAAATATTTTCATTAATATGTATAAACCTTTACCAACGTACTTGAAATAAATTTTGAAGCGCTTAAGAAGTTTAAAAGTTGACTCTATCAAGTGCTCTACTAAAAACGTTTAGCATACACAATTAGACACACGGTCGTCTGTTCCTAAAGTAAGCAAGTTAATGCTTGTGTTATAGATAACATCCGACTGATATAGCTATTTCTTCAAATAAATACACACCCAGGCGAGGCGTGAATCGTACCCACAACCCCGGAGAAAAAAGCAGGATCATTGCAAACTGTGTCAACGGGCTAGCTGAATTTTTGTCCTTTTTGTGACGCCATTTTTTTTTAGTTTGTCTCTTTTCTTGTTCGTTTATATATTTTTTGTGATCACCATGTATCATTATGATTGATATCATCAAGTGTTTGAATTTTCCTTTATTAATTGTTTCTAAAACGAAGCATTCCTACAAATTTCACTTATTAATTTTGATGTTCTTATATCGAACAAATTAATAAAGAAAACACGATAAAAACTCGTAACGCGGACCAATCGAGTATAGATCGAGAATTTTAAAGGATAAGATGAGGCTTTGATCGCCGAAGCGTCCCGTCCCTATCCAGTGACCCTATTACGAACTATTATACTTGAGCCGACCCGTGGGGTTCTAGGGATTTATTTTCAGTTTCACGGCGCATTGGTGCTGGTAACAAGGTGTGGTTGTGATTGGTGTGGAAGGTGAGAGCTTTGGAGTAGGATTTTTTTTTTTTGTTCTGTCTTACGGTGTTCAGTTATTTATTGATTTACTAGCTGACCCAACAGACGTGGTCCTGTCTTAAGAATTAATATTGAATTTGAATTAGTATAATTAATTAAAAAAATAATATAGCCAATCTGCTGTCAGTTCTATGTCACAAACATCATAAATTAAAAAAGTTTATATTGTCCAAAGCGGTAAGGTCAGATTAGAAATGATTTCATATAGTCGTTAAGTATTCTTAAATTTTCTTATTTCCCACGCAATTTTCTATATTATTTTTTTCATAAAAACCTTTCTCTGATAATAACAAACGCAACAAAAAAAGAATCAGCAAAATCGGTCCAGCCGTTAACGCGTGATGGCGTGACCAATGGGAAATAGGGACTCATTTATGTATATGGATCTATCTATTTATCTAATTACTATCTGTGCCTAGTTTCACAAGTGTTAATTTGAGAAAGAAGTAGCCTACAGCCAAAGTCATCAGTAAATTGAGTATCCAACATCAGAAATAAAATTTCAATTCGAACAAGGAGTTTCTGATATTATCGCCTTTAAGCAAACAAACATTTCAGCTTTATAATCTCATATATAAAAACCTCATATCACAATGTTAGTTTAAAATAAACCTCTGAAACGGCTGGACCGATTTTTATAAAATTTTGTGTGCATATCGGGTAGGTTTGAGAATCGACCAACGTCTATTTTTTATACCCCTATGTTATAAAGGGGGTGGATTAGGGGGTTAATGACATGAAATGAAAACAACGTTTGCGGGGTCAGCTAGTAATAGTATAGTTATATTTATCTATAGATAAATACAGCTCCTGTTCCTCCTCCTCCTCCTGTAAGTTCGGTTGTATATTCTGAATAAATATTCCTTTTAAAAACAGCACGAACAAATGTCTTACGTTTTACATATACACATAGGATTTCCTAGGTAAACTAATCAAAGTGTGACAGGTAAAAACCAGTATTGAAGTTTTTGTAATAAATACTACATACACTTATAAATTAATGTACATTACACGCAGACTCGCAGTCGGAATCGAACCCTGAGCCATGAAGCAGAAGTACGGTCACATTCAAATACTACGCCAAAGGACTGGTCCATGTTGCTACAATCATTTTTTAAATAGTTTAACCAAGACTTGTTAAGGGTTTTACAATTTTAAGCTGTAATATATAGTTAGAGTAAATATTACAAGTACAATAAATGATAAAGTTTAGCGTACTGTTTTAAATCAGTTTTTAGTATAAAACATGATAAAGCGAATTTTAATTAAGTTCACCTAGTAGGTAGAAAACGAGCGCGGATTTAGTATGAGAATATAACTCATAATGAATCTCTTTTTTTTTACAAGTGATATACATCCACGGGCTTATGAACCCATGTCCTTTTTTATTCTAAAAACATGCAATTTTTATTTTTATTTATTTTTTATTTCAATGTAGGGACTCTTAGGAGATTAGTAGGTACTAACTTGTTTGACACATATGAGGTAAGTTGTATCTTCTAAATTATGTGTCGCTAGTTCTCATATTAATGGATTCAGCTTGTAATATCCCACTACTGGGCATAAATAAATAAATAAATAATAAATTCTTTATTCGACCAAATACTGTACAATTTCATAATCCGCCAAACTGCGTGACAGTATATCGGCGGAATTAACGATTGTAAATAAATAAATAGGCCATAGGACTCCATGTACTAGGGTCGGAGCTTAATCCATCACGCGGCACCTTACTCCAAGTGGACGGATATAATACCGGCTACTACCATTACCACCCACAGTTGCGGGACCGTTAAGAACAGACACTCAAATCAGAAAAACATATTTGTACAAACGCAAATAATCATCCCGAGCGGAAATCGCACCCGCGATTGTTTGTGTTTAAGCGCATACACGCACAACTACACCAGACCGGTTGTGGCCAAATTATATAGCAAGTATCACATGTCAAACTACCAGAACTTTGTAAAAACCCGTGCAGCGAAGTGAGCTTATTATGAATATAATAGAAGAGTGCTTTTCTTTGTCAAATATTATTATATTTTTTGAATAGAATGTTTGACTGTATTTATTTTTCTATTGATATCATTATTATAAGTCACTTATCTATAAATTAACTGAGGATTTTTTGATTAATTCACTGATTTAACTGAGGTAGGGCACAGCTGGAATTTTCTGCTCAAAATATGGAGCAGCCCGACTGGGGTAGTACCTCGACCTTACAGAAGATCACAGCTAAATAATACTGTTTTCAAGCAGTATTGTGTTCCTGTTGGTGAGTAAGGTGGCCAGAGCTCCTGGGGAGGATTGGGGATTTGGTCGGCAACGCGCTCGCGATGCTTCTGGTGTTGCAGGCGTCTATAAGCTACGGTAATCGCTTACTACCAGGTGAGCCGTACGCTTGATTGCCGAACTAGTGATATAAAAAAAAAAATACGTGAAGCAAAAAATGTGTACCCCTTTTTATGAAAATTAGTGAGAGACAGGAGTGTGAAATTTAGCAAATTTATAGTTTATATAGTGAAAGAGTGCAGTGTGATTTTTTTTTTCAAATATGCAAAAAAATACATTAAATCAATAAAATAAAAAAACACTACACAAACTACTATGTATTTGACAGACACACGCTTTATACTCTTTTATTGTTAAAGTCTGTGGTAAAATTATGGTTGAATTTCGACAAGTAGGCGACCACTAGTACCTAATATTACATAGACAATTAAGTTATAAAAAGGTTTTTGGTCAGAAAAAAAATAAGTGTTCCGACTGGACATCCTAGATAAAATATTATTATAATTTTTACTAATGTTGTCAGCCAACCTCTTCCACAAACGTTTATAAATTTATATCGTTCCAGCTTATCGCAGTCCATTTCTGGACATAGATCCCCAAGTTTACTCCAAACATATATACACCGCAATCAAAATTAAAAATATCTCTATTTCAAGTAGGCTTCAAAAGCACATTCAAATCGTTATTTTACATTTTAAAATTTTAATTATTTTTAAAAGTGAATCTACCACCGGTTCGGAACGAAGATTCTACAGAGAAAAGCTGGTAAGAAACTCCGTAGTTAGTCTTTAAAAAAATATATAAACTGTGTTTTTATACAAATTTGATAATATCTTGCATGAAATACAGCGTCACTGAGTCCACACATCTTTATCACTTATGTAATCCTGCACCGAGTAATAACCTTTAGCTATTCATTTTTTTTTACCCAAACTTTAAATTTATTCTCAGACAATTTCAATATCGTTTGTGGAATTTTATTATACAAGCGAATACCATAACCCAGAAAGGAGATGTTTACTTTGCGCAGACGGAAACTTGTAGTAGCAATTTTGTTATTCTTTCTCGTGTTTACACTGCGATTATTACTATTTATACGAAAACAATCAATATTTTTGTGAAAACACATAATATTGTTATAAACATATTGTGACGCAATTGTTCATATGTCTACCTTATGAAAAACATCCCGCAAATACATTAAATTACATTTGTAACCTATAAATAATGATTAAATAAAAATACATTATCTACTTTGTATTCACATAATTTCTAAGAGAATAATAAACAAACGTACATAAACAAGAACGTCCGTTTTCAAACCATCAAGAATCAAGAATTTTTATTATTAATATCACCGTCCCTTCAAAATGGATCCCTTCGGCGAGATCCGAAATAAAAATAATAACAAGTCAAAAGCGAGAACAGGGTTTTAAAAAGTTTCTAAACAAAGAATTTTCTCCGCGACGGCAGACAAATAATCTTTGTTTTCTTTGAAATAAGAAGAGTTACTTTATACCGCGTTTAGACAGCTGCCGTCGAAACTTCGGCTAAGCTGAGAAATTCTGTGCTTTAAATTTCCAACCGCACTTATAAGGGCGGCCACAGACAGGCGGCAAACGCTTAATGCATTCTAGACGCAAGTCTAACTACATACATAATTATGTTATTTATCATCATGCCAGCCTATTGCAGTCCACTGCTGGACATAGGCCTCCAAAAATTCGCGCCAAAAATGTGTGAACTCATGTGTGTTGCCCATAGTCACCACGCTGGGCAGGCGGGTTGGTGACCAGAGCTGGCTTCGTCGCACCGAAGACCCTGCTGTTCGTCTTCGGTTTGTGAATTTCAAAGCCAACAGTTTGGTGGTTATCCCGCCATTGGTCGGCTTTTTAAGTTCCAAGGTGGTACTGAAACCTTGTTATCCCTTAGTCACCTCTTACGACACCCACGGAAAGAGAGAGGGTGCCTATATTCTTTGGTGCCGTAGCCACACAGCACATGTTATTTAAATTATACATATTACATATTGGAAACATATGGACAATATTTTAAATGTATCAAAAAAATTTAAGAACATTGAAAACGCTCCTTGTGAAATAAAAACGTATTGCTATTAGAAAATGTATTTCACTAAAAATTCATCTAAAATTAACAATTTGTAAATCTGTTTTTATTATGATCGTCACATCAGCCTATCGCAGTCCACTATTGGACATAGGCCTCCACAAGTTGTCGCCAAAAATGGCATGAACTCGTGTGTTTTGTCCATTCACCACGCTGGTTAGGCGGGTTGGTGACCATAGGGATGACTTTGTCGCACCGACGACGCTGCCCGTCTTCTGCCTGTGTATTTCAAAGTTGGATGGCTATCCCGCCATCGGCCATTGCCATTCTGTATACCATAGTCTAGTCAAATAAGTATAGTTACTACTCACAGTTCTCGTCGTAATAGCGTTAAACATTACTGCGATTCTGACCTTGTGCAAGATTTTAGCATTTTTATTATATAATTTTATTATAAAAATGTCACAATAAAGTAATACTATGAATGATTATTCTAACCGCTGCTCTTCGGATTTCGTGTGTAATACGAAATTTCTTTTTCACGTTGCCGCTATCTTTTTATTTAAGTTTGAACACAAATATCCTTCCTCAAGATTTTGGAAAATAGCAGTATTAGAAAAACTCAGAATTCAATGGAGATACACAGAGAGATTCACAGAATGATCTCGGCTCTATATACCGCCTAAAATATTACTTTAAGTAAAAAACAACAATCCAAAACTATAACTTTGTATTTAAACACATCAGTGACTTGATGTTACAATTATAATTAGAATTATAAAATTAAGAAGTTAACAATGGTATAGAATAAGTAGTAACTAGGACGTATTCGGAATAAATAGTATTTTTTACTGCGCATACTTCAGAATACAGATTTCAGGAAAATTTAATAAAAAAAAATATAAAAAAATAATTTTGAACATTATTCGTTTAGTCGTGTTGATTTTTTTAGGCTTTTTTGTTGTCACTATATTTAGAATAGAACACTGCCTATGCGTTACAATTCGTACTATGCACATTAAGCGACTTTTAAGACTGCCTTTTGTGTCCAGCCTTAGAGTCTACTCTTACCCTCGTTGTTTTCTACAGTTTATTAATCAGGTTATAACAACATACATAAGTTATTCTATTTGCATACAAATTAATTATAATAAATATCATGAACTATTTTAAATAATAAATAAACATTTTTTTAATGTATAGGTATAAACTTATTCTAAATCTGACTCTTTAACAACCTTATACATCATTTCAGCCTATCACAGTCCAGAAGTATCAGATGGACATAGGCCTCCACAAGTTCACGCCAAAAATGGCGTTAACTCATGTATTTTGCCCATAGTCACCACGCTGGACAGCCGGTTTGGTGACCGCAGGGCTGGTCTTGTACCACCTAAGACGCCGCTGCTCGTCTTTGGCCTGTGTATTTCAAAACCAGCAGTTGGATGGTTATCCCGCCATCGTTCGGCTTTTTAAGTTCCAATGTGGTAGTGGAACTGTGTTATCCCTTAGTCGCCTCTTACGACACCCACAGGAAGAGAGGGGGTGGCTATATTCTTTTCTGCCGTAATCCCGCAATAGTACCGTACCTTACGTATTACATATAATTAAACACATTTAAATTATGAAAAGTTACATTTCCGTTACATTTAAATAGCAATCGTACGCACATTTAAATTGCTCCATATTCAAAAACATTGTACCTTTATGATACTAAAAAACAGAACTCAATTTTTAGGATTCCGTTTTCAGTCCAAGCAAACGTATAGTTATTAATAAAAATCCTCTGTCAAAATACTCAGCTACCCTATATCAAGTTCTTAGAAACTACAACCGGTTCATTCAGATATTTTCATCACGAAACAATCTTCTTAACACCTTTTCCATCTTTCGTGGCATTAAAAATTTCGACTGAGATCTATTGGCGACCAAAACTATCAATTAAAAGTATTTAAAAAAAATTCAAAACATGTAAGGTTAACATTATAGACGAGAAGTCGGGTTGTTTAGAAAATAACTTTACAGTTATATGTCTAGTTTATTAATTAATTGGATTTTCTAATTTATGATTACCTAATTGTAACATATCTCTGTAAAGGTATATAATTATGTTAAATAAAAGATATAGGTATTTACTTTTTTTTATAAAAAACTAAGTCAGCAAACAAACGTACGGCTCTTCTGCTGGTAATTGGTTACCGTAGCTTATAAACGGCTGCAACGCTACAAGCATTGCAAGCGCGTTGCTGACCCTACCGCAAAACCCCTCCAGAAGCTCTGATTACCTTACTCACCACAGGAACACAGTTTGAAAGCAGTATTATTTAGCTGTGACCCTCTGTAAAGTCAAGGTACTGCCCCAGTCAGTTTACTGTTATATATGTATATATATACTTAGACGTATGAAATATTTGTTATAAAAACACGAATAAAAATGGAGTGCTTAAAAAATGTCAACTCCGGATATTGTACGATTCACTCTTCGCCGGTTTTCACTGAACTTTCTTCAGCTACCGTCATGAACAGAGATGTCTGAAACTTTTACCTTAGAAGTTAGGATGAATTTAATTGATAATTTGAAAAGAAATATTTTAATTGTATTTTTTCAGAGTTCGATAACACAATGATATGAAAATGAAATCCGAGATGAGTTTTACAAAGATACTTCATAAAAATATAGCGACATCAAAGCAGTCCTCGCGTTTGTTTTGTTTTAAATATAAACATAAATAATATATCGAGCTAGGCTAAATATGTCCCAGACCCCCAAGGGGCCTAGGCCCCAAGGGGAGGAGTTGCTGGACTGCTACTGGGCGCGTCCCCAGGTGGCGGATAGGAAAAGCCGCTCGCGGTTTAACCGCCGCAGGGTGATAGGAGTTTTTGGACCCTCATGGACCAAAACTAGACGATGCGCTCCGAGTACTGCTCTGGTCATCAGAGTGGACCTGTGAGCACAGGTGTGTTGGCACGGAGGTGCGGCGGTGTGTGTGGCGCTGAGACGTGCTGAGGCGTGAGGAGGTTGCGCCTTTGGGGCGCGGCGATGAAAGGCGCGTTGGGGATTTTACCCACGCTAAAAAAAAGAAAAAAAAGACTAAATATAATGTGTTTTTGTATCTGTTTCTTGACCAAGCCTCGTACCTAAAACTTGCAATTTAATTAAAATCAAACTTGTTGAGCTCTGAGTTTATACTATGAGGTAGGATACTTAATAATTTTACCCCTCGGTACCTTTTATTAAGGCTTCTACATAGTTTTAATTCATAAACGCTTTTGCGTATCTTCTAAAGATCGTTTCGTTCGATCGAAATTACAGACATCACATTCCCAACCCCCAGTAACAAGTCTGAATAACACAAGTACAAAACTTTGTACAGTTTATTTAAAGATGGCGTTCATAGTTTATATGATAGAAAAAAATAAAAAGAATGGTCATCGTGAGTTTATGTTATGTGTGACGGTATTTTCTATATTACAAAGTGACCACTTCTAACAACACCTTTATACGACTGCTACTTTATACATTTTAAAACAATAATCATTTTTTTACTCATAATAGGGATATGCATATTTTAAATTTTCTTTTAACGAGGTCAACGATCTTTATTTGAGTAAGAAACTTCACATCTCGGTTAAGATCTTGATATAAAAACTTTGAACTGCGAACATGTGCAAAAGTTCCTACAAAACTGTACGAACATTTTTGTATTGAAAAGAAATAATCGCCTTTGCTCGCAAACGAAAAAAAAATAACTTCGATTAACATCGACAAGTAATTTACAACCTACGTAGTCGAAAATGAGCTCATAATTTTTTAATTGTTTCGATTTGAATTTTTTTTTTTTTTTTAATCGAATAATGGTGCTTGTCATTTAGGCCTATTTAAATTTGATAGCGTAATAATGCGTATTTTATTGACAATTTTTTCGGCTTAAAATTAACCATATCTTCAAGGTTTTCTGTACTTGTGCTATTGAGACTTTTTCATGCTTTTAGTAAATAAACATATACACTATAAGCTTAATTTCATGTATAATATTACCAATTTTGTATGAACAGTTTATTTTTATAGAGTAACTCTTTTCATTTGTTTCATTTGCTGTGTCATTAGCAAGTTCTAATACCTCTGGAGTACTCTTAGTTACTGAGTTCGCTCACAAAGACAGACAACCTAAAAACCTAATGAAAACTATAAACAAACTTACATCTACCCTCAATCCCTAGATATAGGGAACCTAAAACTAAACAACTTTAACAAGATAGTCTTTATCGCTGTCTGACTCGCACACAACTATCTCTTTCCCACAACTCGGTCAGTAAATGATGCGATCGCGTGTCCGCGGTCCGTACCTCATAATCAAACGGGAACCATATATAGCATGCCCTTTTAATAATAAATAATATATACAATACAAGTAAACATTTTAGTCAGTAATTTGGAAGTCAGTAATTTTACCTTTGGGATACATTTATTTGCATATTTTATTAAGATCTGATTTTTGTCTGTCTTTAGTATTAGTGTCACTTCTTATTAAGGATCTAGATAAAATTTACTTAGTATTGGCGAATTCATTATCAGACATTTTTTATATATATATAACTAGGTCGGCAAACAAGCGTACGGCTCACCTGGTGGTAAACGATTACCGTAGCCTATAGACGTCCTTAACACCAGAAGCAAGCGCGTTGCCAGCCTCATCCCCAATTCAACCCATAAGCTCTGGTCACCTTACTCGTCAACAGGAACACAACACTGCTTGAAAACATTATTATTTGGCTGTGATTTTTGCAAGATCGAGGTATTGTATTATTAATTGTCTAAAAGAATCTTATTTTAATTGGAGGTCGTACACAAAGAAAGAGCCGAGAAACTTATTTATTACGGTATTATATTTTCCGGCTAATCATTAATTGTGGTTTTATATTCACAGAACAGACGTACACTACACTGCAAATATGGGCAGTGTCGATTATGATCACACAAAACTTGGTGCAACTGCCGGATTTAGTGGAAGGATCTGTATACTTTCCCAGCGTGTTCAGTTTACAAGAGATACACCTGTGACATATTTCCAAAATATGCGCAGTCATAGAACTGTTTTTTTTTTATACAATTAAGTCCGAAACAAGAGAACGGCTCGCCTGGTGGTAATCAATTACCATAGCTCATAGACAAAGCGCGTTGCTGACCCTACACTCGACCCCAGGAGCTCTGGCCACTAGCAGGAACTAGTGTTCCTGCTGGATCGCAGTGTTCTCAAACGTGTTCCACTGTTTAAGAACAGTGCTGCTAGCAGCTGCTGCAGTGTGCTATTTAACTGTTATATTCTAAAATGTCAAAGTACTTCCCCAGTCGAGTTGCTCCAGATTTAGAGCAGGATATTTCCTACTGGCCCTAGCTCAGTTTTCGTTTTCAAGATTTTATAAGCCGTTGTCTCTATAAATGCAGGGCTGCTTATAATAAGGGCAGCATTTAGTTATGAAACAAATGTATGTATGTATGTATATTATTGATACGATTTTTATTGTATGGTCTGTTATCAACATTTATTTCAATGAATAAAATTATAAGATAAACACTACAAAATCTTAGATCACATTTTAACTTATAATGCAAAAATTTTAAAATTTTGTTACATTAAATACATGAAAGATGACCCTAAATAAAGCTAGCTTAACCGCACATTAAGCTGTATAATTACCGAGAGCGACTAAACTGCGACCCACGTGCAACGGTTAAAAACAAATTACATGAAAACTGTTGTTGCAATGAGAAAACCATTTTATGTGCGACATTTTAAAATGATAATAAAACTCTTTTGCGGCTGAATTTTCTTGAACTGGAAAAGAAGACTTACCCTCATTTTGTTCCAAATATTTCAATCATCTTTCAGATTTCAAGACACAAAAGGTAGAGCAGACATTTTAAAATGTAAATGATACCACTTGGCATTTCCAGTACTATTCAAACCTCTAATAGTCAAAAGTTGAAATCAAAACACTACCATTAAAAAAAATTGTTGTATAAGCTTGTTGTCCTCTTTGACCATCTGTAATTGTTTATTATTAAATCTAATTCTTACACTCTCTAATATCTCCAACGATCTTGGGCTGCAAGAAACTAGTGCTTCCTAACATTTTCTTCAAGTCTTCCTTAATGTAGGTCATTCTAGACTTTCTAAATGTAGCTTCAATTCTAACACCTAAGAATTCAACAATTGTCAGTTTATTTTATTTGTTTTCTTTTAATTTCTACTTCTGTGTCGGTTACTTCAGGTTTCCTTAAAATTTCGTCTACAATATGAGCCATATACAATAAGTATTATTACTAGTCACATACACAAGACCAAAGCCTCCTAAAAAGAAGACTGATCTTCAGGCACTGATATACCTAATTTAGACTGAGTATCTTAAGCTCGTAAATACAGACAAGTTTCTCACGTGCTGTCAAGCTTAATAGATTTACAACTTAGCTCTTTCTCAAAGTGAGAACTGACAGGAGAATATTATACTTAAAAGTTCAAGAGCTGCAAAAGATATATAGGAGGACATACTCAATTTGACTATATTTTTTTTATTTGTGTTACCTCAAAACTTGTGCTTGTCGTGTGTTCAATCATCAAGATCGAGTTCTGAGTAATTTTTGATTTATACTTAATAATATGTATTTTACTGTGCTTGTCGGTTTAACTTGAAGTCGATTTTTTCACTTCAAAAGTGCTTTATTCTAATATTTCAGTACATTAATGAGATTTCCACCGCATCCTGTATAATCCAGCTGAACTATCGCCGGCCGCTGACGTGCGGCGGTTAAAAACGAATTACGTAGGAGCACCCTGTAGCGACATTAGTCATGGGACCGCGTCCCGCCTCCCGTAGTCTAGGAGCGCGAGTTTTATAAAACAATTATAACTTTTATAGGACATAGCTACACCAGCAGGTGAATAACGAGATAAAATGATATCAAATTTTATTTATTTTAATATATCACCGTCTGTATACTCTCTACTACTCCAACTATCAGTCGAAATAGTAATGAAAAAAAACACGATTATTATCTTTGAAAAGCATTTAATGTGTATCATTAATTTGATCAATATTTCGTTACAAATGACGGACGTTAACAATTTTGTATTCTAGGTACTAATTGTTCAGAATACATATATTATATCATATCACATATATTAATACGCTATATATAATAATACGCTAAGGTTAAGATGTTTGCCTCCCTTTTTACAAAAAAGCTCACAATTACCCCACACAAATTATATATCATTTTATATATAATTTCTTGCCCTACCGGCATTGATAACTAAAACATTTATTATTGCTTTTGTTTTTGTAAATTAATTAATTATAAAAATTATGTATATATATATATATATATATATATATATGACGGCTTTAATTTTGAAAAAAACGTCAACATGATTGATGGCCGGTAAATTTTTTACTTATTTAGTGTGAATTATTCACACGGGTATTGCTATTATAATTATGTTATTTCTTCACAGCTGTTATTATTTATCGAGTGCATTGGGCCTCGTTTGTGAAATCAGATTACAAACAAATTAACAAACTACACACTGATTATAGTAAAACTTATCTTAGCCCGCTTGACTTGGAGAGTAAGCTGGTGAATGCGTGACAAGAGCGTTACGAAAAGTGTGATCGGACGAACGCAAGTTGAGAGGAAGATATAAGTTGGATGAAACTAAACTAGGTTTATTACAGTCGTGTGGTCTAAATCACACTTGTTTTTTGTATCATAAGTGTAGATGTAGATCGACAGTTTGGTGAAATATACACAGCAAATATTGTTTTTCTGGCGGTCGGTTCGATCTCCATAAGTAATAAATGTTAGCATAAGCCATACATAATTTGGTAGTAAGTAGTCTATTTGTGTTGGTTCTGTATGTTTCCAAGCCCCCTGAGATAGGATGAAAACTAATAGATACCGTTAATTGAGGTATGTTTATTTCTTTACTATTTTAATTTCACATATAAAAAGTACAATTTCTATCTTGAAATAAAAGTGCATCATTTTAGATAGGCTAAAACTTTACAGTAACTGAGCGCAGGAGATCCAGCTCAGTCACGTGCCATTTAATATCACATATATTATTTATTTTAAGAATCGATTTTTTTAAGGTATGAAAAAAAATATGAGGAGCAAAATCTACTGAACGAACGACCTCGTTACGTTTCTCGTAACGCCATCTATCGGAACTTATAGGGATTACGATTGATGGCGTAACGACGTTTTCTAATAACATCATCTTAGATGGATAGATGACTTTATTTGATTCGTTTATTTACCATTTTATATAGTATTAATCTTTTTCTTAAACTAGTTAGCCTTTTTTGTGCCTATTCGAAGCTGACACACACACACTTTTTTTAAAAAAATCAATCTTTAAACAAAAGTAAATTAAACCAACATTTTATATCATTTGAAGTTCCATATTAGTTTTACCATATTTTCAACTTTCAAAGCACCCTTGAAAGTCGAAACAAATTAAATATCGTCGCGGCGAGGGATTTGTTAAGTCGTATATAATTACTTCGAAAGTGAATAATGAAAAACTATATCAAATTTCGTAACACACGCTAAAATAAAATTATAGCGTTGTTTCAAATACCATTAAATAACATAAGAATCTTTATTTCTTTTTTGTGGTCTGACGCGGGAAATTTGTTGCAGCAGAAAACAGAAAGTTACAGCCTTATAAAACCATTCTCAATTTGTGTTGTGTTATTGTAGTGAGTACGGTAGCTGGAGCTCCTGGGGATTGGCTGGCAAATTAATTTTGATGCTTCTGGTATAGCAAGCGTTTATAATGTGGATGAGGATTGCGGAAAACCGGAATGTCTGGCGCGAACTTGGGGCGGCCTCTGTCCATGTCCAGCAGTGGACTGCCATAGGCTGAAGTGATAATAGGCTACAACATCCGCTTTTTATCAGACGAACCATGCATTTTTTTGGTACTATAGTTACATAAAATCTACAAAAAGTGTACATAAATATTCCTGCGTAAATATTAAATTGAGATCTTTTTTTAAAATTAAAAAAAAATATCTCGATATGTGTCTCAACCTTAATGAAGATCACAGCTAAATAATACGGCTTCCGAGCAGTGTTGTGTTCTTATGGTGAGCTCCTGTGGGGGGGGGGAGGGGGTAAGGCAACACGCTTGCGATGCTTCTGGTATTGTCTATAAACTGCGATAATCGCTTACCATCAGTTGAGCCGTACGCTGTTTACCGACCTAGTTATATATTAAAAAATAAAGAAAGTGGTACCTTAGATACGATATTGCTTATATCATATAAGAGGTTTGGAAAATTAAGAAATACCAATCATCATCCAAAGCTATTGCTTGTGTCCATTTTGTAACGTAAATAGATACCCAAAATCGAATAGTGGTAGCCGATTATGTAAAATTAAATGGTTTATAACCGCGGCGCGGGATCGTGGTCCTCGTTTGACGCTGTGACACTTTTGATCCTTTAATATTAACGCGGGAAAACGAGGCTGCGTCGGATAGGCGATACCAGCGTTAATTGGGACGGTAGTCGATAAAACGGGGTGATATTTTGAACACAAGTTTCATATTAAAAGTGGCAATCGAAAAAAGAACGACTTCAATTTACAATTAATACGACAAATGATAGTAATGTAAAGTAGGTAGTCGATAAAATAGTCAAGTTAATAAGGGTTAGGAGGAAAAACTACAATAATTGTATTTACAGGCAAACGAAAAAAAACCGACTTTAATTATATCGACAAGTAATACAACGTAGGTAGACGAAAATTTGTCAAGTAATAAAGCATTATAAAAGATTACTCCAAAATTTGTAATCAAATCTCGATGAATTTTAAATGTAACCATTTGATAAATATCGGCTTTCGATTAAATTAAAAATTATCAAAATCGGTACACTCGGTACACTCAGTCAGTAAAAAGTTATGCGGATTTTCGAGTTTCCCTCGATTTCTCTGGGATTCTAGCATCAAATTCTGGTTTCCTTATAATGGTACCACACCAGGGATATCTCCTTTCCAACAAAAAAAGAATTATCAAAATCGGTTCATAAACGACGAAGTTATCCCCGAACATAGATATATATATACATACCGTCGAATTGAGTAACCTCCTCCTTTTTTGAAGTCGGTTAAAAAGTACTCTCAAATCTCGATCAAATTCAATCGGACCTCATGACAAGCATCAGCTTTCAGTTAAAAAGAGAGTCATCAAAATCGCTACCACCAGTTAAAAGTTACGAGGCACACACTTAAAGAGAAATAAAAAATACGGTACTACAATATGAATAATAATTATTATTAATATCGTTTTGGTTGATACAATTTTTGAGAAAGCACCATCTATGTTTTAATCAGGAATTAATTATTACGTTTCGGTTTACAATTTTTAATGAAAAAAGCGCCATCTACGATTTGATAATGAAGAAAAGGAATTCGTTCCTCGATTCGTTCTCGATCGATCTACGTTTTTAGTTCTGTTTACGTATCGAAACCAATCATTTCAATAAAATTGTTTACATTACAATTCCATACCGTTATAATAAATTAACAATACGCAAATAAAATTATACACTCCTAAATATTTTTTTTTTTTTATTTTTTATAAAAAACTTGTTAGTTTTAAAAAAAATTTTTTTCGTAATTTGTTTTTATCGGATTTCAATCGTAAAAAACGCCGCTCTGTAAAATAGACTAGGGAGGTTCTTACTATCGATTTATTAATATAAAGAGAAGTTTGATGGTGAAACCGAACGAAAATGATATCGAGTAGATAACGCAATGTATTGGATAACAAATAAAATAACATAGCTTTTATCGGCAAGTGGTAAACAGCCCCTAAATATCTATATGTTCTTTTTTTTTTTTACGACAAATAGGCAGGCATTTGACCACAATCTCACCTGATGTTAAGTGACGATGCGGTCGAAGGTGGAGCATGCCTGCCTAATAACAGCCTATTCACTCTGGCCTTGAAGGCACCCAGATTGTATCGTTCGGGAAACACAGACGCGGGCAACGAGTTCCATTCCTTAGCTGTGCGCATCAGGAAAGTAGAGCCAAAGCGTTTTGTGCGCGTAGGTGGCATATCGATGACATAAGGATGGAACGATCGACCGCGCCTAGTGTCCCGATGGCGGAAGGTTGTTGGGGGAATTAGATCGTGTAATTCCTTCTGTAATGATTTTGTGATAATTTAAAATATTTTATACACTTTTTATAAAAGTATATTTACAATAAGTAGTGATTTTGACTATTTTTGTTCTATGGATCAGTTTACTTTTTAATTAATTGTCTGTAAAATCAAATTTATTTTGTATTTACATTTTTATTGTTATTTTTCATACTTGATGTACGCAATTAATTAATTAAGGAGGTTTCCTTTTTATTTGTTAAATACGGATTGTCAAAAGCATTTGTTTCCGGTCGTTGGTTATAAATAGTTGTTGGCTTATTAAAAAGGGCAGTCTTCTGATATCAACGGTACAGACTAGAAGTCGAAAAATAAGTTGTAATAGTTAAGTTGAAGTAAGTTGTATGAAGTGGAAGATATCAAGTGTGAATAAAGTTATTTGTAACAACTGGATTTTGTTATTTCACTACAAGTCAGAAGTGCGATCAGGACCCAAGTTAAGAGGTATGCACAATTTTCGTTTTTTTTTTTTTTTTCTCTCTTCTCTAAATAATGAATTTTGTATATGAGGTTAAATTGGATGTTTTCTATAAAGTGACATTGGATAAAGAATTTTATCGATTTTTAGTGTAGATTACCCACATATATTTAATATTTTATTGGGTTATGAATTTTACTACGTATTATAGATGATTAAAATGAGTTTTAGGTGTAGTTGTAGACAAATCAGGTGTGCTCATGGATAGAGGTCAAGTGTACCTACCGAGCCAAGTGAGCTCTAGTTATTTAGGAGCCAAGTGTGCTTATTGATAGAGGTTATGTGTGCCTATCGAGCCAAGTGAGCTACAGTTATTTAGAATCCAAGTGTGCTTATTGATAGAGGTCATGTGTACCTACCGAGCCAAGTGTGCTCTAGTTATTTAGAAGCTAAGTGTGCTTATTGATTGAGGTCATGTGTACCTACCGAGCCAAGTGTGCTCTAGTTATTAGAAGCCAAGTGTGCTTATTGATAGAGGTCATGTGTACCTACCGAGCCAAGTGTGCTCTAGTTATTTAGAAGCTAAGTGTGCTTATTGATTGAGGTCATGTGTACCTACCGAGCCAAGTGTGCTCTAGTTATTAGAAGCCAAGTGTGCTTATTGATAGAGGTCATGTGTACCCACCGAGTCAAGTGTGCTGTATCAAAATGGGTTATATAATTTAAATGTGCTTTTTGTTCTTATCATTAACAAGCTAAATCTATTGAATTTAATGAAATTTTTAAAGGATATGTGTTGAGAAATATTTTAACTACATCTATAAATTAATTTAATGATATGAATCTTATATTGTTTGTACGTTTGAGGAAATGAACTCTGACGAAGCGATGACCCCTGAGGAGGAGCCCCCAAACTCAAGGAAAAGTCAAAGAAAACGAAATTCACCAACAAAGACCGATAAGTCTAAGCGGTCTAAGGCTAAATCAAAGAAGAGACGTAGACGATCACCCAGCCCGTCTACGTCCAGCAGTGAATATTCGAGTGAAGTTTCGCGACCACGACAGATCAGACGAAAAAGGACTGGCAACTGGTCTACAAAAGAGGTACTGGAACTATTTAATTCCTTACAAGAAAATAAAAATAAGTCGCATAATCTAAGTAATAACCATTATAATAATGTCATACCGGAATTCGATCCGGCTTGTAAATCTCAAACTATTGATAGTTGGATTTGGAAAGTAAATGAATGTGCTGCCATTTACGAATGGGATGAGAAGCAGACCATACATTTTGCTTTACAAAAACTGTCTGGCTTGGCAAAGAGGTGGTTTGATGCTCTTCCAAGCGTTGTATTTAGTTGGCAAGATTGGCAAACAAAACTTACAAGGGCGTTTCCTAACGAGCAGAATCATGGTCGGCTTCTTGAAGAAATGCTAGCCCGAGTCACTAGGACTAATGAAAATTTGCGTGAATATTTTTACGATAAATTAACTTTATTAAATAGATGTGAAATAAGAGGTAAAAAGGCCGTAGATTGTGTGATTTATGGAATATCAGATAAGTCAATTAGAAATAGTGCCCAGGCATTAAGATGTGAGGAACCAGAAGACTTATTGAACTTTCTCAGTTCGCAACGCCCTATATTAGATAATGGTACATTCGCGGGTAAGAAACGTAACGACAATATCGTATCAATCCCAACAAGTAACGTTGCGTCAACTTCACACAACTTTATTACTTGCTTCAATTGCCGCTCGAGAGGGCACCCTTACTTTAGATGCCCCAAGCCCCTAGTTAAATGCTCAAGGTGTCACAGAGTAGGTCATGACAATGATAATTGCAAACTAGATCCCCTGACTTTACGAAATGAAATTAAACAAAATGATAATCGAGACCGAAAAATATTAACTATTTCGACTATCGATAACGGTGGAAATAAATTTTATAAAAATGTAAAAGTAAATGATACAAGTTTAGTAGCTTTCATAGATTTTGGTAGCGAGTGTAGTTTGATTCGTGAATCAGACGCTAAAAGGCTTTATCTGCTAAAAGACTTTACAAATTTGCCTATTATTAAGGGATTCGGCAACTCTAAAGTTTTCCCTATATTTAGGAGTAACGTTGAATTACAGTTAGATGAAATTGAAGCTAGCATAGATATATTGGTAGTCAATGATGAATTCCTGCAATCATCCATGCTGATAGGTCAAAACGTCACTGAACTTGCCTGCGTGACTGTTTTTAAAGATAATAATCAGTTATTATTTTACCAAAGTCCTGATATTAGTGATACATCTCAGTCTGTGGATTGCCTAAAATTAAATTTAAGTACTGAAAGTAATATTTCGATCTCAGAATTAGTAGAAGCTGTCGTATCTGATCCGAAGTTTAGTGGTGATATTTATGTTGAAGGTTACTGTAGCTGTAAGCCTAGAAAAGAGTATCAAATTCAGCAGGGTGCTTATAGAGTCTACAATGGTAAATGCTTACTAGCGATAACTAACTTGTCTAATCAGACCTTAAAGTTTCCAGAAAAATGTCGCATAGCTAGGGCATTCCCCTTTATCGAAAAGAAAACTATCCATACTAATAATATAACTAAGGACAATGCAAAACTAGAGCCCCTATTAATTTCGGACATTAAAGTTGGTCCCGGGGTCGATAAGGAAACTTTATTTAAGCTTCACTCTCTTTTACTTAATTACCGCGACTGTTTTGCATTTAATCTTGGCGAAATAGGCTGCGTTAACTCTGCTGAAATGAAAATAGATTTATGTAGTTTATAGGCCATACAGGCTATCATTTTCTGAGAGAAGTCAAGTCCGTGAGATAGTAGACGAATTATTGCAAAACGATATTATACAAGAGTCCAGTTCTAATTACGCGAGTCCTATTCTTATGGTAAAAAAAAAAACGGGTGAACAACGCCTATGCGTTGATTATAGAGCCCTTAATAATAAAACTAGAAAAGACTGTTTCCCTTTACCGATCATTGACGATCAGCTAACGAATCTAAGTGGTAATAAGTTTTTTACATCCTTAGACTTAGCTTCTGGGTATTATCAAGTACCCATGGCGAAGGAAAGCCGTCCATTAACAGCGTTTATAACGCCCGATGGGCATTATGAGTTCAAGAGGATGCCCTTTGGACTTGCAAATGCTCCAGCTGTATTTCAGCGATTTATGAATTCCATGCTTGGCAACAAGCGGTATGATACAGCTCTAGCTTATTTAGATGACATTCTTGTGCCGTCAGTTACTTTAAAGGAAGGGTTTAAAAAATTAGAAGATGTCTTAAAATTGTTACGGTTAAATGGACTCACTCTTAAATTATCCAAGTGTTGTTTCTTTGACAGTTCTCTAGACTATTTGGGGTATGAAATTTCCGCCGAAGGTATACGGCCAAACAAAAACAAAATATTAGCTGTAGAACAATTTCCTATCCCTCGGAGTATACACGAAGTTCGACAATTCTTAGGCTTAGCGGGGTACTTTAGAAAATTTATTAAAGGTTTCGGGGAGATAGCCAGGCCTTTAACAATCTTATTAAGAAAAGGGAACTCTTTTAAGTGGACAGACAACGAATTTAATGCTTTCGAAACCTTAAAACAAAAGCTAATTGATAGACCTATCCTTGCTTTGTATAACCCCAAATTCAAGACTGAGTTACACACAGACGCAAGCTCTCTAGGCGTAGGTGGGATATTAATGCAGTGGCAATCAGGATATGAAATTCTCAAGCCAGTGGCTTACTTTAGCAGGCAGACTACACCTGAAGAACGCCATTTACATTCTTACGAATTAGAAACGCTGGCAATCGTGTGCGCATTAAAGAAGTTTAGAGTTTATTTATTAGGGTTAGAATTCAAGGTAGTGACAGATTGTAACGCTCTCCGGACTACACTAACCAAGCGCGATCTCATTCCTCGAATAGCGAGATGGTGGCTTTTGATTAGCGAATTTAATTTCAGTATAGAATACCGTCCAGGGGCTCGTATGAGTCACGTAGATGCATTAAGTCGCAATACTAAACTATTACCTGAAGTGATTGATGACTCTACCATAACCGTGTATAGTATTGAAACTAGTAATTGGCTCTTAACCTTACAAATGACTGACCCAGATATTTCGCGAATATTTAAAATTCTCAAGCCTGAATGTGACGAAGAAATTAAAGATATAAAAAAAAATTACGTTATCAAGAATAATAGGTTGTATAGGAAAGTAGGCGAAACACTTTGTTTAGCTGTGCCTCGTAGTGCTCGCTGGCAAATATGTAGGTCTAATCACGATGACGCCGGTCACTTAGGTGTTTCCAAAACAACTGAGAGAATTCAATCTGTCTACTGGTTCCCGAAATTGCGAAAGTTTGTAAAAAAATATGTTAAATCATGTATTAAATGCGCGTATAATAAAGACGATACATCGCGACGTAAAAACGGTCAATTGTTTCCAATTGAGAAGATAAGCATTCCATTCCACACTATCCACATTGACCACTTAGGTCCGTTTGTCAGAAGTAAAAATGGAAATGCGTACATTCTCACTATAGTCGACGGGTTTACTAAATATTTATTTGTAAGGGCCATTAAAGATACAAAGACTAAAACTACTGTAAAAAATTTATTAAATATTTTTTATGACTTCGGGTTACCGTCCCGAATAGTGTCAGATCGTGGTACCTCATTCACTTCAACGGCTTTCAAAAGTTTTTGCGAAGCACACGGTATTAAGCATATATTAAATGCAGTTGCATGTCCCAGAGCGAACGGCCAAGCCGAAAGGTATAATCAGACGGTTCTAGATTCACTTGCGAAATACACTGATGGCGAGGACGAACGTAACTGGGACATGTATTTAGGCAAAGTTCAGTGGGGAATTAATAATGCTATTAATTCCACTACTCGAAAAACTGCCACAGAGGTATTATTTGGTACTAGATTGCGTGACAACTTAACTAATATGTTGGATATTAATACTAAATCGAGTCCCAATATCGCGGAAATAAGAGATGAAGCAACTACAAATATAAAATCTAGTCAAATGAAACAAAAAGATAACTATAATAGAAATAGAATTGCAGCCCCAGTTTACAAGGAAGGCGACTTAATTAAAATAACTAGAACAAATTTTAATAATAAAGGCAACAGCACTAAGCTTATGTCTAAATTTATAGGCCCCTTTAGAATAGAAAAGACTCTAGGCAATGACCGGTATAAAATAGTAGAAATACCAGGCTTTAGTCAGCGAAAGAATAAATTTGATAGCGTAGTATCAAGCGACCGAATACGACCATGGATTAACGTAAATGCTTATAACCAAAACAATGATACAACTAGTAGTAGCAGTTCATCTGATAGTGAAAATGATAAAAATATAGGTGTGTAAGCACAAAATCAGTCTGTGACCAAATAAGGACCGAATGTAATGATTAATTATTGTATACTGTCGATTATAAGATTATTGTAATGACTTATTATTATGTACCTACTTCTGATTATGATAATTTTGATACACATTAATAATAATCCGATATGAATACTTTAATCCTTTATACATTTATTTTACGCGCGTCAGGAGACCGCACGTAGTAGGACGGCCGAATGTAATGATTTTGTGATAATTTAAAATATTTTATACACTTTTTATAAAAGTATATTTACAATAAGTAGTGATTTTGACTATTTTTGTTCTATGGATCAGTTTACTTTTTAATTAATTGTCTGTAAAATCAAATTTATTTTGTATTTACATTTTTATTGTTATTTTTCATACTTGATGTACGCAATTAATTAATTAAGGAGGTTTCCTTTTTATTTGTTAAATACGGATTGTCAAAAGCATTTGTTTCCGGTCGTTGGTTATAAATAGTTGTTGGCTTATTAAAAAGGGCAGTCTTCTGATATCAACGGTACAGACTAGAAGTCGAAAAATAAGTTGTAATAGTTAAGTTGAAGTAAGTTGTATGAAGTGGAAGATATCAAGTGTGAATAAAGTTATTTGTAACAACTGGATTTTGTTATTTCACTACACTTCGCACACTCACCGAAATATATTTTGTAGAACACCGACAGACGAGCTACCCTACGCCGACGATCGAGACTCTGTAACTTGGTGTCTGTCAGAGTAGGGTCACCTATGAGTCTCTTAGCTCGTTTTTCCACCGAGTCCAAAGTTGCCAGTTGGTATTTGGTGGATCCATCCCAAAGATGGCAGCAATACTCCATACAAGACCGAACTTGTGCTTGGTATAGTTGGAGCAGCTGTTCTGGAGTGAAGTGATATGTAAACATAACATTATTTTTCGCAATTCTTTTGCAAACAATTAGACCTACAGCTAGCAATTTTAATTTTACACGTTATTATAGCTGACGGTAATCGTTTTCCTTTCATTAAATTACTTCGCGTTGCTCTGATCCAATTGTTTTTATCCAATCTCGGTTTGACCCTGAAATTAACAAGATAATAATTATTTTATAAATTATGCTTTGTTTGAGTTTTTTTTTGTCTACATTGACGCAAAAGAAACTGAAAACCACACACAATTTCGTCGCGTTATGTTATATCAGTTGTTTTTTTTATAAATATCTACACAATACACACATGGTCGTCTGTTCCTAAAGTAAGCAACTTAATGCTTGTGTTATAGGTATCCGACTGGTATATAATACTACATATTTTTTTTAATTCTTTTTTTCTGTAAACATACCTATAAAGAGTACATATATAAATATATAAATACATATTTATATTACACCCAGACTCGTAGTAGGAATCGAACCCACAACCCTCGGAGCAGAAAGCAGGGTCACTACAAACTTCGCCAACGGGCTAGTCTACGTAAACTACTACGTTCCTACGTAGTTATGTAACTTAATAACGTTTATATAGAGAAAATATTTTAATATAATATGTAATTTTTTTGGTTAATACTTTCAAGCTGTTAAATAAAATCTTTTAATTTTAGGAAACACTTTACTAAAATTTTTAGAAATTCAAGAACAAAATATTTCGTATTGGTTACAGGTGTACTTACTAACATATTATTTTAATTAATTGTAGATTTCATAAAACAAATGGGTGGGTCGTTTATTTCTTTCATGCAGCGGCTTCCAATAGTGTAAAAAGCTTTGATAATTTTTCAATTGCATCTAGGGTCGAGACTATATATATGAGAGGATGTATTCTCGTATGTACATAAAAAATTGATAAGTACCCTCGAGATAATCACCATTTAGTATTGAAGAAAGAAGAAATAGAAAAGTGCGTACGTACAAAGTACACATGTCAGAAGTGAAACCTCTTTGGCAAACTAATTTTTAAGTTACCGCTTCATCCGTAAAAAATGTACCACTTCAATAATCATTAATTTTTTAATAATCATTTAATAAATAACTCTTAATCTAAAAACACAAAAATAAAGTCATAAAATAAATATATCATTATAGTAAATAGTTTTTTTTTTTAATTATATTTCCAATATACCCTCGCGAACAGTCGACCGACCTGTCACACGTCAGTCAAGATTCGTCACGCGTAGCGCGTGGTCGTCTGTGGGGTGTATTTAATTATGCAGGATTGAGTTGACAGCGATATTTGATACTGAAACACTATACCTTGTATTGGGAATAGTTTGAATGATACAACTTGATAGACGGTTCGGAAAATAGATTGGTAATAATTTGCTTCTTTTCATATTTTTTTCGTACCTTTATCTAAGTAGATTGAATAGTGAGGTAGTCAAATTGTAAGTTTTTAAGGTCATTCATTCTTCTCTTTTCATATTATTTAAAAAATACTTATGTAGTTTTTCATTGCTTTTGATATTTTAGAAAGAAAAACATGGACATATTTAGAAGAAAATAACTTTTCGTAGAACGCTCAAAAAGGCTTTGTACTAATCTATCCTCTGGTGATCTTCTAATGTATGCTATAAGGCACTCGCCGACTTACTTGACATCTCGGAAGTTTTAACCGTTCACAGCAACATTCTTAGAAAACTTCCCTCTTATGAAATTTGCACTAGCTTGTGTAGTTGGAAATATGATTTCCCGTGGGAACGATCTTTTAGAGTGAACACTTTTCTGACCTAACGGCCTGTAATATCAGTGTACATCAGGGATATCTTCTCTTTACAACATTTCCTTAATGCGTATGAAAGATTTCCTAAAGTCTGGTCTTCAGGTTGCAACACTGTCATTGAGGTTACTCTCTAGAAGTTTACTTAAAGGACAGTGACGCTAACCTTTAAAAAAAAAAGAATCTTAGTAATTTGTCCTTGTAGAAAGCGTCTAAATTAAGTGACGCTAACTTAGGTAATGCTGTGTGGCTACGGCATTAAAGAATATAGCCACCCCCTGTCATCCCGTGGGTGTCGTAAGAGGCGACTAAGGGATAGCACAGTTCCGCTACTACCTTGGAAATCATAAAGCCGACCGATGGCGGGATAACCATCCAACTGCTGGCTTTGAAATACACAGGCCGAAGACAGGCAGCAGCGTCTTAGGTGTGACAAAGCCAGCCCTGCGGTCACCAATCCGCCTGCCCAGCGTGGTGACTATGGGCAACACACATGAGTTCACGCTATTTTTTATGCGAACTTGTGGAGGCATATGCCCAGCAGTGGACTGCAATAGGCTGATGTGATCATAATGTAATGAACTTAGTCAATTTAAATACTACATACGATATTAACCTGCTAAACTTTTAATTCCACTTTCAATAGCATATTCAATCCTGTAAGTGATCACATATCACGTTGCAGTTCTGTTTTTTATAATGTTAAGGTGACAGTCGCGCCTAATGATCAGAGGTTACGAAGGTTACTTACTGGGTATTTATAATTTAGATTCTGCTTAACCAAAGTAACCGATATAGCCCACAGAATTAAAGAGAAGGAGTGGAAGTGGGCTGTTCACCTGTGTCGCATGACCGGTGGCCGCTGGATCAGACGTGTACTGGGGTAGAGATCTCGTGTTGGCAAACGCAGTTTGGGACGTCCTCCGGCCTGGTGGACCGACTTACGTAAGATTGCAGGTGGAGACTGGCTTGCGAAACCAGGATTTCTGTCGCGAACTTGGAAAGGCTTATGTCCAGTTGTGGGCTGCAATAGACTGAAGTATTTTAGTAGTTATAAATAGTAGATTCTGCTTGTCAAAAAAATTGATTCCGTATCAATCATGACTTATCATATAAAGCCGTAATAAGTTTACTTGATCTTTTAATAGTATTCGTAAGTCTTATTTCAATTTTAAATTTAACCCAAAAATTTTGGACAGTTTTCAATTGATAATATTCTCAGCATCAGTGCATTTATACTTAATAACAACCTTTTATGCTGTCCTTTAAACTATATTTTAAGCACATTTACGTCTGATGCAAATCTAAAATAACTACTATTATTTAACGATGTTAGGTTGCTCATAAATCTAGTATCGGATGCCGATCTTAATATCCTAATTTAGAATACAATTAATTTCGTCTATTCAACTAATATCATAATATTCCTGTGAAACATACGCTGCGATGACAACTTTATTCACACCAATTTACATCACAAGCTATCAAATGCAGCGTTAAAACTTTAAATCATAAATAGAAACTAATTCCTATATATTACAATCAGAAGTAAACACGATACAAAACGCGTAACATATGAAAAGCAACTCTATGCAAATAATGCAGAGTTCATATTTAAATGATAACCAAAACCGCAAATAAGTCCACAATCAGGGCTCTTAATTGTCACTATTCAATTAGCGGTCGGTTTCATTTGTTCGCGGTCCAGTGCCGACTGAAAACTACAAATCAATAAAATCATACAAATTTAAACTTTATAACGATGCAATAAGAACCAAGGTGATAGACATGTGAACGCCACGTTGAGTGAAATTAATAAGGTTTAACAAGTACAAAACGAATACTCGTCTGTAATTTTTGTTTGACCAAGCTAAATGAATTGGTTACAGTGGATTCTCACACAAAGTTTCGAGCATGAAAATTTTGGAAATATTATATAATGTAATTAAATAACGTAATTAATACAGCTTTCATTAGTAGTACGTGAACTCTTATAAGTTACTAACTGACCCCGCAAACGTTGTTTTGCCATATATTTTATTAACATTCTCAATCCCCCCCCCCCCTTATAACTTAGGGGTATGAAAAATAGATGTTGTTCGATTCTCAGACCTACCCAATATGCATACAAAATTTCATGAGAATCGGTCAAGCTGTTTTGGAGGAGTTTAACTACAAACACCGCGACACGAGAATTTTATATATTAGATATTTTATCAATTGACACATAAGCATATACGTCATTACATTTGAATAAAACAACTAAAGCATTTTTTGTTATTTATTTTTATTAGATAATGTCTGGAGCTTTTGGCATAATTAAACTTCTTATACACGTTAAAAGTTTATTTTTAATGCTTACAGATTAATTTGTTTATTTATCGGATTATTCAAAGCCAAATTCAAAAATGATGACGCTTAGTCTCGTGATTTTGAAACGTAATGACTGAAGCTAATTTCAGGTGTAGAAACCGTGGTAAATTTGATTATACAACTATCTTGATGACATATCAGCCGAACAAAACAACCAAAAGTTGGTTTAAAGATATTTCTCAGCACCAACGATTCCAGAGACTTCGTAGACGCTGAAAACTTTCGTGAAGCCTAAAAAACGAAGACGGTAATAACAAAGTGGTTGAGGAACGCCGTCAGCCATATAGTTATCGCTATGTATGTGCTCTTCCTCTTCACTCTACTCTACGTCTACTATATCTACTTCCTCTAGTTTGGCTTTAAAATATAAATAAGTATAAGTTCTGATTCGATATCAAACCGTTTTATTCAAGAAAGTTCAGTTTGAATCATTTTATTTTATACTAACTGTGCCCGTGACTTCGTCCGCGTGGAATTAAAAAAAAACTTATTGTTCACTTCACAGATTTATAAAATAAATTTTCTAAAATAAAAGTAGCCTAAGTTACTCCTTACTACATCAGCTATTTGCCGGTGATTATCATTTGCTATTTTTCAGAGATTAGCCGGAGCAAACAGATTTTAAAAACTTTTGGTATATGTATCGTCTATACATCCATGTGCATTTAGTAAAAAGCGGTTATTTTAATATTACAAACTGTTACGTCCGACCTGGAGTATATTGAAAACGAGTGGAAGCGTGATCTCAGGTACGAACGGGACGAACAATTGTCTGCAGTACGCAGAGCTAACACTCAATGTCTTAAATAAAAATCCTACCTTAGTTTCACTGAATACTGTTCGGTGAAGCCTCGCCAGGTATAACTTAATTAACATCAAACTATAATTGGCCAATCATTACGTCTAATGCTAATCAATTATACTTAACTGAAGTGGCGGGCTGAAGCAGGAACCAGCAATCAAAATGGCCGTTGTTCGGCGTAGTTCCCTCACGTTTTTCACAATAATTCAACAAGGAATACAAGGAATACAATTTGCTATTAACAATTAAATTACTTCAAACAACAAAGGATAGTTCGATCAACAAAAGGCGATAATTTTTCGCGAGAACGAACAAGTACAAACAAAAGCGTAACTTTTATACGGAGACCGGAAAAACGATGCAAATTTTTAAATTCAAAAGGTGACGAATGACAGCTCATAGATAAAACCATTTCGTAAACTATACTAACTGTCATAGATAATATAATAGTTTAGTGTTGCTACATTTGGTTCATAACACAAACAGACACTCCAATTTTATTTATTTGTATATACTATATATTTACAAAATACAAGGATGGTAATAATTGCAATGCTATCTAGTTACATTTAAATTAATGATTCTAAAATGATCGTAATACAATATCATATTGCGAACAACATTAATAAATGCGACTTTTGCGCCTGTCTCTGTTATGGAAGTCATTTATTCCATTCTGATTTACTTTTTATTAAACTCATGATTCCTTTGGTTCAACAAGGATTTTATTTGCTGCAAGAATTTAAAAACTGCGCTGAGTTAACATCGTTCTATTCGTTGTACAACGACTCAATATTCCTAGAATCATTATACAACAACAACTCACTATTCCATGGGCATGTTCAATGGAATGCTAATTATTATAAATGTTTGAATGGTCATTTAGATATTTATTGCAGTCTGGACATTGGTTTTTGTTTCCGAATTCTCAATACAGAATCTTCATTTTATTATGAGCTGTTAAGTGTGAGTTTTTAATTGTTTATTTCTATTTTTGAACTTACTAGCTGACCCCGCAACCGTTGTTTTGTCATGTATGTTATTAACCCCTCTTAATGCTCCCCCCCTTATAACTTAGCTGTATGAAAAATTGATGTTGGCCGATTCTCAGACCTACCCGATATGCAAATTTCATAAAAAACAGTCCAGCCGTTTCGGAGAAGTATCGTAACTAACACGGTGACACGAGAATTTTATATGTATATAAAATTTTCCACTGATTTGTTTTTCAATCACAATAAAATATAGCCCATGTCACTCCTAAATAGTGCAGCTTTCTGTTAGTGAAAGAATTTTCATGATCGGATCAATATTTGCGAAGATTACCCCCTACAAATAAACAAAATTAGAAACTATATAGAAATAATATTAGTATAGACAAGAAAAATTGAATATTAGTTTCAAGCGGGAATCGAGCATGAAAGTAAAAATATCATGATTATACTCGATACTTGAACCTCCCAAATGACATTACACGATTAACGTACCTACATACCCTTTGACAAACTGACGGCTGGACAGACAGCGCAGTCTCAGTAATAGGAATCCGATGGGTACTTCAGGGCTCGATATCTTTATGATTTGTAAATAAATAAAACTACGCGAGGGAAGATCTTTTCTAGGGATTAAAATTTATGCCTTTTAGGCATAAATTTGGTACTTGGTATTTACAATAAAGTAGCTGCGTCGCTATTCCATTTTATATAAAACTTTGTCTCTATTTATTTTACATATATGTGTCTTATTTAAATAAATTTCATTAACTACAAAGGCGTCACACAGCCGCCATGTTTGATTTTTTTTAACGTCACCTATCTAAAAACACTTGGGCTACTAAGACAAATCTAACGATCAATTATGTTAATCCATTCAGCGGATCTGGAGATATAAGGTAATAAAAATATTAAATACATACATACAAGATACGCGCGAAAAATATAACCATTCCTTTGCAGTCGGGTAAAAAATAAAGTCAAGTTAAGAAACTCCTCCATCTTTGAATTCAGTTAGAAAAAAATATATATATCGCTTTTTACCGATAAGGCCGCCAATTGTCCAAAGCTAAGACATTGTTTTAGGTTTAAATACATTTTTTTTATTATTATTGAATAATTTCTTAAATTTAAAGCCTATTCTACTAAATTAATTCTAACTTATTCTACACTTATTCACTAATTCCACAGTAAATAGTTCAGTACTCGAATACAGAAACTGAAACTTTTAACTGATTTTACAATAATACCAACTTCAAGCATTGGAAATTTGTTTGTGTTTCGAACAATCGTTAAAACTAAAGAGATGACCGATAAATAAATACAGTAAATAAATTTACCATTATTTCTGCTTATTTTGAATTTTATCAATAAGTACTGAAATGAGGATGAAATATGGTATAAAATATGGTATGGTATGGTATTTGAATTTATATTCATTATGTCATGGGCATCGAAAGAAAAGACGTTTTAGGGTTATAGTACACGGTTATAGTACCTTTTTTCACTTTTTTACAGTGCCATCTCAAACTAATTTAACTTAAATCTAATTTAACATTACTAAGTTTGAATCGATATTTGCTCCTCATTCACACAAAGACTACAAAAGTAATAGAAAATGAAACTTTTTCGGTACATGTGTAGCTGGAGATCTGGGGATCTGAAGCACCATATAGCCTTTTTTCTAATAATAATTCCTACCTTCGGAAATTACGCATGTAAAACCATGAGGCTATACATGAGAAAAAAATACCAGTAGTGTCGTAAAAATAGCAACGAAAACTCTCATAAAATGAATGAAGTAAAACTTCTTTATACACGCTTGACTTAGGGAGTAAGCATGTGAATGCGTGACGAGAGCGTTACGAAAAGTGTGATCGGACGAGGCGAACGGAAGTTGAGAGGGAGATATAAGTTAGTGAGAATAGAAAGAAAGAGAGTTACGTTTTGTAAGTTTTACTTCAGTCGTGTTGTCTAAGGCACACTCGTTTTTATTTTAATTTTAAACACCATATTCGTAACGTTCATAAAATTAAATATATTGAAAGTCCGGTCGAGAGGCGAGAGCAAAAATAAGATAATCCTTTTCCGTGGCATCAAAGCGAATGTTCGCCGCGCCGGTGTTGGGCAAATTCAATAAATAATCGGCAGTTCAAACCGTTGGGTCCAAGTATAAAATATAACATATTTTTATAAATAAATATCTTCTTGGAAGGCTAGACAAAACAAATTAGCAAGTTTATTTATCAAGTTCGTTGTTTGTGAATCACGTTCGATTAATAACATTTGTTGGAAATCGAATTCGATAAATAATCAATAATTTAGTCTTCCCAGAAGTATCAGGGTTATTAATTTGGTGGCTCCATAACACTCATCTTCTTCTTCCTCGTTCCGTCAATGATGAAGATCGCGACCACGAATGATATATCTCCATTGAAGGCGGTCGTAAGCAGCATGTGTTGCACGGTGTAAGCTGCTTCCCACTGTATTTTTGATAACATCAGACCATCTTCCTGATGTCCTGCCTTTGGCGCGTTTCCCTTCAGCTTAACCCAATATTATAAGCTTCTCGAGACTATGCTTGGCATATTGTGCCCGAAGAAGGTAACGGCCCATGCAGATCGTTGAGAGCCACTTGGTGATGTTGAGCTCTTGTAAAATTGACTCGTTTGTCCTCATGGCAGTCCAAGGAATTCGGAGTAGTCTTATGGTCTCTTATATATGTGTATTTATTTTATTAATAATTATCTAATTTTGGATCTCTTAACTTTCATAACTCCTCTGGAACGCCATCTTTAAAAGTATGTTGGCAAGCATCTATGTAGCACCATCTCTCGACTCTGTTTAAGACACAAATTATCAAAATATCTCTACGAAACATATCATTGCATTTCGACAGAGAAAAAAATTCACAGTGCAACTGTCACATTGCACAGTAGCTAATTTAAAACACACGTACAGTACGGTATAATCAGTCCATTCTGTGGTCAGTGAGATCAACGTATTAAGGTCAGCGCCTCATCAGTCAAAAGCATAACCTTTGCCTCTTTCTGCAGTTTTGTAATTGGTCGTGTTTTTTTTTTTGTACCTCAGTGGAGTTGGCAATTCCAAAGCCTTTTGAAATGTCAAAGTGAACTTTCTAAAGTGTCATCTTTGTGTATTTACCAGCCTAAGTAATGTAGGCAAACCCATCTGAGCTATTTTTGGCATCATTGAAAGCTAGTAAACAACATAGTATACAACCAGGTTTCAATCTTAGCCATAAATAAAATTTATTACTGTCCTTTAATTAGGGCAACGGTTACTGCGCTGGCTATTTCTATTTATTTTTTAGTATTTTTTTTAAATTCCATACACTATGACGAAAAACAAGCGTACTATTGGCTTGATGGTCAGCGGTTACCGTAGAATAAAGAATTCCTTCACAGTCAACACAGCACCTCTCCAGGACCTTTTGCTACCTTAGTCACTATTGGAACACAACATTACTTTAGCTGTAGTATTATTTCGTTGTGATCTTTAAGGCAGAACTACTTGCCCAATCCGACTGCTTCATATTTTGAGTAAGACATTTCTTTTGGGATAACAATATGCCACGATATTGGTTTAGGAGTTTATCTTACTAAGAACCATTAAATTTATAGCGTTTGTAAAAAAATCGCACCATCTCATGATTTCGGGCGGTATGCAAAAATCCGACAAGTCCATCCTATTTAATATCCGTCGGCTCTAACTTGCCCGCCGTATGCGGATGACGTCTACCCGATTATTTTTATATCGTCCCGAACACGCTGCTCTTTCACGAGACACCGATAATAATCTTAGCTTTAATAGCACGTTCGATGCGGGCACCCTTTGTGATGTGCGCCACGTTCTATCCATATTTGAGCTCTTAGCAAATTTTATAAAAAAAAATGTATTTGCTCGCAAACGAAAATAAAGACTTCAATTACATCGACAATACAATGTATGTAGACGAAAAAAAATTGACAAACGCACTAGTCTTCACTAAAATTTTCGTTTTCCTCGATTTCTCTGGGATTCCATCATCGGATCCTGGTTCCCTTATTATGGTACCACACTTGGGATATCTCCTTTCCAACAAAAAAAAAGAATTATCAAAATCGGTTCATAAAAGACGAAGTTATCCCATAACATACATAATATAAATAAATATATAAATATACGACCGGATTGAGTAACCTCCTCCTCTTTGAAGTCGGTTGATAAAGTAGGTTTCATTTTCAATAAAGGATTGAGATATAATTATGAAATAATATTACATCAACAGTTCTTGTGAAATGTAGTATGTATGTATGTAGTAAACGATATAACGTTAGCTGTCGCACGGTTGCTTTCCACTTGCTGCACTGCTGTTCTATTTTTGTTTTTTGCGTATGTCCGTATACAATTATTTATTTTAGTCTAGGTGTGGGTCTCTCCGCCATGACTCAAAAGGCACGCTCTTAATCCTGGTGTTATCCTGAACACCTGATTCGTCTCGTTTTGTCTACGTCATAATGATGATCTCATTACCGTATTTTTGTTTACAATTCAACAGAGAAAATTAACAAAATCGAGCACCTGTCAAAACAGATTTAACAAATTATGATATTGAAAACAAAAAGTCGCGTTACTCACATCACTCACTCTACAAATGACTAATGATAAGAGATGTCATGTATGTCATTTTAAGTGAAATTCAGACAATAAGCTATCAATACCTATGTATCATTACAATGATAATAATATTGATAATCAAATACATCAAGAATGATTCAACATCCGATCTGATGGAGCATTCTTCCTATCTTATAAATATATAAAACATAATTTCGTTCATCATTACATCATTACAGCCTATACAGTCCACTGCTGGACATAGGCCTCCACAAGTTTACGCCAAAAATAACGTGAACTCATGTGTTTTGCCCATAGTCACCACGCTGGGCAGGCGGGTTGGTGACCGCAGTACTGGCTTTGTCGCACCGAAGACGCTGCTGCTCGTCTTCGGCCTGTGTATTTCAAAGCCAGCAGTTAGATGGTTATCCCGCCATCGGTCGGCTTCTTAAGTTCCAAGGTGGTTGTGGAACCTTGTTATCCCTTAGTCGACTCTTACGACACCCACGGGAAGAGAGGGGGTGGCTAAATTCTTTAGTGCCGTAGCCACACAGCACAATTTTAAATTTTTTAATTTCGTTCGAATGTGATAAATTTATATATATACGCATCAGCCTCCCACTGCTGGGCATAGGACTCTTTCCCAATGTAGGAGAAGGGTCATAATACACCACGCTGCTCCAATGCAGGTTGGCGGATATATTCCCTACTATGAGTAACGATCGCAGTCAGATGTACATGATAACAACCGGGACCGACGGCTTAACGTACTCTCCGAGGCACGGTGGGGAGACCCACGAGGATCGCACATACACCCAGACCACGACAAACATCTGTATGGCCAATACAAATTTTTGTCATGTGCGATGATTGAACCCGCAACCGCCAGCGCAACAACCACAAAATGCTGTGACCGTTGCGCCAACGCGTCGTCATTTTCATTTATATATACATATATATCTATATAATAAATATTTAAAATATAAATTTTGACCAACCCTGTGTTTTGGGAGATTTAATACTGACATTGAAGGGAAGTTGTTTTGACTGTTGTTGATTTGAACAACTGTAAAAAGATTTGAGATTTTAATATTATTATTGTTATTGTTGGTTGTTGGGGAGTGTTTTCGGTAACTAATTATTGATAATAGATTAATGTATATGTTAATATGATTAATAATATACATATTTAGGTTGAATATAATCTAGTAGATTATACAGTGACATTGAAAGGAAGTTGTATGGCTATTTTTGATATAAAAAGCTGTAATAAGATTTAAGAATTTCGTGTTTATTATTATTACTGTTACGAGTAGCTGTTAAAGAATATTTTAATCATTTAGTCTTTGATGATTACAATTTGTTGTAATTATAGATTGTTTAAATTATTGTTAGCATATAGTCGATCAACTGACTTTTTGTATCAAAGGAACTGATTTGTGGTGTTTAAAGGAGATAACGATTGTAATAGTTTATTGGCTTAGTACTTCACAGTGGTGAAGTGGGAAGTAGTGGTGTTAGTGACGTAATTGCATATAAGTATTTTGTAGAATGTATTTCGTTAAATTGTTTAGTAAATGTAACATAATTGTAGTAATAGACCAAAATTATATTCAATCATTACAGCCTATATAGTCCACTGCTGGACATAGGCCTCCACAAGTTTACGCCAAAAATAACGTGAACTCATGTGTTTTGCCCATAGTCACCACGCTGGGCAGGCGGGTTGGTGACCGCAGTACTGGCTTTGTCGCACCAAAGACGCTGCTGCCCGTCTTCGGCCTGTGTATTTCAAAGCCAGCAGTTGGATGGTTATCCCGCCACCGGTCGGCTTTTTAAGTTCCAAAGTGGTTGCGGAACTGTGTTATCCCTTAGTCGTCTCTTACGACACCCACGGCAAGAGAGGGGGTGGCTATATTATTTGGTACCGTAGTCACACAGTACATTATATTACATAATATAAAATTGTATGACAAATGTAACTGATGGTTTTTAGAAAGAGTAACTGCTGAGTTATTGCCGATTTTCCTCAGTCAGAATCTCAGAATCTTTTACAATAAATTCATTAATTTAATAAGTAGATACTTAGTAAACGTTTAATTATTGAAATAACTTATTTTGAATGAAATATTTACCCTCTTTTATTTTATTCACCTTTACTATTTATTTTTACAGAATTATATTTTAATATCTTAATGTAACATAATTATGCTATTTGGAACTAAATGATTCTATGTAGATTTTGTTTATAAAACTAGGTCGGCAAGCAAGCGTACGGCACTGTGTGTAACCTTGTTCCACTGCAGGATCCTTCCTTCATGTTAGGTACGGAATAGTCAATAAAATCCTAATATGTGTCCCTTATTTCAGAGTTGAAATTTATTTCTAAGAAAGTTCTCGCCAAAGAAATTCAAGACCAGCATACCTCAAAGTTCACACCTAATCAAATCGAAACCGAACTTGCTTGACAGACATTAATGGTGAGATTGGATTGAATGGTAGTTACGGCGCTTTAACTAACATTTGCATCGCGCTCCGACTAAGTAGACGCAAGCAATTTGCATCGGATACATCTCACACAAATTGGGTGTAAGCGCATTACTTCCAAGATCTCCAGTAAGATCGAGACGAGGAAGTAAGTAGATAATTTGAATATTGAACTGCCGCTCTGGTCACTTTTAATTACAAAAAGGCGATGAAAAATTAAAAAAAAAAAAACAACTACTTACAAAAAAATATTGAATAAGAATGTGATTCTTAACGAAGATTATATTCAACAAAAGTTTAAAAAACTAAAGGCTGATTGATAAAAAATTCAAATATGGAATCTTATTTTGAAAAAATGATAAAAAAGTGAGAAAAAAAAATTAATTACCACAGCAGTTATAGGAAAAGAAAAAATTCAATCCGCTAACTGATGTATAAAACGATCATTACACTAATAAGGACATTCTTATCCCCATTACCCCTCGTGTGTGAGTTCACCAGACCTAGATAGTTATTCGGCGCGTAATCAGTCGACTTTGATCTCGCTCACGATCAAAGGAATCACTCCCCAATTACCAGCGTACGCTTAGGGTTAGATTTTGCGTCCAATGCTCGGTACATAGGAATGCGTACTATTTCTCATTGTAGACAAATGCTTCAGTCGGTAAAACAGTTTGTACAAACTTTGCCTTAGTCAGAACTATATCCTGTAACAGAGAGAGGCTGTAGTGATATTTGTTTTATAAATTTCAGAAAAGAGCAAATATCGACTACAATTTGTATCAAAGACTGCATGTTTTTTAATAAAATAGTACCACATAAATAATGGCACATATTTCGTTAAAAAAAACCGGCCAAGTGCGAGTCGGACTAGCGCATCGAGGGTTCCGTACAAACATAATTATTAATAAAAAATTTATAATTTTCCCAGTTATTTCCTTATCTGTGCTATAAGACGTTGCTTCCAACCAAATTTCAAGACTCTGAGTTCACGGGAAGTACCCTGTAGGTTTTGATTCCCTTGCGAGTGTCGAAAACTTGCCGCATAAACGCCTGTATCTTTTGATTGCGTTGGCTTAGAAGTTTGTTTTTGATTTAAATTAACGCAGGATTGACAAAGAAATATGCCAAGACATACCAAAAATGAAGAACCACTGGAAAACATATTTTACTTGACTATTAAAAATATTAATAGATATTTTAAAATATTTATAATAATAACGTTATTCTTGAAGACGCTTCTGTCCTGTTAAGAATAGGTTTGTTAAGGTTAGAACCTTCCGTACTAATATATACACCTAATGCTTGATTTTATAAGATAATAATACTCAGATATATTAAATTTAATTCATGTCCCTCGAAAAGAAAATATATGTATATCATACCCAGGTCAGTCGTAGGACTTATGTCTTTTATAAAATATTTGACTATAAAAAAAACGCTTCACTCAACTACCTCCAGGTCCAGAAACACACAATACGCAAGCACACCCTGGCAAAAGCCGTTGAATCTAACTTTTGTCGGCCGTCACTTCCACCATTGCTGAGGACTGATGGATCACTGGCCCATTCTGCAAAAGAGAAAGCGGATTTGTTTGCATCTCTTTTTGCTGAGAACTCGCGTCTGGTTGTTGCAGGAAAAGCACCACCAATCTCAACTCGTGCTGACTGCATTATGGCAGAAGTACGCATACGCCAAAAGGAGATCCTTAAAATCCTGCAAACTCTAGACGTAAACAAGGCCAGCGGACCGGATGGTATACCAGCGATAGTCCTGCGTACCTGTGCCCCTGAGTTGTCTCCACCTCTTACACGCCTGTACCGCCTGTCACTTAAGACTGGCAAAGTGCCGAAGTCTTGGAAGCTTGCCAACGTGCAGCCTGTGCCCAAAAAAGGTAGTCGTGCAGACCCTGTCAATTACCGTCCCATCTCGGTCACATCCATACTCTGTAAGACTATGGAACGTGAACTAAACAACAAACTCTTGGCCCACTTGGAAGGTAACGATCTCCTCAGCGACCGGCAGTACGGTTTCCGCCAGCACCGTTCGACTGGGGACCTTCTAGTGTATGCCACACATATTTGGAGTGAGGCCATTGACAAACACGGCGAAGCACTTGCCGTGTCTCTCGATATCTCGAAGGCCTTTGACAGGGTTTGGCACGCGAGCCTTATAAGCAAGCTTCCTTCATATGGCATTCCACCTGGCCTTTGCACTTGGATTTCTGACTTCCTGAGCGAACGTTCAATACAAGTTGTCCTTGACGGGTACTCGTCGGACCAAAAGGCTATCGACGCTGGTGTTCCTCAGGGATCAGTCTTGTCCGCTACCCTCTTCCTGCTGCATATTAACGATCTGCTCGTCCCCGGTACCTTTGGGTACGCTGACGACTGCACAGTGACGGACAGATACTTTTCGAGTGCAAGGGCTAGTAAGGATGTTATCCAGTCTTGTCGAGAGGATATGGTCAGCCGCTTGAACGTCGCCCTCCAGGCAGTCTCCGAATGGGGCGATGCCAATCTGGTCACGTTCAACGCTACAAAAACACAGGCGTGTGTGTTCTCCTCTAAACGGAGCCCTTTACACCTGGCTCCGACTTTCCGGGATGTTTCTGTGGAAATTACCGACTCCCTACAGCTCCTCGGTGTAGAGCTATCGTCCAACCTGAACTTTGGGCAACACATCGAGTCCAAAGCAAAAACTGCAGCAAAAAAACTAGGTATTCTCTCTAAGGTCAGGCGATACTTCACTCCAGAACAGCTGCTTCAACTATACCAAGCACAAGTTCGGTCTTGTATGGAGTATTGCTGCCATCTTTGGGATGGATCCGCCAAATACCAACTGGCAACTTTGGACTCGGTGGAAAAACGAGCTAAGAGACTCATAGGTGACCCTACTCTGACAGACACCAAGTTGCAGAGTCTCGATCATCGGCGTAGGGTAGCTCGTCTGTCGGTGTTCTACAAAATATATTTCGGTGAGTGTGCGAAGGAATTACACGATCTAATTCCCCCAACAACCTTCCGCCATCGGGACACTAGGCGCGGTCGATCGTTCCATCCTTATGTCGTCGATATGCCACCTACGCGCACAAAACGCCTTGGCTCTACTTTTCTGATGCGCACAGCTAAGGAATGGAACTCGTTGCCCGCGTCTGTGTTTCCCGAACGATACAATCTGGGTGCCTTCAAGGCCAGAGTGAATAGGCTGTTATTAGGCAGGCATGCTCCACCTTCGACCACATCGTCACTTAACATCAGGTGAGATTGTGGTCAAATGCCTGCCTATTTGTCATAAAAAAAAAAAAAAAAAAAAAAAAAAACAAACGCCCAGATCACGATAAATATCTGTATGGTCAATACAAATGTTTATCATGAGCGGAGATCGAAGCCGCGACCGCCAGCGCAGCAGTGCTGTGAACGCTGCGCCAACGCGTCGTCAAACTATGAAAATAATTCAATTATTTTTAATAAACTTAAATTTTTCTAATGATTTGAATTTCCCTGAATTTTTTTGCATTAAAATCGCATCCGCAGTCTATCAGTATGAGCATTCAAAATCCATTCTTTAAAGTGCATTTTTCATTCCAGTTCCGTATTGTAAACAGTGCCACTACGAGCTACGACTCGCCGGGATCTATTCATAGACTAATGAATTGATATACATTATTTATTACACATTCAAGATAAACACAAACACAACTTTCTTCTGTGATCTTATGTTGGTATTTAGGTCACATTTGAATTAATGTTTTTATTTAAAATTGTATTTTATTATATATTTAAATTATAGATGAATTGTACTCGACTGTGTCGTTCAATAAATTCTCATTCAAAGGCCGAAATCTGTTTTGGAGTAAATTCTGTGTTGGTGTCTAGATCCATTGACATTTTAAACAAAATTTATAGATAAATATTATTGGACTCTACTGTATTATACAAGATATAGTCTAAGATCCGAACTTGCCGTAATATTCTCCCATCTGATTAATGGATGAAAATTATTTTATGTTTGCACGCTCCCTTCAGCCTGTAATATCCCACTGCTGGGCATAGTCCAATTCCCAATGTAGGGGAAGGATCAGAGCTTAATCCACCACGCTGCTGAAATGCGTGGATCTAATGCATAGTTTACGATTTTATAAAGGACATACAGACAAACATTTATTTTTATGTATGTAATTATGTAACTGTTATTTTTTTTATAAGTACAAGTTTTAACTAGTCTATGAATACGAGCTCACTCTCGCGGGACGTTCCGGGAGTGAACTGAAAGTGAGGCAATTAGGAGATTAAAACAAATACTTAGTGCACCAGCCTGCAGTTTCTACCGATGCCATCACTGAGATATTTCGGCCATAGTTCACTGTATTTAGGCTGCGATAGGATTTATGTAAAAGCAATGACAATTTATGTATTTACTTCATTTAGTGAATTGTAGTTATCACGTGAAATGTCTTTTATTAACGTAATTAATAATATTACTTTCAAATCATCATATAAAATAATTAGGAGGTACACAGACACAACAGCTTACAATTGCTTCAAAATACAAATTGCACTAAAAAAATTAACATCTAATTTGTGTTTCTTTACACCAATTCTTAATCACGTAACACCATAACCTAAACTTTTTAATTTTCTCGAATAGAGTATGTATTATAATATATAATCATGTCACTAACCTTTAAACTTTAGATAAAATATAAAATACCAACTTAGATTCAAAAACATTTGCTAAACTTAAGTAACTTGTATGAAACTCTGAAATAAACATTCAATAAATTAAATTAAATTACTTTAAAAGGCACTGGAAGAAAGGAAGATGTAGATAAGCCTGAGAGAACTCGAAAGTAAGCTTCGTCCACTAGGGACTCTAACTACAATTCTTATTTTCATACTTACACAATCTATTTTACTGATTATTATTAATCATTGACCCTATCATAGACTGTTTAAATACTACAGTGTACTGTATTGTGCATATATTGAGTTTTTGGTGATTTTGTCAAAGATTTAAAACTCTTTTCTTCCAAATCAAAGTATCAGATTACACACTGCTCCAAAAAGAAACTAATTTAAAATATCAAAACCAGACCTAATAATTGTGTTTGCAGGCAAATGAAAAAAAAACCGACTTCAATTATATCGACAAGAAATATAGTCGAAAAATTAGTCAAGTAAATACACATTATCAAAGATTACTCCAAAAGTTGTAATCAGATCTCAATGAAATTTAAATGTGACCACATGATAAACATCGGCTTTCGATTAAATTAAAAATTATCAAAATCGGTACACCCAGTAAAAAGTTATGCGGATTTTCGAGTTTCCCTCGATTTCTCTGGGATCCCATCATCAGATCCTGGTTTCCTTATCATGGTACCACACCAGGGATATCTCCTTTTCAACAAATAAGAATTATCAAAATTGGTTCATAAACGACGAAGTTATCCCCGAACATACATAATATATATATACGATCGAATTAAGTGACCACCTCCTTTTTTGAAACCGGTTAAAAAGCGTTACACAGCATTTTATTCAAAAATGGGTTCGACTTTTTTCCGCTTTTATTGAATGTACAGGTTATAGTTGTAACATAAATCGTCGGTATGAATATGAAATGGTAGTCATAAAAGTAATGGTCGGTATTGTTGTCAGTGGCAGAGCGATGATAAATCCACGTGCGATGTGGATCCGTCCGTCACACGTGGGTATAAACTATACTCTCAGTTGTGCATTAAATTCTCGTGTTGCGTAAAATATTTTCACACCTGACTGAACTAGTTTTAAGTTCTTTGAATAGCATCAGATACGTCGACGCAGATAATAGTACTTGTGATTTTATTGCAGTTTTCTTGCTAAAGATAAAGTGACAATCGCTCGCTCGTTCACTTCTGCCTGTAATATCCCACTGCTGGGCATAGGCCTCTTTCCCCGTGTAGGAGAAGAATCAGAGCATAATCCACCACGCTGCTCCAATGCGGGTTGGCGGATATATTCCTACTATGAGTAACGATCGCTATCAGGTGTACATGATGACAACCGGTACCGACCACGAGGCACGTTGGGGAGACCCACGAGGACTGCACAAACACCCAGACCACGGTAAACATCTGTATGACCAATACAAATGTTTGCCATGTGCGGGGATCGAAACCGCAACCGACAACGCAACAGCCACAAACCAGTACTGTGACCGTTTCGCTAACGCGTCATCAAACGTGACAGTAGACAGGCAATATTGTAAGGAGAACCGACAACCGATTGAGAAGAAAGGTTCTCGAATGGCGACCACGTCTCAGCAAAAGGACCACAAGCCGCTCTCTAACCAGGTGGACTGACCAATCAGGTGGACTTAAGCATCCCGGTTGATTATCTTACCGTTACCTTCGACTTTAACTATTATAATAATAGTCTATCAACCACCCATGGAATGCGACAGCCTATACAATTTTAATTTATTAGAGCTTAATTCAAACAGTAATTCCAATCTTTATTCAACTCAAACGCTATTTTCTATTTCCTATTTTTATATCAATTTTTTTATTAGTTTAACTCGCTTGACCCACTCCACGCCACACAGGAACGTTACATCCGAGAGAAACGGAAATGAAATACTATTATCTGAAGTTTTTAAAGTGTTAACACAGGCTAGTGTTTAAAATGAACGTTGCGATCATAAAATAAATTGGATCTTGTTTTTGTTTCTAAGACTGGAACCACATTTATACTCATATTATAAATATAAAAAATAAAAATTTTAACTGAGGTAGGACACAGCAGGAATTTCCTGTTCAAAATATGGAGCAGCCCGACTGGTATACTCGACCTTACAGAAGACCACAGCTAAATACAAGCAGTACTGTGTTCCTGTTGGTGAGTAAGGTGACCAGAGTTCCAGGGGGGGCGGGGGATTGGGTCGGTAACGTGCTTACGATACTTCTCGTATTGCAGGCGTCTATAGGCTACGGTAATGGCTTACCATCAGGTGAGCCGTACGCTTGTTTGCCGACCCAGTCATATAAAAAAGCTAAAAAGTTTGTATGTTTGATTAAACGCGCTAATCTCAGGAACTACTGATTTAAATCGAACAATCTTCATTAGTTGTGTAGCCAATTTGCCGAGGTAGGCTATAGGCTAATTTTTCCTCAAATTTACGCGTGTGAAACAGCGGGGTACAGCTAGTTGTAAATAAAACAGTACAACAAAAAAAGATTTTCTTAAAAAGATTACCATGATATTTTTTTTTTAATATCCTATTCAGTTAATCAAATCTTAACCAACAGTCAACATAAAAAGCGGAGGAAGCTCTCAAATTCGACTTTTAAAATGATGAATTCGATTTTTAAATATGTGTTAGCACAAAACTTTGGACTAGGTGAACCGATTTCGAGGCTTCTTAGTTAAACTGAAAGATGTGTGTAGTACCATTTAAGTTTAATTATGATATGATAAGTACTTTTGAGTTATCGCTAATAACACGTATTTACTTGACTATTTTTTCGTCGACTTACGTTAATACCTCATAACTTTTTACTGGGTACCGATATTGACGATTCTTATTTTAATCGAAAGCTGATACTTGTTTTGTAGTCCCACTTATATTTGTTCGAGATCTGATAACAAGTTTTTGAGTAATCTTTGATAACGCGTATTTACTTGACTTTTGTTGAGTCTTGTTAAGTTGTGTTACTGGTCCAGTAATTGAAGTCTTTTTTTTTGGTTGCAAGCAAATATAATTATAATTAAATAAAACAATAACATTTTATAATCAAAATATAAATTGAACCTTGCTATTGGTATCAGTAAAATAATACTACAGTAAATTTTTGTATACTGTAACTGTTGTTTGTTCTGCAATTGTCATCTTTGCCTCAACTAGCCTATGTCCACTGATGGGAACTGAATTATACATTACAGGTTTCTATCGATACTCCAATGGCACAAGAAACTAAAGCAACACTCTTCACGTCTTGAGAGGTATCTTCTGGGAATTTCAGTGACACTACGGTTCCCATTTCCTGACCGTTGATCCCTTCCACTCCCCGAGGACTGTTAAGTCTTCAATCTGTACTAATACTTGCTAGATAATACAAAAACTAATTTCGAATTTTATAATTTTACGCAGTAATACTTAAAAAGTATCTTATCTAAGTTTTAGTAATGTTTTTTTCTCGTTGTTTTATTGTTGAGCGAATAATATAGTAACAGTTGAACGGCGTTGTTCTAAAACTCGATTAGTGTTCAGGTGTTTCAGAAGTTGTTCGTAACAAATGAAGTTACACGGACAATATAATCCGATTCAAGTATTCTATACATAAAACTTTAGAACTTTATTTTTACTCCCTTCCAAATGACGTCTAATCAAAAGTTTATTTTAAGAGATATAACAATTAATCATAAATTAGGCACGCGCCTATGTACATTAATAGAATAAGCGTGTGTGTTTTTCTGCTCGTGTATGCAAACCTGTGACTCTATGTGTCTGTGACTTTTTTTCTTGAGTCATGACATACGTCATAGCACGTACGTCACACATATGTTAGGTGAGGCATTTCCAGACTTAAAAACTGACAAAGTGAAGTAATACCTACCACACCTACCATTGAAAAAATAATCAATTAATCACAGCAGGTTCATTACTCATATGTCACGAGAAGTTATTAAAAAAATTAAAGATGAATATAAATAACGTACAAAAACATTTATATTTCAATCGTACATGGCAAGTGACCAGTATCCGCTTAAAATTTCAATTCTTACCGCGTCGGAATCGCTGTGTTTTGTCCATCTATCTTGTAATACTTTTTGACCGTATAACCTCTGACCATTCTGCCTCGTGTGACAGCTCCAGATTGCCTGCATTGTCAATGATGAATGTGCTCCACTAAACGGATGTGGTAACTGAAATAATTTTAATAGTTAAAATTTTAAACTACAATTTTTTTTTTCGTTTTTATAACTTATGTTTTTACCGTAGCATATAGACCCCTGCAACACCAGAAGCATCGCAAGCGCGTTGCCGACCCTACTCAGCACTGCTTGAAAACAGTATTATCGAAGTAAAACTTCTTTACGTACGCTTAACTTGGAGAGTAACTTGGTGAATGCGTGACGAGAGTGTTACCAAAAGTGTGATCGTATGAGATGAACGGAAGTTGAGAGGAAGATATAACTTAGTGAAGATAGAAAGAGAAAGAGTTATGTTTCGTAAGTTTAACTTCAATCGTGTGGTCTAAAGCACACTCGATTTTTGGCTATGATCTTCTGTATGGTCGAGGTACTACCCCAGTCGGGCTGCTCCATATTTTCCCTGCTGTGCCCTACATCAAATGTACATACATTTAAATATTAATTATTCACGAGGATATCAAAGTAAGAGTTCAAAAAATATTTGTATCAATGTAGAATCGATTTAAAACTATTTTAAAAGCTGAGAAATCATTTTTTATATAAAGCCGTATCCATTCGCACTTGTGTGCGAGCACCGATGCAGTGGTTAGGTGTAATCGAGTACAGCGCACCGCGGCGACGGTTCCGTACTGCGAGTACAAAGCAACTCGTGTTCACGCAAACCTCTCATTTTGTCGATCTCGCACGAACGACAATTAAAACTAAATGTAAAGGATACTTTTGTGTTTCATAGAAACCGTTTTTTTTTTAATCTTCTGTCGTAGTATACGTTATGATATGTCTTCAAATTACATGAACTTAACTTTACGATTTGCGATTACCATAGCATATAGATACCTACAACACCAGAAGCATCGAAAGCGCTTTGTCGACCCTACCCCCAATCCCCTCCAGAAGTTCTGGTCACCTCACTCAGTACCGAGACAACACTGCTTGAACTGCTTGACTGGGGTACCTCGACCTTACAAAAGATCACAGCTAAATAATACTGCTTTCAAGCAGTGTTGTGTTCCTGTTGGTGAGTAAGGTGACCAGAGCTCCAAGGGGAAATTAGGGGTAGGGTCGGCAAAGCACTTGCGATGCTTCTGATGCTGCAGGCGTCTATAGGCTACGGTAATCGCTTACCATCAGGTGAGCCATACACTTGTTTGCCGACTTAGTAATATTAAAAAAAGGAGAGAAGTGACATACAGAGCAAGAAGATTATATAATTCTCATTAAATTTAATGAACATTTTCAATACAATACCTGTTATTATGCAATTTATTTGGTAGCTGTAGCCTAACAATTGAAGTATCTCCTTATACACTAGTAACTCTGTATGTTATGATGCGGAAAGAAGGATTATATGGTTGTGTAAAGGATCTCCGAAATTCAAAAAATGTCGCGGCACAATGCTTCATCGCTGACACGTGATATCGTTAAGATTTATCGCCGGCGTGACAGCCGAGCGGCCACCGGCGGGCGACGAGCTAAACAATATGTCAGACATACAAATAGTTTTTGACTATTTTTATAGTTACTTCGATAAACGGTCATCTTTTCTACCTTGTATTTTTTTATCCATTTCTAAAAACTCGGTAACTCTCTATTCGACTGTTTTTTACTGTATTTTATGCTGTTTTGTAGAAATATATAATATCACTGTGGGAAAAAGCGGGTTTTTTTTTTTTTGATTTGGAATAAATTTTATTTCATGGATATAATTATGCTAGAGAATGACATGACAACTATTGACATATTTTTGAAATTATAACATTATCAACAAGTAAAATTATTTATTATTACGATTCTAAAAACTAATCTATACGTATAAAAATTTTGCGTCACGATGTACGTTAACGATAAACTCCGAAAATACTGAACCAATTTTTATCAAATTTTGTAAGCATCTGTAATTTAGTCCAACTTGGGAGAGAGGGTAGTTTTTATCTCAGTTGGACCCGACAGTAGGCGCTGCTATCGGTATGTAAGCAATCAAATTTGGTAGCTGTTTTCCGGGCAAGACAACGTTCGCTGGGTCCGCTAGTATATTTTATAGGTAGGTATATAATATATATATAAAAAAGTTACAATATTGAGCCTCTAGGCTACTGCAGCTTCTATCACATAAGTAATGTTCATAAAACAATGGTTTTAGACGCTTAATGAAATCAACTATGAACAGTTATTTAGCAGAGCACATATGATCTGGGTTAAATAAATATAACAAAAACTAGAAAAATAAACTCAGTAATATTCACAGTAATTCAACTGCTATTATAACCTAATGTTTCAAATTAATTTATCCAAATTATACTAAATTCTTTTCAGTTTTATAAAAGAAAAAATTCTGAGAAATAAATTGTCCCAAAGATCATATAATAAAGGAGGGAGATTTAAACAACGATTACGCATAATAACACGGTTATAAATATCGCGAAGCTACTCGAGGTAGCCCCTAGACCTACAGCGGGTCAAACGGTACGTGTAAGTAACAAACTGAAAGCGATAAACTTTTTACAAAAAAAAAAAAAAAAAAACAATTTGAAAATTTAATTTAAAAAAAATGTATAATGAACCAATTATTTAAAAAATTATAAGGTTGGTAACGATTTAGAGATCAGACTAGAGTCACACTGCTGTTAAATACAAGAGTACTAGTATATGTACATTAACAATTATGACGAAAGGTTGTTATTAATGGAAAATTGATAATTCTTAAGCTCATTTATCTTACCAATAAGACGAATGAACTGTGTGGTTACGGTATTAAAAAATATAACCACCCCTCTCTTCCCATGGGTGTCGTAAGAGGCGACTATGGGATAACACAGTTCGACTACCACCTTGGAAATTAAAAAGCCGACCGATGGCGGGATAACCATCAAACTACTGACTTTGAAATACACAGGCCGAAGACGGGCAGCAGCGTCTACGGTACGACAAAGCCAGCCCTGCGGTCACCAACGCGCCTGTTTAACGTCGTGACTATGTCAAATCACATGAGTTGACGCTATTCTTAGCGCGAATTTGTGGAGTCCTATGGTCGAAAGTGAACTGCGATAGGCTGAAGTGATGACTTTTTTTAATTAACTTCATTTTAAGCTACGTGCTTTTAAACATCATTGATTTTTTTTTAAATATTAAATGTCATCAACAACATAATTATTAATTACCGTTTCTTAATCAATCGAATAAATCAAAATTATTTTTTTATTTCTCATGTATACACCACGAGTTGTTAATGTGATTCATTTAATACTTCAATTCATAATTTTCATTATATGTTTTGCTTTCGACGCAGTATTTTCTTTTACAATATTTTGTTCTAAAATCATACATTGTTTTAATCTTTATACTTGTTTATATAAAATCAATGACTTAGCGTCGTCGTTAAAGTTAATTCAAAACTGCAGAATCAATACAAATAGTAAAAATATTAAGGTAATTTGAATCCATATACTACACACTTGTATATATAAACTTTTTATTTTATATTTTCATTTCGTTATCAAAGATTTGAAGATAAAAGTATTTTGTAATTGTGTGATAATTTACGACGTTACTAATCAACGTGTAAAAGATTTGATAAGACTGTTATCGCACAATCATCAGTTTCTACCTTAAATTCTGTATTTTTATCATTTGTTGAAATTATTACTGCTTAAAAGTCTTACCTTTATATATAATACATGTAAATAATTTTGTGTCAGCGTCATAATTATTATCTTAACTGGCAAACTGGCAACTGTTAAAATAAATTGTAGTTCATAACAGGAAATCATGTTTTCACAATTTTTTTTTTTTCGTATCATCATAGAACTTTAACGGATATATATTATACATATTCACGAATCAGAAAAAAGCGGAAACCGTTGGCCCAGTATTGAGATATTCACATATAATTATGTTATTAAATTGTACAGTATATCACAACAATACTATGATATATATAGTATTATCTTTAGCTTAAAAAGCTTAAAAAAAGAAAAAATATTCTTATGATGTCATATTCCATCTTTCCTATTCTAGCTGCTAGTAACTTCATCAAAACTCGCTGTCAGCTACTGAATTAACGCTTACGATTTCCTGCGCCGGGTTCAAAACGATAATTCACTTCATAATTAGCACTCGTCGTAGTCAACAAAAATGTCCGCTTTTGTACCGTTTTCCACAAAATTATTCTTTATTTATACTAGACCGTTTTAATCGTAACAAGAATCTGTCTTGGGTCACGGCCTTTTCATGGTTGCAATTTTTTTAAAGTAAGGGTAATTGTAAGGGACCAAATAAATTATATGGAACTTAAGAACTTTTTTTTATTTGTTTAGGTCTGTTTTAGCGGTTAAAATTTATTAAAAAAAAAAAAAAAAAAAATTGTTAATTGGCACATCAGCAGTAATAGGTACAATGAACGATATTCGTTTGAATTTTGTAACCTTTTTGAAGTCATTATACTTCTTTGGTACGTTAGGGAAAAATGATGACAGTAATTCTTTACGATGCGCGCACATCGCCACAAAAAACCGACACTCTGAAGTTAGCTAGTCAACGAAGAAGTTAGCAACGTGAAGTTAGCTAGCCAATGAACTATAACTTCTTACGTGCGTACATAAGTACACGCAAACTTTTTTACTATTTATAGATAATTTTTTTAAGTTTCTTGCTGATTATTTTATTTCTTATTTCTCTTATAACTTCACATTAACATAAGGAGATTCCACAACAACTATTCAAAAGTAATTTTGAAGGCTACTTGAATGAAGTAAATTACACTTTCATTTTATTATAATTATATAAATAAAAAATTACTATATAAATTAAAAAATAGATCCCTTTAAAAGATAATAGGTATTATTTTTTTTCGACAACCTACGCCCATGCCGCCGCCCGACTAAAAACAGAGAGTGTGGAACAAAGACCCAACCACACTCTCATCATCTCGTCCCGGAACCCGCAGGAGACCAGCGAACAAGTGCTTACCAAGATCAGAGACTCGCTGGATTTAAAGAAGTCTGGGGCGAGGATGGAAAGGGTCCGTAAGGCTCGCGACCAGAAAGTCGTGGTGAGGTGCGCCTCAAAAGAGGACATGGTTAAGATCAGGGGCCAGGTCCAGAAAAATACAGAGCTGACGGTGCGGGAGCCCACAAACCAGGACCCCCTGGTCTGCGTGCGGGGAGTGCTGTCAAATTACACCAACGAGGAGATTGTAGACCTTATCAAGGCCCAAAATAGTCATATCCTCGAAGGAGTAGACAAGGCGGCACTTAAAATGAAGGTGCGGTTTAGGAAGCGCGCCCGAAACCCCCACGAATGTCACCCTGTGATCGAGCTTTCCCCGTCGCTCTGGAGAGAGTTTATAGACAAGGGCAAGATCTATGTAGGATTCAGTAGATGCACGGTCGAGGATCAGTCCCCCCTCGTCCAGTGCATGAGGTGCCTTGGCTTCGGACATACCAGGGCACTTTGCAAACAGGACAACAACACATGCAACTACTGCGCCGGAGAACACACGGGGGGGACCTGTCCCTCGAAAGTGAAGAGTGACTTGCCCAAGTGTATAAACTGTCTCAGAGCTAAAAGATCCAGTCCTGACCTGGAACACACCGCGTACAGCGCTGAGTGCCCAGAGAGAATAAAATGGGACAACATAGCGAGATCACGGGTGCAATATTGCTAAGGGCGACCCGGAGACCAAAGTTGTGGTCCCTAACAGAGAGGCGGACGGTACAGGATGCGCTTTGCGCTTCATACAAGCAAACCTGCAGCGCTCAAAGTTGGCAACGAGCGAACTGCTTCAGGTGGCCCATAAAAAAGGGATCTCTTTCGCCCTAGTACAAGAACCGTATACCGGAAGAACGGGCGAAATGAGGCAATACCCTGGCACGAAGATCATCCAGTGCACCATGGGCCGCCAGAAACCAGTAAAGGCGGCGATTATCGTGTTCGGTGACAACGTGGAAGTCATTCATGACCCCCAAATTGTCACCGAGAACGTGGCCGCCGTCTTCGTAAAGGCCGGCCGACTCGAGCTTGGCATACTGTCCGTCTACTTCGAACCAAGGGACCAAGATATGGAACCATATCTCAGACAGGTGAGAACGGCTACCGCGAAGTTTCCCACACACCATCACATAGTGGCCGGTGACGTTAATGCCTGGAGTCACTGGTGGGGCAGCAGCTCGGAAGACCATCGCGGAGCACAACTCCACGGTTTTATCACCGAAATGGACCTCCACATTCATAACAGTGGCGATGTGCCCACATTCGAGACCTACAGAGGAGACAGGTTATACTCGAGCTGCGTGGACTTGACCCTAACCAGTCAGTCCCTTCTCGCGAGACTAGAAACCTGGCAAGTGGAACGAAATCTGATCACATCTGATCACAACGCCATAACGTTTAGTCTACGCACTGAGGGGCCCTTAAAACCATTGGTCCCAATCTCGACGCGCAGATACAACACCAAAAAGGCGCGATGGACAGATTTCTCCGCTACCCTAACAACTGGCCTCGCGGAAGAAAGCGTCACTCTGGAAGCCGTCCTAAATGTCTCGAACAAGGACGATCTCGATGGAATAATCGCAAAATACGTCGCGATCATTCACCGCACGTGCGAGAGTACCATCCCGAAGATAAAACCTTGGAAAGGCGACCCCCGACCGCCCTGGTGGTCGGTAGAGCTAGATTCCCTGAAAAGGGAGCAACTAAGAGCCAAACGTCGCATCAGAAATGCTGCACCCCGCAGAAGGGCTGGCGTCATCAAAGAATACGTACGGGCCAAGGAAAAATATAAACAGGCAGCAGAAGAAGCAGCCACTCAGAGCTGGAAAGACTTCTGCACGGCACAGGACCGTGAAAGCGTGTGGGACGGCATCTACAGAGTTATCAGGAAGACATCTCGTAGACACGAGGACGCATTGCTAAGGAACGAATCAGGCGAAACACTGTCACCAGAACAGTCGGCTAAACTCCTAGCAAAAACGTTCTACCCTGACGACTCTGTAGAGACCGAAACCGCCCATCACAAACAGATCCGAGAGGCCATAGAAGGCAGAACTCCCGCGGAGTTAGAAGATCTGTCCGACGACGACCCGCCGTTTACGGCCGCAGAGCTGGAACAGGTTCTTTTGAGCCAAAATCCCAAAAAAGCTCCAGGCCCAGACGGGTTAACGTCGGATATATGCGCGGCGGCAATAAACTGCAACAGGGAGTTATTCCTAGCGCTGGCGAACAAATGCCTATCGCTATCCTACTTCCCCAAGCAGTGGAAGGTCGCCCACGTATGCATCCTCCGCAAACCAGCCAAAGAAGACTACACTCACCCGAAGTCCTATAGACCTATCGGACTCCTGTCGATCCTAGGAAAGACAGTTGAGAAAATGATGGTGGGTAGACTTCAGTGGAGGCTCTTCCCTACGCTGCACCGAAGCCAGTACGGATTCATGCCACAGAGGGGAACGGAAGACGCCCTCTACGATCTCGTCAGGCATATCAGGCAGGAAATGGACTCTAAGAAGATAGTACTTCTGGTATCGCTTGACATAGAGGGCGCTTTCGATAATGCATGGTGGCCGGCTCTCAAAAAACAGCTGGTGGACAAGCATTGCCCGAGAAACCTATTTGCTATGGTCGCCTCATACCTCCAGGATCGAAAGGTCATTGTTAATTACGCCAGAGCGACCAGTGAGAAGGAGACCACGAAGGGTTGCGTCCAAGGATCCATTGGCGGGCCAACCTTCTGGAACCTCATACTGGATTCGCTGCTGAGAAAGATCAGCGATATGGGAGTGTATTGCCAGGCCTTTGCGGACGATGTGGTCCTCGTCTTCTCCAGCCAAAAATCCGGCAACCTACAGGCCTCAGCCGAAACCACCTTAGCTGCCGTACAAGAGTGGGGTATACATAACAAACTGAGCTTCGCCGCGCATAAGACCAACGCGATGGTGCTCACTAAAAAGTTGAAATACGATACCCCCATAATCCATATGTCCGGCACTCGACTGAGGCTTGTAGGTCAAATAAAACTGCTGGGGCTCATTTTGGACTCGAAGCTCACTTTCAACGCGCACGTATCCGCAGTATGCAAAAAAGCTGCGGACATTTATAAACAGCTTGCGCGCGCGGCGAGAGTGACTTGGGGTCTGAACGGAGAGATTGTACGGACCATTTATCTGGCGGTGATAGAGCCCATTGTTCTGTACGCAGCGAGCGTATGGTCCTCTGCAGCAGAGAAGTTGACGGTACGAAAGCAACTAAACTCACTGCAGAGAGGATTTGCTCTGAAAATGTGCAGGGCGTACAGAACGGTGTCGCTTACATCGGCACTAGTCCTCTCAGGTTTGCTCCCGTTAGACCTTCGTGTTCGAGAGGCGGCCATACTATTTGAGACCAAAAAGGGTTACAGCACGGACCTTCTTCCACCGGGAAGAGAGCTGGAGCGCAAGGTGGGACCAATGCAAAACCCCCACCCTTCTCTACTCATGACAACGGAGTACGAGCGCTTAGAGAGTCTGAACCCCGAAGTCCTTGAGGAACACAGCATCGTCGGGCCTCTTATCTTTACCGACGGAAGCAAAATAGAGGGTAAAGTTGGAGCCGCCCTCACATGTTGGGACCAAGACAGGGAAGTAAGATACTCCACTTTCCGGTTAGAGCCGCACAACACTGTCTTTCAATCCGAGATGTACGCACTCTTCAGAGCAGTGGAAATAGCAAAAACCTCAAAGTCACGCTCCATCAACATCTTGAGCGACTCGAGGTCATCTTTGGATCTGCTGAGGAGCCCCTCAGTGACTCACCCTCTGGCCGTGGAAATGAAGAGTCGAATCAGACAGCTCCGGGAGGAAAATAAGACAGTGCGGTTCTTTTGGTTGAGGGCCCATGTTGGAACACCGGGCAATGAGAGAGCGGACGAGCTGGCCAAAAGGGCGGCTTTAACAAAAAATACGGCACCTGACTACGACAGAGTACCAATCTCGTATGTCAGAAGGCAGATCCGGGAAGCGACTGTCAGGGTCTGGCAGGATAGATACAATTCTTCGAAGACTGGCTCGGTCACGAAAATATTCCTACCGGATGTAAAGACCGCTTACAGACTGGTAAGGAAATCGGCACCAACATCTGTCGACACGCAAATTCTGACCGGCCACGGAGGATTTGCGGCGTATCTTCACAGATTCCACCTCACTGACAGTCCCTCGTGTATCTGCGACCCGAATTGTGAGGAGACAGTTCTGCATATTATACTGAATTGCCCGAGGTTCAGTAAGGAAAGGCTGGATCTGGAACTCAAACTCCAGATTAAACTGGACCAGCCATCGCTCCATACCATCCTGGAGAGCGAGGCCAGCAGAACGTCCTTCCTCACATTCGCGAGAAAGGCCGTCAATACAGCCGCAAAGAGGAACAGCACGCTTTCTCCATCACCGGCTTTAACACCTGCGCAGAGTGCCAACACCGTCGTTCATACAACACACACTCAGATACACTACACACAAGCACAAATAGAGCAAAAGCGTGTCCAACAAGCCGCTCAGCGAGATAACACAACAGCTCCGCGGATGTCTCCTGGCCGCACCCTTCTGGGCCAAATAACTAGGACCATGTCTTCCTCACTCCAGGACCTGTTCAGGAATAGAGCCAACCAAAACGCACCTCCGCAGCCGACTCAGAGCAGGATGACACAATCCTCGCCCAGTGAAGTGAATGGAAGTGGAGAAGTTGGTATTAGGACCAGATGCGTGGCTCTATTCATGGACAGCGAAGTGGAGAGGATGGGGATAAGCTTCTGTCGCTCCGAAGAACTCAATCGGCTGGCGATTTCACCGGGACTCGCCTTATTGATAAACGGTAGCACTCAAAAGACAAGCATAAGGCGCACAAAAATCACAGCGCTAGCGCAAGAGCAGGAGGGCGACTCGACCTATCGTTTGTTGCGGTTAAAAAACAAAGAGATCGCACTCTTCGAATGGGGAGAGACGTCCGCCTTCGCGCAGTCCAGCTTGTGGCTACAGCGGATGAGCGAGATCCCCGGGGGAATCCCCGGAAGAATCAGTGTTGATTCGATGAGAGTCGGCTATGATAGAGGCGACGTATCAGATAGGTACGGTTGCCTAATGGCCTCCAAGAACAGTGAGGTCATTGTCTACGAAGACAGGGGGGAGGACCTTGGTTACTTAAGACCAAAATCAAAATCACCTTCACCCTCTGCATCGCCGGCTCTCGGGGAAGCCGCACCGAGCGACTCGGAGCGCCTACAACTAAAGGTCGAGGCCCAGAAGGTGGAACAACGTAGGGCAACGGCCGCACCCAAATCTAAGCCGAGCTCGATGTCATTGGCGACATTTATCCAGGCAACCATCTCCCCGAAGCAAAGTAAGCTTCCCCATCACCCCTCTCCCAAAAAGGCTGGACAGGGAGAGCGACTATCGGAGGCGCTGAGCAGGTTCACCAAAGACAATAGTCCGAGGCAACCAGCGGCGTCACCGGCCGCTCGAACTAGGGCCGATATGGGACAAGTATCACCACCGAGACTTCGACCGGCGTCCACACCGCTTCAACACGCGGAAAATGCCCTAATCGAGTTCCTGGCCATTATTAAGGCAAACCGCGAGGTAAGCTTGGCCACCTGCAAAAAGATCATGCAGGCCTACCAGTACGATCACCAAAGATTACTGGAGGTGGAACTCGAAGAAGCCGAAGCAGCCATATACAACAGTGATACCCGACAAATACTCAAGGGCAAGATGTCGGGTAGGTATATGGCCGCATATAACATCACAGCAGGCTTCGTGAGCGCGGTCGAGTCTGAGGGTAATGACGAGGAATCACAAACCTTTGAAACACCCGAAGGGGACCCGGTGGTGGTAGTGGCGAGATGCACGAAAGTAATGCTGGGCGACCGGATGCTACGGATGGCAAAAACCATCACGGGCGACCGGGCCGAAGCCGGCTTACCGTACGTGACCTGGGAACTACCATCACTGGAGTGGATAAACGGGGTACCAGGATGCGGCAAGACAACCCGAATAGTCAGGGACTTCGATGGGGACACGGAAGTCGTGATTACGACCACAGTCGAGGCGGCTAAAGATCTAAAAGAAAAACTGGTGCACCGCTATGGCAACAAGGTCAAGCAAAGGGTACGTACTATGGCCTCCGTTCTGGTAAATGGCTTCCGTGAGGGTTTAAAAATCAACCGCCTAACGGTGGACGAAGCCCTCATGAACCATTTCGGAGCCATAGTAATGGCCGCCCGACTATCGGGAGCTGAGAAGGTAGTCCTCATCGGAGACATAAACCAACTGCCGTACATCGACAGGGATAACCTGTTCGAAATGCGGTATTGTAGACCAACCCTTATAACGACTATTTCGTGCGAGTTGTCGTGCACGCATCGTAACCCCAAAGATGTCGCCTTTGCCATCAGTGAGGTTTACAAGTCCGTGTACAGCTCAAGCACAAAGATCCGATCTTTGCGAGTGGAGAGTCTCACAGGCGCGCGCATTCCTGTAGGAAGGGACCGAACCCTGTACCTGGTATTTACGCAAGAGGAGAAGAGATTGCTGACTGACCAGGGATACGGGTCCGGTGAGGGATCGCGCGTCTTAACCATTCATGAGGCGCAGGGCCAGACCTATGAGGACGTCATCGTCCTCCAGACAAATACAAGGAGGCTCAAGATCCACGACAGCGTTTCGCACGCTGTAGTCGCGGTGACTAGACACACCAACACCTGTGTCTATTACACCGACGACCGTGACGACGCAATTGGTCGCTTTGTGGCGAGGGCAGCGGAGATGACGGACAAGAAAATCCTTGAGCATAGTCTCGAGATGGCCATTCACCATAGAGATGCTGCCGTCATTGAGAATGTGCTCAAAATGTTGAAAAATGTAGAGGTGTGAAGACATTATTGTATTGTAAGTATAAATTATGCGTAGATAAAAGTGTAAAGTAAGTAATATAAATAATAAAATTGAATGTAATAGTATAGGAATAGGATAATGCAATTGTAATGATAAGGCTTTATATATTTACTTAATAAGATAGGATTAGTCATATAATATATTAATAAAAAAAAAATTTAAAAAAAAAAAATTAAATTTAAATGGACAAAACGATTCCTAACCACAAAAAAAAAAGTACTTAACTACTAACAATAACATAGGTTAAGTGTACATTGTAAGTAGCAAATAAGTGTACATATATTGTAGTTAGAAAATAAGTGTACATATATTTTAGTTAGCAAATAAGTGTAAATATAATAAAAATAATTAGTATATAAGAATATAAAATAAGCAATATGTAGAATAGTCTTGGTCAGTGGACTCGCGTCGACTTTTAGAAATTTGAAATTTTAAGACTAGTTATTAAGGCTTCTAGATTCTAAGTTGCGGTGAAGTACCGATGCATGTTAAAAAAAAAAAAAATAATAACAATATATGGAATAACAAAAGCACGGGCATAATAAGCCTGTGGATATATCACATAACTAAAAAAAAAAAAAAAAAAAAAAAAAATAGGTATTATTTATGTGAAACAGGGCTATATTATTAACTGTAACAATAAAAAAAATAACAAAACAGATACTTAAAAAATGTTTATTAAAAAATATATCATACAATAAATAAACGCATCATAATTTCACATGCACAACAAAATTCAAAATTAGAAGCTTAGGTTACCGAAGATGAAGTTTCCAGGAGCTTCGGGGTCTTCAGACGTGAAGAACTCCTTCCAGCGCTGTTCGAAATCTTCCCACGATATACTATCCTTACCATTGGAAGCCTTGTCGAAAGCTACATTCGCGTCATCCTTTGATAATCCAAAAGATGAATGTACTGAGACGAATTCATCGCGGTCAATGGCACCATCATTGCTGGCGTCCTGGATGGTGAAGATAGCCTTGCAGTAGTACGCCTGCCAGTCCACAGGCGAGGACTCTTTGCCATAGTCTTCCCACAGCTTGATCCACTCATCTGGGCTGATTTCGCCATCTTTGTTCAAGTCAGCCTTCAGTTGCATACCATTCCAAATTTCAAGCATGGTCTTCTCGGCCAGTTTGTACATATCATCACCAGGAGCCCATCCCTTCGCTTTGCCGATTCTCTGAATGCTCAGCTCAAAGTCCTTCTTCGTTACGGTACCGCTGCCGTCAGCGTCGAAGAAGATCTTGAAAACGTACAACAGTTTCTTCTTTCTGAATTCGGACACCATTTTGTTTTCTTCGGTTATGACTGGCCGGTACTAAACGTTACTATCTTGTGGATTGATATTTATACCATTTTTAAATCTACGATTAAAGATAGCCATAATCTATTATAGCGCATTATGATATAATAGTCGCGACTTTATCAAATGCAGTCCAAAAATCATCTATAATGAGTAATAAAACAAAAAATGTTCCCATTTCTACCAAATTCACGATAAATTATTTAGAATTCACACAATTATTAAAAAATAACATTCAAGTTTTTATTTTACTAAACAGCTCCCCATACTATTAAATATAATAATTATATTTAAAAAATACTGATATAATCTCTAATCTGACCTAATTGTTGGATCCTAAGCGATCGATCACTACTAATGACACGTTATATAACGTGATTTGAAACATATTTATGTAATAAGTATTACACATTACTCCATTAAAAAAAAATTAATTGGACTTAAATTGTATGTTTCATATAATAAAACATACATGATATTACATGATATGTTAACTGTAAAATTATTTAAAAAAAAATAAATACTCAGACTCACACTATGAAGGGTCTATATAAATGTCTGTCTGTCATGAGCAGCAATAGAACTGTTAGCTCTACGGCCAGTTACCGTGATTTTAATAATATTCTGATAGATATAAAAATTCAACTAAGCTAACTTGATATTTTAGTCTTCGCCAAGGTTGGAATTTAAATATCAAATTATAAAATTGAAATCAAAAATTAAACCTAACCTAAAACATTCGGTAAATTTACAATTATCACATTTTCATTAATCACAAACGTTACTCTTCTTTCTATCTTTGATAATACGTTGACGATAATTACGGATAAGAAATGCATATCATTCTTTAATACACCAAATGTACACAAGAGTACATTAAAAAAACAGTTGAAACTAGACCGACAAAAATTCCACTTAAAATGCTTTATATCATATTAGCTGACCCGGCAAACTCTGTACCACCATTTTTTTTTTTGTGAAGATGTCTACTGCTTTTTAAATTTTGTTGAAGTTATAAACGATGAGAGTAAATTTTTACGATGCGCGCGCACACCACAACAACAACGTCACAAAAAACCGACACCCTTAGTTAGTTAGTCAACGAAGAAGTCAGCAACGTGAAGTTAGCTAGCCAACGAAGTATAACTTCTTACGAGCGTATATAAATACACACACACTTTTTTACACAATCTCTCACACTTTTTTCCTGGTATAAACCAACACAAAAGAAATAATTATCCAATTTGATGTAGTCGTTCAAAAACTATGCACGTAACATACATTTCGGTGGCAATTTATATTATAAAAAAAACTAGCTGTTCCCCTCAGTATCGGCCGCGTTAAATTTAAGAAATAAAAAACATTCCAAAACATTTTTAAACCATTACAGTGACTTACAGAGGCGGGCGGGACGCGGCGTTACATTTGATCTTACATTATCTCCTAAATTATGCGTCCAAATTAAATGCTATAAAGACAAAGTTTATATTCATAAGATTACCTTGTTGATGAAATATTTTTCATTCGTAAGGATTCACGTGCTTGTTTAATAATAATGCAATAAAATCACCTTTTAATTTTTTTTTGATCATTAATTCGTCGCCGAGTTTTTTTTTTAAACTATATCTTGACAATTTTGTTCAAAAAAATCCTTGTGGTGAATAACGTTCTCACGATTACAATTAACCACAAATTAATATCTATAAAACCACCTTCGCAAATATACCCTTTAGTAAATTTCATCATCATCATTTCAGCCCATCGCAGTCTACTGTTGGACATAGGCATCCACAATTTCGCGCCAAAAATCGCGTCAACTCATGTGTGTTGCCCATAGGCTCCACGCTGGGCAGGCGGGTTGGTGACCGCAGGGCTGACTTTGTCGCACCGAAGATGCTGCTGCCCGTCTTTGGCCTGTGTGTGTGTGTGTGTTCAAAGCCAGCATTGGATGGTTATCCCGCTATCGGTCAAGTTCCAAGGTGGTAGTGGAACTGTGTTATCCCTTAGTCGCCTCTTACGACACCCACGGGAAGAGAGGGGGTGGCTATATTCTTTACCTACCCTTAATAAATAAAATAAATAACTTTAAATAACTTTGAGAGATAGGCATATACTGGCGCGGACTTTTTCTTACAACTTTTAATGGCAATCAATGCCGTCATATTTGTGTAGGTATGATCGTTTAGGCAGCGTAAACATGCAAGCTCACAAAAAAGAATATTTTTTCCCGTTTTCATAACATGATTTCGTGATATTACATAGCCTGTAGGCGTCCTCGGTGAAAGGTCTATTCAACATGTAAAGAATATTTCAATTCGAACTGGGAGTTGACAAAAATATTATGTACAGATTTTCTACCAAGATTTACTTCGAAGTGCCGACGACCTACTTGAACTTCACGCTAATATTATGTGCAGGGGATTCTAAAGGCGTTGAATCGGTATCGCGTAATAGAATCCATAAGCGGTAAGCACCCATACGGTGTCTCGAGCGAGCGTCCTGACAGATAGAGCGCATCCGTCATGGTCGTCCGCACGCCCACCATCAGGGATCTATAATTATTTTGGATATGGTATTAAATATAATACATTTATTGATTTTATGTCATTTTACCGAAATCATAATAAATCAATATTAATTAATATTACCGGTTATTTTGACAGGAATCTATATCCTAAATTAGTTGACAGTTAAATCGAATCAATTAGCTCAAATAATGGTTAAATTAATAATAATAATGATAATAACAAAAGTAAATAATAAAACTAAAAGTTTGTTTATAGAATAATGAAACCATTATTTTTCAACTGAGGTAGGGCACAGCAGGAATTTCCTGCTCAAAATATGGAGCAGCCCGACTGGGGTAGTACCTCGACCTTTGTCACGGTTCCCCTGGTCTATTAAGGAAGTAAATAAAACCAGGGTACCATGAACTAAAAAAAAATTTATTAGATTAATTAACCCGGTGAGGTAGAAAATAAAAAATGTACGTATATGGGCGGGGTCGAGCACTCAATTCACACAAGCTCCAAATGCAGTTCGGCTCAGGTACTCTCCTGGTTCGCCGTGCAGGTGATATTCCCGGGAGCCGCGTGACAGGATTCCGCTATCGACCGGGGGCGGCAGGAACAGGTAGTTCAAGACCCGGCGGAGTGCACTCTCGTCGTTGGGGTCAGGTGGAAACGTCGAAATTGGTGACCCAAACGTCGTACCCCAGTTTGGGGGCGATAAACACTGACACTATAATATTTGTTAAATCGAGACAACGCTAAGCAAGGATCAGACAATTTTATAAAGTACGGTTACGATGCTTAAATATATATTAGCCACCGTATAGAGACCGTAATAAAAGGTGTGATGTGCGTTAACTATTTCTTCAGACAAAATTCCAAAAATGAATGACGCGGCGGCGACCAGTACTGCCGTTTTTATAAGCAGAGACAAAAGATTCATTTGAATTTTTGAAAAAAAAGATAAAATGTTGCCCGCGCAAATATATAAATGCCGGTTGATGAATTTATATACTTGTTTGTAGAAAAAAAAAAATAATTTATGATAAAATAGTGTATCATAAATTACTGTAGATTTTCATTTCATTTAATTATAATAAACTAATGTTTTTTTTTTTTTTTAAAGAAAAATCATTTCCCGTATTAAAATATTAAATTTAAACATTTCAATTTAGCAGCACAAATAATGTACGTATAACGTTACACCTTACAGAAGATCACAGCAAAATAATACTGTTTTCAACTTTTCAAGCAGTATTGTGTTCCTGTTGGTGAGTAAGGTGACCAGAGCTCCTGGGGATCTCATTGGGGATTGGGTCGGCAACGCGCTTGCGATGCTTCTGGTGTTGCAGGCGTCTATAAGCTACGGTAATCGCTTACCATCAGGTGAGCCGTACGCTTGTTTGTCGACCTAGTGCCATAAAAAAAATGATTTTTTTACGATTTCGAATTAAAGATTACACAGACGATTATGAGAAATAGAAAAAAAACTGTTAATCTGTTTAATCATTAAATATATCACAAATATCAATCAATAGATAATTTATTGTATGATAAAGCATAAAAACTAAACGATCTATATTTATTGTAGTACTTGAATTACGACTGAGACATGTTTCTTACATCTGAACTCAAGACTAATGCGATAAAAGAGTGTTGTAATGGCGATGGAGGGAGGGAAGACGGCACGCCACTCATTTGCCAAATTGTCTGGGATTATAGATTTTTTTATCGTTCAGTGCAATGTGCCCTAATGCATTTTGCGACCACTCTATAAAATCATGAAGCCTGCGTTTAATGGCGGCGATAGTGCACTTCAATTTCAAGTGTTTGCTCGGATTTTATTGAATAAATTTGATTAAGAAAGCATAATTATTACTTATTGAATATGCTTTTTTTATTAATACTAGAGTAAATAAACGTTTGTAATATTATTGACTAGCCCATTGGCGAGTTTGTAGTGACCTTGCTTACTGTGCCGCGGGTTGTAGGTTCGATTCCCGGATGAGTCTGGGTGTAAATAATATTTGTATTTATATGTGTATTATTTCTATGTATATTTATCAAAATATATATATATAGTTATAACAGTCGGCTGTTACCTGTAACACAAGCATTAAGTTGCCTACCATAGGAACAGAGGACCGTGTGTGTATTTTACATGATATTTATTTATTTATTATTATTAAATGTTACTAAGAATATTCTTGTCCATTTTATTGTCTAATTGTACTCGTATAGTTAAATGATCTTTTATGTTTGATATTACAAAATAAATAAATAAATAAATAAATATGTTTTTAAAATACCGCTAAAAAGACCAAAGTAATGTATAATGTATTGTTGTATTTTCATTTGGGTTATTAGCCATCTTTTATTGTTTAATAATTTTTTCACAGTATTTTCCTTTATTTATTGTACAGAGTATTTTCAAAGTAAGTAACATCATAATAATGTTTTATTTACTAATAACAGCTACGAAGTTTTATCTCGGAAAAATTGCAAGGGTTTTGTTATAAAGACGTGGGTACGCCGTGCTTCTAAAAAAATATTGACCTATTAAAAAAAAATGCTTACCCAACTGCCCCGTCTCGCGGTATAATTACCTTGTCTGCCCGATCCTAATTTACTAAGTTAATAATTGCAGGCAAGTTGAATGTACTAAAAATATCTCCTATAAACTCTCGAAATATATTATCTGCAACCGTATGCCAAAAATTAAGGATTACTCGCCTTAAAAGAGTTAAAAAAATCGTCATACATCTAACAAATATAACAAATGATTTACAAAAATTATGTTATTAGTAAAAATCAATTTATATTGTATATATTTTATTGCAACAACTGACCATAGCTCCAGCTCAATTGAATTTTTAATATTAATACTTATATCTAAGGCCAAATGAGTTAATAATTTAAATATACGCAGTCAAATTTCACTTCCACTACCTTCACGTAATATTATAGCTAACATAATACAGGTCGTTATAAACTCTAACGAGAAATCAGAAGCTTGACTTTCCGAAGATGAAGTTTCCTGGTGCTTTCGGATCCTCAGTGGTGAAGTATTCCTTCCATAGTTCCTGGAATTCGGCCCAGGACACGTTAGCTTTTCCCTTGGACATGTTCCTAAAGGCAGCGAGAGCCTCATCCTTGTTCAATCCGAAAGAAGCGTAAACTGATGAGAATTCTTCTCCATCGATGGCCCCGTCACCACTAGCGTCTTCAAGTTGGAAGATGAATTTAGCGTAAAGGGATTGCCATTCAAGCGGGGCCGAAGGGTTCTTGGCATACTCGTCCCACATAGCGATCCATTCGTCTGTGGACACTTCACCGTCTTTATTAGCATCAGCACGACCCTGAAGACCGTCCCAAATTTTTAAAAGAGTGCTCTGCACTTCCTTGTACTTAGCGTCACCAGCCGCCCATCCTCTTAGCTTGGTGATATTCTCAATAGCCAATTCGAAATCCTTTTTGTCGATTGAGCCACTGGCGTTCCTGTCAAAGAATGACGTGAACACGTGAAGAAGCTTCTTCTTTCTGAAATCGGACACCATCTTTTTAGCGTGTGGAGCGTGATTTGAAGTAACAATGTCGGAGATGAGGTGGCAATCTCTTTTATAGTTGAACAGTCACTGCAGTCGAAGATAATTTTTATCAAAGCCTATAAGCCTTCGGGGGACAGGGGTGACGTTCATCATCACTATCGCCTTCCTATCTATCTGCATTGCAGCGTTTGTTTTCTTTGTGATTACATCATACAGATTAATTGTTTAACAGAGTTGGAAATAGACGTACTGTATATACGTTAGTATTTACTTGCAAATATAATGACAGTAAGTAACATTCTGTTTTATTTAATCTGTAACGTTTATTATTTGAATAAGTGTTATTGTCGTAACGGCATTAGCAGTGTTTAAATTTTGCATGTGCTCAAATTCGGTGATTTTTTAAGCTGTTAATACTTCAGGAAGGTCAAGTTTCTTTTTTTATTAAATAATGTTTACGTATAATGTAATCGTGTGTATGTGTGTGTTAATTATATATGTGTATCTTTTATTTATGTATTTTATAATATTATACGAGTATAACAATAACTCTGGTGTAATGGTGCGTGTAGTCACATAAAATACCGACGAGTAGCGGGTTCGATTAACGCTTTGGATATGATGGATATGATGTATGAGATGGGTATTTGCATTTGTATAAACGTTTTTGTTTTCGTTTTGGATATCTGTCCTTGTAGGTCTACCCACCGTGCCTCGGAGAGCACCTTAAGCCATCGGTCCCGGTTGTAGGGAACATATCTTCGTCGAATAGCTAACTTTAGGGTGTCGGTTTTATGTGACGGTGTACGCGCGCATCGTAAAAATTTACTCTCATCATTTTTCCCCAACACGTCAAAAAAACTATAACTTCCAAAATCATATACCTACATTTTATTTCATTGAGTTTTTCTTTGACGTCATATTTGCTAGTTATACTAAATGTGAGAGATTTAGAAAATTAGTGTTAAAGATCCATCTATCAAGCTGTTTCATTTTGCTTTATTCGTGCATTATGGTATTATTATTATTATTTTGTATTTTGCCAATAAGTGATGCAAGTGTGACTATCACTAATGCTCTTTACAAAATGTCATCCTAAATCTCAAGACAATGTATAAATCTAGGTGACTTTACCGTGATATGTTTTAACCAAAGTTTGTTTAAGAGTTAACATGACAGTTTCTAGAAAAAAAAATTATATATAATATATTATATATATTCACGAAAAAAATAGCGAAGAAGTTCGCCGAAATAGATAGCGATACCTCCTTTCTCAAATTAATCCGTTAATATCTTTTCATTAATGTTTACTTCTATTGTGTATTGTATAATATGTATAATATGTGTGATCTTTATAAGTAGCGGTGTGTATATGTATACAGTATATATATGTACCGTATATATATATATATATATATATAATATGATGTTATGGATATTATTTAATTAGTTTTTATTTTCAAGAATCTGTAAATTATCTACATTACTGCACTTTCTTAACCTATTATGTAACATTAGTTCTCACCATCACAGGTTGGCTGGAAGAGATCTCTTCTAGAGATAACGTCCACTGTCGCTAACTAAATTTGTATATTATTATACAAAAATTTTAAGTGCAATAAGGAATATATATAGTGAACGATATTTAAAATAATAAATGTAATATTTTATAAAATAATCTTGCTGTACGCCTGTCTAACCTCCTTCTCCTACATTAAGAAAGAGGCATATTCCCAACTAGGAAAATCACGGGCTGGAATCAGCCAGTCAATCGATCTATCTAAAGCCATAATTTTTCCACGTGGCGGTATATATGCCACTTACTTGATAATATGGTATTTATATTCAGTGCATATAGTTTTAAAGACTCGTACAAAATCCTCTGAAACAAAATTTGATAGTCATTAAAATAATTTCCACGTTTATACTGTATTTATAAGTCGTTTCAGAACAGAAACTCATAAAAATGGATCCTGGATCATATTAAAAATGTACAGATATTTTAGCAGTTACTTATAAAGTTTATCTCGCATATAAGCTACTGATATTACTTATAAACCATCGCTTTTGTTCACCTACATACGTTCCAAATAAGACAGCGAAACAAAAAAAAAATTAAATGTTTTATATTTTGAGTGCCGATAGAAAGCAAATAATAGTCCAACAGCATGTGCAACTGAGGTAGGGCACAGCAGGAATTTCCTGCTTAAAATATGGAGCAGCCCGACTGGGGTAGTACCTCGACCTTACAGAAGATCACAGCAAAATAATACTGTTTTCTAGCAGTATTGTGTTCCTGTTGGTGAGTAAGGTGACCAGAGCTCCTGGGGGGATTGGGTCGGCAACGCGCTTGCGATGCTTCTGGTGTTGCAGGCGTCTATAAGCTACGGTAATCGCTTACCATCAGGTGAGCCGTACGCTTGTTTGCCGACCTAGTGACATTAAAAAAAAATGTGCAGAAAATTACCCATGTACACAGACAAGATAAACAGATAATATAGTATGCGATCTATTTTTACCCATAAGTTTAATAAGTAAATATTACATCTAAATGAGCGCTGTTTCATTGAGAATACTATGACAGGGTTGTCTGCTAAAGTTCTGGTTTGAATGTTGGTTGGCGAATATAATGTAACCTGGCAAGGCATTTTTAGCCAATCCTTTCGCGATTTATTTTTAACATACTAAAGTAGATATAGAATAATTTTTATCTAACAAACGATAGAGACAGACAGATAAATACAGACAGAGATAGAACATATAACTCGACCTACTCTTATATAAGCAGTAGATGACTAAGTCCTAGACGAAAGATACAACACTATCTAAGTAATGTTAAAAATACATTTCAGACAATCATTTCAACTATCAGAATCGTGTCCGAATGATCAATCAATAGCTTCGTTCATTTTATTTTATTTTTAAGTTTAGTGACTCACTGTAAATGGCCAGTATTTTCCACGCATGAGATATACAGATATAATATATATTATATCTGATGTATATGAGATGTGATTTGTCTTTTATTTTCTCCTTTTTTTTCTTTTTTCTTAGTTTCTCTTTTCGTAAGAGTAATTGAAGCAAAATAATTATTATTGGAATTTTTGTCTGTATGTGTGTTTTCCTTTAGGTTTTGAGCAAAATCAAACCTGCTTGGACGTCATTGGATGCTATTTTTACGACTATACTGGGCTTAAAATCAGATATATGTTTCAACTTTGTATACCAGAGTGCAGTTATAACGTTATTAATAATTATAAGGAGATCGTAGCGAAGTTGCTCTGTGGACTTAGAGCGGGGTAAAGCTGGGTTCCGCTGTGTTGACAAGAGGTAGGAACAAGGTTTTATGTAAATTTACTGGCAATCGGCTTGGGCCTAAAACAAATGCTAAATAGTAATAGTTATCTTGTCTATGTACCTAAGTACAGACGACCGTGTGTATATGTTACCTAATTTTAATGTTACCTAAAATTCTAATTCATTTGATGTAATTTTCGTTTTGTACGAAATAGTACATACAATTTTGTATTCTTAAATTGTTTATATAATATCATATCAAAACTGTTACTTTCAGGATAAACACAATGAACAGTTGAAAAATAAATTTTTTAATCAGACAGTATAATTTTAGCATAATTCGCAATATTAAAATAAATAAATTTATCAACTCAATTATCTCTTTAAGATAATATAAGATAGGAGTGTTTCGTTACTCCCAAGAAACTTATCACTAACCACTCGTAGATAAATGTATGTGGTAATATTGATGGTATGCTTACCATACATAGTGATATTAACTAAAACTAAAAATATGATGGGCTTAGTAATCTTCAGTACATAGATGGCGTCATTATTGCTCTATTGTGATATAGCGATTATTTATAATCAGGAAATAATTAGTTTAGTCAAATATTTATATATTTTTTGTTAACAAGGCGAAATTATCAAATTTTCTGTCTATTACTGTTGCGTTAGCGCTTGTCATGTTCTGAGCGTTTGTGTTATATTTAGTTCGAAACAGGATTTGCGTAACAATCGCTTCAGCTTGTAATATCCCACTACTGGGCATAGGCCTCTTTCCCCGTGTAGGAGAAGGATCAGAGCTTAATCCACCACGCTGCTCCAATGCGGGTTGGCGGATATATCCTACTATGAGTGACGAGCGCTATCAGGTGTACATGATAACAACGGGGGCCGACGGCTTAAGGTGCTCTCCGAGGCACGGTGGGGAGACCCACAAGAATTACACAAACACCCAGACCACGGCAAACACCTGTATGGTCAGTACAAATGTTTGTCATGTGCGGGGATCGAACCCGCAACCGCCAGCGCAACAGGCACAATCCATGACTGTAACCGTTGCGCCAACGCAACAAATATAGTTTATTTATTTATTATAATGCGCCAACAAGGTAGACACTGATAAATTCACTATAATCATCAGCACAGGGTACAAACAATTGAGTGTTACCTCAATTATAGGCACATACAGCTTACATGAGAGTTTTTCATTACAAAAACATATCGAATTAAATCAATGGAAATTAAATTATTACAATTAATTTAAGAATAAAATAATCCAATTTAAATTAATTAACAAAACTAATAATCATACGCTAGAATTTAAATTAATAATTTAATATTATTATAATTGTGTTTGCTCGCAAACAAAAAAAACCGACTTCAATTACGTCTACAAGTAATAAACCGTAGGTTGATGAAAAAATAGTCAAGTAACTACGCGTTATCGAAGATTACTTACTCAAAATGTAATCATCAGATCTCGATCAAATTTTAATTTGACAACAAGACAAGCATTAACCACCGATTAAAACAAAAATCATCAAACTCGGTACAACCAGTAAAAAGTTATTGAGGTATAAAACAACGTAGGTCGACCAAAACATAGTCAAGTAAATACGCATTATTAGATATTACTCACTCACTTAACACATTTAAATAATATTGATTTTAATTAATTTATAGTAAAATTAAACCTACCACCAATTCCAAATTTAAATTATCCAGAAAAGAATGAGGAAGTTACTCCAAATTTGGTCTTATAAAGAACTGTTAAAAATACAGCTGATAAAGCGCACACAACGTTTTCATAATTATGATCATTTTTCTCGCAACATATTGTGCAAAGAGAGAAAAAGCCTAAATTAAAAAGTACATACATTTAAATACATCGTACTTCGCCTCAGGGACGCTAAGGAGGTTTTTGTTTCTTTCCCTTCGTCCGTCTGTGCGTTGATGTATTACTAGGGTGTGGGATCGGACGGCTTTGAACAAGGATTTTAGTGTGTTATAAGTACATATGAAATTGAATTTTTTATTTTGATTGTTCATTACGTATTTTACTTGATTTTGTATTTTTATCTACGTTGCCGGCACGATCCCCAATCCCTCTAGGAGCTCTGGTCACTTTACTCCCCAAAAGAAACACGACACTCCTTGAAAACAGTATTATTTAGCTGTGGTGTTCTGTAAGGTCAAGGTACCCCCAGACGGGCAGCTCCATATTTTGAACAGGAAATTTCCTTCTGTCCCCTACCTCAGTTAATCTAATTCATATCATAGTTGCTATTGAATAAATTTAAAGTTCGTATTGAGAAGAAGGTAAGGTTTATCCACCGAACCACAGTGCAGCAGCGTGGTGGATTAAGCTGCAAACCTTCTCCTATATGGAGATAGAGGATAATGCCCAGCAGTGGGAAGTTACAGGCTGAATCGTAAGATTTATAAGGATAACAAAGCATATTTTGAATTTGATTTAAAAAAACAGATACACACAACTTTCAAGCTTCATCTAAAAGCTTTTAAATTTAAGTTTGCAAATAGCAAATGAGCTTTTGACGACTTGAAGCAGATAATTAAAATTATTAGTACTGTCAATGTGATCGTTACTAAGCACATCGTAAACATAGAATTAAATGAAAATATTAATGAAAGGAACATATCCCGCAGAGGATATTAAACTAACTCCCGCGCCATTAAATACGCCATAAACGGCGATCGTTACACGAGCCTCATGAACTTATGTTATTACGACATTAGCCACTGTGGCTTTTACCAGAAAGCCTTTATTAAAACATATTATAATTTTCATAATTGTATTCTGTATTGTATGACGTACACGCTTACTCCTACGCTGAATACGTGTAGAGGTTAGATAGCATTGGTATTGACTTTTATTATTGAACCTAAGCTTTATCTTATTGACGACGCGTTGGCGCAGCGGTCACAGCGCTGGCTATTGTGCTAGCGGTCGCGGGTTCGATCCCGCACATGACGAAAATTTGTATTGGCCCTATAGATGTTTGTCGTGGTCTGGACATTTGTGTTTCTGTGTTGTGTGTGTGTTTCCGGCTGTACTGTGTGGCTACGGTACTAAAGAATATACTACTATACAATACTAACACAGTTCCGCTACCATATGAGTTCACGCTATTTTTGGCGTAAACTTGTGGAGGCCTATGTCCAGCAGTGGACTGTATAGGCTGTAATGATGCTGATGATGATGATGATGATGATGATGAAGATGATGATGATGATGATGATGTGTGTTTCCGGACCCCCGACACAAGAGAAAAACCTACTGACGGCTATAGTGTGTGAAGTGGTTATTTATAGCCTATGACTGATATTATATGACTACACCGTGTGGTGTCGGCCGAGTAGAATAGAACCACCCTCTTTCTTTCCGTGGGGGTCGTAAAAGGCGACTGAGGGATAAACCTGGCTCAAAATCATCAGGGTCCTGGAGAAGGAAAACTTCATTCGAAACCCGGAATGGGGTCTCCGTCAAGCATTCGTGGTATAGCTCTAAAATGCGAAAGACTCCTGCAGCCAAACTGGCTCCACACGTATCGACTCGTCGTTCCTGTGGGCCTAGCTAGTGAGGTCGAAAGGTTGGCGCAGAGCTTAGGCAACTCTGCGTTTTTCTGAAGAGTGTTCTAGGCACCGTAGTTCACCGTTCCCATTACCGTAGCTTATAGACGCCTGCAACACCAGAAGCATGAATTCCTGCTGTGCCCTACCTCAGTTAGAAGGGCAGTCAGGCAGGGTACAACAATAAATATCCTTCTTAAAATCTGGAGCTGCCCGACTGGGAAGTACCTAATCTTACAGACGATCACAGCTAAACAATACTTTTTCAAGTAGTGATGTGTTCCTGTTGTAAGTATAGTAGCTAAAACATCAGATGATGCACTCTCTTGACAGCAGGTGTGGAGTCAGCAAAGTGCTTTTATTGCAGGCCTCTGTGGGTCTACGGTAACCATTAGGTGGACCGTGCACCAATTTTGTTTTATTTTTATTTTGATATCTATCCTTGTGGGGCTTCCCGCCGTGCCTCGAAGATCACGTTAAGCTATCAGTTCCAATTGTGATCACATACACGTGATAGCGATCGGTACTCGCAGTATGGAATAAATACGCCAGCCCGCAGTGGAGCAAAATGGTGGATTAAGCTCCGATACTCCTACATGAAGAAAGAGGCCTATGCCTAGACCTTTTTTTTTGTTCGCGGAGTGAATTCGCAAAAGTTACTTTGTATATAATATGTTATGAGAAATGAATTTAATGTTTTTATATTGATTAATGTTACATTGTTTTTGTTTTTTATATTATTGTTTATGTCAGCTAATTCTTTTTTATATTGTAGTTAAACTTTTTTTTCTCCTTTTTCTTTTTGTCTCCTTTACTGTGTCTAATGAATTGGGTTATGCCTGTAATATTAGATTTGCAGTGAAATTTTAAAGGCAAAATCGATCGATAAAATAAAAAAATAATGAATAAATTGTAAGTATAACTACAAGAAACACTAAAAGAAAAACTAAAATTCATCCGAGCATTTAAATTTAATTACACCTATTTCTCTGTGGATAAGAAATTATACATTCGGCGTATGATAATAACTATAAACTAAGTTTTAACCGCTTTGTGATTTATCATCTGACATCCACAATTACTCTCCGGACATATATACGTGTTACGATGATATCATAACTCCTAAACCATGAATCAGTGTTATCTTGAAGCGGAAAAAACACTTACGCCCTTACAAGTTACGAGTATGTATGGCAGTTTGATTATTGTTTTATTACTGTTTCGCTAGTTGAGATACTCTTTTGTTTGACGTATCATTGGTTTAACAATTTTCATTGTTATATTTCTTTTAAAATATTTTTTTTTTTATATAACTGTCGGCAAACAAGCGTACGGCTCACCTGATCGTAAGCGATTACCGTAGCTTATAGACGCCTGCAACACCAGAAGCATCGCAAGCGCGTTGCCGACCCTATCCCCAATTGCTGGGAGCTCTGGTCACCTCACTCACCAACAGGAACACAATACTGCTTGTAAACAGTATTATTTAGCTGTGATCTTCTGTAAGGTCGAGGTACAGCCCCCTTCGGACTGCTCAATAGTTTGAGCAGGAAATTTTCTGCTGTGCCATACCTTAGTTAATTATTAAAAAGTTAATTTATGTTACGTCCTAATATATACCATTTTTTCTTTTCTATACTAAATAAATAATAACGACGTACATCAGATTTTTTTATGTTTATTATCTTCATATAGTAGAATAGAGTACTCATTTTATAGTAAGTAAAACTTATATACCTACACGTGTCTGTGTTACACGAAAAATATTTAAAACAACAATATTAGAAAAAATGAGTTAATTTTTAATCTATACTAACCTTTACCTTAAATATATTGTTAAACACTGTATAAAGGTACACTAAGTCGTCGTCATGGATAGATATAATATAGCATAAACAACAAGATGTTGCAGAATTAAAACTTTTTAAAATACTGTTAACCCGATCAAATGTGCCTCTACGTGTATTTGTGTGTGTGTGTGTGTGTGTGTGTGTGTGTGTGTGTGTGTGTGTGAAAGCGGACATTTGTGTGTGTCAAAAAACAAAAAAGTTAATTTAACACATTAACCATTCAACTGAACCAAATAGTTTATAGACATTCGAAGAAAAGAGAGGTTTGTATACACATTTTTATTTTTCAAGTACAGAACACTAAAACTAAATGAAACCTCACATCATACTCACACAAACCCCTAGAAGTGGAGACAAACATGCCTCGATATTGTGAATGCAACAAAACCTCAGAACAAGTCGCTTGCTTTTGATATTTTTCTCGATGCAGATCCCCGTCTAACTAGATACGACTTGTAACAATATTTTAATACTACAGTATTTATTTGAAATCAGAAATTAAATAATTCCTGAGTCATATTGCTCCAGATATTGAGATATCCCTGGTGTTCCCTATCTCAATGAAATTACTAAATAATAACTTAAATAAATCTTCGATATCTCTACCGACTCTTTATTAAAGAATAATAATGATATAAAACAATGAACTCCTAGCAAAATATATATATAATTAATAATAAATAATAATATGTACGATTTTATTTTTGTGTTTACCCACACATTAGGGATTCTAAACATTTTTTGAATATCATATCAAAAATTGACCGCTCCAGCGGGATTCGAATCCGCGTCTCCGACTGACCGTGTCGGCGCTCTAGCCAATTAAGCTATGGAACGATGTTTCCGCCAGAGCGAAATTCTTGATATGATGATTTTTATTTTCGGTTTTAAGCGAACCGTGGCGCCGTCTATAGTGAGTTCTTTTACAGAGACCCGTAACTATTCAAAGTTTCATATTACAATGAAAATCTTTTGACAGGAGACGACACCATGCTATTCTTAATATGTACGATTTTGTAAAACATAAATTATAATGAAGAATTCAAAATACAAATTCTTGACATCTCCAAAAAATATTTTTATAAACAAAATATAAACAAGAAATGAGGTTTCATTATTATTTCCATACAAATAGTCTATATACCTATGTGGATACGCCACAACTCTTTCTTGATTACATTCAAGATTTCTATATTGAAATCTTTTGCCCCGTAATCTTATTCAATAAGTAGTCTCTCTTATACCTATATCTAGACTTGGAAACCAATATACTTAGTCAATTAAGTACTTATGCTAATAAAAAAAGAAAACAGTCGCCTTGATTTATCAATAATTTCTTAAAGACATATCTAAAAATTATCTGTAAGTAGTCAATTGAGTTGAAAAAGATTTTCTGCTTCCGTTACTAATAAAGCGAAAGTCATATAATTATAATGATAAAAATTATATTTGATTAAATTGTAATAATCAAAATGATGAACCAACTTATAAAGAACACGTAATGACTTTGTGTAATCATTATCATGAAAATCGGCAAATGTTTATCATTAAATTATCTACTAACGTCATTTACGAAAGATCTAGAATCGCGACAGTCTTATTCATTAACGCAAGTCTATCACGCGATAGTGATAACTTTATCACGCTTCGATGACTATTATCACCTTATTACGAAGTTTTTATTCATGTAACAGACAAAAATATATGTAATAAACCTAAACAAACTAATTTTCTAATTAATTTTATTCGATTTCACTCCGACCTTTCTCGTAAGTACTTGGAGAAAGAGCCATCTATTTTAACCATCTATTTTACTTTCAACTGATAAAGCTTTTTACTGACTTATGTGTCTCTGAATCACAGAAGCCCGAAACGGGCCTGCCTAAACCCTTGTCACATCCAGCAAAACATTATTCAATGGATGTATTATTTTTAATACCGCACAATACGCCGCTGTGAGACGACCTCGTTACATACGGCTAATCCGCTGGCCGGCGCTGCACCGCCCGCACAGGCGTACGTCTTACGCGCTCATTGTACTGCGATCGTATTCACATTTATTTCTTTATACAGACATCGGAGTGAGCGTATTTCTCTTTCATGAACTTTACATATGATCAAAGTTATATATTTTTCATTTTGTTGTATTTTTACTTTATTTTCATTCGAATATGTTAGATTGCATGACTTGAAAGGATTGAATGGAAACCGTCAGGCAGGTCTTTGTGAAAGAAATTTTATTTAGAGAAATGTTGAAACTTACTCTATCATGTTATGTTGCTACATACTCATGCCCTAGATTTTTTTCATTTTTACGTCAAGTGAACGATGACGAAAGTGTTACAAAAAGTGTGATCAGTTTGGGATCAACTGGTAAAAATATTTTCGTTGAGATAGTCTGTCTAGTAGACTGAGAAATATTGAGACTAGATAGTATTTAATAATTCCTTTACAATTTAAATTTTCATCAATGATGCATCCAACTGAAACAGTATTTTGAATTTTATTCTGATTGACAGTTCAGCGTGTAACAAAAGTTGATGACATAGGAATGCATATGTATGTCCTCAAAATCTATACATATAATAAAATGGTAGGAAAGTCAAAACTGTACATTGAATATTTTTTTAAAAGAATACTTGGGGTGTGATCTACAATCGATACCGAAGCCAAAAATATAAGTTTTTAGAATTTTTGTCTGTTTGTCTGTATGTATGTCCGGGATAAACTCAAAAAGTACCGCATGAATTTACTTCAAATTTGGCACGAATATTATTAAGAAGTCGGGTCAACATATAGGCGACGTATTATCATGCTTCAACGGCTCGTTCCCGGTAGGTGATAACCTACCGGGAACGAGCAGTGAACCTTTATTTCCTCTACGCATTCTGTAAAAACGTGTAATCTTACGATGCATATTTGAATGTTGTTGTTATCATGTTAATAACCATGCTATATAAGCTAGCTTCACACTATAAAAATCACGCAATATAAGTAACTAAGCCGATAAACATTATTTTAAAGCAGCGCCATCTATGAGATGTTTCTGTAGATATGAAATGTAAAGAAGAAACGGGTAAATGAATGTTATTTTAAAATATATAATCGTAGCAATTTTTGTGCTGTATAGCGTTCACGCAGACGACGTCGCAGGCAGCAGCTAGTACTTATATAAAATGTTTTGATATATTTTAAAAATATAATTTTTAAATAAAAGTATAATATATTGATTTTGATAAAGATTGAGCTTAACTAATTTATACCTATGTTGAGATTAACAATGACGTAAGTATTATCAATGCAACGCATCATAATCGTACAGTGCATATCAAAGACTGATTGATTGACTTTGATAAATAAAGTTGATATTAACTCTTACAACTGACAAAAAAGTTTTATATAATATTTAAAGTATTAAATCGACCGCTTAAATTAGTCGAAATCAAATTCAAAAATAACATTATTCGAATAGGCTGCAACAGCACCTTCGTTTTACAAATTAAAATTTTAAAGTGATTATTATTTTTGAAAGCACAGATTAAATATTATTTTCAAAAAAGTAATTTCAGAGTTACTTGCCGATTCTCCTCTGCAGAATCTACATTCCGAATCGGTGGTAGCTTCACTTTTAAAAATAATAATCACTCAAAAATGTATTTGTAAAGTGACGATTCGAAGGTGCTTTTGAACCTTATTTGAATAAAGTCATTTCCGATTAATTTGATTTAACATGGATCTCAGTAGCGAACCTCGGAGAGTACGCCAGCCACAGAGATACCGGCTCTTATGGTATTAACATGATAGTGATCGTAACGCGTGGAACGATAAATATATTCCAGCCCCCAGTGACGGACGTGAGAAAAGACCTTCGACCAGAGTTTGGGCCATTGACAATCTGTTTCAGTTCAGTATAAAACCAAATTATATTGGTATCAAATAATGTCATGTTGAGTAAGGTAACCAGAGCTCCCGAGAAGAGTTGAAAGTAGGGTCGGCAAAGCGCTCGTGGTGCACTTGACAATACAGGCTTCTGTAGTCTGTGATAGGACCAAACGATTGTTTGCAACTCTAATAGTATCAAAAAGAGAATATTATAGTTAACATTATTCTAAATAAGTGCTCGGTGAGGATAATGCGTGTCTAGTCATCAAAAGTACATGTAAGTACGTTAGTGTTTTAGAATTATGAGATTTGAAATAAAAATAAATGTATTTAAACATACCCTGCATCGAAGCGTTCTCGCTGCTGCTCTTAAAAAACTATTAAGCAATTTCATTCATACACAACGACACGATATCGATACGACTTAATATCGAATTAAATATTTGCTTATTGCTATTTGTTTTAAGTTGTAATAGTTTTAAAGCTAAATAAACGGTGATGTAGGTAATGATGAAGTGGATGTTTGTGGACGGTTGAAAATTATTTTTGTGTTAAAATTTCCGATAATGTAGAATAGTTTTCGATTCCCACCCAAAGTCTGGGTTTAATATATATATATATATATATATGTATAAGGTTATATTATGGAATATGAAGGTGAACAAATAAAACTATATTGTGTTGCTCTGAAAATAAAGTTTTTTATTGTTAAAATTACATTACTAAATCATGTGATTAACAACAAAAATTACCTTAAAACATACCTGAAAATAAAGAAACGACAATAAAAGTTTACTATTCCCTCCTTCACAGTTATTATTATATTATTCTTTATTTTCTAAACGATTTTACTTTTAAGTTTGAAATAATTAAATTATAATTTTCATAAACGTCTAATTTGACATTTCTGTCTATTTTAAAAACTTAAACGGGAATAGATAACATAGAATTTAAAGAAATAACACTGTATTTCTTTACATATGTATTATTTATAAGTATGTGTATCGAAAAAAAATGTAGCTATACCAGCCGGCTGTTACCTATAACACAAGCATTAGTTGCTTACTTTAGAAAGAGACGACCGTGTGTGTATTGTGTAGATATTTATATTATATTTATTTATATCCTATTAAAACTTCTACGCTTCAACCTGTAATATCCCACTGTTGGGCATAGGCCTCTTTCCCCATGATCAGAACTCAATCCACCACACTGCTCCAAGGCGGGTTGGCGTTAAAACTTCTACATAATTCTTATACATTAGACGTCCATGATAACAACCAGAACAAACTGCTTTACGTCCTCTTTTATTTCACAGTGAATCTTTCTATCATCGTAATTTAGCGATTTAGATTATTATTATTTTCACTCCGATATCGTATCGCACCCACAATCGGAACGTATAAAGAGCCCTGCGATTTCACGAACGCATTCATCGTTATTCGAGTAATCATTGCAGCAACCATTCTGATAATTACTGCTGTACCGTGCTTAATGTACGCAGAGAATAATGGACGAACAACAAATGGTCTCCGAATTTATTGACTCGACTACTTTGTGGAGTTTTACATTTTTATATCGAGTAAAATTTGTTTTGTTTGTCTCTTGTTATAAATGTTTTTACATTTTACTCGATTTTATATTGTGATAGTATTCAAATAATATGGTTTTTAGTCTGGTTTTACGCCATATTATAATAAAATTTCCTTTTCTTGATGTTGGGCGCAGCGTGAAATATATTTCTCAAAATCTCTACCTCAGCCTTATAAAAGATAATCCTGCTCACAAGATGTATTTGTGATTGTGGTAAGGAAGATATCCAAATTTTCTGGGTATGCGCTGTGACGGCGAAGTTAGAATCAGCAACGCGCTTGTGATGTACGTGATGATACCGGCATCCACAGGCGGTATCCGCTTACCATAGTACCATTGCTACCACGCAATTTTGTTTTTTATTTAACTAGGTCAGCAAAGAAGCGTTCCTACGGCTCACCTCATTGTAAGCGATTATTGTAGCTTATAGACATCTGTAACACCAGAAAGCATAGCGAGCGCGTTGCCTACCCTACACCCTATCCAGGAGCTCTGGTCACCTTACTCACCAAAGAAATACAACACTGCTTGAAAGCAGTATTATTTAGCTGTGATCTTCTGTAAGGTCGAGGGTACTTTCCCAGTTGGGCTGCTCCAGATTTTGAGCAGGATATTTCCTGCTGTGCCCTGCCTCAGTTACTACATGGTTGATACAAGCGTTTTAGTTAATGGTCAACGCTTACAATCATTATAAAAATTTGCATACAGATTAATACCGTGAGCTAGCTATTTGTAAACTTAGATAAACTTTTCTCTAATTTTTTTTTCACTCAATATTTCAGCTATCTACAAAGTAAATTTCAAAGGAATCGACGATATAAAGAGAAACTGGCCATAAATATTGTTACAATTAAAGATAAACAAAATATTACATTTGAATTTGGAATCTGTCATTTGTATTTGAAAAGATCTTAACATTGGCACAAGTGTATCAAGATACCATTCTTGAGAAGGTAGTTAAGCCTTTGAACAACACCATATTCAATAACCAAGAATGGCCTCAACTCGATGACCTCAACGTTTCATCATCATCATCATTACAGCCTATACAGTCCACTGCTGGACATAGGCCTCCACAAGTTTACGCCAAAAAATAGCGTTTAAAGGGCTGTATTACAGCCAATGGAGACCACTTCGAATAAGCTTTATACATTTTTAATGGTTTTATATTCATGTATTAAACTAACACACTGTAATAGTAATAAATGTTACGTGCAATAGAAAAAAAAAAATTTTTGTAAAAATATTTAGAGCAAGACTGTGTATATAAAAAATTAGATAATCTAGTGAACTTGAAAACTTAAACAAACATCGAAAATTCATAAGGAACAAACATAAGGAATAAATAAAAGCGACGTATTTTTATTTTTTTTATTGAATATATTTTAATATAACTTAAATACAATTATACTTTAACATTGCATTAGCTTTCATCTTATTACATACATGCTTTTAATTAAAAAAAAAATCATATTAGTCACAAGTATCAACAAATTAAAACAGGGCTGACGCTACTTCAGAAACCAACTCAGTTATCAACACATACAAATCTCATTTCAATTTATATTTACATAAAGATATAAAAAATAATTTATTATTATTTTGATATAATCAACAATAATTTCGTGTTGAGATTATAATAATAGATATGATAATATATTTTTAATATAATTTCAAATAATAAAACGATTATTGTAATTTATATTATTTTATTTAATACAAACCGAACATAATAATTTATTCATAAAATTATTTATTATTAAATTTAATATACAAAATGAAAACATCATCAAAACGCATTCCTACTTAAAGTATTTATTTGACATTCTCTTTTTGCACTTATTAACATTATAACATTTAATAATAAATTTTAATTAATCTGAGGTTTTAGTATGGTCGGGTTCATTTAGGAAAAAAAATAAGATACTTCAAGGAAATCATTTGAAAGGCTAAAATATGTTTTGCTACGTATAATGCGTGTTATATAAAAAGATGTTTAATTAATATTCACTTCGAAGATGAGTTATGTACATATGTACAAAACGTTAAAAATTTTATTGAAAGTTACGAACCTAATGAGGTCCCTTTGACAATACACAATATTTTTAATTTTTTATTATCTGTGCTGGTCTTACTATTAAATAGTATTAAATTGCACAGATATGTTTAGATGTAGTTGATTTTTCATTGTCATTTTACATATATTTTTTCTATTTCAGTCTCCTGTCGTAGCTTTGACCACTACTATAATAGCTTAAAAAATTTCGTAATAGAAAAGAGACTGCTCGTCTAAATTATATATTATATAGTATGTAGCAAATAAGTACACATATAAAAATGATATATAAACAAATTATATATTTTTGCTAACAGCGTACGTAAATACGACTATGAATATTAGATTACGTAAAAAAACTAGGGTGACCATGATAAAAAACGTTTTTTTTTTTTCAATTCAGTCGCCTGGCTGCTGACTGCAATAAGGTGGCGACAGTCGCCGGCTCACACTATGAATACCAGATTACGTAACAAAATTACTAGGGTGACCATGATAAAAAACGTGTTTTTCAATTCAGTCGCCTGGCTGTGACTTGCAAGAGGGTGGCGACAGTCGTCAGCTCACACTATGAATACTAGATTACGTAACAAAACTAGGGTGACCATGATTAAAAACTTTTTTTTTCAATTCAGTCGCCTGGCGCTGACTTGCAAGAGGGTGGCGACAGTCGCTGGCTCACACTATGAATACCAGATAACGTAACAAAACTAGGGTGACCATGATAATTTTTTTTCAATTCAGTCGCCTGGCTGTCGACTTGCAATAGGGTGGCGACAGTCGCCGGCTCACACTATGAATACCAGATTACGTAACAAAACTAGGGTGACCATGATAAAAAACGTTTTTTTTTTTCAATACAGTCGCCTGGCTGCCGACTTGCAAGAGGGTGGCGACAGTGGCCGCTCACCGCGCGACGACGCGCAGCTGCGCCGCGAGCAGGAACAGCACCTTGAGGCCGGGCAGGAAGGCGGCGGCGGCGGCGAAGTCCGCGCCCGACGCCAGCGCGGCCGCGGCGCCCAGCGCGCGCTCCGCCTCGCCCGCGCGCGCCGCCGCGCTCGCCTCGCGCAGCGACTGCAGCGCCGCCTCCGACAGCTGTAACGGCACGGCGCTTATAGCATAACAGTGCCTCCTAGCTAAGTGTATATTGTAAGTAGGCCAGCAGGCCATAAGTGTATATATAAGGTAACTAGGACATAAGTGTACATATACGGTAACTAGTATATAAGTGTAAATATAAACTTAGATAATAAAACTGACAGTAGGAATACAAAAAATCTTCAGAAATGTACACAGCTTCTACCCTGGATCACTGGAAGGTGGAGAAAAAAAAAAACAAAAAAAAACAGTGCCTCCTAGTCTGTGCTGTCCTAGCTAAGTAATATTACTGTCGAGCGGCGTTGTGTATCTGTCGTGAGTAAGGTGACCGGAGTTCCCGGGGGTGGACGGCATGCGTGAAGCATCGCAAGTATTATTTAGCCGTGATCTTCTGTAAGGTCGAGGTACTTCCCCAGTCGGACTGCTCCAGATTTTGAGCAGGATAATTCCTGTTGTGCTTTATTTCATTCAACGTGTCATTTAAATTTACACCAATTAAGTTTTAATAATAATTAAATATATTTTTCAGGTATACGTTTAAAAATCAAATGTCGATGAAATAACAATCACATCCGACGTTAACGCATGATAGTGTACAATAAAGAGTATTTGTATTGTATTGTATACTATCTTCATCTATTTAATCAAAATCAAAATATGTCAGCTTCACGTAGTTCTGATACAAATTGAAATAGAACTTACCTTATTTTCACGCAACATATCGTATAACGTTTCCAGCCTCCTCTGGACATCTTCGAGTTTTCGTTTCATTTGCTAAAATAAATAAATAATAAAACGATTTATTACTACGTATTAAATGATATGCTTATCACTCAATATCGTGTTATGGTTTGAATTAAAGTATTAAATATATATTTAAAATCTAATCAATAATATTTCTCACATTTTTTTTCTATAGTCATTACATATTATACATATAAAAAAAAGAAAATAACAACTAAAAATTTTTACGGCTAGTTTCCCTTTATTTATTTTTATTATGAATTTCATCAAAAAATGTTACATGTATTTAACATAAGTCACATCTAAAAGAATTAGTATTGTAATAGGACCTAAAAATACGTTTATATAAACTTGTCAGTTACCGGGTTAGTTGCCTTTTCAGAGCAAGCACTCCGTAACGAATCAAACGCAGTCTGCAGTTCAACGTATTCATCGGGTAAAGGTTCTTTTTGTATGGGCTCTGGTTCCGCTGGCGCCGGGGTTTCCAACTGTAAAATCACGTAGTAAATAGAAAGTTTTAAATTGCTTACATAAATAGATAAATACGCAGTGTATTTTTCTTACTTTCACGTTTTTTATTTTCTATTTTGATTTTGGGACTTTTAACAGCGAGGCTGAATATGTCAGTCTCTCAATCACAACCGACAATTCAAACCTTTACCTTTTTTGTAATAAGTTTCATGCATAGCTTTATGCAAGTGACACCAGCAGTTTATTTTGACTATATTAATTTATAGCAGTATAAATTATATATGACTAAACATATATATGATTAAATATATAGTATCATAGCCCTATCATGACAAATATTAATCTATAATATAAAAATGAGTCGCTGAATGTGTTGCTAAGCGCAAAACTCGAGAACGGTTGGACCGATTTCGCTAATTCTTTTTTTAAAATATTCCTTGAAGTACGAGGATGGTTCTTACGGAGAGAAAAATTCTAAAAAAAAAAAATTAATAAAATTAAAGAATCGACTGTTAGGCGATACGAAGTTCGCCGGGTCAGCTAGTATTTAAATAAATTTAATCCATACAAATGTATGTGTATCATGTTATGTGCCGCGTCCTTTCTTCTGTATACAACAGGTTATTGTAAAATTCAAAAAATAATTTTCAATGATTTTTTCATAAAATTTTTTGACAGTGAAATATCTAAAATTCGGATATAGTGTGTTTTAATCTAAGTATAAAATCGGTACTAACCGGTTGTTGATACCCGGTTTGACCTTGCTGCATATACATCCCTTGATATTGCCCTGGTGGCATTGCGGCTGACCTGGAGTAATCGTCACCGTACTGACCCTGGTCACCATGGTACTGACTCATCTGTGCAGGGTACTGAGTCTGGCCAGGGTAGGGAGCTTGACTGGGATACTGTGTCGGCTGGCCAGGATACTGAGGTTGTTGGCCAGGGTACTGAGATGTGGGTACTAATGGCACGTATTGCGGTGGTTCGACACCGAATAAGGGATGTGTGATAGGAGCTTGAGGTTGGATCTCTGGCTTGGGCTGAAACAAAATAACAATTATTATATTTAGTTTAGATATTTGTCATGAATTAGTGAACATTGCAATGCAGATGAGGCTTAATTTTCAAATTTTTTTTAAAATTTCATTACATTTATCATTATAATTTAATTTAAAAAGGTGATATTAAATACAAATAAGAGAAATACAAATTTCAATGGTCAACCGGGTTTTGAGTTCATAGCATCTCGTTGTAACCAAAGAATTCGTTCCGCTATAGCTAGATAGCTAGCTAGCTATTAGCTATAACTGTTAAACCAAGGTTACCTAGTAATAAGATTTCCGTTTTCTAACCTCTACTTATGTCGATTAAAATTTACAATATTTTTCATACGGGATTAAATCACTTTTTTAACACAATAAAAAAATATATATTTAGAACGGTCAAATCAAACAACTTTTAGTCAACAGATAAAAAACATTGCATTTCATAAGCAGTTGAATATAAAAACATCAAATACGACAGTTAAAATGAGAAGTTATATGAAGACCAACTTTTATTATAAAAGGCCAATAAATTTAGTCATGTGTATGTAATTATGGAATGAAATCTCAAACTCTGTTTCAAACACAAGACACTCCCATGCTTGGGTCACTGTCACTCTGTACCTCGACTTGTCCTCTGTGCTCTATAATGTTTCTCCACTGTCGTGTTCCAGCGTGTAACGCTGACATATCTTCATGCCCAAAGCACTAGATGATTTTCAAGAAATACTTAAATATTTATTTATTTTTGTTGAAAGCAAGACATTATAGTTGAAACAGATGTGTATGTACTCGAGAAGTGGTGTAAATTCACAACTTTAATTTATCTGTGGCTGTGCTTTGTGTAAACACCGCCACAAAAAAAAATAACTCAACACGTTTATGCAAATATTGTATTATTTTAAATATGGAAAAACGAGTCTCACGTACTTTTTTTATTAGTTGAGTATAAATCTATAATCTTTACTGCATTTTTGCAAACTTATTGCACACACCGAAATATATATATATATATATATTTCATCACCAACTTTGGTGTACAGATTTTCATTTCAGTGCTTATCTCGATATACATTGTAAAGAAACTGTTATTAATTTAGAATATGTTAGGTACAAAAAAAAATACCCAGTGCCAATAACATATAGCGACATTTACTGTGATTAGGACACTAAAAAATTATATTTTTTTACTCTGTGGTAAAAAGCTTGAATTACCTTTGGTTTCGCTGTGACCATGGGAGGGTCGTTCCAGCCTGGAGCGGCGGGCTTGGGCGGTGGGGGCGCTGACATCCCTACGTCTGGCTGGTAATAATTGCCGTTTACTGGAGGATTCATCGGATTCAGTGGATTCATTGGCGCTTGATTCATTGGATTCATTGGCGCTTGATTCATTGGATTCATTGGCGCTTGATTCATTGGATTCATTGGCGCAGGATTCATTGGATTAATTGGCGCAGGATTCATTATATTCATCGTATTCACAGGTGGTTTTGGGTTAGTGGGTTGTTGATTGATCGGTGCGAAATTATGGCTAGGCACACTAGCGGCACTAAAATGGTCGGGTAGAGGGCTGTTGTAGCCGTAGGAGGTTTGGGAGGGGTTGTTATAGCTGTATTGGTTGTAAAGGGGTGCAGGTGCAACCGATGGATCGACTTTATATTTCGAACGACCGATAATACCACCTGAAAATAACGAAATATTTTCAATAATTTTAATTTTATATCAAGTATTGACACTGATGGGTCAATGCGCTAAATAGCACAAGAAAAGAACTCAATATTAGACTCTAAAAAATACTTTATAACAAGGAATCTTAAAAGTTAATGATTGACTCGAACGCAAGCGAAGTCGGGTGGTACGGTAGTGTAATATGTCTCATATGTCTTTGAGTCTTACCCGGCTGTGAGGACACGCTGGGAGGTCGCGGCGGCGGAGCGCCCGACCAATTCGTATCAGACGCAGGCGCGGCTGGTTCTGTGAATAAGAAAAAAATATTTACAATCCAACGAACATTTACAAAATTTTGCTAAATCCCTTAGATTTAGGAAACAATCTTTGAAAAAATCATTACATCTAGGTGTTAATGCGAGCTTAAGTTTCTGTGGTTTACCTTGAGATTATTTTCAAAATTTTCTTTGTGTGTTCCAATAACCACTAAATTGTTTCTAATTGAATGATTACAAGGACGGAACTGATTTTATTATTTAAATTTATTCTTAGCTGGTCTGTTTCGCTACAAATAATTTCTATGAATCCAAGTTATCCGAAATAAGCTCTTTTATTTCTATAATTATTTTATCAATCTCGGTACTCACGCGCGCTGTACGCGGTGACGTCATTGTGCGCGAAGTGCGGGCGCGCCTGCGCCTGCGAGCTGGACGTGCGCGTGCGCACCGGCTGCGCGGCGGACTGCGGCAGCGGCTGCTTCTGGGCGGCGGCGTGGGGCTTTAGCTTTATACTTGTACTACACTACATTTTTTTATTTCTTTTTTTAAACATGATCGCTTGTTCCTAAGGTAATGCTTGTGTTACAGGTAACCGATATAGCTACATAATTCAATATATACAATGATGAAATGTTGAAAATAAAAAAAAACAAATAAATTTTATATTATTGAAGTTAGCTTTATTATAGTAATTCTGAATCGTCTTTATGAAATAATGTATTATAATATTAATAGGTTGTCAAATGAATTTTCATTTGATAAATGTTGTTAATTTCCGGATTTTATAACTAATATAACATGAAGATTTACTAAAGCCAAAACTTTTCTATGACTTTTTGAATCAAAACTTCTTTACGTTCGCTTGACTTGGGAGTAAGCTGGTGAATGCATGACTAGAGCGTTACGAAAAGTATAATCGAATGAGGCGAACGGAAGTTGGCTATGCTTTAGATTAAGAACCATCGAATTATGGGATTTTGGGAGGTGGAGGGCAGAGGGTGGAGGGGAAGCTACTCTAGGTAACACTGCCATCATTCGGAAACCAATGGTTATGGAGATATCCAAAACCGAATCGGAGCACCCCACTATTCACGTGGTCTTGGTCTGTCCTACCCCTAAAGTGCTCTTTAGAAGCCGGAGGCGCGGAGGGAGGGCAGCCCTCGCCCGCCGAGCGAAAGCGCGTGAACGAATGCGTAGAGGAGCGACTAACCTCCGGCGACCAACCTTCGTTGCGGAACGGAGCATAAGTGAACGTGCTCACGCACGCAAGGGCGGAAGGGCTGCACTGCCCGCAGCACCGGAGCCAAGCGTTATTCTAACCTCAAAGGTGGTAGGTTATTATTTTTTTGTAATGTAATTATGCCTATAAACGGTCTAATTTTGAAGTTAAATAGGTTACGTATATTTTTTTTTTTTTTTGTAGCGAATTTATGCCTAGGTGCCTATTATGGTTAGGTTATTTATTTTTTGATTTAATTCATGTCATGTTTTTCACTTCAATATATTTTTATTCTTACTTATTTATGTCATATATCGGTAACAATTATTAAAAATGAACTAAAATATTGAATATTTTTCGTATATAACAGTAAATAAGTAAAAATAAAATATATTTAAATGAAAAAACATAACATGATGAAATAAGGCTGTATGGTCTTAGACCTTTGCCTTTTACTGTTATTCAGACAAAAACAACGAATTTATAAATAATGATATGAATAAATGAATTTATAAATATAATAGCTTACATTGCTTTGAAGTGAAACGATAAGTGGCGCGCCATTTTTTTTAAAGCATCTATCTCTCAATCGTTAAATATCAGTATTGTTTGTTAAAAACAGTGTGAAAACGTTAAATTAACGTGTGAAATGTGAAAATGACGTATGAAATGTGAAAAAAAAATGCTTGTGGAATGTGAAAATAACGTGTAAAAGTTGCGAAATTCTTCTTCTGATTTCAAAACTTTAACCATGGATATCTCCATAACCGTGAGGTTCCAAAGTGTGGCAGTGGTACCGGAGGTAGCGTACCCTCCCTCCCTTCCCCCTCCACCCCAAAGTCTCGAAATTCGATGGTTCTTAATCTAAAGCTATAACCGAAAGTTGAGAGGGAGTTATAGGAGTTAGATGGAGCTAAAGAAGTTTTACTTCAGTCGTATGGCCTAAAGCACTCGTTTTGTTTTTTAAGTAAGCTCAATAGAATGAAGTCACCTGTGCAAGCGCGATCTCCAGGCGCTCCCTGAGCTCCGCGCCGGCGCCCCGCAGCACGGCCAGCGCGCTGTGCAGACAGCCCTGCGCCGCCAGCCGCGCCGCGTACCGCGCCAGCAGCTGCTCGAGCGCGCCGCCGGGCCGCAGCGCGCGGCCCTGCGCGGCGGCCGCGGCGCGCGTCAGCAGCGCCTGCTCCGCCGCGCGCGCCAGCGCCGCCGCGCCCAGCTCGGCGCCCAGCGCGCGCGCCGCCAGCGCGTCGCCGTGCGCGCCGCACGTGTAGCACAGCGCGGCGGCGGCGCGCAGCGACTCGTCCGCCTCCGCCGACAGCTTGTCGCCCAGCACCTCTGCGGGCGCGACAAGCGTCAGTTGCACGCGTGCACCGTGCGCGTTTATACTGGGGTTTAGCATTGCATAATTGCTGATGTTGCGGCGTCAGCAATGGTGTAGTATTTCACATTCACTATATTAAATATATTAAGTTCTCACAGTCTTTGTCAAATTTCCATAGCGTTCGCTGCTTAAGGAGTTTCTTCAAATTTTATGTCATCAACTAAGTTCAGAAAAATAATTATTTTAAAAGCGGCATTAAAACATCACAGCAACAACCGCAGCAGCGCGGCCGCCAGCTGCGCCACGGGCTCTCATCTAACATCTAACACGTAGCAGCGCACTCACCGCAGTAGTGCGCCAGCGCGTCGCGGCGGCAGTGCGCGGCGAGCGCGGCCAGCGCGTGCGTCCAGGCGGCGGGCGCCAGCGCGCGCAGCAGCTGGTCCCAGGCGCCCCGCAGCAGCGCGGCCGCCAGCTGCGCCACGGGCTCTCATCTAACATCTAACACGTAACAGCGCACTCACCGCAGTAGTGCGCCAGCGCGTCGCGGCGGCAGTGCGCGGCGAGCGCGGCCAGCGCGTGCGTCCAGGCGGCGGGCGCCAGCGCGCGCAGCAGCTGGTCCCAGGCGCCCCGCAGCAGCGCGGCCGCCAGCTGCGCCACGGGCTCTCATCTAACATCTAACACGTAACAGCGCACTCACCGCAGTAGTGCGCCAGCGCGTCGCGGCGGCAGTGCGCGGCGAGCGCGGCCAGCGCGTGCGTCCAGGCGGCGGGCGCCAGCGCGCGCAGCAGCTGGTCCCAGGCGCCCCGCAGCAGCGCGGCCGCCAGCTGCGCCACGGGCTCGCCGCCGCGCGCCGCCAGCTGTGCGCGCTGCACGCGGTACAGGAGCTCCTTGCTGCCTGCGAGGAGTGCGTATTATTTTAGACCAGCACTCGTCACACTTTTTCGGTCAAGGACCACATAGGACAATGCTGGTATCCCTGCCGAGCGACACCGCGCCATGCCAAAACGTACCGAGCTGTATATGTTTGAATCCAAAAACGTGCCACGTCGAATGCGTACCGTATCAAAAGCGTGCTGCGCAGAAAGTGTTCGGCGCCGTAAGCGTGGCGTACCGAAAACATATCACGCCAAAATGTGTCACGCAGAAACTGTACTGTACCGAAAGCGTATCGCGCCGAAAGTGTAACGTACCGAAACTGCGCCCACCAAAAGTTTGCTGCGCCGACAACATGCCGCGTTGCAAGCGTGTCACGCCGAGCGTGTGCCGTGCTGAACGAGTACCGCACCGAAAATGTACCGCGCCAAAAATATGCTGTTCCGAAAGTATACCGCGCCAAAAATGTGCTGTACTGAAAGCGTACCGAGCCGACGGTATGCTGTACCAAAAATGTGCCAAGCCAAAAGTGTCATTGGCTACGACTTAGGACATCGTTAGTGCTTAGTGTTTGAACCTAGTGTTTTGTGTTGGACCTAGTGCTAGTGAATAAAGTCTCCAAAAGAGTCAGCAGGTCTTTCTCTCCAAATCCTTCGAACCCTAACACGTAACAACTGGTGTCCGAAGTGGGTTTTGGAGATGCCATTGACTCCGAGAGAAGACTTCAAGAAGGGCGTCAGGACAAGGGCACACCCATTGGGGACCAAGCTCCGCCCACCGTGGGCCAAGACCCCGCCTATCATGCCCCGCCCACTGACCACACCCCCCCTAGGCCCCACCTACTCGGACTCAAGCCCCGCCTACTCGGACTCAGGCCCCGCCTACTCGGACTCAGGCCCCGCCCACTCGGGCTCATGCCCCGCCTACCCAGGCTCAGACCCGCCCACTTTGTCTCAAGCCCCGCCCGCTGGATCCGCCCACCGTACCACGCCCACCAGCGACACCGTAGCTTCTACAGACCCTCAAGTGGCTCTTCGATTAGGAAGTTTAATTAAATTAATGGAGCTAGGCTGAAATTTGTGCTTGGCAAGAATCACAAGAGCAACAAAAGGCTGAAATTCGTGGTGCTTTGCAAGTTTGCAATTACAAGAGCAAACAAGTTTCAAATTGCAAGAATCACAAGAGCAACAAAAAGCTGAAATTCGTGGTGCTTTGCAAGAATCACAAGAGCAACAAAATGCTGAAATTCGTGGTGCTTTGCAAGAATTACAAGAGCAAACATGTTTCAAATTGCAAGAATCACAAGAGCAAGAGGAGCTCCAAGAAAAAACGCTTTGGGCTGTAAAAGATGTTAGTGACGCGGTGACTAAGCTTCGAAAAGATGTCGACGTAGTGGAAGAACGAGTTACCAGGTTAGGATTGGATGTTGAAAATGTGAAAACCGGCCTCACTGAACTACAGAAGAAAGTAGTGCGCCTTGAAACCACGGGAGTCGCGATGTCTAGTGGAAGTACCGGAGTGGCGCAAGGACCAAGAGTGAAAGTGCCTCCATACGACGGCACTACTCCGTGGAACGCTTAACGTCAACAATTCCAGACGGTTGCTAATGCCAACGGATGGACAGAAGAGCTGACCGCTCTCACTGCTACGCTCAGAGGGCAAGCTTTGTCGGTTCTGGGAGCACTGTCACATACAGGAAACGGGTTCCAAGACTTGATGGAGGCACTTGAATCCCGATACGGGGAGTGACACCTGGAGCACGTGTTCCGTGCCCAACTGCGTGACAGAGTCCAACGCTCAGGAAAAGGACTACAACAATGGGCGTTGGAAATTGAAAAACTCGTCAGGAAGGCACACCCAGGAGCAGACACCAAAATGGTAGACACGAATATTGTTCAAGCATTTGTCGACGGAATCAAAGACCTGGAGGTCAGAGCTGCAGTGAGGCTTCGTCACCATACCTCGTTAAAGGAACCATTGGCGCATGCTTTGGAAGTCGAGCCTGTTCGCCATGAACCATAAGATCCGCGAGGTCTCTGAGGGTGTCAAGGTAGTTAAGGCTCCTACGAAGAAAACTTCTGGAGTCATGCGCTACAAGTGCGGCGAGAGGGGCTATCTTCAGCTTAACTGCCCGCAGAAGGAGACCCAGGTGGCAATGCAGCGTATCCTTCGAACCCTAACACGTAACAATATCTTACGACACCTACGGGAAGAAAGGGGGTGGCTATATTCTTTACTGCCGTAACCACACAACTTACTCTAAGAATATTGCCCACAAAATACAAAAATAATTATTTCGGCTTCTACTGCTCTCATAGCCTCACCGGACTCACACACGGTTATCCATACCATCTTTCGATATATAGCTACAAGCAGTTACCCAGCGAGGCGATGATGAGCGCGTCCTCCACGCGGCCGGCGTCCAGACACAGCTCCACGGCCTCCTCGATGTTGCCGCACACCAGCGCGCGGCAGATCTGGCTCGTCGGGTCTGGGGTACCATTTCCAAATAATATTATATAACTCAATAAAACAATAAACCCTCGGGGGTAACATTATTTTTCGTACTGAGTTAATTTTTTTTTTTTTATGTCACTAGGTCGGCAAACAAGCGTACGGCTCACCTGATGGTAAGCGATCACCGTAGCTTATAGACGCCTGCAACACCAGAAGCATCGCAAGCGCGTTGCCGACCCAATCCCCAATCCCCCAGGAGCTCTGGTCACCTTACTCACCAACAGGAACACAATACTGCTTGAAAACAGTATTATTTTGCTGTGATCTTCTGTAAGGTCGAGGTACTACCCCAGTCGGGCTGCTCCATATTTTGAGCAGGAAATTCCTGCTGTGCCCTACCTCAGTTAAATTTTTCGGATATCTATAATAATATCTTTGGATCTGTACGGTTACCATTTACAATCTGTGCAGTTAAGTGACAAAAGACACAATAGAAATTACTCGAGATAAACCACATCTAAAATTCTCAAAATATCACCAGTTATTTTAAAAACTTAATGACAAACTTGTCAAATATATACAATAACACTATAAATAACGTAAATAAGGTTGACATACCGTCACCGCTGGGTATGACAACGTTGGTCACGTTGGGATCCAGTTCTATGCTTGCGAGCTTCTTCTCTATCAGTGTCTGAGCGTCCTGCAAACACAAAAATATTACCCAAGATGTACATGAACTTCTTACAAGTGGGTAGTTTGAAATTATACTTAACTAAAAAGTCACATGACACGAATTGGATTATATTGATTCATAGCACGGACAAGCTTTGAATAAATCAATATATGATATGTACGGTTTCATTTTTGTGTTACCCAAACATTAGAAATTCTAAACATTTTTGAATATCATATCAAAAATGACCGCTCCAACGGGGTTCGAACCCGCGTCTCCGACTGACCGTGTCGGCGCTCTAGCCAATTAAGCTATAGAACGATGTACCCGCTAGAGCGAAATTTTTGATACGATGATTTTATTTTCGGTTTAAGCGAACCGTGGCGTTCAATATATGATTCAATAAAATTTTTAAAGTTGGATTAAGCTCAGTTTAAAGATTTTTTCTTCACTAAAATGCACCGTACTAGGTACTGTTTTTATGGTTTTACTTCCGTGTAACAAAGAATTACTGTTAAATGTTAAATTAGTATTCTCTAATCATTAAGCACAATGGCTTTCAAAAGGAAATACTATGTCACGATACCCAAAATAAAAAAAAACCAAACCAAATTTTTGTACGACTAAATATTTTATTATGGATTAGCTAAATGGCTTTCAAAAGGAAATACTATCGAATCCCAAAACACACAAAACAAACCAAATTTTTGTATGACTAAATATTTTATTATGGATTAGCTAAATGAGCGATACTTTTATATTTAAACTATTACTTACAGACGAATGATCAGTACTCGTATCCGTCGACAGTTCGGCTTCGGTCTCAGTGCTCTCTCCCTGTGTTGTTAGTGTGAAAAGTTAGGCAATTAGTTCATAGACTTATCTTGTGAAGAAATATGAGAGGCTGATAGCTACAATGATCGCTGTTATGTTACATAAGTGTCCATATAGTATATACAACATGTTGACGACAAGATTCCATTTAGTATAGTAAGTTTTGTATGTTAATTTTTTTTTCAAAAAGGTTGACAGATAGTTATAAGGATAATTCACAACACAAAAAAAAATATTATATGTACACACATGGCCAGATTAAGTCTGGAGGTCCTGGCAATGGAGGGGAGGCATCCTTTTATTTTTTGAGTAAAAGGTCAATTTTTTTCAGTGAAATATTTTAAATCTACGAATAAAATTATATCAAAAAAGTATAGTTGAATATAATTAGTTTTTTAGAGATTTTTTTTTTGTTTACTATAGAAATATGGTCCATAGTCTTATATTCTACTCATCCGGCTCTGCCTTCATCATAGTCATTCATTGTCAATTTAGATTACAAGTCAGAGTCTCGTTAATCAGATTTTATGGAACACAATAGCTTCCTAATACACAGAAGACTAGTAGCACAATTGTGAATTACTAACTAAATTAGCATAGAGAACGGTCCCAACAGTATACAACATTAGAAAATCATAAAATGTGTCAATTCTAGGGTTAAAAAAATTAGTGGTAAAATAGTAGTGGTAGTCTAGCAAAAGAATGTGAATATGAAATTAATAGGAACCCGTTTGAAAACGAACAAAAATTTACATTTTAAGTAAAAAACAGAGTATTTAAGAAATACTTTTACCCTGCTTAGTCCAGCCGCATCTTGCGCGGCGCGAGTTTCACCGCTCGTAAGTTGACTCTTGAGTTTCGATACGACTTCGTCTTGTTTGAAACCTGAAATATATTAACAGAATATACATTACATTGATATAAACATTTTTGAATACCATATCAAAAATTGACCGCTCCAGCGGGGTTCGAACCCGCGTCTCCGACTGACCGTGTCGGCGCTCTATCCAATTAAGCTATGGAACGATGTACCCGCTACAGCGAAATTTCATTGTAATATGAAACTTTGAATAGTTACGGGTCTCTGTAAAGAACTCACTATAGACGGCGCCACGGTTCGCTTAAACCGAAAATAAAAATCATCATATCAAAAATTTCGCTCTAGCGGGTACATCATTCCATAGCTTAATTGGCTAGAGCGCCGACAAAGTCAGTCCGAGACGCAGGTTCGAACCCCGCTGGAGCGGTCAATTTTTGATATGATATTCAAAAATGTTTAGAATTCCTATTGTGTGGGTAACACAAAAAATAAAATCGTACATATTACATTGATATATTTATAAAAGAAAATGTGCCCATTGTCTATTATAGTACCCTAGTAAGAAGACCACAGAAATAGTGACCAAGTAATAGCACAACGACCAAGTAATATAACAACCCTAATAATGGCACCCTAGTAACAGAACCTCATTAATAGTAACCCAGTAAAAGTACCCTGATAATAGTACCCTAGTAATAGTATCCTAGTAGTAGTACGCTAGTCATAGTACGCAAGTAATAGTACCCTAGTAATAGTACCCTAGTAATAGTACCCTAGTAATAGTACCCTAGTAATAGTACCCTAGTAATAGTACCCTAGTAATAGTGCCCTAGTAATAGTACCCTAGTAATAGTGCCCTAGTAATAGTGCCCTAGTAATAGTACCCTAGTAATAGTACCCTAGTAATAGTACCCTAGTAATAGTACCCTAGTAATAGTACCCTAGTAAAAGTGCCCTAGTAATAGTACCCTAGTAATAGTACCCTAGTAATAGTACCCTAGTAATAGTACCCTAGTAATAGTACCCTAGTAATAGTACCCTAGTAATAGTACCCTAGTAATAGTACCCTAGTAATAGTACCCTAGTAAAAGTGCCCTAGTAATAGTACCCTAGTAATAGTACCCTAGTAATAGTACACTACACACTAGTGCTGTGTGGCTACGGCACTAAAGAATTTAGCCACCCCCTCTCTTCCCGTGGGTGTCGTAAGAGGCGACTAAGGGATAACAAGGTTCCACAACCACCTTGGAACTTAAGAAGCCGACCGATGGCGGGATAACCATCCAACTGCTGGCTTTGAAATACACAGGCCGAAGACGGGCAGCAGCGTCTTCGGTGCGACAAAACCAGTACTGCGGTCACCAACCCGTCTGCCCAGCGTGGTGACTATGGGCAAAACACATGAGTTCACGTTATTTTTGGCGTAAACTTGTGGAGGCCTATGTCCAGCAGTGGACTGTATAGGCTGTAATGATGAATAGTACACTAAATATTACTAATGTACTATTTCTTACTATTGTAACCTAGTAACAGTACCCTAGTAAAAGTACCCTAGTAACAGTACCTTAATAACGGTATCATAGTAACATTAGTAATAGGAACCTTGTAATAGTACCCTAATAATAGTAAGCTAGTAATAGTAAGCTAGTAATAGTAAGCTAGTAATAGTAAGCTAGTAATAGTAAGCTAGTAATAGTAAGCTAGTAATAGTAAGCTAGTAATAGTAAGCTAGTAATAGTAAGCTAGTAATAGTAAGCTAGTAATAGTAAGCTAGTAATAGTAAGCTAGTAATAGTAAGCTAGTAATAGTAAGCTAGTAATAGTAAGCTAGTAATAGTAAGCTAGTAATAGTAAGCTAGTAATAGTAAGCTAGTAATAGTAAGCTAGTAATAGTAAGCTAGTAATAGTAAGCTAGTAATGGTAGCCTAGTAATAGTAACCTAGTAATAGTAACCTAGTAATAGTAACCTAGTAATAGTAACCTAGTAATAGTACCCTAGTAATGTTTTCTTAGTAACACCATCTTAGTAATCACTTACCAAGTAAATTAAGTATCTCTGACCGATAAGAGGGCAGGAAATTCGCTCGCAGGAAGAACCACGAGAAGCGCTCGTTCTGATCTGTCGCGGCATCGCCCTTTACTCGACAGTATCTGTTTAAAAATTACACTTTATTAAGTATCTTTATTTTTGGCGCAAACTCATGGTAAATAAGTACCTATATTATTATCATAAAAAATATCAAATCTAAAATCCCTAATTGATTTGAATAATGTATTAAATAATAAGCTAAAATTAGTCACATAGGTCGTGGATCAAAGTTAACTGTTTTATTATGAGTATGAAACAAAAAAAAAATAATTATTTGAAATTCTCCCTTTGTGTTTGCTAGTATTTGCTAAGTGCTAAATTTATAACAAAAGTAACTAAAAGTGCTTATTCATATTCGACTATTTGCGTGGCTATTACATCAGATATATAATTCTAAAGCATACATAATGTCCTACAATGTTTAACTGAGGTAGGACACAGCAGGAAACATCCTGCTCAAAATATGGAGCTGTCCGACTGGGGAAGTACCTCGACCTTACAGAAGATCACAGCTAAATAATATACTGCTTTCAAGCAGTGTTGTGTTCCTGTGGTAAGTGACCAGAGCTCCTGGGTATTGGGGGTAGGGTCAGCAAAGCGCTTGTGATGCTTCTGGTGTTGCAGGGGTCTATAAGCTACGTTAATCGCTTAGCATCAGGTGAACCATACACTTGTTTGTCAATCTATTTATATAAGAAAAACAATAATTTCAAATGAAAGACTCAGATAAGATTTAACTCACTCCGCTAGTTTTTCCGTCGCTCCAGGCTCTTGACTTAGAGTTAGACTTATCACTGTGTCTAACTCTAAGGCTTTTTCAACTATTTCCGGTTCGCTCACTACCTAGAAGTTGTCGAAGTAATTAATAAAAGATATTAAATAACTGACATACATGTACAAATTAATGGTGAGTATATAATTACCTGACTAATGTAAACTAGTTTCTGTGGTCCCTCCTCTTGTGAACATTTCTCGAATGTTACTAGTTTACCACCGAACTGAAAAAAGGCATAACTTATTATATAATAATTGTAACATTTCAATGTTTTAAATGCTACATTGCTTCAGCCTGTAATATCCCACTACTGGGCATAGGCCTCTTTCCCCATGAAGGAGAAGGATCAGAACTTAATCCACCACGCTGTTCCAATGCGGGTTGGCGAATATATTCCCTACTATGAGTAACGATCGCTATCAGGTGTATATACATGATAACAACCGGGACCGACGGCTTAACGTGCTACATACGTTAAATGCTACATACTATATGTTATTGAAGAAATTAGATAATATCAAAATGTCATACAAAAATCATTACAAAAATTACTAAACTTCCTGTTTAGGATCAATCATCTACTTCTGATTTAGTTTCAAGATTATGATTTTGATCTGTCCAATCCGACCAATGACTAATGAAAATTACTTTTATGGACCCCTAAATCACGAGCTTTTCCTAGTTCAGGGATCAGAATTCCAATGAATTTTGAATAATAAAGTTTTACAAATAAAACCTATATAATATTTTTTTTAGTCTGATGAATTGACATGTACATAAAACGAGTGTGCTTTAGACCACATGACTGAAGTAAAACTTCTGCACAATAGGCCTGCACTGTGACTCAGGTACACGTAACTGGCTATGAAAGAAAGAGAGAAAGATAATGTGTGCTCGCAAGTCTCACTCTTGCTCCGTTCGCCTCACCAGATCACACTTTTCGTAACGTATTCACCTGCTTGGTTACCAATCCGCCTGCCCAGCGTGGTGACTATGGGCAACACACATGAGTTCACGCATTTTTGCGCGAACTTATGGAGGCCTATGTCCAGCAGTGGAAATAGGCCTGTATTGTGACTTAAGTATACGTAACTGGTTATGAAAGAGAGAAAGAAAATGTGTGCTCGCAACTCTCACTCTTGCTCCGTTCGCCTCACCAGATCACACTTTTCGTAACGCTCTCGTCACGCATTCACCTGCTTACTTAAGTCAAGCGTGCGTAAGGAATGTCTACTTCGACTCACAGCGAACTTAGCGGCGACGGGCCGGCGGAGCCAGGCGGGCGCGCGCGGCGGCTGCGGCGCGGGCGCGGGCGGCGGCGCGGCGGCCGGCACCGCGGGCAGCGCCGCGAACGACAGCGCGCCGCCGAACGAGTCGATGATGCTGCTGCTGCTGCCGCCGCTCTGCGGGCATGCGTTACTGAGGGCGGTGCGCGCGCACCCGCACGTGGCGTGCGCGCGCACGTGCGGTACACTCGCGCACGATATTATCTACATATTAATACGTGAAACAAAAACTTTACGAAGATTGCTCGGACTGAGCAGTATGAAATTTGACACAGTTTATATATAGGAGTGCAGAATGCTGACATTTTTTTTAAACTCACACCACTGTATTTGACATACACACGCATCTATACTGTTTTGTTTAATGTTCTTTAGTTATAATTTAAATACAACAAATTAATACGTTTGGCGTCAAAATAATGACATTAATTTTAATAAGTTATTTTTGCACAAGAGAAAGATAGAGTACGTATCAGTCAGAGGACTGTCATGGCGCTTTCATGACAAGTATTAGAAAAAGCGCAAACGAGAAAACATTTTAACGATGTTTTTCTTTTTACTCGTATTACTAAGTTTTTGTATATAAATAATTTAGATATTTGCGAGTGTAATAGCCCCAAACACTGTGCGTCCCGGGCGCGCCTCACCATGGGCCTGCTGGAGGCCAGCAGCGTGTGCAGCGCCAGCGTCTGGTCGAAGGAGGCGGCGGCCAGCAGCCCCGCCTCGCGCGCCGCCCACGCCACGTCGAACACCCACGCCGCCTGCCGGCTCAGCTCCAGCAGCAGCTCGCCGCCCTGGGCACGCCGCGCTGTTAGAGACACGTGGCTCCAGAAGGTTCGGGGGTGGTCGGGGATCGTTGGAGATCGTTGGGGATTCTCGGAACGTCGGGAGGCTTTTACTACTTTCGAACGTGCACTGAATAATTTCACGATTGATCGCAACATAGGTGTATCCACCACGCTGCTCGACTGCGCGTTGGCGAATATATTCCCTACTTTAAGAAACAATCGCTATCAAGTGTATATCATGACAAACAGGAGCAACAACTTGACATGCTCTTCGAGGCACGGTGGGAAGACCCACAAGGACAAACATCAAAACCGGAAAGAAATATTTGCAAATACAAATATCCATTCCGAACGGGAATTAAACCCGCAAAACGCTTGTTGTTAGACGCGCACATGGCACACACTAGTACGCCAGAGCCCAAGTCCGGCCCGCTCACCGGCTTGGTGTTGTTGGGGTTCCAGGCCAGCAGGCGGCCGTCGCGGCCGGCGGACAGCAGCAGGTCGGGGTCGTGGCGCGACCAGGACAGCGCCAGCGCGCCCTTCTCGTGCCCCTCCAGCGTTGCCAGCGGGGACGCCGCCAGCCTGCGAACATTGGACTCATCGTTTTTTGAACTTACGACTTATGGAACCCTTACCCCTGGTTTACCCTTCTTTTGGTGGCTTTGTTACGTAACTCGTTACGACGCCAGTCTATCTGGCTTTCCTTTCAACTTGCGGTAACCATGCTTAATTCTGTAGCTTTCAGATGTTATATTCACATTTCGCACTTGATATTAACATTTCAGACGTTAAGTTATTGTTTTCACACGGTTTTTTAACAAACGATACAACTGATGTTTAATGACTGAGATATAGATGCTTTAAAAAAAAATGGCGCACCACTTATCGTTTTGCTCCAAAGCAATGTAAGCATAAATTCATATTTTGTTTAAAAGTTATTTAAAGTAAGGCAAAGTTCTAAGACTATACAGCCTTGTTTCATGTTGTTTTTTAATTAAATATATTTTATTTTTATTTACTGTTATAAAATTACGTCGATAAACGGTGTAATTTTTAAATTAGATAGGTTAGGGTTTTTTTTTGTAACGGAATTATGCCTATAAACGGCCCCTTTCTGAAGTCAGATAGATTATGGTAATTTTTTTATTCGTCATGTTTTTCACTTCATTATATTTTATTTATTTATTGTCATATAAAATGAACTAAAATATTGAGTATTTTTCGTTTATAACAGTAAATAAATAAAAATAAAATATATTTAAGTAAAAAACATAACATGAAACAAGGCTATATGGTCTTAGACCTTTGCTTTTACAGTTATTTAAACAATAACAATGAATTTATGCTTACATTGTTTTGGAGCGAAACGATAAGTGGCCTGTCATTTTATATTAATACATCTATTTCTCAGTTGTTAAACATTAGTTGTATCGTTTGTTAAAAAAAAAAATGAAAAATGAAATGTTAAAATCAAGTGCGATATGTGAAAATAACATGTGAAAACTATGGAACGGAGCATGAGTAACGTAAGTTGTATCGTTTGTTGATCTTGGAGTCGAGATCGTTTTCATTTTGAAAATAACTTATGTAACGTGAAAATAACGTGTGAAATATAAAAATAGCGTGCGAAATGTGAAAAAAAACGCGCGTGAAATGTAAAAATAATGTGTGAAAGCTGCGAAATTCTTTTTCTAACCTCAAAACCATTAACCATGGATATCTCCATAACCATGGGGTTTCGAAGTGTGACAGCGGTACCAGGGGTAGCGTTCCCCACCCTCTCTCCCCTTCCCCCCACGGTCCAGAAATTCGCTTTTTCCTAATCTAAAGCTTTACCCTCGCCACAGAAATCTAATCTCCACTTAAAATTAAAATTATTTCGATTAAATTTTCTGTATTAATTCGAGGTACTTCTATTTTAGGTCAGTAGATAAATAGCCCTCTAAATTTGACAAAACGATTCCTAACAGACCAAGATAAGGACAGATAAAAAAATTGCACTTTGTAAGATTTTATATTTGAAATTCAGAATATGCCCCGCCCCCCCCCCCCCCCCCATTTCCCAAACAAATTTTAACATGGGAAACTAAGGAACGATCTCGAAAATTGTGTAATGTCGTCGTAATCCGTGAGATCCCCCCCCCCCCAGCCACTCACCGCAGGTCCCACAGCTGCACGACGGGCGCCTGGTCGTCCTCGGAGGCGACGCACAGCTGCGTGGCCACGCGCGGGTGCCACGCGAGCGCGCGCCAGCGCGTGCGCGACTGCCCGTCGCTGCGGACACACTCGTACATTACTTCATATACGTATAACATATATTTATAAAGGAATATACTCCTTTGAGTTTGTATATTTGTATAGTACCTTTTTTTATAGCAGTAGTAATATGTATTGTTTTATAAAGAGATTTTTGACACCCCATAATAGTCACATATAAAAGAAATATTTAATTTTAATTTTATGTATAGGAATTGGTAAATAGCTTTAAATGTCGTTTCTTTGTTTTTTCAGGTAGATTAAGGGTTTTATAATTAATTTTGTATCATAATGTATAAAGAAAAATTATATAATAAAATATTTGTTTTTTAGAGCAGCACATTGTATAATTTTCCGATTCCAATTTTAAGTAATCAACTAATGTCTTATATATTATTGAGGATTATCGCAATTTAACACAAATTGTTTCTCTAAAAATACAAAGAAACTACATTAAAGTTCAGTCATCTACAGTAAAATCATAAAATAATTAGCAATTCATTTAACAATCGCTATCAGAGTTTTGTTTTGATGTCTTCATGAAATTGATGCAACTTACCTTAATTTCATTATTGGTTCATTCTTTCTAAGATCCCATACTAAACATCTTGTGGCAAATGTGGACCCTAAGATGTGTTGAACCTGGAACAAATGCATAAATACAAATTATATTGCGTATATAAAACTCCTCTTTTCCCGGGGGTGTCGTAAGAGGCGACTAAGGGATAACACAGTTACCACTACCAACTTAAAAAGCCGACCGATGGTGGGATAACCATCCAAATGCTGGCTTTGAAATACATAGGCCGAAGACGGGCGCATCATCTTCGGTGCGACAAAGTCATCCCTGCAGTCACCAACCCGCCTGCCCAGCATGATGACTATGGGCAAAACACATGAGTTCACTGCATTTTTAGCGCGAACTGTTGCGTGCCTATGTCCAGCCGTGGTCTGTATTAGGCTGCGGTGGAATACAAGATATTGCTTATAATGTATGTAAGTTAATCTTGTATGGTGTAAGTTAATTCTTAATATTAACCCTTGGTTAATTTTACGACAAAGTAATAAATAATACAGACTATCTCTAATATTAATTACTGTTACTACATACCTGCTGGTTCCAAGCCAAGCCCTGAACATGGTCGTATGGCTGATTTTTGTTGCCCGGAGCCATCGGCTGGCTTGTGTTGTTGAGGTCCCATATAAAGATCTCAGATTCAGAAGCACCAGATGCCAATAGGTTCTTTTGATACGGATTTATGTCTAGGGCTGACACATTACCTAAAAAAATTAAATTAAAACATTTATTTCACCATTATTAAGAACTCAAAAACTAATCATCAAATATAGTCAAGTTAAAATTAACTTAAATCATCATTAAGTAAATATAAATGATATGACAATGTTGTAAAAATATATCATTGAGATTATTTATATGTGTAACAAAATCACACTGGTTTCAATCATTACGAATTAGTAAGGCTTCAATTTTATCACATAAATAGTCTTACAATGACCTATCAATTACTGTTATATTAACTATCACTGGGTTCAAATCTTGTACCAAAACAGTACATGTCCATTTAGATCATTTCATTAATTTATAGTTCTGTAACAGAAAATCGAGAATGCAGTTCTAGGTAACAAAATTAATTTGTTCTTAATATTTCTGACCATACCATAACATAAAAGTGTGGTTAAAATTACATACTACAGTTATATCCAGTGTTTTGTATTTAAATCTAATATGGAAGATTGTTAATTGTTTTCATCTCAGCATTATGAACATTGAAGACAATTGTGTAATGTCTTATAAGAGAAATAAACAAACACAATTCCATTAACATTACAGATTCAAACATAATAATGTAACAGATTAAACGCAATAGGCGTTTGGCATATTCATTACATATTGACATGAATTCTATTTATGATTACTAAATATTGTATATTTGTTAGTATTTTGATATAATTATCCTATATTTTATTATTTTCCTATGTTTTATTATTATTATTATTACTTTACTTTAGTTTACAAAATTCATCGTGTCCTTTAAAATGCATTCCATTTTTAATCATCATCATCATCATTTCAGCCTACAGTCTACTGCTGGACATAGGCCTCCACAAGTTCACGCCAAAAATGCAGTGAACTCGTGTGTTTTACCTATAGTCACCACGCTGGGGTTGGGTTGGTGTTTTTAAGTTTTAAATAAAAACAACAATTTATTACAGTAGAGGATATTATCTATGTCTTTCTACATATTTATAACATAAAAATTATAACTCTATCTGAAACTGGGATTACAAAGTATAACTTTTTAACCGACTTCCAAAAAAGGAGGAGGTTCTCAATTCGACTGTATTTTTTTTTTTTTTTTTATTTATGTATGTTACATCAGAACTTTTGACCGGGTAGACCGATTTCGACAAATTTTGTTTTAATCGAAAGGTGGTGTATGCCAATTGTTCCCATTTAAATTTATTTGAGATCTAACAACTACTTTTCGGGTTATATCTAATAATGCGTTTTTACTTGACGCTTTTTTTGTCGACCTACGTTGTATTATACCGCATAACTTTCTACTGGATGTACCGATTTCGATAATTCTTTTTTTGTTGGAAAGGTGATATCCCTAGTTTGGTATCATGATAAGGAAACCAGGATCTGATCATGGGATCCCAGAGAAATCGAGGGAAACTCTCGAAAATCCGTAATAACTTTTTACTGGGTGTACCGATTTTGATAATTTTTAATTTAATCGAAAGCTGATGTTTATCATGTGGTCACATATAAATTTTATTGAGATCTGATAACTACTTTTTGAGTAATATTTGATAACATGTAGTTGCTTGACTATTTTTTCGTCGATCTACGTTGTTTTTACTTGTCGATGTAATTGAAGTCGGTTTTTTTTTTCATTTGCGAGCAAACACAATTATGTAAATAATTACTTTCAATATTTTTACTTTTATTATAGATAAGAAATGTCAAACCCTATCTAGTAAGGAGGCCATTAAATCTGTTATCACATTACATTTTGAAGAGTAAAACTTTTTGTTAAATATTACTATTTACTTAATTGCAAAGAAATGAATAAATAGAATATAATTACTATAACAGTTTATTTAACTACCTGATGTTATTTCTAATGTTCAATTCAAAAACGACAGTCACATTTTTAAAGAGTTTGTATATATATATAATAATATTATAAAGTTAAAAAGCCTTTTGTGTTTGTTTATTTGTTTAAAAAGGCTAATTATCTCAGAAAGTACTGAATGCAATATTTTTTAAATATATTATATTTTGTTTTATTTACAAGATACATAATAATTTATAAGTGAAACTTCATTAGGCGCATGAGGGTAAAATTTTTACGGATGGTACGCAACAATAATAATATTAGCATCACGAAAATGTGCAACGTTTTTGTCGAACAACAGAGCCACCTAGCTTGTACTATAGAAACTACAAAGGTTGTTACATTAATATCGATATTATTACATTGCAAAGTAACTAGATGGCGCCGTAACGGAAATCTAAAGCTTTAGATATGTAATAACGAGATACGTATAAACGAGACTTTGTATGCACACACTTTTTTTTACAGCTACCTACCACTGTGTTTGGAACTGCTGCCAACAAGAGCATCACTGGCGCTATTTAACAGTTTGTCTGCACTGTAGAACTCTAGCAAGCCTCCGTCACAGCCACCCACGATCACTCCTGCACCCGACCAGACTAACTTTTGAAATCTATAACAAATATAATATTCTGTTACTTAACTTTGCTTATAATAGATGACAAAACTCTTAAAATATAAATTAAAAAAAAAAACTTTACTCATAAGAACAAAACTTAACATAACCATTACTTTTACAAGTATGTGGATGTGTTCAATGACTTTTAGTTAATTGATAAATGTTTTATTCCTACCTTTTTCGTTTTTATAGATGAAAGAAAAAAATTATAAAGAAATTTAAATGCAATTAAACTCTTCCAATTAATTATGCGTTTTCAAAGTACCACTAATAATGAAACTTACTTATGTTTTGTCTGTATGCTTGCTTTAACTTCCAAGTCAAGGCTCGGTTCACCCAAGTTAAGAGAGTGCAGTTCTAAATAGGAATTCGTGCTGAACGAAGCATCAACTTGCTGTGCTGCGGAGCCGGTCACGAGCATCGTCGGATAATGTTCCGCCGGCGACCAGCTCATGTTCACCGTCCGCTTCAACTCCTTGATCTTCATCTTGATGCAATTGTCTCACTAAAAACTGTTAAAACCGTTTAAATACACAAAACATACTAAATTATGTCATAGTATTTTGAACACGTCAAAACGCTAAACTAAAAATAATACGTGGTAGTTTAACACTTTATAGCCTTGCTAATCTCTGAAATAAGAATTTCAGTCATGAGAATTATCAAAATTATTGGTAAATTTTATTATTTACCATAAAAATACGGAGTTGGCACTTCCAACGTGGCTGACGTAAATATTCCTGATTTGACAGCAAAATCAAATGACGTTGCTTAACAAACAAAATTTTATCGTATAACTCGAGCCAGTAAAGAAGTACTCTAAGCTAATAAGAAAGTACGATAGCGATTGTCGTTTTTATCTCTATTCTCTAATAGTCTGCATAATACGACGTAAAAAAATATGACAACTTGAAGACAAATATTACAACAGATGTTCCTATACAAATAGTTGAAATTAGGTACTTATTAGAATTTTTACCGTGATTTAATAGTACAAAATAAGTAATTATAAGTAACCAACTATATAAAAGTAATGAACTAATAAACTTATTTAGCGATTCGATTTTCTACGCAACGCTTGAATGTAATAAGTGAATAAAGTTTAAAAAGCATACAATGTGAAGCAATTAATCGAAAGAATTAAATTTAACGTCACTCAAAGAACTATTTGGAGAATAATTTGTAACAGAGAATTTTTAATAAATTTTGCCATTTTGGAGAAATATTAAAGGTTTAATTACAATACAATATTTTTCATCATTAATATGTAAATACATTACAAATTTTAAGCCATTTAACAACTATAAATTTAAAAACCTGAATCTACGATCCCATAAGTCTATGACATAAAATTTTATTTTATGCACATTTACGTGTTTGTTTGTTTCGTAGCAATAGTTTAATCGATTAAAATCAACAATGTTCTTATACACATAACTTCCTACATGTTTAATTATTTTTAGTGGTATTTTTATAAAAACTGATGTCTTTAAAATCGCTTCAATATACTTTTTTGTATTATAAAAAAATCATTTCAAGACAATGCCGATTGCAATGACGAAAGACGAATGGTCGAGAATCGAACGCTGGACGAAAGGAAACCGAGAAGATCCAGAAGTTGTCAGAAGAAGAGACTACGTGCGATATCTGAACGAGACCAGCCAGCAAATGACCAAGACCTGGCCTAATTCTTTAGAGGTTTGTTAAATGACGATAATCATACTAATCTGGTGGTGCGAATAATTAATTAATTCATGACGCGTTGGCGCAGCGGTCAAAAAGCGACGTTTGATGACGTTAGTCGTAGGTTTGCTTCCTACTTATGGCAAGTATTTGTACAGGTTATAAAGGTGTTTGCCGTGGTCCAGGCGTTTGTGCTTATTTATATTTTATCTGTGTTTCTAGACCTCCGACCCAGGCGTAAATCCTAGCGGGGTGTGGTTAAAAAAACCGGTTATAGGTTCGATTTCCGCGTGCGTTTTTGATCTCAACAATAAACATATAGCTACCATGTTTAGAATGTGAACAAACGCAACGAAGAGCTCCGTAGAGCTCGCATCGAGGCGGCTGAGCAAGCTAACAGCAAGTTCTACAAGCGCTACATAAAGCGCAAGCAGGAGGAGCAAAAGCGACTGATGCACAACGCGAGGGACACGATCTTCAAGAACAAAGACGCGCCCAAGCTTCTCTTGAGGTGAATGCTTTGTAATTTTCGTCTTTATGGCTCTGCACATTACTGTTATAGGATATTGATTATATTTATTAAATTAAGCGTAAAATTTTGTAGCTTTACATGTTTCAGAAATGATTAGAATGTTAATTCGATTACCTGTTTCGAACGACAGTTTTGCGTATATATATATTGTGACACTCATTGTTATGTACCTATTCATTTTAACATATTGTGAGACTAATTAGCTTCTTTTTAATACACCTAAAAATACCACATAATGAAAAAATACAACATAAGAATTAAGCACCATTTTTACACATTTACGTAGAACCGTTCCTACAATCGTCATTGTATTACACTAATGTTACACGCCTCCAGTGCGGTAATCGAAACGGTAATACAAAGAGAACGTGAGGAGCAGATCAAGTTCAAGCAGCAGCTTCAAAAGCAGAAAGAGGAACAGAAGAAGAGGGACGATCAGGAAATCATAACCAAAGCCAAGGAGTGGAACGAATTGATGGAGCTCCGTAAGCAGCGACGCTTCGATGCTAACAAGCAACACCAGAAGGAAATATTAGACCAGTAAGTTAATTTACTTGCTGGCTTCGAAATACACAGGCCGAAGACGGGCAGCAACGTCTTCGGTGTGAAAAAGCCAGCCCTGCGGTCACCAACCCCCCTGCCCAGCGTGGTGACTATGGGCAAAACACATTAGTTCACGCCATTTTGGCGTTCTATGTCCAGTAGTGGACTGCGAAAGGCTGCTGTGATGAGGATGATGATGAGTTAATTTAACAGCTCCATTTACGACTATATGTATATGTTTTTTTTATAACTAGGTCGACAAACAAGCGTACGGCTCACGTGATGATACTGATTACCGTAGTTTATAGACGCCTGCAACACCAGAAGCATCGCAAGCGCGTTGCCGATCTTACCCCCGATCCTCCCCAGGAACTGGTCACCTTACACACGAAAGGAACACAACACTTCTTGAAAGCAGTATTAAGTATTTAGCAGGATATTATTTCTAACTGTGCCCTACCTCAATCAAATATAATATTTCCAGCAAAATTTTATGTTGAATTTATTATATGGGAAGGTTACCTTGACATCTTTTGAAACATTGAGCCATTTAACTTTTCACTAACTTAGAAATCTTCTCGCTAATTTGAGTAGATCCAAACCAAATATACAAGTTATAGAGACTAAATAAAACATTTTCCACAAAAAGAGATTTACAAGTTTTTGAATAGTGATATGAAATATGAATTGACTTTATTTTATTAACATAATAATACCAAATTAGAGATTACTAATGTGTCTAATTTCGTAGATGTAAGTATGTTTCTTAGAAATTACTTGATTAGTGTTTGTAAATTATTTAATTCCTATTCAATAATATATTTGTTTTTAAAAATACGGTATACGTGTTTAAGAGCTCACGAAGTCTCCGAGCGCAATCGCGCCGAGTATGAAACGGAACTAAACCTGCAGAAGATTGACAATATTAAGGCCGATGAGCAAATCGAAGCTATTAGACAATTTGAAGAGGATTTTGTAAGTTCCATTTTATAATATATGGGTTTCACATAATGCATATATAGATACTAAGTAGCTGACTCCACAAACGTTGTTTAGCCATATATTTTTTTTATATGACTAGTTCGGCAAACAAGCGTACGGCTCACCTGATGGCAAGAGATTACCGTAGCTTATAGACGCCTGCAACACCAGAAGCATCGCAAGCGCGTTGCCAACCCAATCCCCAATCCCCCCAGGAGCTCTGGTCACCTTACTCATCAACACAATAATGCTTGAATTAAAGATTATTTAGCTGTCATCTTCTGTAAGGTCGAGGTACTTCCCCAGTCGGGCTGCTCCATATTTTGAGCAAGAAATTCCTGCTGTGCCCCACCTCAGTTCGTAGTATGTTATTTATCCCCTTAATCCCTACCCTTTACAACCTAGGGGTATGAAAAATAGATGTTGGCTGATTTTCAGACCTACCCGACACGTACAAAAAATTTCAAAAAATCGGTCATTGTGACACGAGAATTTTATATATGTATAAGATATAGTAGTTATTTCAATTCAACATCATTTACGAATTAATTATTTCAATTTATATATTTTTGCAAAATCGGCAAAACTGTTCCAGTAACAGTTATAGGCTAGTTAGACAATAAAAGTTTGTTTGGTCCGATAAATATAAATAAACGAAAAGCGTTAATAGTTGGGTATTGCTACATTTCTGTGTACTCAAATATCTCTATTAACTAAGCTTTTGTAAATGAGACAAGGAATTAATCGAAAAAAGTTTTGAAATAAAAGGATATCTGTAGTTCATTGGGATCTCATTGTGTCGGAGGTCGCAACCGACAGCATTAATTTTTACTAGACTAGCTAGGATGTCGTCGGTAATGCAGATTACAGAATGAGGAACAGGTAGTTGGTGTTTCCGGTACGCGCAACAGAAAGCCGCGGAGAAGGCCCGCATCTGGTCGGACATGCGGCGCTCGCAGCAGGAGGCGGAGCAGCGGTGGCGCGAGCGGCGCGCGCGCGACGAGCTGGACGAGCGCCTGCTGCGCGTGCTGCGGCGGGCGCGCGCGCGGACCGCACAGCTGCGCCGCCGCACCGAGGACCAGGTGGCGGGGCTCCTTGTTACTGTGCCGGCCTGTGGCGCACGACTGGGTAGGCCAACGAGCGGACGGCTCACCTGATGGTAAGCGATTACCATGGCTTGAAGAAATCTGCAACACCAGAACAACTATCTCCACTCCCCCCAGGAGCTCCGATCACCTCACTCACCAACAGGAATACAACACTGCTTGAAAGCAGTATTGTTTAGCTGTGATCTTCTGTTAGGTCGAGTTACTTCACCAGTCGGGCTGCTCCAGATTTTGAGCAGGATATTTCTTGCTGTGCCCTACCTCAGTTAAGCCTACGAACTGAGATGTCCTAGATAAGCGAAATTAATTCGAAGTAGTGGACTGAAATTCGGGTTAGATTTCTATTATATATATACGGGCTCTACCCCTTCTCCTTTATGGGAAATGAGCCCAATGCCGTTGGGACACTTATATGTATATTGTAGTAAAATAAGGTACCATAACTTCCCATTTTTTAATTTTTCAGAAAAAGTTATGTGTTTTTCAGAGTACTAAAGGATACTAAATATGTATAAATCCTTAATAGATACGAGAGGAGCGGCAGGCTGTTCTGCAGAAGATAAGCGATTCGTTGGAGAGCGGTGACGCAGCGCGAGAACTCGACGAACAACGTCGACTCGAGGCCGCCATCAAGGAGAAGGAAGCCGCGTTAGTACTTTTTTTTAAAACACACTTGTATAACAAGAACTATAAGTCTGTAAAAGTAAAGTGACTATCTTCTGAACTTCAATCCATATTTTGATCTTAAAGTACCACATTGTTTCTCTTTATGTTTACAGCTAGTTACGAAACCATGACTAATGGAAGCCAATATCTATAGGCAAATGAAAGTCCCATTAAGAAATAGATTTAGTAATATTTTAGTTTTTCCAAAAATATAATGGAACCAAAGTGTCACCACAACAATGATTAGTAGTAATCTTTTCGGATGTTCAATAGTTTTCAAAAATCATAAATATATTTGAGTAAAGCCATTGCCTATTTTATAGGAAAAATATACTATTTTTATTGTACAGGTGTTTCATTGCAGGACTGAGGCTCGTCGCCAGGCACAAATCCGAAAGCAGCAGAAGTACAAGCAAGAACGAATCGAGACCCGACAGCAGTTCCTGAAGGATGAGGAAAAACGTCTCCAAGACTTCAACACCATGCGCCAATGGGAGATCATGAACAGGTTGTTCACGTATAATTATTTAAAATTGGAGTGTGTATGACAACCCTCAATGGTCGGATACTACTCTAATAATTAAATTCTGTTAAGTTTTTGGCTTATAACTAAGTTGTTAGTCGGGGTGGGAAAGCCACGAGGACAAGAAAATCTGACTTTCACTTGGCTTGTTTTAATTACTAGCTGTGCCTCGCTTTCACACGCCTAAATTTGAGGAAAAAAATAGCCTATAGCCTTCCTCGTTAAATAGACTATCCAAAACAGAAATAATTTTTCAATTCGAACCAGTAATCCCTGGGATTATCGTTTTTAAGCAAACAAAAATTTCAGCTTTATTATTTACTAGCGACCCGCCCCGGCTTCGCACAGTTGTAAAAACTATCAGTATTCCTCTACTATATTATGCATATATTATACATATAAATCTTCCTCTCGATTCACTCTATTTATTAAAGGAAACCGCAACAAAGTCCGTTGCGTAGTTTTAAAGATCTAAGCATACAGACAGCAGAATGCGACTTTGTTTTATACTATGTACCCTATGATATAGATTTTATATTTTCGGTGTTAGGTTCAAAAATGCAGAACTTTATGAAGAGTTCAATAAGAAGCTTCGAGAAGAAAAGGCTCTTAAAGTACAACAGTATAGAGAAGATATTCTGAAGCAATGGGTAATTTATTTTCATTAACATATCGTGCCATGTTTTGTTTATATTAGGGACCATCCATAAATTACGTCACACGTTAAGGGTGCGAGGAAGTCGACGAAGTGTGACATTGCGTGACAAGGGGTGGGGAGGAGTCCAAAATTTTGTGACACATTTCAAAATAGTATATTTCATTAAAAGTGTGGAAAGGCTGTCATTGCAAAGAGTTCCGACAAATGTCTACCCGAGCCGAGGCGCAGCCGAAGGCGAGGGTTGACAGTCGGAACAAGTTGCAATGACGGTTCCGCACGTGTACTGAACGACTATTTTTAATACAGTTGCGAAAAAATGAAGCAATTTAACAAAATAATAAAAAGAAAATTTCTGAAAAATGGCGCCAACCGGCCAACCGTAGAATATAAGCGAGTTTTTTTTTTCTTCACCCATTCTGATAAGCAAAGGGAACTATGCCCATACAGCCAAGTCTTCAGTAGAAGTTTTTTTATTGATATGAAATAAAAATGAAATTTAATGAGATGAAATGAAATGAAACCTAACCAAACTCATTCAATCAAATCATTAAATCTGATATTGAAACAAATTAGTAGCTTCTTTTTAGAAATACTTATACGTATTTACATGAATCATAAAAACTTCTATGAATTTTTTTAGTAAAAACTTCATGGTTGGTTTTTCTTTTTAATAGACATGATTTTGACAGTTGGGAAAGAGAACGCACAAGTTCGGAAAAGGTAAAAAAAACATCTCGAACGCTAAACGTCCCTGCAACACGCCACTTTTTGAGCAACTGTATTAAAAATATATCTTATTGTTATTTATAGGAAAAGATAGGAGTTTTACTAATTTATAAGTGTAAAATTTCAAAATATGTGACATCACTGGGAGGTCTCATAAATGTGACCATCTGTGACAATGACGGCAGAGGGGTCCAAAATCGTTAAATCGCGTGGCATAATTTATGGATGACCTTTTAGGTACCAATAATAATGTAATATTATTATGTAGTGGCTTTAACATCCACCCATTTAAAAAGCCATCTGCGATCCCATTCAATAAAAATGTTGAGACAACTATTTGATTTAAATATATCTAAATTTGCATTAGTAGTGAGGATAGAAATTGGCAAATTTTAATTTGTTAAATCAAATTCCTAGTAAAATTTACCAAATAATTATTATTAAAATGAAAAATTAATAAACGCGCCACACTCAATGGCCCTTTGCTGAAATTTCTTTTGTCTCTTGTCCCGTATCCGAGCGCGGAAACACAAAACAACGAAGCTCATATTTGTATAACAGATACAAATGTTTGCTGTTAGAGGTGATCGAATCCGGGTCTGTTATCGCAACAGCCATTTACTATGACCGCTTCACCAACACATCTTCAAGTATTTCCAAATCTAATCGTACTACGCGTTAATGATTCGAATTACGAATAGTTTGATAAATTGAATAAGAAGCTTTACCACCGCCGAGCCGATAACTAATATTTTTTTTACATAAAATTAGTTCACTAATAGCTATTAGGTTTAGAATGCTTAGATATCAGCGAGGGACCCCGACGACAGTCTGGGGTCAGAGGGTAGACGGTTACAAGTTTTGTGATTGTACGTGCAGCGCGAGCGCGACGAGCGCGAGGCGCGTGCCCGAGCGGAGCTGCGGCAGTTCTACGGGCCGCGCGCCGAGGCCGAGCTGCGCGCCGCCGACCGCCGCCTGCTGGCGCACGCGGACGCGCTCGTGGCGGAGGCGCGCGCTCGGCAGCGCTCCGAGCGGCCCATACTGCGGGCCGTCGACGTGAGTGTCTGGGTACTGGGCGGTGCAGTAGGGCGCCCCGAGCGGCCCATACTGCGGGCCGTCGACGTGAGTGTCTGGGTACTGGGCGGTGCAGTAGGGCGCTCCGAGCGGCCCATACTGCGGGCCGTCGACGTGAGTGTCTGGGTACTGGGCGGTGCAGTAGGGCGCCCCGAGCGGCCCATACTGCGGGCCGTCGACGTGAGTGTCTGGGTACTGGGCGGTGCAGTAGGGCGCCCCGAGCGGCCCATACTGCGGGCCGTCGACGTGAGTGTCTGGGTACTGGGCGGTGCAGTAGGGCGCCCCGAGCGACCCATACTGCGGGCCGTCGACGTGAGTGTCTGGGTACTGGGCGGTGCAGTAGGGCGCCCCGAGCGGCCCATACTGCGGGCCGTCGACGTGAGTGTCTGGGTACTGGGCGGTGCAGTAGGGCGCCCCGAGCGACCCATACTGCGGGCCGTCGACGTGAGTGTCTGGGTACTGGGCGGTGCAGTAGGGCGCCCCGAGCGACCCATACTGCGGGCCGTCGACGTGAGTGTCTGGGTACTGGGCGGTGCAGTAGGGCGCCCCGAGCGACCCATACTGCGGGCCGTCGACGTGAGTGTCTGGGTACTGGGCGGTGCAGTAGGGCGCCCCGAGCGGCCCATACTGCGGGCCGTCGACGTATATCTGGGTACTAGTGGGGTGCAGTAGGGCGCCCCGAGCGGCCCATACTGCGGGCCGTCGACGTGAGTGCGTTTGGGTACTTGTTATACAAGTTAATTTTGATTTATTTACGATCTATGAATCATTAAATATAGCCGTTTTTTTTTGCTTGATTATACTGCAAAAACTATTGATCTGATCGGAATAATACTTATATCATAAGATGCAGCATGTCTCGGAGAAGGTTTTAATATATGATATGTTGGTGATTACATACTTATCGTGTAATATATTTTTTTTTACTTTTACAATATCTTTACTTTGACAATATCTTTTGTTACTCTTTGAAGCAAAAATTAGACTAAATATTTATGAAAACTTATACGGGATTAGAATTTTGGCGACCAAACAGTAGGTACATACGTAAATGTTTTTATATCCTCGAAGTTTTATATCGTTGATGGCAGAAAATCACTACACCTATATCACGTTACAAATTAAAAATAATAACAAAAGTGTATCAAAACAACAGCGCTACTGCAAGATGTACCGGCTGTACCCGATGCCGGAGCTGCCGGCCTCGCTGCAGGAGCACTTCGCGACCTCCGCGCCGCAGGACCGCAGGGACGGACTGGGGGAGGGGAACGTAAGGGGCTTTGGACTATTGTCTCTTCTAATTACTTAAGCTTATACATACTTCAAAAACATTTGAAATTTTACATGGGTCTAAAAGCTGTAGTAATTAGGTGCAAATTCAATTTTATTAAATTTTAATCATACCTCTTAAATCTAATTTTATATTAAAATGTACCATGAAGCTATGTTTCTAGTAAGTAATATATTATGAAATTGACTATCGTAAATAAATTTGAAGATCAAGTAGCCCTATAGGTACACGGTTTAAACGATAGTATTTATTTATACACTTTGGAAAACTTACAGCTGTAAAACATATACAACATCAAATTACGACAGTTATAAGGCCAATTAAAAGTTTTCGCTGTACCTAATTACAAGCTGTTGTACATTATAATGTATGTGATTATGTAATCACAAAATAAAATGGTTAAGAGACAAAAAAGCTATCACACAGTTTCAATAAAGTTTATTTACCTACCGCAGCCAGCCAAAGTAAACGAGAACAATCAGGAAGTTGAAGAGTATAAAAGGAAGGGGCCGGCCAACGGCTTGCAGACTCGAGAAACTGAGGTTTATTTTCATTATTATATTTTAACTAGGCGCCTCGACTTTGCACATGAACTCAATTATCTCAATTCTGAGCAACAGCAAGGAGTCTCGGTCTCACACCGAAGACGAGATTCGCTTGATGCAACACCGCACTCTTTCTCTGTCATTGTATATTCACCCGTGTGAAGCGTGTGGATGGCAAGTTTTATAAAACGTTTCATCATTATCATCATCATCATTATTACAGCCTATACAGTCCACTGCTGGACATAGGCCTCCACAAGTTTACGCCAAAAATAACGTGAACTCATGTGTTTTGCCCATAGTCACCACGCTGGGCAGGCGGGTTGGCGACCGACGTAAAACGTTTATATGTACATTATTAGTGCAGTCAATATTTGTAAAAAGCCGCACGGATTTAACTTTAAATTTAGATTCGATTTTTTTTTGTAACAAATACTTTGTAGATGGTGTATTTTATTGATATAAAAGTGAAAAATATAATATAAGTAGACGGACGGTTAAAAAAATGATTCTTATTGCTATGTAGCAGTAGTTAAAAGGATACATTACAAACAACATACAAATTCTAACGTGAGGGAGACTGACTTTGCGTGACGTATGACCAGTGCTGCCAACCGTACGATTTAAATCGTATTTATACGACCTTTTCGGCTCTTGTACGATGTACGATCGAGTAATCGAAATCGTACGCAAAATATACGATTTTATCAAATCTTATACCCATCATCATAACGAAGGAAATATAGATGACAATTTAAATTAATTTTTGATATTATAAAAAAAAAAAACAAGCAGAAGACTTGAACTAGCTAAACTTTTTTGTATTATTCGCACTATAATGAAATACGCAGCGTATGAGTATATTTATTCTGTGGACTCAGCGATGTCTATGCGCATAGGGGAATCCCCAACAATCTGACAGTCATCCAAGCCAGTGTTGCCAGATGGGGCGATTTGTCGCGAATTGGGCGATTTTTTTTCATGGATACGCTCCTTTTTTTAAGTTTCAGCGACAAGTCGCAAATTAGGCTCTTTTTAATCCTAAGCGTTGGCAACAAGTTAAAAATACAAAAACCGTTACAAAAAATATTGTTTTTTTTTTTAATGTCCCAATAAGCTTCCTTTAATTTTGAAATTGATTCAATATATTTTATCTGTATCTTTTATTTTATCTTTTGTATCTTGGGACATCATGTAAGTTAATAATATTTTAAATAAATAATTTTTAATTTCGAGTCTGTTATGACAGAGTGTCATAAAAAAACTGACAGACAGATGCTAGTGTATTTTCAAACCATTTTCAAACTTTCATTGGGCGACTGCTAAGAATATTTTGCGACTTTCGATCATAGATGGAGCGACTTGAATCAAAACTTTCTGGCAAGCCTGATCTAAGCCAATCGATATTTCCAGTGTTACTGTTTTCGGTATTTTCGGTACTAAATATTGGTATAATTTGGGCTCCGTAAAACTGATTTAGTTTTTTGTTGGTACCTATAATTTCAAACGCTGGTATTTTTTCATGTATCGACTTCAAGCCATCTGACAAGATGTTGCGCAAATTGAATTTAGCTATGTACAAAAGAATAAATACTTCCACTCGTACATCTGCTGCTGCGCCTAATGACTCTGATATTGACTTGACTTGAAAATATAAGAGCAACTGAGGTAGGGCATAGCAGGAATTTCTTGCTCAAAATATGGAGCCGCCCGACTGGGGTAGTACCTCGACCTTACAGAAGATCACAGCTAAATAATACTGCTTTCAAGCAATATTGTGTTCCTGTTGGTGAGTAAGGCGACCAGAGCTCCTGGAGGAGATTGGGGATTGGGTCGGCAACGCGCTTGCGATGCTTCTAGTGTTACAGGCGTCTATAAGCTACGGTAATTTCTTACCATCAGGTTAGCAAAATACGATCTTTTCTAGTATATGATACGATCTTATGGTATACTATATATATAATATATACACAGGACGTATACTATCTATATTGTTTCAGGAGCTGACACTCCCATCGTTGGCGCAGCGCGATGAGGATAAATGAAACTTCAAAATAGAAAATAGTCATTTATTTATCATTCAACTTTAGAACTTTTTGTCTGTATTATTCTTTTCAAATAGAGAGCGTATGGCACCAGTGTGTCGTGATCGTGACTAGATACAATGTGATCGAAATTGTTAACGTGAATACAGTAAATCGATGGGCTGTTTGTGTTTCACTTATTTAAAGCACGAGTGCATCGGTCGATATTTTAGTCGTTTTTAACTTTATCGTTATAAATAATATTTATCGAAAGATTTGTACACTACAATTTACGACTAAACTATCGTTCGATTAAGGCTATTCATAAGAAAAGTAGCACGAGTTCTGCAACCTAGTCAAGGCTGTCGCAGACGCCGTGCGACTGTCCTATTGTGAATGGGGCCTATTTATTTTAAAAATTAACTTAGAAATAATTTTGAACTAAAGCTATCTTAACCGAATCTTTGGTCGCAATGAGTGTAGATGATGAGTGCGGTGGATTCAATGTCAGATCAATTCTAAAGTCAATAAAACAAAAAATTGTCGAATAAAATGGAATTAATCGCAACATAGCGTTCGTAATACTTTCGTTACCTTTGGCTTACAAAGTATTGTCTATCGTTTAAAATTAACGTCTGCTATTATTAACGAAGTGTTTTGCACCGATTTGATATTTAAATACAAAAAAATTTCATTGTTAGACTAAAAATATATTATTAATGTTGTATTTGCCACATTTTCTTACATACAGTGCACCCGTGCAGCACTTACAACAGCGCTAAAGTATCGGGAACGTAAGTAAACAATAAACATAGAAAATGTCCCGTTTCGAATCACGCTTATTTAAAACAAGAATATAAATTAACTTCGAGCCTTAGATTAAAATCGTTAATAATAACAATCGTTTTACAAAATTATTCTAACAATGTCCTGCTTAAAAATGTATATATAAAAAATCGGAGCCATTAATCCATAAAAAAAAAAACTTAAAATAAATTATAAAAAAAAACCGTAAATAGTTATCTCACAATAAAATTAACTTATTTACCGTCGAATGGCCCCGAAGGTCGTGGAGCGTTCGATAAAATTCGGTCGCCGTTTCGTCTTAACTAACTTATCCTAGCTTGTACTATCGTGCCTACTAATATATATATACATAAAATTTACAAACAAACACACGAACCTAAATAAGACGATATGGCAAGGTTTTGTGCTGTACGAGGTAAGGGTTAACATTTGAACAGTTTTGGATTATCTATAATATCAGATATGGGGGTATATTGGAATAGAATTCATCAAATTAAATACCTAAAAAAAGGTCTAATTCAATACAAAATAATGTTTTGTTTCTTCTAATAAAGTTACAGTGGTAATTATATATTACATCAGTTTTTTTCAGTTTTTATATTTATTTACTAAGGCATCGTCGGTGAGGTTCGGATAGCTCACTCGCTCGAACAGACAATAGGCGGAGTGGTAACAGCTCGGGCTCCACACGAACAATACTCCTCGAATACTAACAAATAAATTAAGTAACACAATATATAACAAAACTAATTCATTCTCGATTTGGCACTATTCTATCTTACATTAAACATGAGGAAATGCGTTGGGAAGTCACCGCGCCACCGAAAGGTCGCGTACTATAAACGAATATAAAATTTATTTCTCTACAGACACCAGATAAGTTGAAAGTTTTTATTGCACGATGAATGATTTGTGCAATTGATTTATAAAAATCATTTCTTCTGATAATAAATCTAAGCGTATTTAGCATTCATTCGGCACCGGTTTCCTTACAAAACAATAATTCTACTAAACCGGCGTGTTTTAACGTGAGCTACGTCGGAGGCACCCTCGCCGTGCGTGCTCGTGCGGTGCGGGCGGGGCGCCTGGGGCGTGTCCCGGGGCGCGTGGGGCGTGTCCCGGGGCGCGTGGGGCGTGTCCCGGGGCGCGTGGGGCGTGTCCCGGGGCGCGTGGGGCGGGTCCCGGGGCGCGCGCGGGGCAGGCTAGGAGCGGTCCCGGGGGGGTCAGGGCGTGTCCCGCACGTCCCGCGCGGACAGGCGTCGGCTCACGGCGTCCAGTTTGTGCAGGTAGGCCGTGGCGTCGCCGCGCGGGGAGCTGGGGACGAGGGCATATATAGCAGAGTTTGCGTGCTACTAATAACAACATAGTAATTACTAATAACATAATGAATCAAGTAACAATAGTTACTCCCGATATTTCAGTATATAATAATATATATTACAAGTTCTAAACGGTTTTAATAAATTTTATGTTATAAAATAGGAATAAGATAAACTTACCTTATCACTAGGTGGTCGTCATGAGGCGAGGTAACAGCAAAAGGCAACCGTTGTATTGATTCAGGCACTGAAAAACAATCACGAATATATCAATCATTAATAAAAATTAAGTTGGTCACCCTGTAGTGTGTAAGTAGATGTTATATAGATGTTATATGTAGTAGTAGCGTAAGAGTGCCTTAAGAAGTACTTATATAATAATGTGTAATGTTTGAGATTGGAAGCAGTAATAAATCAGATTAGAATAGATCAAGTCGTTTCATAATTATCTCCGATGACATAACCTTACAACCCATTATAAATTCATAATACATAATTTCTTAATTGGTGTTACATACTATAGTAAAACAACGTTTGCGAGGTCAGGTACAATATAAAAATTTGAGAAGTTATGCGAACAAATCTTGCGGACGCTCATTTTAAGGTCGTGCAGTACACTAGTCAGCTTGCGGCTTCGACATACAAAAAAAAAAAATGGGATACAAGCCCCGCGGTTTCAAACGCGTAAACTTGAGGAAAAAGTGGCCTATAGCCTACCTTAGTAAATGCGCTTATAAGTATATATATGTATAGATAGAGCAACCCGTTGGACCGACGATCTAGGTAATGTTGTCGGCGTAGGCAATCCTCTTGCGGAAAACCGGGATTGTGTGGGTGATGGAGGCTTAAGTCCAGCAGTGGACCGCGATAGACTAATGTGATAGCAGTACATATTACCGGAAGGCGAGTACGGCAGTTTCAGCGGATGCGCCCGCAGCAGGGCGCGGCGCACGGCGCTGTCGCCCGCGGCGCTGGCCCCGCCCCCCGCCTCGTGGGCTGGCGTCGACGGCACCGGCGTGCTGGGGAGCGGGTTCATTGTTTGCGTCAATTATACATTCGGTTTAAAGGAACATTGTTTTGTGATGGATGTTATGGTGGATTCAGAAATTTTAGACAAGTTGTAGAATAAGACATGTGTTAGATATATTTGTATTCTTATGTATTTATTATTGGATTGAAAAGGAATGTCTTGGATAATAAATTTGGAAGTTGCGGTGTAAGAAAGAAACAAGTTTACATTTTTTTATTTCTATAGAAAATTATTTATTGGACGATTATCATTAGTTTAATTGAGTTTGTGTGTGCGTGTGCGTTTGTGTATATTTATGTGTGTATATTTATGTGTGTATATTTATGTGTGTATATTTATGTGTGTATATTTATGTGTGTGTGTGCCTCACCCGGGCCGCTCGTGGGGCGGGCGCAGCAGCGCGGAGAGCGCGAGCGTGCGTACGGCGTCGCGGCGCCGCACCAGGAACGACATTCGGGACGCCGCCACCGCCGCCCAGGCCACGCACCTGGGGACCGGCACGCGTTACAGAGCTAGTGAGCTGGTGCACGGCAGAGATCATCGATACCTCACTCTTTAATAACACTAATCTCAAGTGGCGTTGTGTTTCTGTGTTGAGTGAGGTGGCCAGAGCTGCCGGGGGATAGTGGGGCTAGAGTCGACAACGCGTTTGCGATGCCACTGGTGTCGCAGGCGTCTACCGGCTACGATAACCGCTCGCCACCTGGTGTTGCTAGCCGTACAAGTACCGACCGGAAGCGGCGCAGCGGGCGGGCGGGCGCGGGCGCGGGCCGCAGGCGGCGCTCCAGCTCGCCGTAGCCCGCCAGCACGCGCTGCAGGTAGCGTTTCTGCCACACCAGCGCCTTGCGGCAGCTCTCCAGCCGCGCGCCGCGCGCGTGCAGGTAGCGGACCTGGAGCACGTTCGAGACGAGCGCTCAGTGGGCTGCTTCCGTCAGCAGACCGACTGTAGCGCATTATTGGGGACAATTTAAGAGCTACTCATCAGATCGCGCTCAAGCTTAAACGGGAGGTTCCATTTTGAGCAACAAGCAGCAGCATTCCAATTCAAAAATTAAATCATCGAAATTAATGCGAAAATCATTTTTCAGTTTACGAAAGAGGTTTTCCAATTAACATTTATATGAAAAAATTTTAAAAATAGAAACGTCACGTTCAACGATGTCACTTTGATATTTTATCGTCAAGTAATGTCAGCGTAATTTTAACGTATTGTTTATTAACTTTATACATTTTTATTTATAATGAACCAATAAAATTTATTTAAAAAAATCTCGGTTGATATGGAGTCTATAAAAACTGATCCGAAGTTAGCGAAAATGATGTAAGTCCTCATAAAAATAATAATATATTTGTTAAATTATCGCATACGTAAATTTGTTTAGGAAAATTTATTTTACATTCAAACAGCAAGGTACTTCAAGCAACTTCACTTATGAGAAACTAACTATAAGATATAGAGCTAAACCACAATATTTTATTTAGTAACTGAATAAGTAGCAGTTAGCAAATAGTAGATATCTATACTATGTGATATATCGACAGCAAAGAACAAGTATTTGCATTCATCAGTCATCAGTTCAACCTATTGCATTCCAGACGCAGTTGCAGACATAGGCCTCCCCGAGTTCACGCCAGACATCCCGTTTTTCCGCAATACTCATCCAGCCTTCACCGGCAATCTTATTTATAATAAGATAAAAATTCCTAATCGTATTTGCATTAATTTAACGTTTCTTGTGAAGCATGTGCGGTGACCACCCGTCTGTCACAAAGACGGAGCTCAACTTGAAAGAAATGAAAGCAGTTGAAAGCAGGGACAATAACAGGAAAACATTCGCATCCTACGCTAGAATATCACCTACTGTAAGATTATATAACTTTAATTTTAATTTTACTAAATTAAAACGTATATTGGTTTTAAGTGTAGGGTATTTGGAAAATTATAACCAATTATGTCTTCATTACTGAGTGCCCGTAACATAGTCATACAATTAAGTCCATATCGTATAAGAACTTGTTTTCTTAATATTGAATTCAAACACCTATTTTCCAGTGTTCTCGTACAGAGAGGCCGTTAGAGTTGGAGCGCGTACGTTCCCGGCCGGCGTCCGAGCACGCACTGCGGGCCCTCAAGCGCCTGCGCTCCACTGAGAACGTCGCGCGCGCGGACCCGCCGGCTCATAAGGAGCTGATGCAAGGTAACTCCGACATTCTTTGTAGCGTCTTTATATTCGATCCGTGCACCATATTTTTTCTCTTTTAACTATTTTCATCTAAAATATGCTGGATCTTTGTTTTGGAGATTGACAGTAAAATCGCAGTTAATATATTTAATTTTTTATTATCTACCGTGTTCTTTTTGTGTTTATACTAACACGCTTATAGTTTACCTATAATATTACATTTCTGCACAAAAACGAGTGTGCTTTAGACCACATGACTGAAGTTAAACTTACGAAACGTAACTCTCTCTTTTTATCTTCACTAACTTATATCTCCCTCTCAACTTCCGTTCGCCTCTCCCGATCACACTTTTCGTAACGCTCTCGTCACGCGTTCACCAGCTCACTCCTCAAGTCAAGCGTGCGTAAAGAAGTTTTACTTCGACAAATCTTTCTTGTGTTATGTATATATTCTTGCTGACATCGATTCCAATCGTTTTTTTTTTAATGTCAACTAGGTCGGCAAACAAGCGCACGGCTCACCTGATGGTAAGCGATTACCATAGGTTATAGACACCTGCAACACCAGAAGCATCGCAAGCGCGTTGCCGACCCAATCCCCAATCCCCCCAGGAGCTCTGGTCACCTTACTCACCAACAGGAACACAATACTGCTTGAAAACAGTATTATTTAGCAGTGATCTTCTGTAAGGTCGAAGTACTACGCCAGTCGGGCTGCTCCATATTTTGAGCAGAAAATTCCTGCTGTGCCCTACCTCAGTTCAATTCATTCGTCTGTTGCACGGCATTTAGCTGTGTAAGTAAGGCAAATAATTTCGCCAACGGGATTTGAACCGGAAGCACCGGGTTGCAATGGTAAGCTAACATCGTCCCCCGGTGCGAGCGAGTGTGGCGGTTGCAGCGGCGCTGGCGAGTGTCCGCTGGCCGCCCTACCTGCTGGCGGCGTGGCTGCTGCTGCTGGCGGCGGCGCACGCGCTGCACGCGCTGGCGGCGGCGCTGGCGGCCGGCCTGCCCGCGCTACGGTAACTGTACCCTCCACACTGCTCGTGTTCTCCTGGTACTCTTTGTTTCGAAAATGGCTCATTTTCTTCAATTTATCTCTATACGCTTTACTCCACGTTGCTCATGTTGTCCTGGTACTCTTTGTTTCGAAAATGGCTCATTTTCTTCAATTTATCTCCTCTTACAACTATACGCTTTACTCCACGTTGCTCATGCTGTCCTGGTACTCTTTGTTTCAAAAATGGCTCATCTTTTTCAATTTATCTCCTCTTACAACTATACGCTTTACTCCACGTTGCTCATGCTGTCCTGGTACTCTTTGTTTCGAAAATGGCTCATTTTCTTCAATTTATCTCCTCTTACAACTATACGCTTTACTCCACGTTGCTCATGCTGTCCTGGTACTCTTTGTTTCAAAAATGGCTCATCTTCTTCAATTTATCTCCTCTTACAACTATACGCTTTACTCCACGTTGCTCATGCTGTCCTGGTACTCTTTGTTTCGAAAATGGCTCATTTTCTTCAATTTATCTCCTCTTACAACTACACGCTTTACTCCACGTTGCTCATGCTGTCCTGGTACTCTTTGTTTCGAAAATGGCTCATTTTCTTCAATTTATCTCCTCTTACAACTATACGCTTTACTCCACGTTGCTCATGCTGTCCTGGTACTCTTTGTTTCGAAAATGGCTCATTTTCTTCAATTTATCTCCTCTTACAACTACACGCTTTACTCCACGTTGCTCATGTTGTCCTGGTACTTTTTTTTTATAATAAGAATGGGGGCAAACGAGCAGACGAAGCCATCTGATGTTAAACGGCTACCGTCGTCCATGGACATCTGCAACATAAGAGGAGTTGCAGGTGCGCTGCCGGCCTTTCGGAAAAAGATGCCTATACACTCGACGCTTGAAAGAACATTCATTTCTTCATTGCTTCCATGTTATCACCTCTGTACTTTTTATAAAATGTTCTATTTCCCCTCACTACTTCTGCTCCCCTAGTACTTTTAATTTAGAGGTATTCTAGACTTTTTAAAGCTCACGTTTCTCTTTCATTTTATAGTTTTAATAGGAAAAACCGTAGTTTGATATTATTCGACATATCATTTTTTTTAGAATATTTTTGTTATTCTTTACATGTAAATAAATACTTTTAAGCGTTGATAAAAACTTTGCTGTAACTATTCATCCATGTATTCTGTCATATAGCGTAACTTTGCTAATCTCACTAAACATACTTCATCTCAAATAGACTTTTTTTTTTAACTTTCTCATTTAGCTAGTTATCCGCTTAACAATAAACATTTGGTCACATCAGCAAGCTGTGCCAGTACTTCCGACTACTAACGGAGGAGACCTGGCGTAACAACAGAACGGCGCGTGTGCGGCCCGTTCTGCTGGCGATTGCCACTGCCTTGTTATACAGTCTACTGGGCGCTCTACTGGCAATACACGCACTCGTTCGCTGGGCAGTGGAGCCACTGAGCGCCGAAGTAGACGACGGGGCCAGCTGCGGGCAAGTCACTCGTGTCACTGATTATCTTGAAGATTACGACGTGAAGACCAAGGGCGAGAAGCAGTAGTGTTCGTGGATCAGTCATAACGGCTTAATATTTGGTTTATATGCCAAAGCTCATACAAAATCGTTCGAAAAATTACAGAATAAAGTTGACTCATTTAAATTTAAAGTTTTATTTTAATAAATTATATAAAACAAAGTATGTTACATATAAATTTTTGTACAACATTAAAATATACATTTTAATATTAAACATAAAACGCAATAGAAAATAGTAACTATTTATCAGGTACATTAAATGTCTCCTAAAACCTATGTATATCTTATTATAAAAATATTTAAAAATTATAAAAATCTTGGCAACTGTTACAAGCAACCTTTTACATAATGCGATGAACACATCATAGAAAAAAAATTTACTTCACAGATTATTAAAATCTGTTAGTTGTCAGCCATAAAGTATTTAATCACTTTTTTTTGGTGAAATATAAATTGTATATCAGGTTAGTCGTGCAATTACTCGAACCGAATAATAATAAAAAAAAAAAGTGTGCCTACACAAGACTGAAGTAAAACTTCTTTAGGTTCACCTAACTTATACCTCCCTCTCAAGTTTAGTTCGCATCGCCCGATCACACTTTTCGTAACGCTCTGGTCACGCATCCACGAGCTTACTCCTCAAGTCGAGCGTGCGTACAAAAGTTTTAGTTCAAAAATCGGTTGTCACAAGTGTCAGGTTGACCCCCCCCCCCCGCGGTGGTGGTGTGCGACTCACGGCCTGGTCCCGGTCGGGCGCGCGCGCGGCCAGCTCGGCCCGCAGGCGCGCGTTGTCACGCCGCAGCTGCTCCAGCTGGTCGCCGGCCGCGGGGCTGGAGGCGGCGAGGCAGCGCCGCAGGGACGCCATCTCACGCGCGAGCGAGCTCTTTTCCGCTTCGATTTCCGTCTGAAGCGAGTTAGCGTAACTTTAGAGAGGTTCTTACTAACGTAACTTTGTGATTCTTGATTTATTTTCACATGTTTATTTAATACTAGCTGACCCGGCGAACTTCGTATCGCCTAACAGTCGATTCTAGATTCTTTAATTTTATTATTTTTTTTTTTTTTTAGAATTTTTCTCTCCTTAAGGACCATCCTTGTATTTCAAGGAATATTTAAAAAAAAGAATTAGCGAAATCGGTCCAACCGTTCTCGAGTTTAGCGCTTAGCAACACATTCAGCGACTCATTTTTATATTATAAACTAGCTGACTCGGCTAAATTTGTCTGCCGCTAAACGGTATTTAAAAATAGTGGTTGATGGTAGAAGGGTAAAAATTTAGTATTTATTATTAAAATTTACTATTATTTTTTATTTCAAATCATAATAAAATATAAATAATTTATCTAAAAATTAAAAAAAAATTAGGGGTGGACTACCCTTGACACTTAGAAGGATGGAAAATAGATCTTGTTTGATTCTCAGACCTACCCGATATGCAAACAAAATTTCATGAGAATTGGTTAAGCCGTTTCAGAGGAGTTTAACTACAAACACTACGACACGAGAATTTTATATATTAGATTAAGTCAAGTCGAAATGAGAACTACAATGTTAAAATAAATATAAGTTAATCTAATTCAATATATTTTTAAGCTTTAATTTTGAAAATATTGACATATTCGAAATATATAATTTTTTCAATGTGTTGCCATTTAACAAAAGTTCAGTAGGTTATAATAAACTTACAAACGTATTGAGAGGTTGGTGCTTGTTAATAGCCGCTAATTTCTTCTCCAGTTGCGCTATGGTCGCGTTCTGCGTGTGAATTAGTTCTTTTGCTTGCACTAGTTCAACTCCGGTTTCATGTTTTAATCTGTAATAAGTATTTATTTTTATATATATTTTATTTATAACTTGGTGATCCAACAGAGATTGTTTAAGCTAATGTTAACGTAAGAAGAACTTCTCTCAGACTTTACGCTTTTGTACCAAATACCCTTTTTTGGAGGGCCTATAATCAAAGTATTCCTTTCGTAATTCCAAACAAAATTTCTTAGAGGTAAATAAGCACCTGCTATAAAATGATTTTGTACTGACTAAAACACCTGCACATGCTCGTATTGCAAGTTAATATACTATTACTCTGTAATACCACTCACATGAGATGGAATCTATTTAATATTTTCTCAAAATCTTGAGCAAACTGTCTGGGCAAGTACCTCGACCTTATAAAAGATCATAGCTAAATAACTGTTTTCAAGCAGTGTCGTGTTCCTGTTGGTGAGTAAGGTGACCAGAGCTCCGGGGGGAACAGAGCCGACCCCACCGGTCGCGAGTCTCCTGCAAGCCCCGCCGCACCTGCGCAGCTCGGCCAGCTGCTCGCGCGCGGCGGCCAGGTCTGCGGCGCGCGCGCGCCGGTCCCGCTGCGCGTGCGCGCGCGCCGCCGCGGCCGCCGCCTGCAGCTCGTCGTTGCGGCGCCGCTCCAGCTGCAGCTGGCTCCGCAGCAGCGACACCGAGCCCCGCAGGCGCGACTGCTTCTCCTCCTGGAATGTTCCAGACAAATTACTGTATCGTCTTTACTGTAACCAACTCCTATATTCAAAAACGATTTGTTTTGATTACAACCCGTTTTCTCAAACACGACAAGCTTTTACTATATCTATTATAATTAAATAAGAAATCATTTTAGAACTCCTATATCCTGTTTTACTACTTAATTTTTTTGGTTATTTCTAAGTAGTGGCAACTCAGTTAACAAGGCCTTTTTTATTTCTTACGCAAACCTAACACTTCAGTTAAGCATTCTATTTCTAAATGCCACCGTATTGCACGACTCATTTTTTATCATCAAGGGGTTGAGTGGAGGAAATTCAGAGATAAGTCCACCCTTGCCATAAACCTTATTATTATTTTATGTTTCTACGTGTATTTTTGAGTGCAATAAAATATATAATTTATCTGTTTACCTCCTGCTTGAGCAGCTCCGAAGTCTCCCCTTGCGGGCACGCACTTTCCAATTGATGCAAGCGTTGCAGCAATTCCTGTTCCCTCTCCTGCACTTCGAGTTCGGTTTTCATCGCGTTTTCGAGCCGAGTTTTAAGCATTTCGATCATGCTTGAATCTTGGTTCTAGAAAAATTTGTACATTTTGTATATTCATTCATAAAATATTCACTTAAATTTAATTTTATTAACATTAGACGTACAAGATAATAATATTATCGTAAAGTGGCGATTTTTTTTACTGACCACTTGGTTCGAAGACTGTAGTGGTATTAAAATTGGTATTACTCATGTACCAGCTATTTCCTTTAAAATCCACCAGACGGAGTAGACTGACACAGTAAAGAGCCCCCCCATCAATATCCCCATGGGCACACAACCAGCTCACTCTCACACACACATACACACACGCACGCACGCATGCACGCATGCACGCACGCACGCACGCACGCACGCACGCACGCACAAATATACACAGACTCACGTGCAGCGTGTCGGCCGCCCCCTTGTGCGCGTCCAGCAGCAGCGCCAGGCGCGCCGAGTTGTCGCGCTCCGCCTCCAGCCGCAGCCGCGCCGACTGCGACTCCTGGGACAGCTTGTCGCGTACCCTGCGAACGATTCTTCAGGATCAGGAAAAGGTTCTCAATTCGGTTGGTGTTTTGTGTATGTACACCGATTACGCCGAGATTTCTGATCCGATTTACGCAATACTCTGAAATAATTGCCACTTGGTCCCATAAAATTTTTATTTAGTTTGGCTTAGTAGTTTTTATAACACTTCGACGATGATAAAACACAGCGGTCACAATATTAATTAAATAGACAATATTTTTCTGTTATGCTCTACCTCAATGAAAAATGTACAGAATCTTCAAAAAATTACGAGAACACATGAGCAATGTGCAGCCTAAAATTATTGTTTTCGAACAGTACCAACCTGTTCAGTTCAGCGATGAGAGCGTCCTTATCCTGTAGCCGACATTGCAGATTCTGTACTTGCATCTCCAGCTTCTCATTTTCACTACGCAATCGATTCATACGCTCGGACGATGAGGAATGTATGGAACTCGTTGAGCCACTGAAATTATAATATATTTTACTGGGCTAGTCTCAAAATATACCTGGTTGGAAACCTTCATTAAGCATTTGGTTATTTATAAGATCATTTTTTAGATACTTAAACCGTTTTCAAACATTACAAATGTTTTGCTATATTCCGCGATATATGCAAATTATTAGTTAGATCTTTTTGAGATGGATTAAATGTGTACTTACTTAGAATTATTTAATGCCAGTCGCGGTATTTCTTCATGTTCGTCACTACTCGCTGATAATATCTGGAATAAAGCATTTTATAACTTTTCCGATTCACTACTCGCTGATAATATCTAAAATAAAGCATTTTATAACTTTTCCGATTTTTAGCGAAAAATATCTATTATATGTCTGTGTTCTGGATGTGGTACATATATAGACGCTGATTAAACACTCGTGTGTTTAAAAATTATAAGAAAATTGTGTCGAAAAAGTGTGTGGTGTGTGTATGTGTGTATGCTTGTCTGTGCTTGTGCGTGTGCACGAACGTGTGCGTGTGTGCGTGTGCATGTGTGTGTGTGCGTGGGCGTGTGTGCGTGTGTGCATGTGTGTGTGCGCGTGCACGAACATGTGTGTGCGTGTGCATGTGTGTCCGTGTGCACGAACGTGCGTGTGCGTGTGTTCGCGTACCTGGTCGACGAGCCGCTCGTCGAGCGCGCGCGAGTAGTGCAGCTGGTCCCGCAGCGCGCGCTCCAGCTCCGCCGTGGGCGAGCGCCTGCCGGAGAGGACACTTCTGTTCAGAGGTTCTAAGTCAGTGCTCCGCGGAACACCAGTGCTCCCGGGAGACTCCCGAAGTGATCCGCGAAAGCGGTACGCAGAGATACATTTTGATAAACTTCCAGCGTGTCAAAATCCTAATATAAATATTAGCTGACGAGAAACTCGGCAGTTATTATTAAAAAAAAAAAAAAATACTCAATACATAAAGAGATAGTCACAAGTTTTACTCCATCCATCCGGTCCACGTCTTTTTGACTTTTGATCAAGATAAGAAACTTTTACATTACAAGCATTCCTTAAATTTATTTTAAGCGTCTATAAGACATTGAAGTACAAGGTCTCACCTGTCAAAACCTTCCCTCACGTTCGCGAGCTCCGCTTCAAGCTGCTGACAGCGCTCGATATTTTCTCTCAGTTTCTCTTTCAATTCGCTCACGTTAGATTCCTCTCGCAATCTGAGACAAATATATCAATTGGTATAAACAGTTCATAGTTAAAATCATGACCTAAGTCGGTAAGGAAGTTGTAAATTAATTTCGTTATTAGTAACTTTCTAAATACTCGGTTCAGAGTGATACATTTTTATAATCATTATAACATGACTGCCGGTGATTAATATTTTGAAGTAAAACTTGTTTACGCACACTTGACTTGGAGAGTAAGTAGGTGAATACGTAACGAGAGCGTTACGAAAACTGTGATCGGGCGAGGTGAATGGAGCAATAGAGAGAGGCGCGAGCACACATTTTTCTCTCATAGCCATAGAAGACACAGTAGAGGCCTATTGTGCAGAAGTTTGACTGCAGTCGCGTGGTGTAAAGCGCAGCCGCCGTCCAGAACAGCGCACCTGGCCTGCACGAGCTCCAGCTGCTGCTGCAGCGCCCCCCTGTCGGCCCGCAGGCGGCGCGCCTCCCGCTGCAGCTCGTCGGCGGCGGCGCGCTGCTCCAGGAGCTCTTTCGACGCCTGGCTCGTGCTCGTCCTCGCTTCTGTTAGGTCTAACTTCGCTTTCGCTAGCTCGAAGGCCTGGAAATAATCATGATATTAATGACTTATGAATTCGTAATAATCGATATCTATATCAGTCTTTATCAGTTGTTTTTGTCTACGAAATTAATAATGAAAATTATAAATTTTTAGTTTAATATTAGTAAATAAGAATTTTTTACAATCAAAACTAGAAATCGCAAATGTAACATTTATTTATCAATTAAATACTTGTTTTCAAATTTTACAAACAAGTTTGTAATCTAAGAGTATTTGTAATTAATCATACACAAGATCTTATCATCACAAGAACTTAGTTTGTCAATTTTGTAAATCTCGATCATAGAGACTAAGAGCTACAAATTTACAAACACTGCTACGAAATCTACAAATACAAAAAAGGCATTTCATTTGCCAGTTCTTAAAACTGACTCTTGACTGTTACTATAACTGAACAGTATTTCTTACCTTATCATTGAGCTCCTTTTTATGGAAGTCGAGTTCGTGCTGTAGTAAGGTTATTTGCTTCTTGATCTTCGCCAACTGCTTCTTATCATTACTCGCTTGTCTGTCTGATTGGGTTTCTGGAGATTTCTTTTCCTCGCCACTCTTGTTCCTCGGCGACGGACTCCGGGACGCCATCTTCAACTGCTCCTTCAAAGACGCTATCTCATTGTGATAAGAATTTATATCCTCGTTAAGGATTTCAATTTCCGTCTCCTTGTCTTTAAGTTTATCATTGAGTAGTTTTAGTTCTTCTATCCTTTCTGTTAGGTCATTGTTCAGAGATCTCAATCTTTCCAATTCACTTTCACTGTTCTGTTGTTTCATTGACGCGTTCTCTTGTTCCTTTTCCAGTTTAGATAGTTTTAGTTTGAGATCTTTGTTATTGTAACTAAGTTGATCGTTCTCCTCGATGACTTTAGCAATGTCATTGTTTAAGTTTTTGACCGAGTCCTGCATTTGGAACAGTTCGTTTGATTTCTCTTCCAATGCTTCTTTAATGCTTTCCATTTCTTCATTCTTATCATTGAGACATCTTTGTAAGTCGTCCAGTCGGTCCAAATGTTGATTAAGACTATCTATCTGTTGGTTCTTCTCCGAGACTAGTTGCTCTAGCTTTTGTAACTCTTTTACCTTTTCTTTCAACTGCACATTTTCTGTTTCGTATTTTTCCAGGGCTGAGTTTTTGGCTTGGAGCTCGTTTATTTTCGCTTCTAAATCTGTTATTTTATTAGACAGATTCCTTTTTTCTTTTGCAAGTTCTAAAATCATGTTCTCTCTTCTTAGTATGTCCTCCTTGAGTAAGTGAAGATCGTTAGTCTTCTCGCTAACTTCTTGTGTGAGCTCCGCAAGTTTTTGCTCGAGATGTTTCTTGTTCGAGGAGAAATTCTCTAGCTGGTTTTCATAGAACTTTTTATCATTTTCCATGGTCGCCATTGTATTTTCTAGTAAGCCTTTTAATTCTTCTACTTCTTCCTTTAGAGCTGGAAACTCACAGAGTTGCTCTTCTGCATTCTTTAATTCAGATTTGCAGGATTCCAACTCGTTTCTTGACTTTTTGATTTCATGTTTCAGTTGCGTCAATATATCGGGGAAGTTTTCTTGTTTAACGTCTAACGTTATTCCTAACTCCTTTAACGACGTAAATTCATCTTCCTGGGTTTTGTTATCGGAAGGCTCCAGCGAGAAATTGATCTTTTTCGGTTCAACGCTAGTGTTCTTACTCTCACTAGCCTCTCTATTTGGATACATTGAACAATTATCTTGTATGTTTTGAGCTGTGGAGTGTTTAATACTATCGCCGAACTTATCAATTGTTCCGAATACTGTAGTCTCATTAGCGTTTCTCTTGTACACGTCTTTAATTTGAGTCGATGTCAGATGTATGGGTAGGGAGTCCGCACGAGGCGTTAAATTCGTCGCGTCGAAATGCTCGACGTATTCCAAGTTCAGCGAACTCATGCAAGGTCTTTGAACTTCGGGCGATAGCGTCCTATTTAGATTTGTTTTATCTTTGCACTCATTCGCGTTTATGCTCATATTGTGCGCCTTTAGTTCGGCTCGTCGCATCTGAAGGTCTTGTTCATCGAACTCCGATATAGAGACGATGTCGCTGAGCGTCCGCGCAGAAGTCTTAGCTTCAATGATTTCACTCTTCTGATGCTGATCGTCTTCCAGTTTGAGTGCTGTGAATGAATCATAAAAACGAATTAGTCTTGAGCCCCGTCTAGACGCGTTCGTCGTGCTGTAGTTAACCTACATTGATGCAACAAAATTGGATGCGGTCCAAGCGAGTACACACCAAATAAACAGTAAATGTATAAATACAAAGAACATTGAAATAATTGCATATGAATTAACTTTATGAATTATAAATTAGCGCATTGTCGCGTTCCGATTGTGGAGTTTCTGGGGAGATTGGGGGTAGGGACGAAAATGCGCTTGTGATGTTTTTAGTGTTACATGCGTATGGTAACCGCTTACAATCAGGTGAGCAGTAAGCCTGTTTGCCCCCACGCCCTATAGAAACTGAGGTAGGGCACAGCAGGAGTTCCCTGCTCAAAATATGGAGCAGCCCGAGTGGGGTAGTACCTCGACCTTACAGAAGATCACAGCTAAATAATACTGTTTTCAAACAGTATTGTGTTCCTGTCGGTGAGTAAGGTGACCAGAGCTCCTGGGGGGGATTGGGGATTGGGTCGGCAACGCGCTTGCGATGCTTCTGGTGTTGCAGGCGTCTATAAGCTACGGTAATCGCTTACCATCAGGTGAGCAGTAAGCTCCCCCCCCCCCATAGTATAAATAAAAAAGGTGCAGAGCCAGTACAGACCCATGATCTCGTTGAGCTGCAGCTCGCGGCCCCGGAGCGCGGCGCGCAGCTGGCCGCGGTCCGCCTCCAGCGAGCACAGCGCCTCCTCCAGCTGCCCGATCTTCGACTGGGCGTTCGACAGCTCGCGCTCCAGTATTATCACTTTGTCCTTTGGATTGCCTGCGCAGCGGGCTTTTAGGATTTAGGCAGTGTTGCACATTGAAGTAACGATTTTAAACTAGTTTCTAAGTCGAGGTATAGGTATCAGCGTGGATTTTTAGTATTCGACGACCGAATGTGAATGGCTTTGCTTACTCGGTTAAGATTTAATGATAAATAAGCCATTTCAACAAATTTGTCCTTTATTATAGAATTGATGATTACGATGTTGCAACATTAAATGTTCTTATTTAATGTGCTACCAAAACAAACACATCTGATTGTCTTATGGTATATTCGAACTCTTTGAAATAGATATTCCTCAGTGTTTTAACAGATTGGTTACATTTCATCACCGTTTCACGCTTATGGAAGTGTTGTAATATTTTATAGGTCATACTAATACACAGTAAACTGGCTTTCTTGCGAGAAAATTTGGACTGATCTTGCTATTATAGGGTTCATAAACTCTTCAGCCTTATTAAATGATGAAACTTAGCGATTATACATGTAATAATAATTTAGAACTTTACTACATACATGAGTTTCCGTAGAGCGTCGGTATTTGTTCGCCGATCTTGTCTCTCTCCGCTATGCTCTGTTTCAGCCTCGTCAGCTGCTTGTCCTTTGATTCCAATTCCTCTTTTAACCTCTGAACCTGTATTTAAAAAACAGCAATAATTTCATCGCACAAAAAATGTACCGTATACCTTGCAACAAAGATAATAAAACATTAATGACACTATATAAGTAACCTACAAATTATTATTTTTTTCTTCACTAATATAATTTAAAAAAAAATGTTATTTTTCATTGATTCCATGTTCTAAATTTAAAATAAAAGTGGGAATGTTTTTGACTTATACAAACTTCCTAATTTGTCGAATGTATACACATTATTTTATGCTTATTGTTTATTAATAAAATGATAAATATTACATTGAAATATGAGACATTAATAAAAATTCATTGAATATAATATACTAGCGACCCGCTCCGGCTTCGCACGGGTATAACATATAATTATAGCCTATGTCATTTACTGAAAAAATTATTAAAATCGATCCAGTAATTTTGATTTATTCATTACTGCCCGTGGCCCGCACGCGTTAACTTAGAGTAAAAGCCGGCCGGAACCGCCGCAAACGCTACGTACCGCGATTTTTAAATCTGTAATATCTTCGAAAATATTCATTTAAATCATATGCTGTAAAGGGCCATATAGATCTATATTAAATAAAAAATACATTTAAGGTATTTAATTGGATAAGGATTAATGCTGTATTGGTTAAAATCGCTTCGAAAATTAGCCATTATTTGTCGTAAAAAGTAAATGACAAAAAAAAAATGTTATTGTGGGATATCCATAAGAGATAGGTATATACCATCGCGGAGTTTTCTGTAGACCTTTTTAATGTGTACAATACTTAGTACATTATTTTGATAAATCTCGTAGGGTTCAGCCTGCGTTTGCAATTTAAGCGAAAAAATAATTATTATTTACGACATAACATTAGAAAACTCAAAAATAACAGTATTTCTCCACTATTTAATGGATGTTATTTTTTTTTTATTTTTTTTAACAAGTCTTATACATCCACGGGCTTATGAACCCATGTCCTTTTTTACTCTAATACATGCAAATTTTTATTTTTATTTTTTCTCTATTTCAAGGTAGGCGTTAGTCAACAACATCGCTGTTCAAGTCAGACTATGTTTGTTTTTAATGTCTGCAAAAGAGACGTGAGTCCACCGACCGGTTCTTAATCTAATCTATGGTACAACATTTTTTTTTTTTTTTTTTTGTATTATTATTATTTCCTTATAATACTATACTTATATCTAGCTAAATCTTACATTATTTACATGCGTAATAATCGTTTTCTTAGAAATATATTTTTTAATATTGTCTGTATTACTACCAACTTACTCCTCACAAGCAAAGCAACCTATTCGAATTTTATTTTGACATCTCGAGAATACTCTCAACGACGGCGGTGTCTCTATTATGAATCGCCATCTTGAGACCATGCTCGAGGATGTCTTTTTCCGTAGCCTCCGCCGCCCTCCCGACGAAACGACAGATCGCGTCATCTCAATCATCAATGGATGTTATTATACATATAAACCTTCCTCTTGAATCAATCTATCTATTAAAAAGAACCGCATCAAAATCTGATGCGTAGTTTTAAAGATTTAAGCGTACATACATGTGCAGGGACAGAGAAAGCGACTTTGTTTTATACTATGTAGTGATTTTACTGGCATATATAGATAGTTATATTTATACATATATATCTTAAACAGGCATCTGTTTGTGTTTATACATTTATATTATTGACTGAGCTTTTGGCGCAATTGGTAGTGTCTCAGCTTTTTAATTTCTACCTCGAATATGGGTGTTCTTATATAATAATACGATTAAGGGTTATCTATTTATTATGTCACACTTTAATGGTCTACGAAGTGTGACATTGTGTGACAAAGGATGGGAAGGGGTTCAAAATTTTGTGACATTGCATTACAAAATATATTTTATCTAATTGTTATTTAAAATGAAATAAAAGTAACGTCGATACTGGTGTTTTAATACCGTAAATGAGAATTTATAGGTGTCACATCGCAAAATATGTGACGTCACATCAGGGACCTGTCTCATTAATGCGACCATCTATGACAAGGACAGGGGAGGGGTCCAAAAATCCTGAATTTGTGTGACGTCATTTATGGATGACCCCTTGATATAAATAATATTATGTATATTAGTCGTTTGTCACCGAAAACACCGACATTAAACCTTAGGAACAGACGACGTTAAAGACCCATTTATTTATTTTATATTTGAATAAACTTTAGCGGATTATAATTTTTTTTTGCACATATTTGCATTACACAGGAGACAAAGGAACGTAAATTTAAGTTATGGAATGAAATGTCAGGTACAGATATAGCGCTAATTTAAAAATTCGTCTGTGTGCGAGAAATATTCGCCCAACTCTTGGCGCTCGTCTTAAATCAGCTCAACGAGATGAAATGTATTAACATCCGTTCTTGGGGTAAATTTAAACTAAATTAGGTTAATTTTATTTACGCAAATTATCTCATCTTCCCTTATTTTATTGAAATTCAACAAGCACAACGTTATAAAACAATTTTCGCTCCACTTGTTCAAGTTCAGTTCTTAGTTCTAGACACACGTATCATCTACCCTTTTAGTCGATGGCATTGTTTCTTAATTTTTTTATTGGCCTAACATAAATAATAATATTTTGGCAGTAGTCACCATTTTATATTTTAATAATCACCCATCAACACCATTAATAAATAGTTAATAGTCTAATTAATCTTTGTAAAATTAACACACGGTCATTTGTTCCTACGCTAAGCAACTTAATGCTTATGTTACAGGTAACAGCCGATTGCTATTGCTAATTTTTCAAGTAAAACTTCTTTACGCATGCTTGACTTGGGGATAAGCTGGTGAATGCGTGACGATTACGAAAATTGTGATCGGGTGAGGCGAACGGAAGTTGAGAGGGAGATATAAGTTAGTGAAGATAGAAAAAGAGAGATTTACGTTTCGTAAGTTTAACTTCAGTCGTGTAGTCTAAAGCACAATCGTTTATATTTTTTTGATTAATATACACAGAAATAATACATACATAAATATATAAAAATACACATATTACACCCAGACTCAGGCGGGAATCGAACCCGCAATCTGCAGAACAGAAAGCACTACCAACTGCGCTAACGGGCCAGTTAAACGCCTCCATAAGTTTCATTTATAAAAATTATTAACATGACGTCAAAGAAGGCAAACTGTCTGAAATAATGTAAAAATATGTCCGCTAAATTAAAAACTGATTTTTACTGTCAAAAAGAAAAATTGAAATGTTGTCCATTGACCCGAAAACGAACGTATATTCTGGGGAATATTATTAGGTGTATATTTTGTTGTATTGAAGTTTATACATATTTAAGAGTGAGTGTGCTAGACGTGTCATACAGTAATAATAGTGTGCGACGGCAGAGGTCTATTGCACTAAATGAAGATACAACAATTGGTATTGTGCACCAACAGAAGGTGCTACGACTTTCGTATTTGTACATGTACATGTGCGTGCGTGCGTGAGTGAGTGCGTGCGTGCGTGCGTGCGTGAGTGCGTGCGTGAGTGCGTGCGTGCGTGCGTGCGTGCGGAGGTGCGAGCGGAGGTGCGTGCGGGCGGGCGTGCGTGCGTACGTGTGTACGTCCTTGCTTGAGTACATGCGTGCGTACGTGTGCGCGTGTGCTCACCTCGGCGTGCGCGTCGTGCAGGCGCACGGACAGGTCCGAGTGCGCGGTGTGCGCGAGCGCCTCCGCGTCGTTGCGCTGGCGCTGCAGGCGCGCCGACAGCGACGAGATGTGTGTGTGTGTGTACGTGTGCGCGTGTGCTCACCTCGGCGTGCGCGTCGTGCAGGCGCACGGACAGGTCCGAGTGCGCGGTGTGCGCGAGCGCCTCCGCGTCGTTGCGCTGGCGCTGCAGGCGCGCCGACAGCGACGAGATGTGTGTGTGTGTGTACGTGTGCGCGTGTGCTCACCTCGGCGTGCGCGTCGTGCAGGCGCACGGACAGGTCCGAGTGCGCGGTGTGCGCGAGCGCCTCCGCGTCGTTGCGCTGGCGCTGCAGGCACGCCGACAGCGACGAGATGTGTGTGTGTGTGTACGTGTGCGCGTGTGCTCACCTCGGCGTGCGCGTCGTGCAGGCGCACGGACAGGTCCGAGTGCGCGGTGTGCGCGAGCGCCTCCGCGTCGTTGCGCTGGCGCTGCAGGCGCGCCGACAGCGACGAGATGTGTGTGTGTGTGTACGTGTGCGCGTGTGCTCACCTCGGCGTGCGCGTCGTGCAGGCGCACGGACAGGTCCGAGTGCGCGGTGTGCGCGAGCGCCTCCGCGTCGTTGCGCTGGCGCTGCAGGCGCGCCGACAGCGACGAGATGTGTGTGTGTGTACGTGTGCGCGTGTGCTCACCTCGGCGTGCGCGTCGTGCAGGCGCACGGACAGGTCCGAGTGCGCGGTGTGCGCGAGCGCCTCCGCGTCGTTGCGCTGGCGCTGCAGGCACGCCGACAGCGACGAGATGTGTGTGTGTGTGTACGTGTGCGCGTGTGCTCACCTCGGCGTGCGCGTCGTGCAGGCGCACGGACAGGTCCGAGTGCGCGGTGTGCGCGAGCGCCTCCGCGTCGTTGCGCTGGCGCTGCAGGCACGCCGACAGCGACGAGATGTGTGTGTGTGTGTACGTGTGCGCGTGTGCTCACCTCGGCGTGCGCGTCGTGCAGGCGCACGGACAGGTCCGAGTGCGCGGTGTGCGCGAGCGCCTCCGCGTCGTTGCGCTGGCGCTGCAGGCGCGCCGACAGCGACGAGATGTGTGTGTGTGTGTACGTGTGCGCGTGTGCTCACCTCGGCGTGCGCGTCGTGCAGGCGCACGGACAGGTCCGAGTGCGCGGTGTGCGCGAGCGCCTCCGCGTCGTTGCGCTGGCGCTGCAGGCGCGCCGACAGCGACGAGATGCGCAGCGCCTGCTCCGACATGCGCGCCTGCAACACGTCGCGCTCGGCGCGCACCTCCTGTACCACAATATATACTTTGAACTTTAATTCTGTAAGGTCGAGGTACTTTCTCAGACGGGTTACTCCAGATTTTGAGCTGAACATATCCTGAATATACCAGCAACTTGATAGACATCGGATAGACTTCATAGTCTATCCGATAGTCTTCTAGTCTTTATAGTCGACCCTACAGCTTGATCGTCACTACCGTTTGATAAAAATAAAAATAGTGTGGAACTAGCATAACTCATGTGTTAGAGCGTTATTTGTAAAAAACTTGAAAAATGTATTCTTTTTATTAGGACACAGTTACGTGTTAGATAAAATTTAGGACGCGATATGATTTTTAGCCTATAAAGTTATAAACCTTCTTATAAACTCACCTAAAGTAAAATTATTTTTCAAAACAAACACCACTATTACATATCAAATGACATAAAAACCGTAATGACATAAAAACCGAGTGATGGAAAACCGTTTTTAGATACAATTGAATTACATTTTATCAACAATTAACACCTAAACAAAAATAAATTTAAAAAAATACTGTAAAATAAAATAATTTATCCTTTTTACGTCACTACGCCAAAGAAACAAACTTGCAATCCGATACCTTGTTTCACTTCCCAAAACACTGTCATCATGACCCACATTACCTTCTGTTAACCGTTATAAATCAGTTTTCACAGCCGTCATCAGGAAACAGTCGGTTTTCCCTCACAGTTTGAGCAAACGAGTCGTTAATCCGTGCGCAGTAACCGGCTCGGTTAGAGGAGCTAAATATACCGCGTCCCAGTTTACACGAGAAAAGTCCACTATCAAAATTATTCAAAAGATTTATTTCAGTAAATGTTTTAACAACAGTCGTCTTCGATTTACTAATGTATTAGGCGAAAGTTTCTTTTACTTTTTAGAATAATAAATTATTTCAAAGTTCAAGATTTTTTTTATAAGTGAGAAAAATAGTATTTAAAAGAATCTTTTCCACAGTTTCTGCTTTTTTAACGTATGATTTCGATTAGGTTTTAAGGAGTAATTCAAATACAAACATATCTTTAGAAGTATAACTATAATATTAGTTAGTATTAAGTTGCTTGAGTTTTTGACTTTTTTTGCGGACATTTTCTTGTGAATTTATTGTGATATCAAATGTTCACTACTACAATGAACATTGTATAAAACGATTGATATATTACTATTTACGGTCACCAACCCGCCCAGCGTGGAGACTATGGGCAAAACACATGAGTTCACGTTATTTTTGGCGTAAACTTGTGGAGGCCTATGTCCAGCAGTGGACTGTATAGGCTGTAATGATGATGATTACTAATACATTGCAAAGATTATTCAAAGTTTACTTTTAAAATAGTGTTTACCTTACAATCCTTATCCAACAAACCGTTTTATTCAGCTCATTTACTTTGTAGATCAATTCATATTTTGGCATACAATGTGTTTCTATGCAATAAAATAGATTCCCATGTGTTTGTGTTCAAACGGCTCCGACAACACAAGGTGTTAACAATAGCAAACGCGTTATTAGTCACTGTTTGTTTTGGTACTATTCACATCTTTTGGCCGTTGGAAAAACGTGATTTTTGCCAAGAGAAATTACACAAATCAAGTAGAGGACAATGGACAATAAACATGCGCATTCATACACGAGTATTACTTTAACGAGCTTACAATAGATGAACAGTTTTCGTTACGATGCCGTGAACTTTGGACGATTCAATGTGCTTATATTGAGCAAACGTTGGCAATAAATATAAGGTCAGACAAGGTTAGACGGTGCAACGCAAAAATACACAGATGGCAAAAGATTCCTGAATGTGAACGACATGAAAAATATCAAAGTAAATTTTAAAACTGATCGGCTGGCCAATTTCAAAACACAGTATAATTCGTGTGAATATATTCAGACGACTCCATTGGAACGAAAAATTCAAAAAAATCGATTTCGAAAAATTTGTCCCTTACTGTTTTGAAATTGGGCAGCGGAGATGTTCTGAAAATTCGTGAAAGTTATTTTACAGTATAAATATAACCACGTTTTTTATAATAAAATTACTTTTATTGGTATATTTTTATAAGTATCGCAAGAGCAATTTTTAAAATTACATCTCACAACTTTATCAAAATGGCATTAGGAACTTGCGATTTTCATGTAGGCCTAAAACAATTTCGATAATTTTTGTAGAAGCTTATAAAAAACAAAATAAAACAAGCTCTAAATAAAATTCTATTAATTTTCTAAGTCTATGTAAAAAAAAAAAAAAAATCCCATTTACATTAAATAATTCCTCTTTTTTAAATAGCAAAACGGACGAAAATATGAGTGAATCGCGCGTATTCGTTTTGTTTTGGTCATTGACGTTTTAATCTAATTAGTGTTTGCCAAAGCTTATACTTGAATATCCCTACAATAGCTTCTTATAAGTTTTCCTAGAAGAACCTAGAAATGCCGTTACAATATTTTAACAGTAATGAAAAACTTTTTCTGAATTCGTAAATTCCATTTGTTTATCTTTAGCCTTCTATGACGCAAGTAGCCTTTAATTCAAGTGAATCCATACAACGAGATCAAATGTGGACTTGAACTTCTGATAAGGTAGATGAGAAAGTTTGCTACTTTTTCATGCAACAAAGACAAGAGATGACGCGTAGGCTTAGTAAACATTGCAAATGGCTGATGCACTAGTGATTATGAGTAATGTATAATTTTTGTATAGGTCCTATCTCTATATCGGTCTGACTGTTTGTGCTTGTAAATTGTGTTTGTTTTCGGACTCTTGATACAGGATTGATGTTAAGATTGCTGGATAACATCAAGCTCACATTACCTAAGTTTGTTTTTATTTTTGTTGAGTTTTTTTTTTGTGAATGTAATTGTTTTGACGTTTTTAAAATGTTATTAAATATTTTCATTACATTTAATCTTCAGAATTCATAACTTACTGATGGCCGTTGAGTATGAGGCGTTAATTTATGAGGAATAATTAAACGGAGTTAACAGCAAACGTTCATGTTACACGTTTTAATCGTTACAAAGCACCGTAAAAAAATAATCACACGGAGTTATGACTTGTGAAAATAAATTATTAAGAGAGTAATGAAGGATGCAGTGTAACAAAGAATAACTGCAGTTCATTTAACTTCCGTAGGCGATAAAAGTTCTATCTCTGTATGGTATGTTTATTACAATGTTTTGTTGCATACGTTTTATATAAACGTATTAAATGAGCACTCGAATTGCGTAGTACTGTCTCGTTATCAGAGTGCTTCAGGTTCAAAGCAATATTTCCACTTTCCACTACCTTAATTTAAAAAAAAAAAACATTATAGACACAACTTACAAAAATAATTATCTAGTCTTTTTAAGTGGGTAATATTCGTTGCGAAATTCCCATACTTAAAATATACCAGACGCAGAAACAGAAATGCCAAAATGATAACAGCTATGAAATACGAACATTAACCTCTATAATTTTATTTAAGCTATCATAATTATCGCTTCAGCCTGTAAGCCTTCAGCCTGTCCCACTACTGGACATAGGACTCTTTCCTCATGTAGGAGTAGGATCAGAGCTTAATCCAACACGCTGCACCAATGCGAGTTGGCGGATATATTCCCTCCTACGAGTAACGATCGCTATCAGGTGTACATGATAACAACCGGGACCGACGGCTTAAAGTGCTCTCCGAGGCACGGTGGGGAGACCCACAAGGACTGTAGACCCACACGGACTGCACAAACACCCAGACCAGGGTAAACACCTGTATGGCCAATACAAATGTTTGTCATGTGCGGGGATCGAACCCGCAAACGCCAACGCAACAGGTACAATCCATGGCTGTAACCGTTGCGCCAACGCGGCGTCATAATTATATGTGACCGAAAAAAGCTTAAAAGATAACGTATGCCTAAACTTTTACATGCCATACGTTCACGAGAGTTCACTCTCTTTTTTGAAGTGAAACTACGCAGTAAGCTGGTGAATACGTGACGAGAGCGTTATGAAAAGTGCGATCGGGAGAGGCGAACGGAAGTTGAGAAGGAGATGTAAGTTAGTGAAGATAGAAAGACAGAATGTTACGTTTCGCAAGTTTTACTTCAGTCGTGTGGTCTAAAGCACACTCGTTTTTATATGGGAACAGTGCATTGTATAGAAAATTATAATAACGACTATAAATACTAAATTTCAAGCCCGAATTTTTTAGCCCTTTACGAAATTCGAAATCTATATATACTTAAGAAATTGTTGTTTTTGGTGAAATCGTCGGTAATCGACTCCTGTAAAATGACAGTTAACATCACAGGTATTCTGTAATTAAGCGAGTAAAGGTATTTAGTTCATGTTTAGCGTCGGCGATGATTGTCTGTTTGTGTTACTACGATTAGTTTACATTGCTTAAGTGAACCGCTTCGAAGCGTTACTTCCTGAAATCTTTCAACCGAAAAGGGGGTTTAAACGAGAACGATTTAAATTACTAATTACAGAGAAATCGATGAAAATAAATTTGCTTTCTTTCATACGCTTTTCTAAATGTCTTAAGAGATTGGCTGTTTTCGAACATGTAACAAGCTGAAATTATTTAAAACGGGATATTTATTGTGTTTTTTATTTTTGATTTACGGAGCTTGATATTTCGACATTAGAGTGTCTTGTTCACGAGACTCAAATATTCCGTTTTAAAGAATTTTAGTAATGACAATAGCGATGTTAATTTAAAATCTTATTTGTAACAAGCTGGTTGTACAGCAAGGTGTATTTGTATTGTGTTGTAAATTTTAAGAAGAGGACTACATTGAGGTTAAGATCATATAGAAATAAGAATTAGATGGAAAAGATGAACACAATGAAAAACAAACTTCAAATTTGTCAAGCCAATTGCACTTACAATAAACTATCATTGTTCACGGAAGTCTCTGGAACATCTAGTGCGCTTTTCTCTATGATAATGTTGAAAATGACATGTTTTATTTAAATTTAGAATTAACCTTCAAACGAAAATTCGCGTGTGCGAGGTCGTTAGCAGAACATGATGAGAACAATATCGACGACATTAAAAAAAAAATCTAAACAAAATTGAAGAGATGTTATGATATCGTGGTCCAGGCGCTATGATCTATATGTAATTGTATTTACTATGGTCATTTTGAAATGTCAAGTCATTGTGTCATTTGCATGACGTAAAAGTGACCATGGCTCTTGAATAGTCTCTTCTGCACATAAAACATAGTGCAGAAACCTGCCGATATATTTATAAATTTTGCGAAACGAATAAAATGTATTTATATTTCAACTCACCGTCAAGTCCGGCAGGCCCATAGTAAAGTACTTCCTAAAGTGAGACCACAAAAACATTACATTAGCGATGTCCGAGACACCGATCTAGGCCTACATCGCGCCCACACTAATCACGGTTCGTTAAGAGAAATGGTCACATCGTGAATATTGTGTTACGGTGATATGGAGTGGCGGAGAAATGCGAGATTTTTGACGATATGCGTATGGTAACAACCTTCTTGCAGCAAAACACGCTTTGGAACATCTGAGCCGACTGAAAGGCCGCGCGCTACAGCTGTACGACGCGGGAATTATTGATGTGATAACACTTGAAAATTGGATGCGGTAAATTTGTAACGCGTCTGCGTTCCGTATACTGTATGTTAGTAAGAGATAATTACTTCCCATAGTTGAATTATTCTTTTAAAATAACTTTCTAATAGATATTTTATTGGTAAAATATTTATGTGTAAATATATCACTACAAAATGTGTGCTGTGTGGCTACGGCACTAAAGAATTTAGCCACCCCCTCTCTTCCCGTGGGTGTCGTAAGAGGCGACTAAGGGATAACATGGTTCCACAACCATCTTGGAACTTAAGAAGCCGACCGGTGGCGGGATAACCATCCAACTGCTGGCTTTGAAATACACATGCCGAAGACGGGCAGCAGCGTCTTTGGTGCGACAAAGCCAATACTGCGGTCACCAACCCGCCTGCCCAGCGTGGTGACTATGGGCAAAACACATGAGTTCACGCTATTTTTGGCGTAAGCTTGTGGAGGCCTATGTCCAGCAGTGGACTGTATAGGCTGTAATGATATCACTACAAAATACTTGAATTACGAATTTTACGACCGTTTAAAAAAAAGTTACATCTGATGTAAATAGACAAGATTTTCCAAGTATCGTAGCAAACGTGGTTCTTTACCGATTTAACATTTTTTCCCAGAACAAATAGCAATAAATTACATGCCTCCTCCATAAATTCCCGCTCCGTACAATAATATTATATATTTAGCTCCCGCACACGCACGCACACGTGCGGAGTATGCGTGTGTGCGCGTGTTGTAATGACACGTAGGGCTGATGTTTTTTACTGCGCAGGCGCACGCTCTTCCCGATTTTTTACGAGTAATTATTTTTTTATTTTACAACTGTGTTACGATTTAATGTTACGATTTAATGTTTCGATACATGTTTTGTCAGCTGTTGTTGAAACAGAAAAAAAAAATTATGCACAAGATTTTTCATTGAAACACTAGATGCCTCTCGCGGTTTATCCGCGCAGCTCTCCATCCCGCAAAAATCTCTATTTAGTATTTTGCTGTATCCCTATGTACATTTCAGTTATCTAATTAACAAGTTTTAATGCCTTCGCTTTAGTTGTTTTAGCGTGAAATAAAAACAACCATATAAATAAAACATTTTTTTTCAGTTAACATAGATGGTGCCAATGCATTTTTTATTCAGCCCTGAATGCACGTCCAATGAGGCACGTAATAAAAACTAGTGCGCGAGAGAGTTAATACATTAGGGTCGGCTGTGGAATGATTCATGGCGACGCTACCAAGATCATGAACAGCAAATTACACACACAGTTAGCCTATCACGTACGAAAACAAACTTTAATAAATATTTTTATCTATTTCCTTGTATTTATGTTATTTATACAGGCCATATCAATATATCGTGGTCTAAGCTTTGTTATTTTGTTGTGGATGTGTTTGAAACCCCGACACAGGAATCATATCCTATTAGAGTTGTTAAGTGTGTTTAACCAAAATAATGTCATTAATAATCACAGTATTGATTTTGGGAAATTGGGCTTAATCGTTAAATATATATAATGCATTTTTATAACGAACTTTTCAAAATATCCAAAAAAAATTATAGAAGAAGAATTTTAAAAACGATAGTTTATCAATCGCTACGTTAAAACATCCTAATAGTTATTACTTTCACAGGATTGTAACAGAATACGCGTGAATGAAAATTAAAAATAATATCATCAACACGAACGCTTTCGTAGATGACGCGCTGATATTGGAGAGCTTTTAGGGAGACCGTAAGAATTTGTTGATTTATATTGATATGGACTGGTACTGTATGGCTACGGTACTAAAGAATATAGCCACCCCCTCTCTTCCCGTGGGTGTCGTAAGAGGCGACTAAGGGATAATACAGTTCCGCTACCACCTTGGAACTTAAAAAGCCGACCGGTGGCGGGATAACCATCCAACTGCTGGCTTTGAAATACGCAGGCCGAAGACGGGCAGCAGCGTCTTCGGTGCGACAAAGCCAGCACTGCGGTCACCAACCCGCCTGCCCAGCGTGGTGACTATGGGCAAAACACATGAGTTCACGTTATTTTTGGCGTAAACTTGTGGAGGCCTATGTCCAGCAGTGGACTGTATAGGCTGTAACGATGATGATGATGATGATTGATATGGATATTGTTCAATGAATTTGAAGATTATGTGAACGTGGGCGAGAGAATTTGGCGAGACAAATTAGGAGACGGAATCGAGACAGCTTAGTACCGGAAATACTTTGGTAAATTAATATTTATTTTAGAACGAAGTAAATTATAGCAGAAGACAGTGCGAAAATGTTTACGTATTTTGGATTACGTACATCGTGAAATTGGATTACAGAATTTGTAGATTTATATAAGATTTTAAATTAGCATTGTTGTTTTTTGGAACGAAGTTCCTTAAGCCTGCGCTTGACATTTGGCTGGGCGACCGAACTGAGAAAAATGTGAGACTAAAACCGGAAGAAAAATAAATAACGGCAGTGACATAATATCAGTCGCACAACTGTATAATATGACGTATGTAAAACCGAATTCATTTAACATTAACGGTATAAATGTTTGGCGTGGGGTTGTCGTGTCTATTTGTATATTCCTTTTTTTTAGAAGTCTCCTAAATGGTAAACAAATATGGCGTAATTATGGAAGTCGACCACAGATAATTATATAGTGTAATAGTAAAGTGACACAAAGAGCAAATGAACGAACAATACTAATAAGCCATAGATGAGAGTAAAATTCATTTGATATTCAAATATTGTTGAAATTATTTCAAAACATGATAATATATTGAATATTTTTGTTAATAATTAGCAGAGGTACAAAATTACGAAATAAATAAATAAATAATCGAGAATCTTTATAAAAAGGCAAAGTCATTTTATATTAAGAGCCATTTCACAAAAATCGGTAACAATCCGCGAAATTGTAATATTTTGACGTCGTTAATCTCAGTGTTGGATGCAATAATGTAATTTATATTCTTGAAATATAATAGAGCAACCTTTGTTGTAGTCCATAGTCAGATCAGAATTTTGATTTATATTATGTGTATAAAATTATTAACCTTTTCATCAGCCTCCTCCCTGGGTAAACGGTCGCAATGTATACTTTGAAGTCCTACTTTTCAATAACCTCTACGTTGAAACCATTTTAAAAAAATATCATAATATGTGGAATATAATTTTGTTGTCCACTATCATAGATTTTTATTCCATTTGTATCTCTATTAAACGATAAAAAAAATTTAAAGTTACGAATATTTTCCAAATAAGTACAATTTTAAAAGCGATATTTCTCTTAGAAAACTAAGAAATTTTAACGAACTATCTTCATCAAAGTAAACTTACATCATTAAGGAATACAAAAAAATAATTAAAAGATGTAATTATTTTTAATACATTTTATATTAAATAATAAAAAGATAGTATATATTGCCACGCATCAAGCCCGGTAAATCAGTCGAGCGCTAGCGCTCTTAGAGGTAAGGTCCAGGCCAAATTCTGCGCAGCCGTCTCTTTCGCTCACACGCGCCAAGCGCCTGTTGTTATAGCGGATAAAACGCATTTGATACTTTCATAATAAAATATAAATAAAATAAACATATTACGAAAATGACTGTAAAATAATATAATGATAATTTCTGTAAACAAATGTATAATTTAATTTTCTTTTCTCACACTATCAATACAAATAGGCATTTTAATCTGTTTGTCTTGTTATTTGTTAATTAATATGTTTGTCGGTGTCGATGTCATTAAATGCTTTTTTATTCATATCGTAAATATTAGATTCATTCGTAAACTGAAAAAACTAAATCAATTTAAAAAAATTGTTTCATAAAATTAATTTTTTTAATTTTATTTTAAATTTATTGACTGTTGTTATATAACATACTTGAAATTTTTAACAAATTAATTATGTAAAAAACATTTTATACCATAGTTATAATTTTTATTATACATCAGAAAATGATCACGATGGTCTTTTGGTTGTCACACTATACGTACTAGCACAAAGATCGCGCGGCTCGTACGACTCGCGCGATGCGACCAAATTTACCTAAACTTGCAGAGCGTAAAATTGTGAAATGGCTCTTAAATGGGATAGCGTTAAAAGTGTTCAGGGTGAAATGGATATTCAGAAATATTCATAATATAAAATAAAACCTTTACAAAAAACACTACTATAAAAGACCAAAAAACAAAAAAAAAAAACAATATCTAAAAAAAAATATATATAAAATTAAACAATTTTTTTTTTTTATTTGTGTTGCTTCTATACTATCCGAAGGAACTTTGTTCCTACCTGGTGTCCCATGACACCACTTAATTTTTTTATTTTTATTTTTTTTCAGACTCGTCATGAGATTCGTGAACAAGATATTCGTGTATATCGAGCTACGCAAAATGAAAATAAAAAACATGGTAAATATCCCATTTTAAATAATTTTAGTAATTAGTAGTAGATCAGTGTGTGTGTTAGTAGATTTGTTTGAATTTTACGAACAACGTAAAACTTCTGGAGATTGATAAAAAAAGCGACATTCAGCGTTCAAATTTAGAACGTAAATGAATCAACACTTTTTATCCACTCAAAAAAAAAAAAAAAAAAAATACCAAACAAAAAAGAAACGGGACAAAAAAAATGTCAAGTGTGATCATACTTATTTCTTTCGAAATATACATCTAGACGGATACACCCCTCTTTACGTGGGGATTTTAAATCTATAAATACTGATGACACAAATAGCATCGACATGGACTTACATACATTACACGTATATGAGTATACAACCGAGAAATGTTAAAATAAAACACAAAACAAAACTGCCCAAGATTGAAACGTGGTAACAAATAAATAGTGTAGTTGGAATTATTTCGAGCCCTTTAGCGCCAGTGAACATCGACAAGACGGTATATTTGCGACGCGGTGACGAAGTGTACGGAATAGACATCGTCTGGATATCTGCCAGATAGCAGCCGCAAGGTCGCTGGTGTTTGAACAGGATGTTTTGTGGCAGCTGGTGGGTAGTTTATGGTGTTTAATTCGTATTTGATTATCGTTGATTTTCTTGGAGATGTCCATGTATTTTAATCGATTTTTTTTTCTATTTTTATATTTGAGGTAAATTTTATTTTTTCTTAAGATCTGACGCCGTTTGATTTCCGCTCGGGGAAGATGTATTTGTTCAAATACTGAATACTGTCTGGGTGTGTGTCTTTATGGTTCTCCCCAAGTATCGTACGCAAACATCTGAGAGATTTTAGAGATTGTTATTGATAGAATGGTATGAAATGGTTATACTTTATTATTTTAAACCGGATATATACTACCGGAAATACTTGCAGTATTTCGGGTATCTTAGACATACCAATGTAGACAAAATAATTGTGTTTCCAGGCAAACGAAGAAAAATTGACTTCAATTATATCGACAAGTAATACAACGTAGGTAGACGAAAAAATAGTCAAGTAAATACGCATTATCAAAGATTACTCCAAAAGTTGTAATCAGATCTCGATGAAATTTAAATGTGAGACCACATGATAAAGATCGGCTTTCGATTAAATTAAAAATCATCAAACTTGGTACACCCAGTGTACAACACGTCCAAAAGAACTACAGCAATACTACAGGATTTACAGTATAAATACGCCGTTTCAAGGTGATGACCATTTATTTCACTGAATAATTGTGTTTGCTCGCAAACGAAAAAAAACCGACTTCAATTACATCGAAGAGTAATACAACGTAGATCGACGAAAAAATAGTCAAGTAACTACTCGTTATAAAAGATTAGAAATAGAAAAATGTATATGTGACCACATGACAAACATCAGCTTTCGATTAAATTAAAAATTATCAAAATCGGTACACCCAGTAAAAATTTATTGCGGATTTTCGAGAGTTTCCCTCGATTTCTCTGGGATCTCATCATCAGATCCTGGTTTCCTTATCATGGTACCAAACTAGGGATATCCCTTTTCCAACAAAAAAAGAATTATCAAAATCGGTACATCCAGTAGAAAGTTATTCGGTATAATACAACGTAGGTCGACGAAAAAAGCGTCAAGCAAAAACGCATTATTAGATATAGTTCGAAAAGTAAATGTTAGATCTCAAATAAATTTAAATGGGGCGATTGACACACACCACCTTTCGATTAAAAAAAAAATGTCGAAATCGGTCCACCCGGTCAAAAGTTCAAAAAAAAAAAAAAATACAGTCGAATTGAGAACCACCTCTTTTTTGGAAGTCGGTTAATAAAGGCAATATAATACATGTTTGTATGGAGGCCCATATATGCACACCGTTGAACAAAACGTTAGCGCGATTTAATTGCGTACAGCGACATCTATTGTCGAGTGGTATTACATACTTACTAAAATAAAGCATGACAATTTATTACAGAATTAAACACTCAATAAAAAGTTATGCGGATTTTTAAGAGTTTCTCTCGATTTTTCTGGGATTCCATCATCAGATCCTGGTTTCCTTATCATGGTACAAAACTAGGGATATCTCCTTTTCAAAAAAAAAAAAAACAAAATTGGTTCATAAACGACGGAGTTATCTCCGAACATACATTATATACATCACAGCTTAATAAAACTGCTCTCAAGCAGAGTTTCGTTCTCGCCGTGAGTAAGGTAGACTGATTTTTGGGGTGGGTCAGATACGATAGACTTGGAATATCAGAAGAGCGTTCTTGGAACTCTCGCAACATCGCAGGCGTCCAATGGCCACGGTAGCCGCTCACTGTGAGTCGGAAGGCGACAATAGGCATGGTGCGCGTGCGTATATGTTTAGGTAAAACTGTACACCTAAACTGTCTACATATATACTGTTATGAACCAAATGTAGCAACACTAAACTATTACATTATCTATGACAGTTAGTATAGTTTACGAAATGGTTTTTATCTATGAGCTGTCATTCGTCACCTTTGAATTTAAAAATTTGCATCGTTTTTCCGGTCTCCGTATAAAAGTTACGCTTTTGTTTGTACTTGTTCGTTCTCGCGAAAAATTATCGCCTTTTGTTGATCGAACCATCCTTTGTTGTTTGAAGTAATTTAATTGTTAATAGCAAAGTGTATTCCTTGTATTCCTTGTTGAATTATTGTGAAAAACGTGAGGGAACTACGCCGAACAACGGCCATTTTGATTGCTGGTTCCTGCTTCAGCCCGCCACTTCAGTTAATTATAATTGATTAGCATTAGACGTAATGATTGGCCAATTATAGTTTGATGTTAATTAAGTTATACCTGGCGAGGCTTCACCGAACAGTATTCAGTGAAACTAAGGTAGGATTTTTATTTAAGACATTGAGTGTTAGCTCTGCGTACTGCAGACAATTGTTCGTCCCGTTCGTACCTGAGATCACGCTTCCACTCGTTTCAATATACTCCAGGTCGGACGTAACATATACCATTTCCTTTATCCAAAGGTTGCCCGGAAGAGATCGCTCATTGGCGATAAGGCCGCCTTTTGTACTTAACTCCTATTTTTATTTTTGTAATTTTGCTCACTCTTGGTGTACAATAGAGTTTTTATTATTATTATTACCTGCGCCACGTCCAGCAGCTGCGCGCGCTGCATCTCCAGGTCGGCGACGCGCTTGAGCGCCGCGTCCTCCGCGCGCTCCACGGCCGCCAGCCGCTCCCACGCGCCCGCCAGCAGCGCGCCCGCCGCGCCCGCCGCGCCGCCGCGCGGGCTGGGGCTGCTGCGCGGCGACAGCTGGGGAGGGGGGGGGTCAGTGGGCGGAGCACACACACACGTACAGCACAGGTGGGCGAGCGCGTACCTGCAGGCGGTCCCGCAGCGACACGTCCTCGGTGCGCTCCTCGGAGCGCGAGCCCTGCTCGTGCGCGCGCTCCAGGAGACGCGCGCGGTGCGCCAGGCGCGCGCTCAGCAGCTGCGCCTGGAAACAGTGACCTCATCAACTTTGCGTTCAGCGATCCCCGATCGAGTAACTACGAATGATTACACCGCGGCAAACAGTTAGCTCAGCCTATTGCAGTCCACTGCTGGACATATGCCTCCAACATCAGGACATTTTCCGCAATCCTCATCCAGACTACACCAACAATCTTTCGTAGATCGTCGGTCCAACGGGCCAGAGGACGTCCCACACTGCGTTTGCCAGACACGGTCTCCACCACAGGACCCGTCTGCTCCAACGGCCATCGGTCCGGCGACACAAATGACCAACCCACTGCCACTTCAACTTGCTAATTCTGTGGACTATGTCGGTTACTTTCGTTCTCTCGAGAATAGTCTCATTTCTAATCCTATCTTTGAGAGTAACCCGAAGCATAGCCCGTTCCATTGCACGTTATGCGACTTTAAATTTGTGAACCATTCCCTTCGCCAGTGCCCACGTCCGTTATGACCGATTGATATTATGACAAGAGAGTAGATTTTTTCCACATTTTGTGACTTTAAGCCTTATAATCAACAGAAAATAAACTTTTTAGGGAAATAGTAAGACTTTCAGTAAACAGTACAAGTGGAATGACTCTAGTCATCACTTATGAGGTTTCTGCCCATACCTGTTCCTTGACGCTGTCCAGCAGCTCGGCGTACTTGTCGTCGTCTCGGCCGCACGGCTCGCTCTGGTCGAGGCGCTCGCTCCGCAGCGACTCCAGCTCCCCCAGCAGAGCGCGCATCTTACTGTCCCGGTCGTCGATAGTCTTCTTCATACTCTCCAGCTGCTCCAGCACCTCCCCCTCGTGCGCCGTCTTCTGCTCCAGCTGGCTCTCGAGATTAGCAATTATCTCTCGCAGTATGGGTATCTTTTCTTCCGTCTCTTTCACTTTCTCGTCTGATTCCGCTTTTCGAGCTTCTAAGTCTACGATCATTTGGTTCATTTCGCGCGCTTGAGCCTCTAACTGCTCCACCTGGTAATATTACAAATTGATGTACAAAACACTCATTGGCAAACTATTATACTATATTAGATATGCATAATTAAATGAAAATGACTGTAAGTACATTTTTATGGAAACTACTACAGTCTAGAAAGGTTTGGATAATAATACAAAAACAGTCAAAACAGTGTTTAAGGTGATGGAGTGAAAACTACTTGTCTAGGTGCTAATTACATAAACTATACGAGTGTATAACTACAAATATATAAACAAAATTTACAATAAAACAATTTCAAAGAATACAATCTGAAATGAAAGAATGAATCAATCGTGCGATGTCTGTCTCATAGGAAGAAAATGAATAAGCTGATTAATAGAAAATACTAAAAATTAAATTAGTATGGATATGAAAAATGTTAGTGAAATAGCTAAAATTCAACATAAAATAATACTTCCTGTAATATTTATGTAACTAATGTGTAAGTCATGTATGCTTAAATTTTTTTTGGACAAATTACTCATTTAGAATTTGTCTCAAGGATGAAGTTAGCTTACACATTTATTTTTCTTTTTATGATCGGTGGGAGCAAACCAAGGCGAACTTACATGTGCATCGTGCTCTTGACAGTTGCATTGTGAAAGACGGTAGCAGCGCATCTGGACACAATCCATAATCGTTTAACAGAGCGCTGACGAATTTATACTTATTATTTATGATATTATTACCCTTAAAAATATTATCCCAAAAACGCTTTTATTGGATTCTAAATATTCGTTGGCACTTTTGTTAGTTTGAACAAAACTAGCAATTTTAATCCACTGAAATTGACATTTGAAGGGAATTTATACTTTCAGCCGATCAGTAAATTAAATTTGCAAGAATTTATGTGAAGTTTTCACACATAAATAATAATAATAATAGGATGAATATAATTAAATAATACATTGATTTCATAAAAATACCATAATATAAATGTTAATATTGTTTTGTTACGCAAGACATGCGATAATTGATAAAATAATAGGAGGAATATTATAACTCTGTAGTCCATTCGCATTAAAGTTATATGAGACTACTAAACAGGTTATTTTTGTCTTTATTGTTAGTGTCAAAAACAATGGGTTCATTAAAAACTACTCTCTTAACGCGAATGTACTGCAAAAGTTGTGGTATTACAAACATAGATGTGTAGAAGATTATAGCGTGAGTAAAAATTTTGTGAAAAGCGAAAACACAGTGTATAAAAAGTTTGTAGAGACATGAAAGCCAAAAATCAAGGTTGTTGCTGGATCTCGTCGCGCAGAGCCCGCAGGCGCGCGTCGAACTACACAGAGGTAGCGCGGCAGAGGTAGAGGTAGAGGTAGAGCGCACCTCGGCGACGACGCGCGCGCCGGCCAGCAGGCGCGCGGCCAGCTGCTGGTTCTCGTCGCGCAGAGCCCGCAGGCGCGCGTCGAACTACACAGAGGTAGCGCGGCAGAGGTAGAGGTAGAGGTAGAGCGCACCTCGGCGACGACGCGCGCGCCGGCCAGCAGGCGCGCGGCCAGCTGCTGGTTCTCGTCGCGCAGAGCCCGCAGGCGCGCGTCGAACTACACAGAGGTAGCGCGGCAGAGGTAGAGGTAGAGGTAGAGCGCACCTCGGCGACGACGCGCGCGCCGGCCAGCAGGCGCGCGGCCAGCTGCTGGTTCTCGTCGCGCAGAGCCCGCAGGCGCGCGTCGAACTACACAGAGGTAGCGCGGCAGAGGTAGAGGTAGAGGTAGAGCGCACCTCGGCGACGACGCGCGCGCCGGCCAGCAGGCGCGCGGCCAGCTGCTGGTTCTCGTCGCGCAGAGCCCGCAGGCGCGCGTCGAACTACACAGAGGTAGCGCGGCAGAGGTAGAGGTAGAGGTAGAGCGCACCTCGGCGACGACGCGCGCGCCGGCCAGCAGGCGCGCGGCCAGCTGCTGGTTCTCGTCGCGCAGAGCCCGCAGGCGCGCGTCGAACTACACAGAGGTAGCGCGGCAGAGGTAGAGGTAGAGGTAGAGCGCACCTCGGCGACGACGCGCGCGCCGGCCAGCAGGCGCGCGGCCAGCTGCTGGTTCTCGTCGCGCAGAGCCCGCAGGCGCGCGTCGAACTACACAGAGGTAGCGCGGCAGAGGTAGAGGTAGAGGTAGAGCGCACCTCGGCGACGACGCGCGCGCCGGCCAGCAGGCGCGCGGCCAGCTGCTGGTTCTCGTCGCGCAGAGCCCGCAGGCGCGCGTCGAACTACACAGAGGTAGCGCGGCAGAGGTAGAGGTAGAGGTAGAGCGCACCTCGGCGACGACGCGCGCGCCGGCCAGCAGGCGCGCGGCCAGCTGCTGGTTCTCGTCGCGCAGAGCCCGCAGGCGCGCGTCGAACTACACAGAGGTAGCGCGGCAGAGGTAGAGGTAGAGGTAGAGCGCACCTCGGCGACGACGCGCGCGCCGGCCAGCAGGCGCGCGGCCAGCTGCTGGTTCTCGTCGCGCAGAGCCCGCAGGCGCGCGTCGAACTACACAGAGGTAGCGCGGCAGAGGTAGAGGTAGAGGTAGAGCGCACCTCGGCGACGACGCGCGCGCCGGCCAGCAGGCGCGCGGCCAGCTGCTGGTTCTCGTCGCGCAGAGCCCGCAGGCGCGCGTCGAACTACACAGAGGTAGCGCGGCAGAGGTAGAGGTAGAGGTAGAGCGCACCTCGGCGACGACGCGCGCGCCGGCCAGCAGGCGCGCGGCCAGCTGCTGGTTCTCGTCGCGCAGAGCCCGCAGGCGCGCGTCGAACTACACAGAGGTAGCGCGGCAGAGGTAGAGGTAGAGGTAGAGCGCACCTCGGCGACGACGCGCGCGCCGGCCAGCAGGCGCGCGGCCAGCTGCTGGTTCTCGTCGCGCAGAGCCCGCAGGCGCGCGTCGAACTACACAGAGGTAGCGCGGCAGAGGTAGAGGTAGAGCGCACCTCGGCGACGACGCGCGCGCCGGCCAGCAGGCGCGCGGCCAGCTGCTGGTTCTCGTCGCGCAGAGCCCGCAGGCGCGCGTCGAACTACACAGAGGTAGCGCGGCAGAGGTAGAGGTAGAGGTAGAGCGCACCTCGGCGACGACGCGCGCGCCGGCCAGCAGGCGCGCGGCCAGCTGCTGGTTCTCGTCGCGCAGAGCCCGCAGGCGCGCGTCGAACTACACAGAGGTAGCGCGGCAGAGGTAGAGGTAGAGGTAGAGCGCACCTCGGCGACGACGCGCGCGCCGGCCAGCAGGCGCGCGGCCAGCTGCTGGTTCTCGTCGCGCAGAGCCCGCAGGCGCGCGTCGAACTACACAGAGGTAGCGCGGCAGAGGTAGAGGTAGAGGTAGAGCGCACCTCGGCGACGACGCGCGCGCCGGCCAGCAGGCGCGCGGCCAGCTGCTGGTTCTCGTCGCGCAGAGCCCGCAGGCGCGCGTCGAACTACACAGAGGTAGCGCGGCAGAGGTAGAGGTAGAGCGCACCTCGGCGACGACGCGCGCGCCGGCCAGCAGGCGCGCGGCCAGCTGCTGGTTCTCGTCGCGCAGAGCCCGCAGGCGCGCGTCGAACTACACAGAGGTAGCGCGGCAGAGGTAGAGGTAGAGGTAGAGCGCACCTCGGCGACGACGCGCGCGCCGGCCAGCAGGCGCGCGGCCAGCTGCTGGTTCTCGTCGCGCAGAGCCCGCAGGCGCGCGTCGAACTACACAGAGGTAGCGCGGCAGAGGTAGAGGTAGAGGTAGAGCGCACCTCGGCGACGACGCGCGCGCCGGCCAGCAGGCGCGCGGCCAGCTGCTGGTTCTCGTCGCGCAGAGCCCGCAGGCGCGCGTCGAACTACACAGAGGTAGCGCGGCAGAGGTAGAGGTAGAGGTAGAGCGCACCTCGGCGACGACGCGCGCGCCGGCCAGCAGGCGCGCGGCCAGCTGCTGGTTCTCGTCGCGCAGAGCCCGCAGGCGCGCGTCGAACTACACAGAGGTAGCGCGGCAGAGGTAGAGGTAGAGCGCACCTCGGCGACGACGCGCGCGCCGGCCAGCAGGCGCGCGGCCAGCTGCTGGTTCTCGTCGCGCAGAGCCCGCAGGCGCGCGTCGAACTACACAGAGGTAGCGCGGCAGAGGTAGAGGTAGAGGTAGAGCGCACCTCGGCGACGACGCGCGCGCCGGCCAGCAGGCGCGCGGCCAGCTGCTGGTTCTCGTCGCGCAGAGCCCGCAGGCGCGCGTCGAACTACACAGAGGTAGCGCGGCAGAGGTAGAGGTAGAGGTAGAGCGCACCTCGGCGACGACGCGCGCGCCGGCCAGCAGGCGCGCGGCCAGCTGCTGGTTCTCGTCGCGCAGAGCCCGCAGGCGCGCGTCGAACTACACAGAGGTAGCGCGGCAGAGGTAGAGGTAGAGGTAGAGCGCACCTCGGCGACGACGCGCGCGCCGGCCAGCAGGCGCGCGGCCAGCTGCTGGTTCTCGTCGCGCAGAGCCCGCAGGCGCGCGTCGAACTACACAGAGGTAGCGCGGCAGAGGTAGAGGTAGAGGTAGAGCGCACCTCGGCGACGACGCGCGCGCCGGCCAGCAGGCGCGCGGCCAGCTGCTGGTTCTCGTCGCGCAGAGCCCGCAGGCGCGCGTCGAACTACACAGAGGTAGCGCGGCAGAGGTAGAGGTAGAGGTAGAGCGCACCTCGGCGACGACGCGCGCGCCGGCCAGCAGGCGCGCGGCCAGCTGCTGGTTCTCGTCGCGCAGAGCCCGCAGGCGCGCGTCGAACTACACAGAGGTAGCGCGGCAGAGGTAGAGGTAGAGGTAGAGCGCACCTCGGCGACGACGCGCGCGCCGGCCAGCAGGCGCGCGGCCAGCTGCTGGTTCTCGTCGCGCAGAGCCCGCAGGCGCGCGTCGAACTACACAGAGGTAGCGCGGCAGAGGTAGAGGTAGAGGTAGAGCGCACCTCGGCGACGACGCGCGCGCCGGCCAGCAGGCGCGCGGCCAGCTGCTGGTTCTCGTCGCGCAGAGCCCGCAGGCGCGCGTCGAACTACACAGAGGTAGCGCGGCAGAGGTAGAGGTAGAGGTAGAGCGCACCTCGGCGACGACGCGCGCGCCGGCCAGCAGGCGCGCGGCCAGCTGCTGGTTCTCGTCACGCAGAGCCCGCAGGCGCGCGTCGAACTACACAGAGGTAGCGCGGCAGAGGTAGAGGTAGAGCGCACCTCGGCGACGACGCGCGCGCCGGCCAGCAGGCGCGCGGCCAGCTGCTGGTTCTCGTCGCGCAGAGCCCGCAGGCGCGCGTCGAACTACACAGAGGTAGCGCGGCAGAGGTAGAGGTAGAGGTAGAGCGCACCTCGGCGACGACGCGCGCGCCGGCCAGCAGGCGCGCGGCCAGCTGCTGGTTCTCGTCGCGCAGAGCCCGCAGGCGCGCGTCGAACTACACAGAGGTAGCGCGGCAGAGGTAGAGGTAGAGCGCACCTCGGCGACGACGCGCGCGCCGGCCAGCAGGCGCGCGGCCAGCTGCTGGTTCTCGTCGCGCAGAGCCCGCAGGCGCGCGTCGAACTACACAGAGGTAGCGCGGCAGAGGTAGAGGTAGAGGTAGAGCGCACCTCGGCGACGACGCGCGCGCCGGCCAGCAGGCGCGCGGCCAGCTGCTGGTTCTCGTCGCGCAGAGCCCGCAGGCGCGCGTCGAACTACACAGAGGTAGCGCGGCAGAGGTAGAGGTAGAGGTAAAGCGCACCTCGGCGACGACGCGCGCGCCGGCCAGCAGGCGCGCGGCCAGCTGCTGGTTCTCGTCGCGCAGAGCCCGCAGGCGCGCGTCGAACTACACAGAGGTAGCGCGGCAGAGGTAGAGGTAGAGGTAGAGCGCACCTCGGCGACGACGCGCGCGCCGGCCAGCAGGCGCGCGGCCAGCTGCTGGTTCTCGTCGCGCAGAGCCCGCAGGCGCGCGTCGAACTACACAGAGGTAGCGCGGCAGAGGTAGAGGTAGAGGTAGAGCGCACCTCGGCGACGACGCGCGCGCCGGCCAGCAGGCGCGCGGCCAGCTGCTGGTTCTCGTCGCGCAGAGCCCGCAGGCGCGCGTCGAACTACACAGAGGTAGCGCGGCAGAGGTAGAGGTAGAGGTAGAGCGCACCTCGGCGACGACGCGCGCGCCGGCCAGCAGGCGCGCGGCCAGCTGCTGGTTCTCGTCGCGCAGAGCCCGCAGGCGCGCGTCGAACTACACAGAGGTAGCGCGGCAGAGGTAGAGGTAGAGCGCACCTCGGCGACGACGCGCGCGCCGGCCAGCAGGCGCGCGGCCAGCTGCTGGTTCTCGTCGCGCAGAGCCCGCAGGCGCGCGTCGAACTACACAGAGGTAGCGCGGCAGAGGTAGAGGTAGAGGTAGAGCGCACCTCGGCGACGACGCGCGCGCCGGCCAGCAGGCGCGCGGCCAGCTGCTGGTTCTCGTCGCGCAGAGCCCGCAGGCGCGCGTCGAACTACACAGAGGTAGCGCGGCAGAGGTAGAGGTAGAGGTAGAGCGCACCTCGGCGACGACGCGCGCGCCGGCCAGCAGGCGCGCGGCCAGCTGCTGGTTCTCGTCGCGCAGAGCCCGCAGGCGCGCGTCGAACTACACAGAGGTAGCGCGGCAGAGGTAGAGGTAGAGGTAGAGCGCACCTCGGCGACGACGCGCGCGCCGGCCAGCAGGCGCGCGGCCAGCTGCTGGTTCTCGTCGCGCAGAGCCCGCAGGCGCGCGTCGAACTACACAGAGGTAGCGCGGCAGAGGTAGAGGTAGAGGTAGAGCGCACCTCGGCGACGACGCGCGCGCCGGCCAGCAGGCGCGCGGCCAGCTGCTGGTTCTCGTCGCGCAGAGCCCGCAGGCGCGCGTCGAACTACACAGAGGTAGCGCGGCAGAGGTAGAGGTAGAGGTAGAGCGCACCTCGGCGATGACGCGCGCGCCGGCCAGCAGGCGCGCGGCCAGCTGCTGGTTCTCGTCGCGCAGAGCCCGCAGGCGCGCGTCGAACTACACAGAGGTAGCGCGGCAGAGGTAGAGGTAGAGGTAGAGCGCACCTCGGCGACGACGCGCGCGCCGGCCAGCAGGCGCGCGGCCAGCTGCTGGTTCTCGTCGCGCAGAGCCCGCAGGCGCGCGTCGAACTACACAGAGGTAGCGCGGCAGAGGTAGAGGTAGAGCGCACCTCGGCGACGACGCGCGCGCCGGCCAGCAGGCGCGCGGCCAGCTGCTGGTTCTCGTCGCGCAGAGCCCGCAGGCGCGCGTCGAACTACACAGAGGTAGCGCGGCAGAGGTAGAGGTAGAGGTAGAGCGCACCTCGGCGACGACGCGCGCGCCGGCCAGCAGGCGCGCGGCCAGCTGCTGGTTCTCGTCGCGCAGAGCCCGCAGGCGCGCGTCGAACTACACAGAGGTAGCGCGGCAGAGGTAGAGGTAGAGGTAGAGCGCACCTCGGCGACGACGCGCGCGCCGGCCAGCAGGCGCGCGGCCAGCTGCTGGTTCTCGTCGCGCAGAGCCCGCAGGCGCGCGTCGAACTACACAGAGGTAGCGCGGCAGAGGTAGAGGTAGAGGTAGAGCGCACCTCGGCGACGACGCGCGCGCCGGCCAGCAGGCGCGCGGCCAGCTGCTGGTTCTCGTCGCGCAGAGCCCGCAGGCGCGCGTCGAACTACACAGAGGTAGCGCGGCAGAGGTAGAGGTAGAGGTAGAGCGCACCTCGGCGACGACGCGCGCGCCGGCCAGCAGGCGCGCGGCCAGCTGCTGGTTCTCGTCGCGCAGAGCCCGCAGGCGCGCGTCGAACTACACAGAGGTAGCGCGGCAGAGGTAGAGGTAGAGGTAGAGCGCACCTCGGCGACGACGCGCGCGCCGGCCAGCAGGCGCGCGGCCAGCTGCTGGTTCTCGTCGCGCAGAGCCCGCAGGCGCGCGTCGAACTACACAGAGGTAGCGCGGCAGAGGTAGAGGTAGAGGTAGAGCGCACCTCGGCGACGACGCGCGCGCCGGCCAGCAGGCGCGCGGCCAGCTGCTGGTTCTCGTCGCGCAGAGCCCGCAGGCGCGCGTCGAACTACACAGAGGTAGCGCGGCAGAGGTAGAGGTAGAGGTAGAGCGCACCTCGGCGACGACGCGCGCGCCGGCCAGCAGGCGCGCGGCCAGCTGCTGGTTCTCGTCGCGCAGAGCCCGCAGGCGCGCGTCGAACTACACAGAGGTAGCGCGGCAGAGGTAGAGGTAGAGGTAGAGCGCACCTCGGCGACGACGCGCGCGCCGGCCAGCAGGCGCGCGGCCAGCTGCTGGTTCTCGTCGCGCAGAGCCCGCAGGCGCGCGTCGAACTACACAGAGGTAGCGCGGCAGAGGTAGAGGTAGAGGTAGAGCGCACCTCGGCGACGACGCGCGCGCCGGCCAGCAGGCGCGCGGCCAGCTGCTGGTTCTCGTCGCGCAGAGCCCGCAGGCGCGCGTCGAACTACACAGAGGTAGCGCGGCAGAGGTAGAGGTAGAGGTAGAGCGCACCTCGGCGACGACGCGCGCGCCGGCCAGCAGGCGCGCGGCCAGCTGCTGGTTCTCGTCGCGCAGAGCCCGCAGGCGCGCGTCGAACTACACAGAGGTAGCGCGGCAGAGGTAGAGGTAGAGGTAGAGCGCACCTCGGCGACGACGCGCGCGCCGGCCAGCAGGCGCGCGGCCAGCTGCTGGTTCTCGTCGCGCAGAGCCCGCAGGCGCGCGTCGAACTACACAGAGGTAGCGCGGCAGAGGTAGAGGTAGAGCGCACCTCGGCGACGACGCGCGCGCCGGCCAGCAGGCGCGCGGCCAGCTGCTGGTTCTCGTCGCGCAGAGCCCGCAGGCGCGCGTCGAACTACACAGAGGTAGCGCGGCAGAGGTAGAGGTAGAGCGCACCTCGGCGACGACGCGCGCGCCGGCCAGCAGGCGCGCGGCCAGCTGCTGGTTCTCGTCGCGCAGAGCCCGCAGGCGCGCGTCGAACTACACAGAGGTAGCGCGGCAGAGGTAGAGGTAGAGGTAGAGCGCACCTCGGCGACGACGCGCGCGCCGGCCAGCAGGCGCGCGGCCAGCTGCTGGTTCTCGTCGCGCAGAGCCCGCAGGCGCGCGTCGAACTACACAGAGGTAGCGCGGCAGAGGTAGAGGTAGAGGTAGAGCGCACCTCGGCGACGACGCGCGCGCCGGCCAGCAGGCGCGCGGCCAGCTGCTGGTTCTCGTCGCGCAGAGCCCGCAGGCGCGCGTCGAACTACACAGAGGTAGCGCGGCAGAGGTAGAGGTAGAGGTAGAGCGCACCTCGGCGACGACGCGCGCGCCGGCCAGCAGGCGCGCGGCCAGCTGCTGGTTCTCGTCGCGCAGAGCCCGCAGGCGCGCGTCGAACTACACAGAGGTAGCGCGGCAGAGGTAGAGGTAGAGGTAGAGCGCACCTCGGCGACGACGCGCGCGCCGGCCAGCAGGCGCGCGGCCAGCTGCTGGTTCTCGTCGCGCAGAGCCCGCAGGCGCGCGTCGAACTACACAGAGGTAGCGCGGCAGAGGTAGAGGTAGAGGTAGAGCGCACCTCGGCGACGACGCGCGCGCCGGCCAGCAGGCGCGCGGCCAGCTGCTGGTTCTCGTCGCGCAGAGCCCGCAGGCGCGCGTCGAACTACACAGAGGTAGCGCGGCAGAGGTAGAGGTAGAGGTAGAGCGCACCTCGGCGACGACGCGCGCGCCGGCCAGCAGGCGCGCGGCCAGCTGCTGGTTCTCGTCGCGCAGAGCCCGCAGGCGCGCGTCGAACTACACAGAGGTAGCGCGGCAGAGGTAGAGGTAGAGGTAGAGCGCACCTCGGCGACGACGCGCGCGCCGGCCAGCAGGCGCGCGGCCAGCTGCTGGTTCTCGTCGCGCAGAGCCCGCAGGCGCGCGTCGAACTACACAGAGGTAGCGCGGCAGAGGTAGAGGTAGAGGTAGAGCGCACCTCGGCGACGACGCGCGCGCCGGCCAGCAGGCGCGCGGCCAGCTGCTGGTTCTCGTCGCGCAGAGCCCGCAGGCGCGCGTCGAACTACACAGAGGTAGCGCGGCAGAGGTAGAGGTAGAGGTAGAGCGCACCTCGGCGACGACGCGCGCGCCGGCCAGCAGGCGCGCGGCCAGCTGCTGGTTCTCGTCGCGCAGAGCCCGCAGGCGCGCGTCGAACTCGTCCCGCTCCGCCTCGCGCTCCGCCGCCTGCTCCTCCACGAACTGACGAGTGCTGCGCAGCTGACGGTTGGCCGCCTCCAGCTGTGACACCACGCTCAAGTTGTATAAACGAACCCTTACTTTATGGGTCACAAGCTGCTTAAAATTGGGACTTTTACAGGACATGTAGAGTTTGTTACATTTATTCATATTCGAAACACTTGAAAAAATTAACAACAATATAGTACAATTATATTTAAGGTAACTAAGAGAAGAAGAGGCAAAAGGTCGTGTGGTAGTAAGTACTTTCGACTGTGCAGCATATGTAATTCTAGTAAATAGTTAACAATAAAAAAAAGCCTAAAGCGAGAGGTGGATGCATAGAAAATTAAGTTTTGAAAATTTTACATATCAGCCTGTATATACAGACATTATACATGCTCCAAGTCATTTCGGCGTGCAGATTTGTTGTATGCGTTCAAGTTCACATTGATACATGATCCGCATCGAAATATTAACCAACCCGATTTTTTTTCATCGGTACTCGGTCGAAATAAGTGTTATTAACGTGTCTCTCAAACGACTGCCGAATTAATGACACAGAAATTAAATCAAATTAAAATAGTTTCATGCATACATAATCACGCGCCAATTTGACAATTTATTTATACCTACACACTACTAAAAAGCTGGTTCTCGACTTGTATATAAAAGAAATACTGAGTGGGTCTATGGATATTCAAGCTAGCGTAAACACAAATGACGCAAGTACCTTCTCGCAACACGCGCTGTGCAACGGAGATCTACGTCTCTCTTCCTGTGTTAAGCGTGTTCAAAATAATATATGTAAATTATATAAATATTAATATATAACGATAACGTTACGGTGCATCATTGTGCGCTATTCAATTTATAAATAAATAGAAATATATCAAATATTTTATCTACAATTCGATGGAGGTGTTATAAAAACACAAATTAATAAAAGCACAGGATTTGAGTCATATAAAAAAAAAAGGAGTGTGTGGGTCTTCCTGACAGGCCCGAGGGTCTGTCCGGGTACGGGTCTCGAGGTTACCCTCTTTACCCGGGCTTTCTTCACCGGGGTTTTAGTCTCCGGGGTCACATAAAGAAAAAGGATCAAATTATTAGAACAGGGTTCTTCAATTAAGACTTTATTAAATTATATTTGGTAGTACACTCTCACACGCACACGCAATCTCAACTGAGGTAGGGCACAGCAAGAAATATCTTGCTCAAAATCTGGAGCGGCTCGACTGGGGAAGTACCTCGACCTAACATTTTTAGTTTTCCATGGGCGGTTACTATAGCTAGCTACAAGTGCGCCGCCGACCTCCCCCCCGCTCACCTGCTGGCGCAGGTCGTCCCGCTCGCGTAGCGCCAGCTCCAGCTCCGGGCGCGGCGAGCGCGGCGAGCGCGCGTCGTCCAGCGAGCGGCACGCGCCCGCCGGCGGCTCCGCGCACGTGCCGTACCTGCGGCGGACCACTCGCTCAGCTGGTCTTGTACAGCGAGCATTACTAGTGACGAGGGCTATGCCAGTGCGGGCAGGACGCGCTTATTGAATACGTTCTACTTTACTTTAAATGTCATTTGTTGGAAAGTAGTTTTTGAGACTAATCCCATTCGCTCCTATGCAATACCAAAAATGGCAGTTGAAAGTAAACTCGTTTGCATTAACACTTTTTTAAGCGAGCTTGAAGCGTTGAATGTTTTAAAAAAATTGCATTGTACAAAATAAAATTTAATTAAATAGGTTTGCTGTGAGGTTGCGGCAGTATGAATATAGCCACCCCCTATCTTCCCGTGGATGTCGTAAGAAGCGACTAAGGGATAACACAGTTTCACTACCATCTTGGAACTTTAAAAAACCGACCGATGCGATGGCGGAATAACCATCCAACTGCTGGCTTTGAAATACACAGATCGAAGAGCGAGAGACAGGGCAGCAGCGTCTTCGGTGCGACAAAGCCAGACCTGCGGTCACCAACCCGCCTGCCCAGCGTGGTGACTATGGGCAAAACAGAAGAGTTAACCCCATTTTTGGCGTGAACTTGTGGAGGCCTACATCCAGCAGTAGACTGTATTAGGCCGAAATGATGATGATGATGAAATAGGCCCCAGTAGGACCACTTCGCGCCATCATTCGACTCTGCCCCCGCTCACCCCTCGGCGATGACGTCGCAGGGCGCGCGCTCGGCCAGCGCCGCCAGCCGCAGCGCCGCGGCCTGCAGTTGCGCGCGCAGCGCCGCCTCCCGCGCCGCGCCCTCCGCCTGCGCCTCCGCCAGCACCTGCCACGACTCCTGTTACTGCCTTTGAAGCCCACACGGTCCTACTCTATCGACATTGCTATAAGTGCACACAATCGACGAATATCATGTCCATTAAGATCCGAGCAAACAATACACATTGGTTTTCTTGACGTTTAAAACGAAGTCGTCAATATTATTCAATGATAATGCGCCATCTCTGTCTGACTGTCGTAATTAACTATATTTTTATTAAACTTTAACAATAAGGAATTTGCCAGACCTTTTACCATATATATATATATATATATATATATATATATATATATATATATACATATATATATGGTAAATATAAAGAAAATAACCTAAAAATAATATCTATGAAATGTTAGATCCAAGAATTGAAAAATAGTATGCACCTTATTTTATTATTGAAATTATTTTATTTTTATTTTAAATGCTTTAGATGTGATAGCAAATTTGATTAAATACCTCTCTTTGTATGTCGCAATTTTCACAAATCCTCATTTTGTCATCCATTTCCTGCACCAGCTCCGTGATCTGAACTGCACTTGACTCCAACATGTTTGATTCTCGATGAGGTCCTATAAAGATAATATGACATTAAGTCATTTTATTTCGAAATGTTTTAAGAATATCGCATCTACATCAGTATAACTAAAACGTTACTCGCTTACGATTTAAAATTGATTAGTTGGCTGTATGATATTATAATAAATAACAGCATACAAACTAAACTATTTCCACAAAAATCTAAAAAAAGGGGAAATCAAAACATCCCATTTATCTAAAAAAAAAACATTTTTATCTCATCCTATATTTCTACTAAAATCCACAATTGGGCGCCATAGGATTGCTTACGCATGCAACCGTAACGAACCATTAATTCGCCTGTGCTTGCCGCCGTCCCCTATTCTTGGCTCCCTACTGGAGGACACCTGCAAGCGACCCTCCAGCCGTGCACAGCCTGCACTCACTGCTGCACAGCTGAGTACTCACGCGAGCAGCGCGCCGACAGCTGCAGCAGCTCGTGCGCCTCATCGCGCAGGCGCCGCAGCGACAGCTCCAGCTCGTGCTTGATGTCGGCGCTCACGTCGCGCTGCTGCTGCAGGAAGCCCACCACGCCCTCCTCGTCCAGCGGCACGAGTACTCACGCGAGCAGCGCGCCAACAGCTGCAGCAGCTCGTGCGCCTCATCGCGCAGGCGCCGCAGCGACAGCTCCAGCTCGTGCTTGATGTCGGCGCTCACGTCGCGCTGCTGCTGCAGGAAGCCCACCACGCCCTCCTCGTCCAGCGGCACGAGTACTCACGCGAGCAGCGCGCCGACAGCTGCAGCAGCTCGTGCGCCTCATCGCGCAGGCGCCGCAGCGACAGCTCCAGCTCGTGCTTGATGTCAGCGCTCACGTCGCGCTGCTGCTGCAGGAAGCCCACCACGCCCTCCTCGTCCAGCGACACCAGGATAGAATCCAAGTCGGGCGCAAAGTGCACGTGCTTCGTGCGCGACACGAGGCTCGAGTTCAGCTCCGTCAGGTTCGGGCTGGACGGCCTAGAGTCGAGGTCCAATGATCTGAAAGACGGTGTAAATATTTTGAGTGCTATAAACTTGCTCAATTTTAACATTACATTTCAGTAGATACGGTAAATTCATCAATGTTAAAGACAGATTTTAGTTGGTTCTTTAAGCTCCAGACACAAGGTATACTCAAAAAATCAAATTTCTGATAAATTGTGAAGTGCGCACATACAAAACTTTAAATATATCTATATGCTTTAACTAATCTTAACAGCTTATAAATGTGTTTGTGGGTAAGATCTAAACTTAGAATTCGCGTTCGTCTCCTTAATGCCATCTACATGTTAGGATGTTGCAGAAAATTAATAACCCGGCAGGCTGGCTGCCTGCCAAGGCCTAAGCAACTCCGTATAATGCAGGCTTTCCTAGAAAGTCGACTCAAGATATAACAAAAGTCACGATGCAAGACAACTAATTTACATTTCAATAAATCTCCCTGATGTTTTGTAAAATCAAAACAAATCTAATATAGGAACGAGTTATTTAAGTGCGACTACACTGTGCGTATAACAATAACAGACAAATTGAAGGGAGGAGAGGATACCGCTCTTTAAGATAAGTAAAGTAAACAATGTTTAAAAAAGTACACACACGAGAAATAATTTTTTCTACTGGTAAAAGCTTTAACATATAGATATACAGTTATTAACAATCACAAGTGTTGTACGGTGAACGACCGTACATTTACGCCAACTCGGCATTTTATGTTATAATCAAATTTATTATTTTTTTTGTATGTTAAGCAATAAGTTCAGTTCACATATAAGCTCGCGGGCGTGTGCACTCAGTAGCAATTTTATCATTTTTTAACTATCATTTATTTTATCAATAAACATTTTTATATATCATTTCTTGTATCATTTAAAGTTGTGTGGAACACCGTACAACTTTATGGTCCTTCGAGCCGGATGCCGGTGAAAATTACAATTTCTGTTATACAAGAAACCATAACTGACCAATTACAAAGCAAAATTCTTATTGCTGTTAAAGATAATTTTGATAGTAATTCTTTCTAGATATGCAGAGTTATTCTCATTGAATTTTTGTTCATCAGCATTGTATACACTTTGTCTCTTACTACTATTATAAACAAGAAATTTTGCAGGACGATTCATACACCAACACAGGGCATTTTGAGACAAAATATGGAAACGTGAAAAATAAAAACTGAGGTAGGGCACAAAAAGAAATATCTTGTTCAAAATCTGGAGCAGCAACTGGAGAAGTACCTCGACCTTACAAAAGATCATAGCTAAATTATAATGGTTTCAAGCAGTGTTGTGTTCCTGTGGTGAGTAAGGGGTGACCAGAACTCCTGGAGGGATTGGAACTGGTGTTACACACGTCTATGAGGTACGGTAATCACATACCATCGGGTGAGTCGTCCGCTTGTTTGCCGACCTAGTCAAAATGTATCCTCAGAACGTGTCGTCACCAAATGTATGTACAAGCAACCACCAACCGGTCCTGCCCCGCCAGCCGCCCCAGCAGGTGCGCGAGCACGGTCCTGTTGAGCTCGTCCTCTGCGCTGGCGCAGTACGCGACCAACTGCGTCACGGCGCGCTGCAGCGTCACCGCCACGCGCTTCAAGCCGTCCCTGGATGTGTTTTATAATTGTTTCTTCGTTATTTTGTTACAAGGTTCCTTAGAGAGATAGGGGGCGTCCATAAATTACGTGAGGTGTTTTTTTTAATTTTCTGTCCCTCCCTTCCCCCTGGTGAGATGTCGTGAGATTTTATTCATCCCCATCCCCAAACTCCCAATCTCACGTGAGATTTTTCAAAATGTGGGTTTCTTACGTAAACGCGTTGGATTGTTATTGTAAAAAGAAAAAAATAATTTGTTTCGTGCTTTTATTTACGACTAGTTAAGACTAGTAATCAGACACAATCAACAAATCAGACAGTCAGTAGATGTATAACGTCGAAATGTGAAGGAAATTATTTTCTTTCGAACGAATTAGTGAATGATCTTAATCGGATTACGATTACGCTTAAGACTAAATCTTAAGCATGTATAATCTGGATTAAATGGATTGGTCCATTTAATCCAGATTGTACATGTTTAAGATTATAGTATAGTTTTTTTATAAATAGTATAATTTTTTTTGGTTCAAGCCGAGGCCGATTGCCCTTTCTCCAACGTAAGATTAGATGAGATTTGACTCGACCCCCTAAACATCTCACGTATTTTAAGAACGCCCCCTTATGAACTATTTCTTTTAGAGCAATGCTATGGTAAGATCGACCCTCTGGTAGAAACAGGTACATAAAACTACACCAACAGTGGTCGATTCGATCCCAACATTGAAACATCATTTTGTCTGTTTGTTTCTGACCTTGTTAAAATATCATAGAACATTTCTTTAATTTAAAAACGCTTTTTATTTGAGTAGTACCGTAAAAAAATTCATTTAAATTCCTATTCACCTTCTTACAACTTGTTAAGAAATTCCCCTAGGTACAAGAGAGGCTGTTAGATAACTCACCTCTCTTTAGTGACCTCTTCTAGTTGTCTATTCTGATCGAAGCTGTTGTTTCGCCTCTGTCTCCATTTGTCCGCCTCGCCGAGTGACGACTCGTCTCGGACGCCCGAACACTGCGAACAGGATTCATTTGTTACAGATTTGGAAACCTATAATATGTCAAAATATCATTACGATTTTGTGGAAGTTTCTAAGAAAATTCCCTCTATAACAGCATAGACGTCGTATGACAGAAGATATTTAGTTAAAACTGTAACTTTGTATATCAATCAAGCAGACAATTATTACTATTTTTCTCTAATAAATATTATCTATCAGCACAAGCATAGAAATAAAAACAAAATATAAATAAACATACCAAAAACTTCCTCAGCATAACCATGTTGATAGCCTTACATTATGTCACTAAATATAATAATTGTCACTGCGTCCCGACCACATCCCAAATGTTTATATCGTCTAATTTCATTTCAAAAATCACAAAAGACTTTCGTACAATTTAAGAGTTTAAATAGATGTAGTTTAGTCGAGCTACGATGAAATAGAAAGTTATAATTAGATCTTTAATTTATTGTAATGTCAGGGTCAAGCACTTTGAAGTGTATGACTCTCTTGATGAGCGTAATTAGTGTAAGAGTGAAATGAATACTGCAGATGATACATGACTGCATTTATTACTATTAATTATGGTGAAACGACTATGACTGTTCTGTAGTGTAACGAACTTTTTTCCAATAAAGAATTATGAGCTCCAATCCACAAAACTTCTAGCTACTATTTGGTGGACATGTTTAGGTTTTTTCTATTGCAGTTTTCGTCATCGTTCTGTACTCGAAAAATTTTAATTTTTTTTTGTACCACTATGGTGGCAGACTAGCATATGGTCATATCTGATAATAAGCAGTTATCGTTGCCTATGACCTGATAGCGATCGTTACTCATAGTAGGGAACGTATCCGCCAACCCACATTGGAGCAGCGTGGTGGATTAAGCTCTGATCCTTCTCCTACATTGGAAAAGAGGCCAATGCCCAGTAGTGGGATATTACAGGCTGAAGCGTTGCCTATGACAGCTGGAATACATATCCAGGAGCATCACTAACCTGAGTTCTAACTATTGACTAATACTTGAGTGCATGATGTTTTGACCGTGATTTTCTGTAAATTCGAGGTACTTCATTTGATGTACAAAAATATATATCTTTAGGATGCTCTAGATTTCGAGCACGATCCTTTCCTATTTTGTTTCTATCTGTGTCTGTTTCCGTGCATTGCGGAACTACGCAATGGATTTCACTAAAACTTCGTAAGAATTAAGTCAATACAAGCCCCTTGTATAGATCAAAATCAAACATGTTATCCCGAATGAATTCTGGGATAATTAATATTGCTAGTGCACAAATCTTATTATTTAAATGAAACAGGAAATAAATAATTATGTACATATAACAATGGAATGATTTCTGATAAATATGATATACTTATTTATTATAATTATTACCTATGACTTATTTTTAACGTCTTATAAGTATTTCTGATAGACACTGAGTCAACGTGACCGCAATGCACAAATGACAGGAAAAACACTGCATTAATAGTTTTATTGTAAATGCCTCTCAATGTACTCAAAATTCAAAACTTGTATTGATATCAAACATCCATTTTATTGAAATATTTACGTCAAAAAATCGGCTTATCTGTGTCGTGGTATAAGCTCGTTTCTAATATAAATATATAACAAATATAAAACTTGTAATCATTTTAATTTGTATTTTATGAATTATAAGCACTTAACTCACCGATTTAATTAATTTCACAACTGACGGAAATGATATAGCCCTCGTTCAGCAGTCGAGAAAGGAATGTAAAAAGTCAAAACATAAAATAAATTTGTTTAACTAAAAAGTGATACGCTTTAGCGTTGATTGACATTGACGTGGATAATGCGGGTAGTTGAAAATAGTTCATTAATACGTATACTCTAGTATTATAATATTATTCATATTATTCTTATTATATATTATTCTTCGAAATATAACGACGGCATATAATCTCGTGCATCAATGAATTTTCTCTAAATCATCTCCATCCCACGTTATACTGTCAAAATGATCCCATTTTGTCACTATTCAAAGCCATTGGATAAAATTAATACGGTTATTATAAACAATTTAAAAGGAAAACATGTTTCAACTATTTTTCTTTACATTTGTATAATGTATTTAAAATTGAAATATCAAGAAATAACCCACTTGTAAATAATCTTCTACATAAATAATAATTGTGTTTGCTAGCAAACGAAAAAAAAACCGACTTCAATTACATCGACGAGTAATACAACGTAGATCGACGAAAAAATGGTCAAGTAACTACGCGTTATCAAAGATTACTCAAAAAGTAGTAATCAGATCTCGATAAAATTTATATGTGACCACATGATAAACATCAGCTTTCGATTAAATTAAAAATTATCAAAATCGGTACACCCAGTAAAAGTTATGCGGATTTTCGAGAGTTTCCCTCGATTTCTCTGGGATCCCATCATCAAATCCTGGTTTCCTTATCATGGTACAAACTAGGAATATCTCCTTTTCAACAAAAAAAAAAAAGAATTATCAAAATCGATACATCCAGTAATAAGTTATGTGGTATAATACAACGTAGGTCAACGAAAAAAGTGTCAAGTAAAAACGCATTATTAGATATAACTCGAAAAATAGTTGTTAGATCTCAAATAAATTTAAATGGGACGAAATGACACACACCACCTTTCGATTAAAATTTTTTTTGTCGAAATCGGTCCACCCAGTCAAAAGTTCTGAAGTCACATACATAAAATAATTATGTTTGCTCGCAAACGAAAAAAAAAACCGACTTCAATTACATCGACAAGTAATTCAACGTAAGTAGACGAAAAAATAGTCAAGTAAGTACGCGTTATCAAAAATTACTCAAAAACTAGTCATCAGATCTCAATTTCAATGGGACTACAAGACAAGCATCAGCTTTCGATCTAAACAAGAATCATCAATATCGGTATGTCCAGTTAAAAGTTATGCGGTATAACACAACGTAGGTCGACGGAAAAATAGTCAAGTGAATACGTATTATCAGATATAACGCGAAAAGTACTTGTTAGATATCAATTAAATGGGATTGGGATTTAATGGGATCACATGACACGCACTAACTTTCATTTAAAACAAAAATAATCAAAACACCACCAGTCTACCTAGAATTTACCTCAATACATACAAAAAAAGGAAGAAAGCTTTTTTGAAGTCGGTTAAAAAAATTGAGTTTTCAATCTTAATTAAAGAAGATAAAAAATTTAGGGTCTAACAAAAGTTTGAGAAAAAAAGATCATCCGTCAAATCTGTACTTATAAACTGTAACTCTTCAAGACTGACCAATTCTTAGTAACAATGTTGCACAAGAAACATTTTTGTTCAATGCAATCAATTTGTAGTATTTACAGAAACCACCCAGCAGGAAACTAAGCTGCGTAAACATCTAACAAAATAAATCCAGCTGCGTACAGAAATAAAGTCCGCGGAAAAAACTATAAAACCACGTGGGGACTGTCACGCACTTGTTACACAAACTGTGCTGCGACGAGATTTAACACCAAGCTAATATAACCTAATTTTCTTTGTAATAAGTAACACAATCGTTTGTATAGTTTAAGATACTCGTTTTACGAATATGGGTTAGTGTAATCTTCGATTTTGTATGTGGCGTTCTTAGTAAAGGGGTTTTGAAAGTTACTTTACCTGTTGCATACAATACATATGTACAAAGGTTATGATATAACTTTAAATAATTGACGACGATATGTTCTTCTCACTAAGGGCTGGTTCCATCAGTTGTGGATAAAATTTATCCTTCAAATAAGTAATAAATACACTTTAACATAAGGATGTAGAATAAGCAATTAGGGACTGTTTCTCCTCAATTATAAGTCCAAGTTGTAGATACATATTTGCGAATGGAAATATTTCATAAATACAGTGGAATTCGATGGTGAGAAAGAATGATACATTAAAATCTTTTTGTGTGTTATTATACAATTTAATTTCGCTGTCATATGTGTAAGTCTTTAGATATTCTGTTGCCAATAACAATAACTATTAAAATAGAAGGCGCATGACATTTCCGTTGCATTTTATTTATTTATTCGATTTTGGGTCTTAATGCTAAGTCAAATAAGGTATGTTTTTAAATGTCGAGACGTCAGTGAGAGAGCGGCGTTGATGGCTATATCACAGAAGATATGGTTAGTGTTCAAAATAAACACGTGTAAATAAATTTAATGCAACAATTAAGAATTTTCTTTGAAAGTTGAAAGATCAATGACACCTGTTTGATTTAAAATGTATATCATCTATTAGTCAAAAGTAAACAACGTCAAAGCGTTGGCGCTACGATCTCAGCCATGGATTGTACCTGTGGCGCTGGCGGTTGCGGGTTCGATCCCCGCACGTAACAAACATTATTTGTATTGGCCATACAGGTGTTTGCCGTGGTCTGGGTGTCGTGGGTAAACATATCCGCCAACCCGCATTGAAGCAGCGTGGTGGATTAAACTCTGATCCTTCTCCTACATGGGGAAAGAGGCCTATGCCCAGAAGTGGGATATTACAGGCTGAAGCGTAGCGTAAACAACGTCAAAACTTTATTTAAACCTCAAAGCTTTAAGTACATAAATAAATAATTCGAAAAACTAAGTCCATCTACTTAAACATTGATATACATTTTAATAAAAAATTTAATAATATAATGAAGGTTTTAACAAAAAAAGTACACGATCAGCCATGTAAAATTACGTTTGCTATAAAATATTTGTGTTCTTACAAGAAGTGGTACCTTATACCTATGTTTTGATTTAAACCATTTTAACATAAACAATATAAAATTACATAAATAATTTAAAAAAAAGTTTACTAGTAATATTTTAGTTTTACAAACGTCATATTGTCACTTCCGTTATATATTTTTCTTACGGTTTTAGTATCACGTTTTTTTTTCAGTTCGGTCGCCCAACCAAATGTCAAGCCTGCCGTAAGGAACTTTGTTTCAAAAATATAACTTAAATAAATTTGAATGTTTATTTAAAGCTTAATGTATCGTTTGAATATTTCTAACTTCAATAAATTTTATCTCTTTACATTATATGTATATCTCTTCACTTGTCGTTCTCATATATCTAATAAAAGGATATTATTTAAAATTTTTACTTATCCATATCATGTAAGTAAGCATTAAGTTCGTCTTTTTTACACGATTTCCTGTCAAGGGACTAATAGAAGATATATCTTAACGAAATAATTTCTACGTTAATTCAAACATTCGTAATTTTTTTAACCATTGTTATAAGTAAACTAAAATAACTGTTATAAGACACCAAGTATCCTGCACAAAATCTAGAGCAGCCCGACTGCGGGAGTACCTTGAACTTACAGAAGATCACAGCTAAATACTCGTATTACTGCTTTCAAGCAGTGTTGTGTTCCTGTGGTGAGCACGGTGACCAGAACTCCTGGAGGGATTGGGGTTAGGGTCGGCAATATGCTTGCTATGCTTCTGGGGTTGCAGACATCTATAAGCTTCGGTAATCGCTTACCATCAGATGTGCCGTACGCTTATTTGTCGACCTACTTGTATATTTATAAAAATAAAATCAAAATAAATTACTTGAGTATAAATTTAAAGTAATAAAAAACTCAAGTTCAATCCAAACCAACAACACCCAAACATCGGTCACGTGTCTCATTTATGGACATTCGAGATCGAGTCCGAACCAGTACAATCCCTCTTCCCTATCCCTATGCACAATCAATAAACACCCGAGGGGTACAGACTGAGCACATCGTACCGCTTCACAATTATACATAAGGGAGACGGGAGCGGTACGTGTGTCTAGAGTAACTCTTGTAATAGTTTGAATGGAATTCCCGCGAGAGTACTACAAAGATCTTTTTGTTTCTCCGAGAATAATAAAATACATTTTTATCGAGACGAGGCTGCGGGAGCGTCGACCGTTTAAAGGAAAGCTTGGGAAGTACCAACGGCTAAGTTTGTAATAATTTATATTCAACATTAGAATAAAATTTAAAATGCATTTACGAAAAGAAATCCAAAAAAACCTATCTTATGTAGTCCAAGACGCTCATCAAGGTAAAGGTCTTACACTCAGTGGCGTAGCGTTAGAGGTGTGCGGGGAAGGGCATGGCCCGGGGTCCCATTAAACATAATGAAAATCGTGATTGCAATTTGTGTTTTAAATTAATTCGGTAAAAAAAATATATATAAATTGGTAGGGGCGGCAATTTTCGGAGAGCCGCACGCAACGCCACTGCTTACTCTTCTAAAATTATAACATTAGATTAGACGAGTATATATTATAATGAAGATCCAATTGAGTTTATTTAAGCAAACGCAATAAAAGTTTTTTCACACACTCTCATTGAACAAAACACCAGCAAAGCACGCATGTGGTCGCAAACAGTCACAAATATTTTTAGACGCTGCACTAATCACAACACTGCTAATGAATAACGGTCAGTTTTCACTTAACGAGCACTTATCAAACACTTATCAATGTTTGTTTCATTGCTTATTGAACTATAATCAAACAATAAAACGGTACTCGAATTAGACCTCGTCTAGGCAGTAATAGTACGTAGTTTTATGCGCGGTTTCGTACGCGCGCACGCAGTGACGTCACGCGTACGTTAAACGTGCGACGCGAACAACGCTCGGAGCCAAACTAAGTTTTGTTTATAATATAGGAGTGAATCGAGTCGGTTTGATGCGGCGTTATCTTTTTATGATCGCGTACATTTTAGATGCGTTTAGAGAAATAATTTTTGATTGAATAAAACATCTGTGTACTGCTTATGGAAAGTAAAGAGATGTGAGATCATCATTCTCTTTATGGTTAAACGTTCGTGCTTGACATGTGTTTTTTATATCAAAGCATGACGGACAGTGTTTAAAAAACATGAAATCTATACGCGTTAATGACAAATAGTACTTAGTAGAATTTGTTCGACTGTTTAACAATAATTATAAAAACAAACTTAGGGCCGGTTCCACCAGTTGTGGATAGTGTTTATCCTGCACATAAGTTATGAATAGACTTTAACAGCTGGAGGTAGATTAGGCCATTAATTAGGACATGTTTCTATTTCATCAATAAACTACAGAATAAAGATTCCTTTTGCAAATAAAAAATAAGTTTTGTTAATCTATTAATTGTCAACTTTTTTTTTGTTTGGTATTTGCGAGATGACAGCAATCAATCTTCAATCCAAATACCAAACAAAGACTAAAGTTAAATCCTGTTTCAGGCGTAAAATCAGATCAGAAACTTAGTTACACAAATGGTCCGTTTTTCTTTGGCTTCAAAACCCTTGTGAAGGATATCATATCTTTACTGTATTTCTATTTTATAATAACATAACATATTTATCTTTTAGAAATCTAAAATATACTTTTACAAGAAACTTTTAAAACATTACGTTAGCTAAAAAACTGTTCCCACTCTTACATAATATTGTAACAGAATATCGGATGTTATATAAAGACGACCGTTAGTAATCAAAGTTAATTTACGTGAGGATGGATTAATGTTAATAAGGATATAGTTGGACGTTAAACGTAAACGGTCGCAGCTTTCGCCAGTACATGTTGCTAAGCCTGAATAATGAACCAACAACAATTGAGGTAGGGCAAAGCAGGGCATTTAACTGAGGTAGGGCACAGCGGGAATTTCCTGCTCAAAATATGGAGCAGCCCGACTGGCGTAGTACCTCGACCTTACAGAAGATCACAGCAAAATAATACCGTTTTCAAGCAGTATTGTGTTCCTGTTGGTGAGTAGGTGACTAGAGCTCCTGGGGGGATTGGGGATTGGGTCGGCAACGCACTTGCGATGCTTCTGGTGTTGCAGGTGTCTATAAGCTACGGTAATCGCTTACCATCAGGTGAGCCGTACGCTTGTTTGCCGACCTAGTGACATAAAAAAAAAATGGGAATAAATATTGGCCGAGGCCTATGTCCAGTAGTGGACTGCGAAATGCTTATGTGATGTGATGACAAAACACGCAAACATTTCGATGAAAAAAAAAAAACAGTCGAATTGAGAACCTCCTCTTTTTTTTTTGAAGAAGGTTAAATTACAGCCTAGTGCTATAGATCCAAATATCCATAATCAGTAAAATGTCCCCGATTGACTCACTCTACATGTGTATGAATAATTTATCCGACCTGATTTTAAAAACGAAAAGGAGATTTCGTTACAGTTTTTCACGTGAACGCTTCAAATTCCGAAAAATCAAAAACTTCAATCAGCGTCCGTGTTCTTTGTACGAATTTCTTCGTACTTCCAGTTTGATGGCAAAACATCCGGGCGCATTATAAAAAGACGGGTCGTATCCCATTTTACAGGGATACGGTATAACGAGGGAACTACGCGTTTACTGTCTGATTTATAGGGGATGGCGATGCACTTTGGTTATTTTTAATGAACTTTGGAATTTAGTTCTTATTATGTCCTTTGTTGTTTAAAGGCGTTTTGGTTTCGCACTTTAATGTCCTAATGGTATATTTAAATAAATATGAATCGCTATATGAGTTGCAAAACCCAAAACTCGAGAACAACTTGACCAGTTCAGCGATAATTATTATTATTTTTTTAATTTGTCTTAATATTTTTGTAGCAGTTTTTTAGGAGAAAAAAATTGGAAAATAGGACAAAAAATTTGGAAAACTTTAGAAAACGTACGGTTATTAAAGCTTCACGGTTCGTCTGTTTGACTGTCGTCTGATTTTTATGAAATTTTTTGTTCATATTGGTTAGGTCTGAAAATCGGCCAACATCTATTTTTCATACCCTAAGTTATAGTGGGGGGGGGGATAATGGTGTTAATAACATATATGGAAAAACAACGTTTACGGGGTTAACTTCCATCGCGCGTCTTCATACCTACAGCGAGCAAATCTTAAGTTCATACGATACTAACTAGATGCGAGCGCTTGTACATAAATGCGTGTGTGTGTGTCTACACATATTAAAACTTTCATATAAACATCGAACCCGCAAAAACCGTAACTCATCACGGGCTCAAAACAGACACTTGTCAGGAGTGTAGCGACTAATTATAACACACTGTCATCCTGCGTCAGGAGTAGCGATTCGCTACGACGCCGACGTCTGAATTGTGTTTCTAATTACTGAAGTGATTTTATGTATTCTTGACCTAAACTTTTGTTGCTTTTAATATAAATTAAATTGCATCAATCATTACAGCCTAAACAGTCCACTGCTGGACATAGGCCTCCACAAGTTTACGCCAAAAATAACGTGAAGTCATGTGTTTTGCCCATAGTCACCACGCTGGGCAGGCGGGTTGGTGACCGCAGTACTGACTTTGTCGCACCGAAAACGCTGCTGCCCGTCTTCTGCCTGTGTATTTCAAAGCCAGCAGTTGGATGGTTATTTATTTATTTATTCAGAAAACCAACAGCTTCTTATATACTATTCATATCATAAAGCATATTACAAAAAATCAAGCCAATAACAGGTTTCCCTAAAGTTAACAAATTGTGGAGATATCGTTGACAAAAAAGAAAACAACAGTCACAATCAGTACATTCTGATACACAAAAAAATGCTTATAAGAGATGCAGTTAACTTACACTTACAATATACATATATAAATACATAGTAAAAGAGGCATATATAGAGAGAGCTACACATCATACATATACAGATACATAATATATACTTATAGTTTATACATTGTTACGGTGACTCAGATAGTATTTTTATTATATTGGTTTTAAATATCCTTTTAGACTTTGTGAAGATGTCGACGTTTTTAAATAATGTGTTATACGTATGAGGGAGTCTCAGTAACAGCGAGTTTTTTAAATAATTCGAAAAATGTTGAGGAACTTCTAACATAGATGTATTACGGGTACGATATTTAGGAACTCGGAAACCTATTTTAGATACTAGGTGTGGGCAATCAAGCTTACTATTTATTATGTCATAGAGCAGACCCATATCCAAAAGAATACGTCTCTGCTCCAACGAAAGCATTTCATGTTCCGCGCAACCATCTTCATAACTCTCACAAAATTTACGACACCGAAAGTTTAAATGTTTTATGAATTTTTTTTGTATATGTTCTAGGCGGTTAAGATAAATGCGGTATTGAGGTGACCATATAGGGCTAGCATACTCTAAAATGCTCCGTACATAAGCAAAATAAACACACTTAATAGCTGATATATTTGTAAACGGTTTACACACGCGAAGAACAAATCCCAGGTTTTTATATGCTTTCACTACTATATTTTCTATATGATCTGATAGTATCATTTTTTGATCAAAGTAGACCCCCAAATCTCTCAAACTTTGTTTCCTGTTAATTTGTTCGCCATTAAAATGATAGCTATATAGAATAGGCTTTTGTTTCCGCGTAAATGAGATGCATTCACACTTGCCAGCATTGACTGTTATATTATTATCTTTATAAAAGTTATATAAATTATTAAGGTCGCATTGCAACGATAAACAATCCTGTATGGTATTAATTACATAAAAAATCTTTTTGTCATCAGCGTACATAAGATAGTTACAATGCTTCAAACTTGAACCAATATCAAACAAATATGCATTGTAGAATAGTGGTCCTAAATGTGAGCCCTGCGGAACACCTGTTGGAATTTTGACGTAATTTGAGCGATATCCAGCCATGACTACCGCCTGAGAACGATTAGTCAAATATGACTTTACCCACCGAAGTAAGTCCCCGTGGATACCCAAAATTTGTAATTTATGTAACAGGATCACGTGATCCACACGATCAAAAGCCTTCTCAAAATCAGTGTAGATCACGTCAACCTGTCCCCCCCTGTCCATTTTTTCTAAAACAAAGCTTGAAAAACATGCTAAATTAGTAGTAGTGGAACGTCCTACCATAAAACCATGCTGCTCTAAGGGAATCGATTGAGACAGCGTACCATAGATAGAATTATACACGATTTTTTCGAGTAATTTTGCTGCAGTATTCAGAATCGAAATTCCTCTGTAGTTTTTAATATCCATACGCGATCCCTTTTTATGTACAGGTACTATATGAGCGCATTTCCATACGTTTGGGACAATACCCTCACGAAGAGAACGATTAAAAAGTATAGTTAACGGGAGAGCTAGTGATTTAGCACATCGTGACCAAAATACCGCAGGCAAGCCATCACTGCCAGCTCCCTTATTTATGTTTAAAGATTTTAGCATTTTTTTAGTAGTAATTAATGATGTTTGAGCACGAGAGACAATGTTATTAATACATAAGGGGTTCTCAGATGGGAGTAGATAGTTTTTAGAAGGCTTACCAAATACATTCTGAAAAAACCTACTAAATGCGTTACATATGTCCTGACCAGCCGTATATTCTACACCTTCCAAATTAAAATTCTTAGGATAAGCTGAACCACCCCTCGTAGCTTTTACAAAAGTCCAAAACGTTTTAGGATTATTTTTAATGTTAATTTCGCAATTCGACGTAAAGTTCTTAAAGCAATCTTTTTGTACGCGCCGTTCTCTTGATCTTAATAAAGAAAATTCATCGTAATCCAACCTATTTCCATATTTTTTCCACCGTGAATGAGCTTTTGTCTTGTCTTTAATTATACGTATTAATGCAGGCGAATACCATTTGGGATAGCAGCGATTACCAGACTTACGACTATATGGTACATACAAATCCACAGACCTATTAATAATTTTGTACATGACTTCAGTCGCTTCATCAATAGTACCTGTACTTAAGAGAGCGTGCCAGTCATGTTGTAGCAAGTATTTATTAATATCTTCATAATTCGCTTTTTTAAAGTTACGTATTAACGTAGGAGCTTCTCGTAAAGGAATAATATTTACGTCTAAAACGGTAAAACTAAATGAAGGGTGTGCACAGTCCTCTTTAAGGAGTGGCATCGATTCTGGTTTAACAATTACGGGTAGATTTGAAAAAACGAGATCTAATGTATTCCCAGCGTGATTTTTAAGAAAGTTATATTGTTTAAATCCATAATAGCTTAAGTTTTGCACTAGTTCTAAGCCCGCCTCCTGGACTTCAGTTGCACCCTTTTTTAATAATGAATAACTATTAGCATTCCACGACAGGCAAGGCAAATTAAAATCGCCTGCTAGTATATAATTATCATTAGGACAACGCTCAATTGATGTTCTAAATATATTTGTAAATATTTTTAAATTTAATGAGATTTCACGCAAATCAGGGGGAACGTAAACAGCGCAAAAATGTAAGTCAAATTTAGAGGCGCAAGTACGGGACGGCACAGTAACCCATAATATTTCTTTTATTATTAAATTAAATTGCATATCAATCATAAAGATTAAATGATTACTATACTTATGACAAAACTGTATCAAGTGAAAATCTGTACACTGGAGACATTTTCAAAACTATTATATGCCTAACAATAACGACGCGTTAGCGCAACGGTCACAGCACTGGTATGTTGTCTGTTGCGCTGGCGTTTGTGGGTTCGATCCACGCACATGAAAAAAATTTGAATTATGGAATATATCCGCCAACCCGCTTTACATGAGAAAAGAGGCCTATGCCCAGGAGTAGGATATTACCTGAAGCGTAAGCATGAGTGAATCAATCGAATCAATCAACTTTATAATCGATATTGTAACCAATTTTGTTTTTTTTTTTGTCTGGCTGTCTGTCTATATCTTGTCTGCGTATCACGCTAAAACTACTAAATTAATCTGAATGAAATTTAGCATAATTTGAGTCCATACTATAACTAGGACAACATATACTCTTTATTCCAAAATTCAATACGTTTCCTTAGCAGAGGGTATAAAATAAAAGTGTGTAATCACAATCGAACCAACAGGTCACTCATAAAGACGATCTTTTATAGAGCACGCTGTCTTCAAACTATTGTATAATAGAATATTAAATAGATTTAGCGGTTAATATATAAATTTCCCCATGTAAATTCAATGGCTGTCGACCGTCCCTTGTTTATGATTATGACAAAGGGCGCACACGTGCTCCTTGCGTCACGTGAGATTCTCCGCCAGTCACTCCGGCGAGTGCTTCTGACATCCTGTGCCTCTCGTAATAGAAACACGTTTTTGCATATTTTATACTTTAATATTATGGATATAATCGATACACTTTTCGTGGTATAACAACTGACACTATTTTAATTACCTTAACATGAATGAGTTCTGATACAATCAAATAAGTTGGAACGTGACTTTTAAGCTTGATTATAATTGAGTATATAGATTAAGCTATGCTTAATTTCGTCAAAAGGGTTCATAAAAATAAACGAAATTCTTTAGTTAAACAATAACGGTCTTATTCATAAAAAGTTATGGAACACTTAAAGTGTTCTATAAGCTCGCTATAAGAACATTGGCAAAAAATTGTATTCATAACAGCATTATAACACTAAACAGTTCTATAAACCTATCACAAAGTTATAGAGGGCAGGACCCTACTATAACAGTACTATAAGATGCAAGATGGCCGAACTCACAACAGCTGATTAATAAGAAATTGGCGTTTGACACACAAATTGTTTGTCAATGTTATTTTGTAAAGTTGTTTGTTGTAATAAATAAATAACTTTAAAAATTGCATTATTAAAAATGCAAGCTTTACACAGCTTAGATGTTATTGAAGCTATTGAACTTGAAAATAGCACGCGTCGAAGAAAAGTGTACAAAAGCAGGAGTGATCCGTTTTCTTTGAACGACGAAGACTTTCGGAAGCGTTATCGCTTTAAGAAATCTACTGCGACTTACATAATTGACTTAGTACGTGATGATCTCAACTTAGATAGAAGAGGTTCTGGTACATCACCTGAAATCCAAGTTTTAACGGCAATAAGATGTTGGGGTCGTCGAGAGGTAAGTTTTTACAATCTGAACAATATATTATGTTACAAAATCATAAACGAAATTATTGTAGGTACGACATGAACCTTGTGTAAATCCTATATCGTTATTACAGGTTCAAGAAGATGCTGGAGACCACCATGGATTGTCGCAAGCAACCACCAGTCGGATTTGTACCCGCGTTGCACGTGCACTTGCACGACACTCAGCTTCTTTTATTAAAATGCCCAGTACTTTTGCTGAAGAAGAGCGTATGATGGGAGAATTTTATAGAATTCGAAGTTTCCCAACTGTAATTGGTTGTATTGACTGTACTCATATCAAAATCCGCAAATGTGGAGGTGATGCAGCCCAATATTATATAAATAGAAAAGGATTTTATTCACTCAATGTTCAGGTATTTTCTCATCCTATTACTTTTTTATAGAACACTATAATATTTTCCTATCAAATTGTAATGTTTTGTTTATCACAGGTAACTTGTGATGCACATCTCCGCATCCGAGATATTGTTGCCAGATGGAGAGGTAGCACTCATGATTCCCGAATTTTTAATGAATCATCACTCAAAGAGCGTTTTGAGACAGGGTCATTTAGAGGACGACTTTTAGGTGACTCTGGATACAAATTAGAACCTTATCTGTTCACTCCCATTCTAAGGCCTCGGAACCGAAGTGAGGAAAAATATAATGAAGCACATATTGCTACAAGAAATACTGTAGAACGTTGCTTTGGAGTCTGGAAGCAACGTTTTCAATGCCTTCTATTTGGCATGACCTGCAAGCTACAAAATGTGAAGACCACAATAGTTGCTTTAGCTGTGCTTCACAATATTGCAGTGGAACATGGCGATGTGCAGTTAGAGAGTGGGGTTGAATATAACAGAGAAGTGTCTAGAGAAGTTCCAAGGAGTAATGCTAGTGCTAATGCTGCATTACAAACTTTTATTAGGAGACATTTTAGTGAATAGTTAATAATAAAAAATACTGTACAATGCAATCAATTTATTTATTTTTATAATATTCTAATTTGCTTTTTATTAATTGTTCTTTTAATAGTAAATTTTTTAATTTTTGTTTTTCGACTGCCATCTGCGCCTCGTGGAGTTCCTTTCTACAGACAATTTCATTTTCTGCTATTTGTAGTGCTGCACTTGAACTGCCCTTGTTGATCTAAAATAAGAAATGTTAAATTATATCAAAATAACAATGTATGTATCATAAATAATAATTGATTCTACTATATTGTTCACTAACATCAGTTTATTAAATTCATTTTTAGTTTATATATTGTTATAATTGATTATTCAGATTACATGTTTATACTAAATCTTGATTTAAGTGCCACAAACAGATATAAATATTATTTACTATAGGTATTATTATTTACTATAGGTATGTATCAGGATAAAAAAAAATAATAAAGAAAAATAATATACCAGTTTATGTTTTAATTTATAATTCGGACTCTTTACTTTTTTCTTTGTTGGTGTGGTGGTGATCTGTTGTATGTCTAGTTGTTTAGAGGTACTTGCTGGTGTCACCTGAAAGAATATTTTTAAAATTATTTAGGTACTTGCAGTTTAATGCACGCAATAGGATGCAAATGAAGTATAAAAACGTGTCATATTTACCAATAAGGTACTTGTTGGTGTGTTGTGTATGGTCTTCGTAGATGTGCCTGGTTGCGACATCTAAAATAATCAAGTTAAAATTATTTATTTTGCATTACATTACAATGTAACATAATTGGTAACAGAATTTGGCTACAACTTATTGCCAACTGTATAATACACATACCATGTCTATTTCTGGTTCAGGATTCTCACATAGAAGTGGTGATTTAGGGACTAGAATTGGTTGTTCCATTTTATTGTCAGTTAATAGCTGAAACAAGAATTAATATAGTTATATACATATTTCTTTACAGCAGATGAAATACTTATTGAACAAGTATATGTATCTTTGATGTACCTGGTTATCCGAATCAAACTCATTTGAGTCTATAGTAAACTCATGAGGGAGCCACACTGCTATGTCATCACCAGTTGGTGGGTCAGTAGCAGGTGGTGGACCACCCCCAGTTTGGAATGTTTGTTTCCGTTCCAGGCACTTCTTTTTTTTCTCACACATTTTTATTATGCCCCACTGAGCTTTTATTTGTTGCAGTGTTCTCGGAGTGCGGGCCATATTGTTAAAACTAAAACACGATATGCTGAGTAATAAACTACTTACACAAAAATCTTATTAAATTATTCAAAATATTTCGAATATGGTACCTAGTACGTAAATTATTCCAAGCCGCCACCTTTTTCGCGTTCGTGTTTGCGTCTGTATTTTTGTTTTCGATGATTGTAACCCTCTCCCTTATTAATTCTTTCAATATCATCTAATAAATAGAAGCATAAGCAAGCGTTAGTTTAAAAGGTATTATAAAAATGTTGACTTACTTTAGTCCAATTTTAGGTGTATCACTACAAACCTTATCTTCCTCCAACCAATTTTCACTTCTCTGCCTTTTAACAACCTTCAATTGAGATTCCATTTTCACATAAACTACACGTTTTTAAAACTTCTACTTCGAGAATAAAATCAAGACAAATTGCACGACGACCGTTGGTTTGAATGAAACCACTTGACATTCCGTAGATAAAATATGCCAAAATATGCTTTTAAGCCGTAATATTGACTATGATCAGACGTATTTGGTCAATCGATACATGATCGATACACATTATCTGTGGTCGATTCAGTAAGTTCGTCAAGTTTTTTTTGCGAACTTCACAGTAATGGCAACATTTTTGCTTATAGACGCTTATTAGTTAAAGACGGTTTATATAACTGTTATGAATAGACAATTTTATCGAACGTTTTATAAGCTTATCGAGCATTTTAACTAATGAACGTTATAATCGTTCTATAAGCTTTTTTTATGAATAAGACCGTAATAATCTATCTAATATATAAAATTCTCGTGTCACAGTTTTCGTTGCCATACTCCTCCGAAACGGCTTGACCGATTTTGATGAAATTTTTTGTGCTTATCCGGTATCTATGAGAATCGGCCAACATCTATTTTTCATCCCCCTAAATGTTAGGGGTAGTCCACCCCTAAATTTTTTTTTATATTTTAGACAAAATTTTTAATTTCTATTTTTTTATGATACAACATTAAAAAATACATACAACCCTAAATTTTCACCCTTCTACCACCAACCCCTATTTTAAAATTGCTTTTAGCGGCAAGACAACGTTTGCCGGGTCAGCTAGTACATATAATAAAATAGTAGGAAAGTCAAAACTGTACATTGAATATTTTTTTAAAGAATACTTGGGGTGTGATCTACAATCGACACCGAAGCTAAAAATATAGTTTTTTGAATTTTTGTCTGATTGTCTGTATGTATGTCTGAGATAAACTCAAAAAGTACTGCATGGATTTACTTCAAATTTGGCCCGAACATAATTAAGAAGTCGGATCAACATATAGGCTACAAATTATCACGCTATCACCTACGTGAACGAGCAGTGAACCTTTATTTCTTCAACACATTCTGTAACAACGTGTAATTAACGACGCATATTTGAATGTTGTTATTATGTTAATAACCATGCTATAAGCTAGCTTCACACTATATAAATAAAGACATTCTGTAGTATATTTAGTATCAGCATTGCACCCGTGCGAAGCCGGGGCGGGTCGCTAGTATAGTTATATATTAGTTAGTAATATAATAATATTAAACAATAATAATAGTTAACAATGTTTTAGTTTTTATCGGGAAATTATTTCAAAAATAGTTTTTTGATGACGTGCATTTCATCATCAACGTTTTTGCTATAAACTTTCCATTAGGAATTTCCTCTCAAAAAGTAAAACGAGGAAATGCAACGCGTGCAACGTAACATGTAAACACCGTTAGACAGTGCGCTGTAAAACAGACCAAATTAATTCGGCATTCGCGTTTTATAGATAAAAACAGACGCATTGTTCCGTCTCAGTATAAAATATTGTAATAAACTTGCAATTGCATAAATCTTTTAACGCGTAGATGTAATTTTCTTTTATTATCATTACAATGATTTATACAATAATATCTGTATTTCTCGATAGATTATCGAGCAGGAAACACGTCAAGTTTTCAGCAAGACCTTCAAATGCATGTACCATATTTTGCGTAATGGTTTCATAGTCAAAGGTTACTATAGCATGCGAGAACACTCTCCACTGCAGTTTGACTGATAAAAACTCCATGTTACCAATTTTTATGTAAACAAACGAGACCAAACGCTTAAGGTGAACTCCGAGTGACTTTGAACAGACATACTAAACCCAAGACATACCAGAAACGAATATTTGTATTACATAGCTACTCGTTTGAGGCAGGAGTCCAAGAGACAAGAACAGAGTGCCTAGTGCGAGTTTTATTCACAGAAACATGAGAGAAACGCGTTTATACGTGAAGATTATTTTGCATGGGAATTTAAACACTGCAGCCTAGACGATAAAGAATAGTATACGATACAATCGATACAGAGTCATCTATCGACAAACGCAAGAACTAGGTTGAAATGCCGAATTTCACATACAAAATGAAGTTAAAATTTACGCCCGTTATTGCGAGACGGATGAAACAATACTCGCACTAGGCACTCAATCCATCGGATATAAGTTTTTAAGATTTCACGTTCACTATCAACATTTTTACTCTTCCGGGGCTTACCATAATTAGGGTTACTATCGCCGAAATATCGGCAAGTCCCTTAAAAAGTGTAGTCCGCCTAATAATAAGAGGTTACTTACGAACGCTTAGAACATCAGCAGCATCGCAAACGTGTCTGTAAAGTTGGTTTACCGATGATAGTTTAACGTGACAACGTCGTAACAAACATCTCGGACGCATAGTCCAATCGAGTGGAAGAGAAGAGATAGATGCGGCGCAAGCGTACAATGAGCGTAACGGGACAATAGGCGTAAATAATATAACTACAATGAGTCATCCTTTTTCGTGCATTCAGCCGGCGTTCATCGATTCATTAGACGTTGTCACGTCAACAATTATTTTTGTATTATTACCGAGGAAGATTATAGGTAATTCTTATTTCTCAAAATAACGCTTGAGCAACTACGGTACACAGCCAGTATATCATAAAATATGACTACATAATCTAACCTATATTTCTAATAGGTAACGTTACAAAACACGCCGGTTTCCTGACGGTCTACTAAAAGCACTACTTAGACGCACTCCAGCCTACGTTAGCCGGAGCGTAAAATATCAATTAGTAGGTCATGCGCACGTAATAGAAGATTAGTAGTACAGTCAGAGCCGATATTTGTAGCTTTATAATAAATATTAATTCTTGAATATTGTTTTTGTTGTATTTAAACACAAAAATCCAATGTGTATGATGACGATTCTAAAGTGCTTTCAAAGCCTAGTTTAATAAGGGAAATTTGCTTTTGAATATGCCTAAAGATGTCGTTAATATTTTTAAAATATTATTAAACATATTTTTTAGTTACGATTTTTAAATTCGTGTTTTTATTTCGTGAACGACAAAGTCGTATCTACATAACGTAGGTACGTAGAAAACAAATTAGAAAAAGAAACAAAAAAGAAATTCCGTTAAGTTTTTACCATTATTTATTTATTATTATATTAAAAAATAAATAAAATAAAAAATAAATTGCTATTGGCACTATTTATTATTATTATGTCTATCACACACACGGTCGTTATAATATGATAGACAACTCAATATTCAACTTCTAGGTAGCAACTGAGTGTTTAGCTACTTGTGATTAGACAAAATGTCTAATGTAAAATTGTTATAGAATAAGATAGAATAGAATAAACTAAACGTAAATCATAAATAAAAATCTACGCACAACTGTACCGAAATCAAACGAATTTAAAATTATATCATTATCTGGAGTGGCTCGGGCGTGGATCCCTTCATGTGGGTAAACATATGGTTACAGGGCTCGGGATCATATATACATACGTATGTTTTAATTTATTCCGACACCAGTTACAAAATCATTAAATATTTCTTCTTACTATTTTTATATCATCACATGTACTTACTATTTTTATATCATCACAGGAAACTTTTTTAAAAATTTTTAGATTGAAGAATAATAAATAATAATAATAATAAACGCTTCACACTCAACGGCCCCCAGTAGGAGTTTCTCCTGTGTCGGGGGTCCAGAAACACACACAATACACAAGCACAAACGCCCAGACCACGACAAACATCTATATGACCAATACAAATGTCTATCGTGAGCGGGGATCGTACACGCCAGAGACAGCACAACGTGCGATGATCGCTGCACGAACGCGTCAAAAATAAAAATAAAAAGATAGAAAAAGGGCATTTGTGGTTAACATATAATAAGATTCATTTATTTAATGAGATTGATTAAAACTTCAAGTTTTAGAAATCCTCAAGAAACAAACTATAATCCCCGAAAACCTCTTGAAAGTAAAATCTTTGTTTGTCTTCAGTTAAAACAAAAAAAAAGGGAATATTGCTATACCGCATACTGATGGCCACCCAATGCGTTTTAGTGTTAGGAACACGTCGGTTTAATCCCCGATAATAGAGTTATTAGTGCTAGATACGACATCCAATATATTTCTTACAAAACACTAGGCAGTTACTAAACAATGGCAGACAAATTTCGTATTAATCTATACATCTATACATATAAATAAAACTGAAATGTCTGTTGGTGATTTCAAAGTAACTGTGTTTTTTAAGTGCCTACAATTATTTATTTACACGACAGTAAACGCAAACAAACGATTTTCAAATTTTAAAATCTTTCTGTCTGTCAGTACTAAAAAGATTTTTATTGTACTTTCACTGGAAGATAGATGAGGTCGTGGAGTAAAATATAGGCTTTTTCCCCAAAATCTCCGAGCAATCGATTAAATCTACGTGCTCGAGTACCAACCGCCCAGATAAATATGAAATAACCAAATATTTTCCTATTAAAAACGACAATTTTTATGAACAAAAACAATTAAAATCCCCAAAAAAATAAACAAAGAAGGTCACATAGCAACATATACTTTTTACCATACATAAAAAAAAATCATAAAGATATTATAAGTATACAGATAGAATGTGCCACGCAAACGAAGTCACGGTTACAGCTAGACATGTACAAAGGTGACAAACAATGGTTAAGCAGATACCGAAGCCTATGGACGCCTGCAATACCAAGAGCATTGCAAGCGCGTTGCTGATACTACCCTCGATCCTCCTTAGATGCTCTGGCTACCTCACTAATTGCAGGAACACACCTTTTCCCTGTCTGGCTGCTTTAAATTTCGACTAGTACCAAATTTGAACTAAAATAAATCTGGTATAAGACAGACAATGCCTTAATATGATGACTAGCCCGTTGGTGCAGTACGCAGTTTGTAGTGACCCCGCTTTCTGCTCCGGGGGTTGTGAGTTCGATTCCCACCCTGAGTCTGGGTATAATATATATTTATTTATATATGAAGTATTTATATGTATATTTATCGAAAAAAAAAAAAATTATGTAGCTATACCAGTCGGATGTTACCTATTTACACAAGCATTAAGTAGCTTACTTTAGGAACAGACGACCGTGTGTGTTTGTTGTAGATATTTATTAATAAAAATAAATTTATTTATTTATATTAAAAGCAGCCTCATATTCCTAATTTACTACTAGATGCGAGTTCTAGTGGTCGCTTCATCGCTTGCACCGGGCGCAGTGGCGCGACATTTGATTAGAAGTCCCGTAGTAAACACATGCCGGCTTATAATTAGACGCAACGCGAGTGAGTTCACTGACCAGCGCGTTGCGTCTACGTTGCACGTACAATGAAAAATTTGCGAAAACTTATTACTATAGTAGCTTTAGTATAGGGAATTGATAATTTAGTATAATCTGATTATTTGCTACTGTCCAATATCATTTTTCTAAATAAATAGATGACGCCGCGTTGGCGTAACGGTTACAGCCATGGATTGTATCTACCTGTTGCGCTGGCGGTTGCGGGTTCGATCCCCGCACATGAAAAACATTTGTATTGGCCATACAGGTGTTTGCTGTGGTCTGGGTGTTTGAAAAAAAAAATTGTAGTTAGTAATTGAGTAGAAGTAGGTCATAAAGGGTCTATTCCACCCATCTTCCACCTCCTGCTGTTTAATAAAATTAAATAAACGCTTCACACTCGACGGCCTCCAGTAGGATTTTCTCCTGTGTCGGGGTCCGGAAACACACACTAAACACAGGGACAAACGTCCAGACTAGCCTGCCGTGAGCGGGGATCGAACTCGCGACCGCCAGCGCCTACTCTATTCGTAACTTATGTGCAGGCTAACAACTTTATTCAGAACTGGTGAAACAGGCCCCAAGTCTGAAATAACTTTTTCAAAGACCAACAAAATCTATAAAAAAAAAAATTAGTCGCATCAGACGCCACCTACATTTACAATTTACTCATGTTAGGGGAATGCGAGGGTGGCGCTATTTATATTGACGCCATGGATTTATCACGGGCGACTATAGTAACGATGAATTGAGTCGTTAAACGAATCGACTCGGTTTTATTGGTTCAGACGCGATCTGATTGATGGCGATCGGTAAATTGGATTTGAGTCGGATTTGTGACGGGATAAAATGTTGAATGTAAGGTAGTTAAGATATTTAATAACTATGATCATTATGAGAGGAGTCAGTGTTGTATATTGTATCCGCAAACTTATGGATTATGCTCCAATTTTTCTCCTACACGGAGAAAGCGGCCTTTGCCCAGCAGTGTGATGTTACAGATTGAATTAAAGGCTAGGCTTTAGATTAAGAACTGTCATTTTAAAGCTAGATAGGTTAGGGCTATTTTTATTTTTTTTTGAAACGAAATTATGCCGATAAAAGGTCAAATTTTGAGCTTAGATAATTCGACGGTTCTTAATCTAAAGCCTTAGCGAATTAAATCGTGTTTATTAGTTTTTATAATAAAATATTATATATATATATATATATATATATATAGCATATTAGGTATTGGTCGTAGTACGAGTGTTACGTTCTTTAAATCTCATTAAGTTATAAATAACAGATAAATAACTGACCTCATTATCCGCAGGTCTGTCAGCGTGGATGCGCTCCCGCAGCGCCACGAACTCCAGCGGCCAGCTCGACAGCTCCGCGTCGGGGTCCGACAGCAACACCTGGACGATGATTCTTAAGTAAATATACTAAACCTTTTTACGTATACATAATATATGTACATAATTACTTTATTACGATTTGATTACATTTGTTCTTATAACAATTCCATTACTATACGGTGTTTTATTATGAATTCGACACCAATTTTGCGACCTTTTTTTACACATATACACAGAGCGTAAACTTGTATTCGTTGGCACCTGGAATTAAATGAACTTGAAGAAACATACTTAGTTTTAACACAAATGAGTTTCGTTAAATTAGTATAATAATAAAATTTTGTCCAAAAGGTCCAAAAATTAAACACTAACGATTCATAACAATTCTTAGCTTTGTACAAGTACGAAAACCAAACATCATGATCATATGTAACTTTATGGTTTTATTTATATATGCAAAAACGAATTTCTATTTCCCTTAATCGCGCTGTAACTTTATCGACTTACGGATTTCATTCATCTTCAACGTTCACTATTACTTTAATCTACCAATTTGCAAAGGTTCTGACGAAATGAACAAATAAGACTTTTTTTTAATATATAGACTAGCGCTTGACTGCGATCTCACCTGATCGTAAGTGAAGATGCAGCCTAAGATAGTGCGCGCTTGCCTTGAAGATGCCTATTCACTCTTGATTTGAAGATACCCAAGTTATAATTATTTGGAAAAACGGAAGCCGGAAGGGCATTCCAAATTTTTGCGGTGCGTATTAGTGCGGTAGTTAGTGCGAATGCTAAGGAAAGTAAATCGAAAACTTTCAGAAAACGTAACTTATACTTAAGAGTGTACGCTACCTCAAATTGCTTATTTTTCACTCGGCAGGATGTCCATATCTTCCAAACTACAGAATATTTAAGTTTGAAATTTATGTATGGTAAAGTTCAGGACATAAACTATCTTTAATATGTTTCGAAAACACGATTCCATAAAATTTTCTCGATACAAAAAAATCGCAAAGTTACCTCTATTTTTGTATTAAAACCTTATTAATATCTTAGTAAATATAGAAGTTATGGACTTGAGATTATGCATGGTAATTAAAATAAGTATGAAGAACATTTTATATGTTGCGTTTTTAAAAAAATAACTATTGGTAATGTTTGTGAGGAGAAAATACATATAATTCGCGCGATGAACAACCAAGCGCTCTCAATTCTCATGTGTTTTTAGTATGGGTGAAATCTGAACTCGAGCTGAGGTAGTGTAGCCCCTTAACGGATATGATAACTCTTAAATCAACGCTCCTCTCAACTACTAATATAATAATACCTCAATAATTAGCTGAGCTTAAAAGGCTAAAAATTTTATTTATAATAGAAAAAAAAAATCTTCACTTTGTAGAGGACGTGTAAACAAACAATATTCGGTCAATTAGCTTTGGTTACTTTGATATCCATTTTGATAATCTTTAAGCACAGATGAAAGAGCATTCATAGTTTTGTATAAAGATTAAAAGTGGTCGCAGTATAAGAATGGATTTACATCAACCAGTCATTTAAGCAATACGATAATATGATCCTTAGATGTTTTGAAAGATCACTTTACATTTATAATAAATTTTATAAGAATTATCTAATATATAAAATTCTCGTGTCGCGGTGTTTGAAGTTAAACGCCTCCGAAACGGATTGACCGATTCTCATGTAATTTTGTGCATATTGGGTAGGTCTGAAAATCGAACAACATCTTTTTTTCATCCCCCTAAATGTTAAGTCTCCCCTATTTTTTTTTTTTAATTTTAAGATAAATTATTTATTTTTTATTTTATTATGATTCGGTGTTGAAAAATACATACAACCCTAAATCTTCACCCTTCTACCACCAACCCCTATTTTCAAATAGCGTTTAGCGGTAAGACAACGTTTGCCGAGTCCGTTTGTTATTAATATATAGAGATCTCTTACTACATATCTATATATTAGCGACCTTAGTCCTTCCATACGTTTTTTTTTACAGGATAAGTAATCACCAACATATCAGATACTAAAACCTTCTCCGAAACACGCTGCATCTTATGATATAAGTATTATTCCTATCGGTTCAGTAGTTTTCGCAGTATAACTAAACAAAAACACCGGCACTCCATTTATTAGTATAGAAGATTAGCTGTAACGCTTAGTGGGTAGTGATCATCATTATCATCATTACAGCTATACAGTCCACTGCTGGACATAGGCCTCCACAAGTTTACGCCAAAAATAACTTCAACTCATGTGTTTTGCCCATAGTCACCACGCTGGGCAGGCGGGTTGGTGACCGCAGTACTGGCTTTGTCGCACCGAAGACGCTGCTGCCCGTCTTCGGCCTGTGTATTTCAAAGCCAGCATAGGGTAGTGATGTATGCTTCAAATTATCTCAATGCATTGAACGACGTTAAGTTAACATATCTATGTTAACTACAATAATATATGTATGTTCGACAAGTAGCTACGCGCAATAACGTAAGAAATAAAATATAACCAAAAAATAAAAGGAAAAATAATTTACGGGCGATTTGAAGTCGAGTATGGGGTAAGTGATTTTAAGATTGAAAACGGTTTATCACGATTTCCGGCAAAATACTAGTCGTATCGAAAAAAGTTTAGCAGCAAAGTTGTAGGTAATAAAAAGAATTACAACTTTTTTGAGTTTGTACTTTTTCCACAAAAAAATTTAATCAAAATTTATGCGAAAAATTAATAGGTTCTTATTTATTTTTTTTTATCTCAAAAATTATCAACCCTGGTGACCGTAGGATGCGTGTTGCACGGAACACGTCTTTCGCGTCTCTGTCACACAAACTAAAGATGCAGTTTTACTTATACCTACGCACACATAGTACTTCGTCACAACTTGCTAACTTGAGTTGAACGTAACCTGTCATAGCTGAGATATTTTGAACAACTTTTAATATATCTAAAATACCTTACATATTTAAATAAATGCTAGCTTTATAGTATATAACTATATAATTTGACATAAGAAAATAATAAGATTGTCTCAAGTAAATACAGTATACCACTTAAGTATTTTTTTTATACAACTAGGTCGGCAAACAAGCGTACGGCTCACCTCGTGGTAAGCGATTACCGTAGCTTATAGACGCCTGTGACACTAGAAACATCGCAAACGCGTTGAGAACCTACCCCTAATCCCCCCCAGGAGCTCTGGTCACCTTACTCACCATATGAACACGACACTGCTTTAAAGCAGTATTATTTAGCTGTGATCTTCTGTAAGGTCGAGATACGACGTCCCACAGTCGGGTTGCTCCAGATTTCGAGCAGGATAATTCCCGCTGTGCCGTCCTCAGTAAAAAGCTGAACGAAACATTATATTTAATTCGATATAGTTTCACAATTAAAACTACTACTTACAATAAAGTCCGTCATTTTCTATCACAATACACTTTATCAATCACAATTAAAAATATTAAAATATTATTTAAGAAACCAACACAAAATCGTCACAAGAGACACGTACACTGGTGAGCAAGCCATACTAATAAAATGAACATCGTTTGACCCTTCCACCCTTATCAGCTGCTGATTGTGATGAAAACAAACAAATAAGTGATACAGAATTATGGACTTTATTACTATATACATAAGGAAATCGTTAATGACGATTAGCAAATAATGTTTGACCTGATTTAGAAATTAGTTTTTGCCATAGAATAAATGTGTTATTATAATTAATTAATTATCTATGTCATTATAATATAAACAAACAAGAAAATTTGTAGATGAATTATCTATAAAAATAAATAAAATCGGAGTGTCTGTTAGTAATATTAAAATAACCGCTTATTTTACCAAGTAAATACTTATGGATGTATACACGGTACATATACCAAAATAACATTTACATTTTTTGTCTGTCCGTTTATCTGTTTGTTCCGGCTAATCTCTGAAACGGTTGGACCGATTTTGACGGAAATTTTGCTGGCAGATAGATCATGTAATAAGGAGTAACTTAGGGTACTTTTATTTTAGAAATTTATTTATTTTATAACTCTGCGAACTGAACAATAACTTTTTTGTTAAATTCCACGCTTCACGCTTCACACGCACGCACGCAAATCAACGATTGAATTTACAGTACATTTGAGGGCATTTAATGCAATTACATCGATAAACGATTGACTGTCATAACTGAGTATCGGTAAACATTATTTGGGATCGTCCGTTATTTACTTACGTAATATTTTTAGCAACTTTTTAATCTCCATTTATTTTCCAATATTTCATATAGCTTTAGAAAGTTCTTTTTTAATAATGTAGTTTCCTAGATTAAACTTCAGCCTGTAATATCCCACTACTGGGCATAGGCCTCTTTCCCCATGTTGGGGAAGGATCAGAGCTTAATCCACTACGCTGCTCCAATGCGGGTTGGCGGATATATTTCCTACTATGAGTAAAGATCGCTATCAGGTGTACATGATAACAACCGTGACCGACGGCTTAATGTGCTCTCCGAGGCACGGTGGGGAGACCCACAAGGACTGCACAAACACCCAGACCACGGCAAATACCTGTATGGCCAATACAAATGTTTGTCATGTGCGGGGATCGAACCCGCAACCGCCAGCGCAACAGGTACAATTCATGGCATTTCCTAGAAAACTATAAATTAAAGTATTTTCTAAAACATAGTAAGTAACAACAAAAAGTTGTGTAAAATATGTTAATATCAGAATATATTCACTTAAGCATAATATGATAAGTGGTTGGTTTTCGAATTTAGTACTATAGTTATATAAAAAGCTACTAGGCTAGTTGCAGATGGTTGAGAAGCAGGATGTCCAGCAGTGGACTGCAATAGGTTCAACTCTATTGTACTCAATAATTGAAATTTACTCTAACTTATATATTAATCAATATTTTAATTTGCATATTTATTTTCAATATAAATTAACGACTGGTCTTAGCAACGGTCGCGAGTTCGTGATCTTGTGACTAATGTTTCTATAGGCGATATATCGTACTTGAGCGAATGCGTTTAAGTTCCGAACCCGACGTAGAATTCTACATTACACCGACCATCTAGTAAGAGATATTTACGAAAAAAAAGTTTTATTATTATTATATACACAATTGTTTCGAGACGGCGTGGTGTGAAACCGGGTCAATCGCGCGAAATATGTCACTTGTTTTGGCAGAACGCCCGTCCATGTCGTCTTTATTTCAAAACGAGTGCGTTCACTTTACCGATGAGTTTATTTTTTAAAGTGGGACCATACGTCAGTCTTAAGTGGAACCTGCCTACCGGACACTCACAACATTAGAGGAATCGCAGGTGCATTGAAGACAAATAACACCACTATATATATTATCAGATATTAAATAGTTCTGCACGTCTAGACATCTGCAACATTAGATCAGTTGCACCGCAATAAAAAAAGGTCTCTGTGCACTGAACGCTTGAAAACCTTTCTTTAGGGGCAGGGTTATATTGGATGCAGACAGAAATGCGATGTTAATACAACATTTAAAATCACTAAAATTAAACGTGACAACTTGACAACGAGACGCGGTGATTATTTTTAAAAGATAAACGTCTGAGGTCGCTATCATATTAGCTGCGTGAGTCATAGACGTCGTTGTTTTTCTTTTTTTTTTATCTTAAAAAAAAAACAATTCTTTCATTGACTGTGGTAATGATAAAATCTATAAATATAAAACGATTGATTTCTTGTCTTTTAATGTTATATTTATTTAGAAATTATTTTTCTAATTTCGAACTATTTAATAATCGAAATTATAGGATTTCGTTCTTTGACGAGATGATAAAATGTTTATGGATCGACTTGAGATTTAATACCAAATCTTTAATAAAATTAAATAATTCAGCGTAGACTAATATGTCAACGTAAGTAAAATCATGTAGACACATGAGAAAGTCTCATATAAGGTAAAATAATAGCTTCATCATAAGAAATAAATGTTGCTTACGTCTGTATCAAACGATTAAAATCAACTGGTAAGGGTTTATAATAATGACTTCCGTTATTATTTTCGTGAGGATTTCATTGAATTCTAAGGACAGCTGTAAATAGCTTGATACACAAAGTAGTCACACTCGACAATCCTCTATGAAATCAGTAATTTCAAAAAACATTTTATTAATTTTAAAATGGTATTTCGTCCATGTTAAAATGTTCAGGATATCCTAGTCCTGTATTGAAGTAAACTTACCCGGTTTAAGCATGGATAACAATTGCTAACCGGCATCACTTTTCACATTTTAAACACACACACAACACCATAAACTCTAAACAACACTTTAATCGTTTTTTTTTTTCAATTTTTTACCGAACAATCAAAAAAAATTCCAGTCTAAATAATAGACAGCGTGACTTCACGTGTCTCAGAGCATTCGAAAAGAAATCGTCACAACAACTGAAGATTCGAACCTTGCTCCACTTCAGAGATTCGAGGGAGAAGGGAACCTCGCCTTTATTAATGATAAAATTTTTAGACACTGGCGCCTGTCCAAACTATGGGCGTAGGTTTAAGTGACTATATAACGGTCACTTTCCACTACTTGATTAAGAACTACACACTAATATAAAAGTTTTTTGATAAATACGGACAGTTCAATCTTTCTTGCTTTCCAAATAATAAAACACATTTGGTAGATGAAAGTGAGTTAACCTAGATCTCGTCATAATAAATGCTGTTGAAGATTCAATTTTAATAAGAAATTCGACTTTTATATTTGGTCATAAAATTATCGAAATTAAATTTTTTTAGTTTTGTAATCGGTATGAAAGATTGAGATGATTACGTGACTAAAACTTGGGTGTTATATTTGAAGACTATTAGGATTCATTTTAAGATCGACGAAACATTAAAAAAAAAGCTTCTCGTTTGATTCTTCTTTACCAAAGCACGGTTCGAATAATCGTGGAATTTGATTTGAATCGTTTGAACTTTTAATTGGAATCGTTTGATTTTTTTGCTACCTTAACTTTCTTTTATTATTGTCGGTTTTTTTTTTATTTACTTGTATTATTATTTTTGTAAATGACATTATCTTGACTTTCGTTAAGTGTGTATATCACCTTATGACGAAATAAATGTTTTCATTTCATTTAATTTCAATTATATACAATCCATTACAGCCGACTAGAGAGCGTAAATATTTTTACGATTTCATAACGGTTTTAAACGTACAAGTTGTACGTATCTTTATTTTCACTTAAATTTATTATGTATTTTCAATGAGCAATAAAATGCATTTAAAAGTCATATCGGAAAGATCCTGTTCACGACACTAAACGCTTATTGGCCTGATTATTATTGACTTATTCGTATTTATCGCTAACTTTTAAAACATTCGTTCCAGAACAAATATTAAAGCGTAAGAAAGTATTTTTTATACAGTGCAAATGCGTATTTAGTAGATGTTTGCGAGTGGCAATTGGGCTACTCGACCTCGATACTTTTGGCAACTTCGAGTGTTCCGGGTGTAATGTACTACTGTTTATTACAAACATTTTAAATAACAGATCTAATAGACTAACGCAAAATGTCACTGCTGGGCCTCGTTCGAGAAGGATCAGAGCTTTATCAACCACGCTGCTCCAATACGGGTTGGCGGATACATTCTCTACTATGAGTAACGATCGCTATCTGGTGCACATGATAACAACCGGGACCGACGGCTTAACGTGCTTTTCGAGGGACGCTGGGGAGACCCACAAGGACTACACAAACACCTAGACCACGGCAAACATCTGTATGGCCAATACAAATGTTTGTCGTGTGCGGGATCGAACTCGCAACCACTAGCGCAAAAGCCACAAACCAGTGCTGTAACCGTTGCACCAACGCGAATAGACTACTTAATACTATTTTCAAGTAAAATTATGTCCACCCAGTCATTGATAATGTAGAAGAGGTCAATCTTACAGCAATGTCCTGTTAGAGGTTTGAGTCCATATCCAAGAATAATAACATGTCGTATTCGACATGACTCGAAACATAATAATTAGACACTTTAATTTAGCAATTTTGTTAATGTTATATAAAAGGCGTAACACTACTGACGCTTTTATATACTTTCCAATTACGGTCTTAGAAAATAGCCCAATAATTGAATATACGTGGAAAAAACTTGCGGCCTACTTTCTCGGCCATTTGTTAAATTCAACTGATTCATATATGAAAGAATCTGCCTGTGAATGTCCTAACAATGGGAAAAGACCTTATTTTTGAACCGACTTCAAAAAAGGAGGAGGTTACTCAATTCGACCGTATATATATATATTATTTTTTGTTTTATTCGACCGTAAATATTTTTTTAATGTATGTTCGGAGATAACTTGTCATTTATAAACCGATTTTGATAATTCTTTTTTTGTTGTAAAAAAGATATCCCCGGTGTGGTACCATGATAAGGAAACCAGGATCTGATGAAGGGATCCCAGAGAAATCGAGGGAAACTCTCGAAAATCTGCATAACTTTTTACTGGGTGTACCGATTTTAACGATTTTTAATTTAATCGAAAGCCGATGTTTATCATGTGGTCACATTTAAATTTCATCTATATCTGATTACAACTTATGGAGTAATCTTTGATAATGCGTATTAACTTGACTATTTTTTCGTCTACCTACGTTGTATTACTTATCGATAAAATTGAAGTTGGGTTTTTTCGTTTGCCTGCAAACACAATTATTGTATATTTTTTTAAATTCACTTGATTCATATATGCAAGAATCTGCCTGTAAACGTCCTAACAATGGGAACAGACCTTATTTTCCATGGAGGTTTGGCAAAATCCGCAAGGACGTCTATCTAGATCTTTAAATCACATTTGTAAAAATTCAAATGAACCCGAACGGTAACAGAACAAGGTCGACGTACTACGATATATATTATAAAACCATTAAAATATAGCTCAAATCGAAACAATATTTACACGGCCTTATTACGATCTCTCTTTACAATTTTATAATAAATGGGTCACGTATTTTTCACTCGTACACCAATCTCTCGTCCCAATTCGTACCCAATATTTATTACCAAATTACGCCATTCGAATTCACACAGTTTACATTGTTACGATTCGTCGATCATCACTAGCTTATGCTTTAAGTCCGAGTTTTTGAAGTAAAACTTTTTCACGCACGCTTGACTTGGATTGTAAGCTTGTGAGTGCGTGGCGAGAGCGTTACGAAATTTGTGATCGGGAGTTAGTGAAGAGAGAAAGACAGAGAATTACGTTTCGTAAGTATTACTTCAGTCGTGTGTCGTGTGGTCTAAAGCACACTCGTTTTTTCATATTTGTCCCACCATACATTTTAAATTTGGATTTTATTTTTAAAATTTATGGAAACAAAGAAAAAGACAAATTTGAAAGCCGTTTGTTTACCTATAACCTACTTACATTATAAAGCTGAAGCGCGCTAATCTCAGGAGCTGCTGGTCCAATTTGAAAAATTCTTTTAGCCATTTATCGAAGTACGCTATAGACTATTTAATATTTTAGTACCTCTTTTTTCTTAAATTAACGTGATTGAAACCGTGGAGCGCATTTAGTGTTGTATAAAATAGTTATAGTCTAGATAGAGCTAGAGAAAATAGTGACACATCAATGCAACTGATATGTAAAGGCGTACTCATATGAGAAAATTAAACCAGTAATATTACGAAAAGAAATTTTTCTGCAGATTATTTTAAAATTTTAACCTTTAACATGAAGTAAATCTTTTCTGCGCGAGTTCTATGAAGTTGGGTATATTAACCATGGATTCGATGTTTTTAAAGTGTCTTCAAATTAATACAAAAAATAAGAGCGAATTAAAATTATGCACAATAGGCTTGCACTGTGTCTTAGATATACGAAACGTAACTGGCTATGAGAAAAAGAGAGAAGGAAAGTGTGTGCTCGCACTGAAATTAACTGAGGTAGGGCACAGCAGGAATTTCCTGCTCAAAATATGGAGCGGCCCGACTGGGGTAGTACCTCGACCTTACAGAAGATCACAGCTAAATAATACTGTTTTCAAGCAGTATTGTGTTCCTGTTGGTGAGTAAGGTGACCAGAGCTCCTGGGGGGATTGGGGATTGGGTCGGCAACGCGCTTGCGATGCTTCTGGTGTTGCAGGCGTCTATAAGCTACGGTAATCGCTTACCATCAGGTGAGCCGTACGCTTGTTTGCCGACTTAGTGACATAAAAAAAACCTCTCTCTTTTGCTCCATTCGCCTCGCCCTATCATACTTTTCATAAAACTCTCGCATTCACCAACTTAATACCCAAGTCAAGCGTGCGTAAAGAAGTTATTGTTCAAAAAATAGCTTATCACTGGCATTCTCATCAAGACTTGATTACTTCTTTATCTTAGCACAAATATTGTAGTTTATAATTACTCAAATGATTTCCATCTCCATTCTGATAACTTCAAATTTGACCAATAAAACATTCCGATAAACCGGTCAAAACTAGAATAAATCTAGATTGATTACTAATATTATTGAGTTTAAGGTTTGTATGTTTAAAAGCGCTAATCTCAGGTACGACTGCTTTTAATTGAATAATTATTTGTGTTGGATAATCCATTTCCCGAGGAAGGCTAATATAATATTTCTATATAATATTTCAGTACCTTTTTTATTCACAAATTAACGCAGGTAAAACCGCGGGTTACAACTACTTTTTATTATAATAAAAAATGAATTATTTTCTTAACATTTTTTAATATCATATCAAAAATCTGACCGTGTCGGTACTCTAGTCAATTAAGCTATGGAACGATGTACCCGCTAGATCGAAATTTTTGATATGATGATTTTTTATATTCGGTCTAAGCGACCGTGGCGTGGCGTGGAGGTGGATTTTCTTATTACTAATTGAGTTTACACTTTAAAACAATATGAGAAGTGACTGATCATGTGAAACAAATGACGCTGACGGTATGTAGTACATGTAAGTAGGTAAATTAAAATGAATATAGTGCAGTTTCATCTGAAGATAGAAATACCAGGACCAAAACGCATTTTACAATATATAAAAACCGCAAACCATTCTAAGTTCAGCTTATGATTTGATAATGCCCTTCACCTTGGAACAAAAACCTGTAAATTGCTGCGACTGTATAATTACCTGATAATTTTTCACATCCTTACCTGTTCTTATTGTTGTAAAAAAATTATAAACATTTTTTTGTGGTGTAAATATTTGTCGACTTTCATTTTAATATAGGTACGTAACGAAAAAAAAAAAAAAAAAAAACGATGAGTAAACTGTAATTTGTGTCAGATAAATCTGTGCGATCAATGTTTGTAATGTGTTTTTCAATTTACCGTTAGATGGCGTTTAACGGCTGAGAAGTAAACCATTGAAGCGTCAATAGACACGGCATCAACTTCAATTAGGACGAAAGGTTTGATTTGTAGGGATGCTCATACACTAATTGAAATTCTTGTTCTCAAATAATAAAAAAAACGACTTCAATCTAAATCGATAAGTATAGTTCAGTACACATCTATATATTAATACGTGAAGCAAAAAATCTGTACCCCTTTTTACGAAAATTGCGAGGAGGGAGAAGTGTGAAATTTTGCACACTTATAATTTATATAGAGAAGGAGCGCAGAATGCTATTATTTTTTTAAAATTATACGTAAAATATGCATTAAATTAAAAAAAAAACCATTACACACACTACCATGAATTTGAAATACACACGCTTGTGTATACTTATGTATACTCTTTTGTTTATTGTTAAAGTCTGACGTAAAATTGAGAACCGATTATAGATTATTATAGTTTATCTATACTGAATGTCAAACATGACAATAACAAATTCATTAAAACCCTAATACTAACAAATTGAAGTCAGTAAAAAATCTACAACGCTTTCTAACGGATAACAGACATCCCAGCCGGCCTAGCATGCATACAACGAGATATCTCTTGACGAGAGAGAGAGATAATGTCTACATCGAGTATTTTCTCGATTACCCTAACATGCGCACTACGAGAGACAAAATTCTCTTCCGAAGACTTCGCCTTGTCGAGTAGAGAAACATTATCAACTATAATCACAACTGAATATCATTCTTATTTCTTATGTCGTAAAGTTGAATTTACAAGGTTATTGACCAATTTCAAACGAGTGACACATGTTTTATTTAACAATGTTCTCGGCCTTTTGGCTAAGATAAAAAGTGTATATCTAATTTAAAAAATCTAATATGGAAAATAAAACGGCGTAAGTAAATGAATTTAATTATATATGTAAAACAATATGCTCGTGTTGTGCTTTATATCTTGTCGCACATTAGATAATTGTAATTCTATCACGCATTTTTTTTTTTTTTTTTTTTTTTTTTTTAAATTTTTTGAATTTTTGAATTTTTTTTTTGATTATTGGTTTTATTTTTATTCTATTTAATTTTATTTTTAGTTATTGATTTTTTTAATATAATTTTGTTTTGTTTTTTATTCTGAATGTTGTCTTGTCTTGTTGTACTAACCCAATATGGACTTATACTTTGGTCTGAAATAAAGTATTATTATTATTATTATTTAGAATAAGAAGCAGCAGGGCGCAAATACGTTTTTTGTGTCATTATATGGCACACTTCACTCGACTTTTCGCATTTCCCGCTCTTCGTATACCGAAATTATATAATTATAATAGGGAAACGCCATGGTATACAAAAAATAGGCACCCGGTTTTATTTATTTTTTATTTATCGTCTTTCTCGTCGATAATATTGAAGACGAGAAGTTTCTCTTCCTAAAACGACAAAATTCGACAAAATTACGATGTCATGTTAGTTTCCGTAGAGATAAATATCACAGATCACTAAAATTTAATGATTATCTCTTCTTGACGTAACGAGAAGAGTATCGCGTGCACGCATGTTAGCTACTGTAGACATAGAGAGATAATACGAGAAAAGGGGTAGACAAAATTTTGTCGTGGCGCGCATGCTAGGCCTGCAGGTACATGCTAAAGTATGAGTGTGAAAGTGTAAATGAGAAAGTACCCTCGCACGTTGTGTACTGCCATAAGCGCTAGTTACCTGCACCTGGTCCTGCAGCTCGCACAGCACACAAAACGAGTATCCTAAGTATGTGTAGTAAATAAATAAATATCTTATAAGATACACACACGGTCGTCTGTTCCCATGGTAAGCAACATAATGCTTCTGTTATTGGTAACAGATGACTGCTACAGCAATTTTTTTTAACAAGTGTAGAGTTTGTATAACTGTATTACAGTATGTATAACTGTTTTAGAGTGTGTATAACTGTGTTAGAGTGGGTATAACTGTGTTAGAGTGTGTATAACTGTGTTAGTGTGTATAACTGTGTTAGAGTGTGTATAACTGTGTTAGAGTGTATATAACTGTGTTAGAGTGTGTATAACTGTGTTATAGTGTGTAAAACTGTGCTATAGTGTGTAAAACTGTGCTATAGTGTGTATAACTATGTTAGAATGTGTATAACTGTGTTAGAATGTGTATAACTATGTTAGAATGTGTATAACTGTGTTATAGTGTGTATAACTATGTTAGAATGTGTATAACTGTGATAGAGTGTGTATAACTATGTTAGAATGTGTATAACTGTGTTATAGTGTGTATAACTGTGTTATAGTGTGTATAACTATGTTAGAATGTGTATAACTGTGATAGAGTGTGTATAACTATGTTAGAATGTGTATAACTGTGTTATAGTGTGTATAACTGTGTTAGAATGTGTATAACTACGTTAGAATGTGTATAACTGTGTTATAGTGTGTATAACTGTGTTAGAATGTGTATAACTATGTTAGAATGTGTATAACTGTGTTAGAGTGTGTATAACTGTATTAGAGTGTGTATAACTGTATTAGAGTGTGTATAACTGTGTTAGAATGTGTATAACTGTGTTGAGCGTGTATAGCTGTGTATGAGCGTGTCAGTTACCTGCAGCTGTTCCTGCAGCTCGGTCAGCAGCTCGCGTCGCACGCGCTCGTCTCGCGCCGTCTGATGATACACGTTAGTGTTAGTGCACACCGGCATGCTCCGCGTATTAGAGGAGGCGCGGGGGGTGTTGGAAGAGTTGGCGGGGAGGGGAGTTCGTAGAGCTGTTTGTAAGATACGCGCTACGTTTTGTAGATTAAAAGTTTGGACTGATTATGATTTGCGTTGAAAATTGAGCTGAACCGGTTAGAAGTTTTCACAGATGATAATGAGGCACAGATTATTTCTCCCGTGTTAGTGAGAAGAGAAATTGTTACGCATAAAGATAAGATCTTTACAACTTTAATAACATTAAAAGCTCAAGAGAGTCAAAAAACAAACAAGGCAATTTATTTATTAAAATGTAGGCTGGTCCTCTTGATAAGTACGAATCAAACAAATCGTTGCAAATATAATCACGTATATTTTACAAACAGCTCGATAAAGATAAGATTATTTACACAGAAATTCAATTCAATAGAATTTGCACAAGTATAACACAGAGTAAAGAAATTAATTAAATTCACATCACCAAGGAAAATCATGCAAAATGAATAAATGAGTGAACTTGGATGTTGAAGTCTTTATAAGTTTATATAACTTCTTTTTTAAATATACATGTTGAATACTTTTTATCGCGATTTAGCCTGTAACATCCCAAGGATTAAATTTTAATTCACCACGCTGCTTCACTGCGAATTGGCGGATATATTCCCTACTATGAGTAACGATCGCTATCAGGTATTTATGATAACAACCAGGACCAACGGCTTTATGGGCTCTCCGAGACACAAATAAAAATGTCCGTCCCGACCCGGAATCGAACTCGCAAACCTTCGGCGTTTTAGGCGATTAAACGCACCACTACACCAGAGCGGTTGTTAATGATTTTTATTTCTTTAACTGTGCTTGTGAAAATTTTATTGAAGTGATATTGAACATAGAACACCAAATGATTTAGAACAAGCTTTTGTTTGGGACAGACTGTTAAAGTAACACCGATATATTTACAGTGAAAACATTTTAGTATCGGAGGATAGTAACATTAAAAACATGTACAGTCAACAAGATGTTATCGTCTAAAGTCAAACAATTGTTTTGAACATTATCTGAAATATATTCTAACACTCTTCAATATTTATTTGTTACCTTGTAATTATAGCTGTTTGTCTTGTAACTGTGATCGACTTATTTTGTAATATTTGAGGTAATCCGTGGTAAACGGTGTTGGTATTACGATAAGTACTTTTTGTATATATACTGATGTTGTTGATACCCATTGTAATACTGTTTGTTTTCCCAAATAAAGAGAAAAAAGAGAAAAAAAAAAAAAAAAATATTTTGGTCATTAATAAAATAAAAACTTTCACAACATTCAACAGCTTGTACTTAAATATCTTGTACTAGTCGACCCGTGCCCACTTTGTTGGGAGTTAATTATTTTTATGATGCAAATATATAGTAAAGTTTTCATCTCGTTCGCATTTCTACGACTTGATTTACATGTACTATTATTTTTGATTGAAAATATTAGCCTATATCACTCCTGAATAGTGTAGCTTTCTGTTAGTAGAAAAAATTTCATGATCGGATCAGTATTTGCGAAGATTACCCCCTACAAATAAATTAAATTAGAAACTTTAACTCTTTATAATATTAGTATAGATTATTTACATCACATACTCTAAGCTTCCCCTCAATTTAACAACTCAAAAAGAGGGATGTGAGCTTTATATACACTACACAATAGATAATTAGCAAATATACCTTTAACTTTTATATATTTCAATACATATGTCTCTTTTTGTAGTAAAATTTCTTTACGCACGCTTGACTTGGGGAGTGAGCTGGTGAATGCGTGACGAGAGCGTTACGAAAAGTGTGACCGGGCGAGGCTGAGATATAGATGGCGCTAGAGAAGTTTTACTTCAGCCGTCTGGTCTAAAGCACACTCGTTTATATTTCTTCTTTTTCATGAAAATTAGTTATCTACAAGTATATAGCTTCTCATATATTTTCAGTATTCTTAACAGCATTCAGCTCTGTTGACTGTACATAAGCAGGAGGGTAGATGCAAGTGCACTGTGTAGCAATATGCGACTGACCTTCTCCAACTCTGAGTCGATGTCCTGCTGGTACAGCGGCTCTACTGTCTCCGTATTCGCTACTGTCTGTATGTGTGCTTTTAGTTCAGTTATCTGTGGATGAGGAGAATAAAAACTATTTTAAGCCATTCTTATGTTCAAAAACGATTCGATTATAAGCCGTTAAATTTAGAACAAGTTACTCGATATTTTCGATATCATCAACAGAGATCGATCGATAGAATTTAGTTTTTATGTTGCCGTACTCAAAGGGTTCCAACGAAAAAGTTTTAAGAACTAACACTCCACTGTCCGTACATTCTTCCGTCTTATAAAATATCTTGGAAAATGTAATAGATCATTGCAGCCTATACAGTCCACTGCTGGACATAGGCCTCCACAAGTTTACGCCAAAAATAACGTGAACTCATATGTTTTGCCCATAGTCACCACGCTGGGCAGGCGGGTTGGTGACCGCAGTACTGGCTTTGTCGCACCAAAGACGCTGCTGCCCGTCTTCGGCCTGTTTATTTCAAAGCCAGCAGTTGGATGGTTATCCCGCCATCGGTCGGCTTCTCAAGTTCCAAGGTGGTTGTGGAACCTTGTTATCCCTAAGTCGCCTCTTACGACACCCACGGGAAGAGAGGGGGTGGCTAAATTCTTTAGTGCCGTAGCCACACAGCAAATGTAATAGATGACACCAAGAAATTCTATAAGGGCAACCAAAAATAATGAAAATAAAAGGTAGATATTAATTAACAGTAGGAGTTTAATTTCAATGCAGTATTTTTGGCTCAATCTTAGTAAATCCTACTTCCTACTAATGTTGTTACTAACATAGTTTTATAAGATCATTGTTACTAACACTTTTTATGGACAATTTTTGTCTGAAATAAATGATTATTATTATTATTATTTTTCTTTTTCTTTTTCTCTTCTCTTGTTAAGAGAAGGTAATAATCTGCCATACGGGCCTTAACCAAGTATGGCGGATGGTTCTGCGTTGGAGGTGATTGTCGAGGCGGTCAGAAATTTTCGAGTGATACGGCAAGTGTTGAGAACTGTTGCTTTTTGTAAGGTGTATGTAAGATTGGTAGACATGTTAAGAATTTTTAAGCTGTTAGTAAGAGTTTTAGGTATGATTCCAGTTGCGGAGAGTACAATGGGAACAATATGAACAGTGTCTGCATTCCACTGTGTTTTAATTTCTATTGCGAGGTCCTGGTACTTTGTTAGTTTGTCCGATATGGTTGTTTGAATATTGTGGGTATTAGGAATAGCAATGTCTATTAGATAGACTGTTTTGTTTCGTTTGTCATGAAGAGTAATATCTGGTCTGTTGTAATGTACTGTTCTGTCCGTTAATATAGTCCTGTCCCAGTAAATTTTGTAGTTTCTGTCTTCTAAAATTACATCCGGTTTGTATTTGTAGTATGGTTGTTTTTTGGCTATGAATTTGTATTTATGTGCGAGTTCTTGGTGAATGATGGATGCTACTTGGTCATGTCTGTGTTTGTAGTCAGTCTGTACTATGCTTCTGCAAGAACTAGTTATATGTTGTATAGTTTCAGGGGCACTATTGCAATGTCTACATGAGTCATTAGTCTGATTGAGGTCTTTTAAAATATGTTTCCTGTAATTACGTGTAGCTATTACTTCGTCTTGTATCGCTAACATGAAGCCTTCGGTCTCAGGGAACAGTTCACCCTTCCTTAGCCATTCGTTCGACTTATCTTTATCGACGTGTGTTTGGCATAGGTGGGATCGGTGTCTCCCGTGGAGGGGCTTTCCAGCCCAGGTAGCGATTTTTTGTTTTGGGTCCGTTAGTTTTTCGTTAGTCTGTGGTTGCCTGTCATGTAAGTTTAGCGGTGTAAGTTTAGTATCCTTTTCGCTTGCATGCCTGTGTAGTGCTGAGTGTTCTGATTTAGTGTGAAAGTATTGCCGGAGTGTAGTTATTTGTTTGTTGTGTAGGTTATGAATGTCTATCAATCCCCTTCCTCCTTCTTGGCGTGGTAGTGTGAGTCGTTGAATGCAAGATTTTGGGTGGTGTTTCCTAAATTTTGTGAGCTTAGTATGTATGGTGCGTTGTAACTTTTGTAAATCTGTTTGTGACCAGTTAATTATTCCAAAGGAATACGTCAGTACAGGGATCGCGAAGGTGTTTATGGCTTTTACGGTGTTCCTAGAGTTTAGTTCAGATTTCAAGATGAGGTTGAGACGGTGTTTGAATTTTGTGGTGAGATCAATTTTCGTCTGTTTCTGTTGAATCTGTCTAGATTGATTGAAGCCTAAATATTTGTATGTACTAACTTCGTTCATCGGTTCAATAGTTTCGCCAGTATTAAGTGCATATGAGTTGTGTACAAGTTTTCCTTTTTTTACAGAGAGAATTTTACATTTATCAACACCGAATTGCATGTTAATGTCTGTGGAAAATTGTTGTGTGATGTCAGCTAGTTTAAAAAGATCACTTGCATTACTTGCGAATAATTTGATATCGTCCATGTACATGAGGTGCGATATTGTGCTATTTTGTTCATTATTCAGCTTGAACCCAAGTTTGCTGTGGTTTATAAGGTCTGACAATGGGTTCAGAGCCAGGCAAAACCATAAAGGACTAAGGGCATCACCTTGGAATATTCCACGCTTTATATGAATCGGTTCAGTAGTTAAAGATTGATTTATTTTAAGTTTAGTTTGCCAATTTTGCATGGCGACTTGGAGAAATGATATTATAATAGGGTTTATTTTATATATTTGTAAAACTTTAAGTAGCCAGGTGTGGGGTACGGAATCGAAAGCTTTGCGGTAGTCAATAAACATAGAATGTATATCTTTCTTTTTCTTATACGCGTGATTTAAGGCAATTGCGTCCAGGGTTAGCTGCTCCTTGCATCCCTGACTGAATTTTCTGCAGCCTTTTTGCTGTTCTGAAAAAATGTTATGCTCAGCAACGTGTTGATATATGAGCTCGCTTATGCAGCCGGTTAATATTTTGTAAAATATCTGAAGACAGGTAATGGGTCTGTACTTGGCTGGGTTTTGTGTGTCGCGGTTGTCTTTTGGTAACATGTATGTTATTCCCTGAGTTATGAATGTAGGCATTGTGTCTGTTGATTGGATGAAAGTGTTTAAATGGCTATGAATGTGTGAGTGAGTTCGTGTGAGTTTTTTATACCAGTAAGCGTGTAAATTATCTGACCCAGGTGCTTTCCAATTGTGCATGCGTTTTAAGATATTTTTGAATGTGTCTACCGGAATATGTTCAAACCTCATTTCAGGTGTATTTTCAACTGTTCTACTGACTTCGTCTATCCATTCAGCATTTTCGTTATGTTCGACCGGTTGTTCCCAAATCTGACTCCAAAATTCTTTTAGTGTTTCAGGTGTTGGTGTTTCGACTCGTGTACTGTGGCGTTCCTGTGGTGGAGTGGAGATGTTCCTGTAGAATGCTTTTTCATTGTTTATGAATTTACGGTTTTGTGATTTGCGGGCTGTACAGGCTAAATACCTTTTAAGTCGGTTGGAAACTATGTTTAACTTTTGTTTTAAGGTGTCTAAAAAGTGGCTTAATTCGGTGTTTGGATTTTCGTATTGGGCGTGGGTTTGATATTTGCTTTTTATTTGTTCTATTGAATCAACTACTTTGTAACTTCTGTTTCCGTTAATATATTGAGTTAAGTGGGCTATCTCAGATCTCAGTGTTTGAATTTTATCTTCTAACCTTTTTTGCCACGATGGTTTCGTTTTTCTGTAGCTATTACCTCTCTGTCTGTCTATATTAATTTTAGCACCATTACAGATCGCTGCTGTGTACGCTGCTATGTAGATTATTGCGTGTAGTGTGTGGAAATCTTGCTGATTATTCAAATAGTCGGGAAGAATTTTCGAATCTATGTATTCTACTATCACTGCTAGTTTTTTCGAAGTTTTCTGTTTTGGTATAAAAGGTCGAGATGTTGGGTCGGTATTGATAAATTTTTCTGTCGCTGATATGAATTGGTCTTTTATTTTCTGTGCTAGGTCTTCCTGTATTTTATCTGCATTATTATTAGAATTTAGATTAGGGAGAATATCTTTTTCACTGTGTGTTTGAGTATCAAATGGGGCTTGTACATTAGTTGAGAAATCTGGTTCTTCTGTTTCAGTTAGTGGTGTGGTCATTATTTGTGTCATTTGGTAATCTGTCAGATTTTCAGTTTGGTCCTGTCGTTGTTGAGGTCGTGATAGTTGTGCTTCTACTTCATATCTAATTTGTTCTATTCTTTCTTGTGGTATCATTTTATTGTTGACTATTGCTCTGCGTTGGTCTGATAACCTTTGTTCTATTATTAATGTTATAAACGCGAAAGTTTGTATGTATGGATGTATAGATGTATGGATGTTTGTTCCTCTTTCATGCAAAAACTCATCATTACAGCCTATACAGTCCACTGCTGGACACAAGTATAGGGCACAAGTATAGGCCTCCACAAGTATACGCCAAAAATAACGTGAACTCGTGTGTTTTGCCATGCGCAATAACTACCGAATGGGTTTAAATTAAATTTTACAATAATATAGCTTATACATTAGAATGTCAAATAAGCTATAATTTTTAAAGATAGTGTGTGAATTGTCCAAAATATAACGATAATTGTCAAGTAAATCGGAAAAAAATCTGCCATCTGTGAGCTATTCTGGGGTACGCTGCAAAAACTGTAGTGTTTACACGTATATAGTGTATAAGAGAAATGTTTACTTTAATTAGTCCTACAAAAAAGTCCGCGACAGCATATATCTACCTTTTTTGAGTAAGCCATTATCGCAAAAACAGTGAACCATAAATACAATAAAAGTTGATAATATATTTATAGTGCACATTTGGTAGTAACAGATTGATTTTTATGTCACAGAATTAATTTTGATAAATTTTAGTATAAAGATAGATATTGAGAAGATAAAAAGGCTACTCAAAGTACTTACTAATACTGCGCAGACGAAGTCGCGGGTACTAGCTAGTATAAATATAAATATAATAAATATATCATGTTAAAGAGAATTTTCGTGAAGGAGTACGAATTTCGCTTAGCCTTTAATCACATTATTAATACCTGTTCTTCAAGTGACGCGATGGTTTCTTTATGTCTCGCTTGAAGCTCATTTATGTATGCGATGTGTTCGGCTTTGATATCTTCCAACTGTTGTTCCAACTGCTTGTTCGCTTGTTTCAACGTGTTGTCTATAAATGTCGCCTGCGAAAATTATTATAATATTAATATGGACCGAATCATTCTCAAGATATAGGGAATAGAATAAAATTAATATAAGGTAATTCCTATAATGACCATGATCAATTCCTGCACCATCATGGGGTGTTGCACAATTAATCCACTCAAACAGATCACCGAGAACTCGAAACTTGGGCTACCTTACTCACCATAGGAACACAACACTACTTAAAAGCATTATTATTAAGCTATGATCTTCTGTAAGGTCGAGGCACTTGCCCAGTCGAGCTGCTCCAAATTTGGACCGAAATATTTCCTGCTGTGCTCAACTTTAATAACTCTGCGTAAATGACTCTATCTAGCGACATCTATCTCGCGACATACAAACTTGAGAAAATGACGTATCCTACATCGCGCTATCAAAGTTATCAGAGTGATTGAGTATATAGAACTCGACAACAACCGTTGGGGCTTCTGACGGCTCGCACGCGCCTAGGCGCGTAGCTGACCGTCCGTAAGCCGTCTCAGCGCTCCGCATAGCGCCTCCTCCACTCCGACGACGCTCTAAGCCGAGGTGCGATCTCGCTAGGAGACACCCTTAGGGCGTGCATTTTTCCCCCGAGCCCTCCCAGAGGGCTCCCCTTCTTCCTTCGCGGCCGGTGTCTTTAGTACCCTGCCCCTCTCACCGGTGACGCTGTAAAGGCCGCTAGGACCAAAACTTCGAGAAAAAAAAAAACAACCGTTGGGGGCAGTAGCCCGCCAGACACAACACCCGTCTGGTTGGAGGATCCTCCCTTTTCGACGGTGGATAAGGAACTTTACAATCTGTTCCTCCACATCCCCAAATATCTTTTTTTACAAACTTTCGTAGTCATAATATATGTAGGGTAATGGAAATATAAGCATATAGTTTAGTACGGGTTACCCACATTCAGCGATGTGATTGTCTTTGCAAACTAATAACCGGACGTCTGTACTTCTGCCTATATATACTCAAAATATTATATTGGGGTCTCTCTCAAAGATAGGATAAGAAATGAGACTATTCGCGAGAGAACGAAAGTAACCGAGATAGCCCACAGAATTAGCAAACGCAGTGTGGGACGTCCTCTGGCCCGTTGGACCGACGATCTACGTAAGATTGCCGGTGTCGGCTGGATGAGGATTGCGGAAGACCGGGATGTCTGGCACGAACTTGGGGAGGCCTATGTCCAGCAGTGGACTGCGATAGGCTGATAGTGTGTATACTCAAAATAATCTTAATGTTAGATCGACTTTCATTGAATTTGGTTTACCTCATGACCTTCCCTCATATGTCGTCTCTCACTCAACCGTAGGCTGTACCATATAAGTTTATGAAATGAATAAATAAGCAGTAGGGCTTCCTACCCGTACCTCGGGCGGCAGGGCGGGGTCGGCCGAGCGGGCGCGGCGCGCGTCCCCGGCCGCGGGGTCGGGCTCCGCGCCCGGCTCCGGCGAGCCCGCGGACGCGCACACGCGCTCGAGCCACACCTTCTCCGAATAGCTACGAACATTCGTCAAAATACTGCTATCTTTATATGTAACTAGCTGATCCGGCAAACGTTGTTTTGCCGCTAAACGTTATTAAAAAAACACGGGTCGGTGGTAGAAGGGTGAAAATTTGGTGTAAAAAAATTGCCAAAAAATTAAAACAAATATTTTGGGGTGGGCCACCCTTATAACTTAAGGCGTTAAAAAACATTTTACGACTGATTCTCAGACCTAACAAATATGCACAAAAAGTTTCATAAGAATCGGTCAAGCCGTTTCGGATGAGTTTGGCCCCTAACACGAGATTTTTATATATTAGATTCACTTATTTATTCACAAGCCGCTCTGGTGAAATGGTGCATGTGAAATGTCGGCGGCGCTTAAGCACCGACGGTCGCGGGTTCGATTCCTGCTCGGAGTGGATATTTGTGTTTATACAAATATTTATTTTCGGTCTGATTGTTAGTTCTTGTGGGTCTCCGCACCTTGCCTCGGAGAGCACGTTAAGCCGACGGTCCCGGTTGTTATCATGTACACCTGATAGCGATCGTTACTCATAGTAGGAAATATATCCGCCAACCCGCATTGAAGCAGCGTGGTGAATTAAGCTTTAGACCTTCTCCTACATGGGGAAAGAGGCCTATGCAAACCGTCGGTGTTTTGGGCAATTACTCGCACCAATACACCAGAGCGGTTGTTATATCAACGAATTAGTAAAAAAAAAACTCCTATTTTACAATAAAGCAAAGATTCTTATTAAAAATATTTTCGTCGAAGGATCTTTCGACTTAACACGATTATATTCTTTAGCCCTTTTATCGCCCACGGAAAATGAGTAATCTCTTTAAAAGGTAAAAAAGAAACAAATGTGCTACTCCGTATAAAAATCCTTTTAAATAAATTTTAAGAATAAAATGACACGTCTATCATCCGTGTAATCTAGGAGGTATCATAATAACCATACACTAATATGTGAACTTGTGAATCAAATCGACCCAGGTAAACCGACGTAGATTAACCTTGCAGTTTGGCAAGATTACCTTGTAGCCGATTTCAATAAACCACCTTGAAATAAATTTCTGATACAATCTTATCGACTTCAATTTTATCTATACTAATAGATACTATTAAGAGGAAAAAATTTGCATTTTTGTTCATTTTTTACTCAAAAAACAGCCAATCGATTTTAAATAACAATTCTTTGGCCAGAATGTTACGTTATCACTGCATGACGAGCTATATTTTAAGGTGCGAAAACGGCACAGTCAAAATTGTTTAACACCAAAGCCGAAATCTAGTATCTAATAACCTAATAAGCAAGGTTAGAGATAGCTTATTCAGATGAGATATTATAATTTATAAAAACCGTCTGTTAGACCGAGTTTGGTTTAGCAAAATCGCGTGTTTAATCGCTTCATGACCTGCGACCTCTAAGGCTATATTTAGACAGATCTACAATGTTTTACGTAAGCGTACCGTAACTTGCCTGTTAAATTAACCGTAACTTGTTACATAATGGTAAACAATCTCAAACTACGATACTTTATACTGATAAACTACTCACCCTTTTATCCTGGATGGCATAATGAAACATATTTAATTAGTATTTATTATCAAGATAGGTAAAAGTTAGCACACGTTTATACAATTAACGAAATAAGGTAGCTTTTAATATACGCGTAAGCTTTTTTACATATTTGAAAACCATTGCTAAGATTGGATTTGGAGGGGAAGCAGATATTAAAAATTCTGTGCCCAAAATTTAAGCAGAAATTAATAATTTAATTCCAAAAAGAACAGAACTGACATTATAAGGATAAACAACATTTTTTTTGTAATATAATTAACAAATGTAGAAATACAACTAATAAGTCGTCAAATAAAACAAGAATTGCTCACCTGCGTCCCAAATCGGAACATTTCTTCTCGAAATACGTCCTGAGATTCTCCATTTCCTTCTCGTGTTTGACGTTCAGCTCCTGCCTCAATTCGTCTATATCTACACTACCAGCTTTTACCGAGGACAGGAGCTCCCTCAGTTTCCTGGTTTCCACCGTATAAAACTGTTTGTCCTGCTTCATTTGCGTCTCCATTTCCTTAATATCAGTATCATATTCTACCCTCATTTTACCGATTTCGTCGCATAGCACCTTAATAATACTCTCCCTTAACTTATTTCTCAAATTGTCTTCTATATACTCCTCGAACTTATTTAACAACAACGTCAATTTATTCTCGAAGCCCGTTTGAAAGTCTTCTGACGATCCAGAAGATCTCAAGTCCGATTTCGAATAGTTTACCAATATTTCCTCCCTGTCCATATCTTTTTCGCCATTTGAACTTTGAAGCGACGCGGTCCCGCTCATGAGTGCTGAGTAAAATTTTGTACTGTCATCTTTCAGCATGCTCTGGTATTTCATAAAGTCGGATAACTGAGCCTTGATGGTGTCGTGGTCTGAATGCGAGCGCTCGGCTGTAATGTGTTGTAAGTTTTGTACTTCGATAGTGAGGTGCTCATTTTCGTGTCTGAGGTCGTCTCGTTCGCGAACTGATCGCTGTAATGAGACCGTTAGTTCTTCGATTAATTGGTCACGCTGTGTTATAGCCTCTTCCAAGTGCACAAGCTGAAAGGACAGACAAGCGAATGTTACATTTATGTACAGGTAAAGTAAGCAAGCGCATATATACTTGCTTTCATTTTTCATGACATCTTTTTTAATAAATTGAACATCCTTGAAAGTAACATTGTACGGAAAAATAAAAAGCAACATTACCAGTGATGCAAAAGATTATAGCAGTTTATTTAATAAATAAAAATTGAAAAGTACGAAAATAAAATATGTGTGAAAGTATTAAATCTGTATTTTTGTGCTTTTAACTACCAAAAACATTGAATTACTGTGTTTACATTTTTATTCTTCATGCAATTATTTAATATATTAAGGAAAAAACCTACTAGTTAAAGTACAATAATATTAAAACTTAAAAAAATTTATGTAACAAAACATTTAATAATAGTAAATATGGAATATTTGTATAATGTTGATAAAACAAATATTTAACATTTTGTTATCAATTTAATTGTAAAAACTTCAATAATTAGTATTAAATAAAATGAACACTATCGATTTTATTGAATACAGTTAACAATAGAAGCTGTGTGAAATTTAACACGATATATAAAAAATATTGTGTGTAGCATGCAACATGCAATTATCAATCAACACATGCAGATCAAGCCCAATGTTCTCAAATGACCAATACCTTTGTGTGATACTCTTCACATATTGTTTTGTAGTCAGTGCTTAGGGTACTAAAAGACATAGTGTCTTCTGGTACAAAAGATTTAGGTGCTGTACCCGTGCCGTCTTTGATTTTCTCTTTTGTCTCATCTTCAACAGTCAATTCTTCAACTAAAACATCTTGTTCAATTTTGTCACTCGCTGAGCCCGCGGACGGTGTCAAGGAAGTTTCTATTTCCTTCTTTGGTGATGGCGGTTTATTATCAAATACTTCCTCGACTTTGACTCCATCACTTGCAACAACAAGACACGGCGACAACAAACTTTTGAAAACAGGCAATGGTTCCAAGTTCGGACCAATAATTGTACTGCCATCGGGTGGTGGTCCAAAAATTATTTTAGCAGACTGTAACGGGTACCTTGGCGCTGCTTGCCCTCTAATATCAAGTTTTATTATTTCTTCTGATCCAGAACTGCACTGTCCCAGAGAAACTGCTTCATTCTCATTAGATAAATTCAATTTTTCTTCTGAATTCTCATCTTCCTGCTTTTCACTTGATTTGTTGCTCAAATTTTCATTTAAAGAATCTTCATATTCACTTCTCGGTGAATCCTCAGGTGTTTCATGTTTGTCTGATGAAAGGGATTTACTTTTTTGTACATCCTTGGATGTGTCAGATGACAGAGCAAGTATCACTGGACTTTCTTCACTTATATGAACATCTGACTGGTTAATATCTAGATTCCATGAACTATGTTGACTTATTTCTTGTTGATTAGGGCTAGCGCTCTCTTGTTGTGATACAGGAATACTAAGGGAATCATTTTTTAATATGCATTCATTTTTTGTTTCAACATCAGGTAATGTGTGTTGAGATTCTGACTGACCGGATTCCGACTCCGTGACTGAATATTCCACTTTAAATGGTATATGTTCTGATATCGACTCTGTTCCACTTGGATCTTCATATTCTTGTGTATGTCGCTCTTGTTCATCTTGCACCACAATCGTTTCAGGGTTCGTATCGGTCTCTACCACGTTATCTACTGTGTGGATTTGCTGTGAATGAACGACATCCGGAAGGACATTCTAAAAATATACAAAAATATAAATAAATCCGAATAACTACATTGCGAAAGAAACGAAGTGTACCCGTACTTTGGTAAATTAATTAAATAATCAGTATTGTGTACCCGATATAAAGATAAAAGTAACTGATTTAAACATTTTAAATATCGGAAGTTCCTACCCGTGCGCTCAAAAATAACTTTCGCGCTCGTATTGAACGTAACACCACTTACATGTACCAGTTAAAAGCTAGCTTACCTTGATTTCAGTTGACTGCGATAAATCTTTTTGGGGTTCATCCATTATTTAATAAATTCATATTAAAATCGACACTGTAATTCATAAAAGTCACTATACCTGTCGTCAAGACGACGTTTTTTCAAACAAAATACAACAGTCACAACAGAACAACACAAGCGCCACGGCCATTTATAAACAAATCCGTTCCTTTACTGTTTGTGAATTTCTTTGACGTGCCTATTGTGAATAGTAACGTAAATTTGTACCAATAAAATAGTAATGACAAGTGCTTACACTTGATTTTAAATAATGTTTTAAAATATACAATTTTATCATAAAATGTAAGTAATATGTTATTCAATAAATGAAACGATCACGAGAAAGTTTACCACATTTACGTTAAAAGAAACATAATTACATTCCAAAACGTTTTAAAGTAAAACAAGAATTTAAATTTTCTACTCGATTTCTGGTACAATTTATTAAATTATGTACCCAAGTCAAAAAAGATGATGACGTATATATTGAGTAGTATACGTTGAGTATTTATATAATCAAAAATAAAAAACTTGCCATTTATTCTATTTCAAAAAATAATAATTAGGTACTTAGTTTTGCTTACGTAATACTTGGGTGACCCATACTCGTAGTAGGCAAATTATACCCTAACCGTAAAGATTTTCAACTGTGTAATTTAAGTGCATTTTTCGACTTGTAAGCTTAAGAACATCGTATTTCTAACAAAATACTAACGTAAAGCGATAGCTGTAGTTCCAGTCATGTTCACAGATACAATTTAATAAAAATGCTTTATCCATAAAAAAATATCTAATAATTTACGCTTACGCTTCAGCCTGTAATATCCCGCTGCTGGGCGTATGCCTCTTTCCCCATGTATGAGAAGGATCAGAGCTTAATCCACCACGCTGCTCCAATGCGGGTTGGCAGATATATTCCCTACTATGAGTGACGATCGCTATCAGATGTACCTACATGATAACAACCGGCACCGACGGTCTAACGTGCTCTCCGAGGCTCGGTGGAGAGACCCCACAAGGACTGCACAAACACCCATACCACCACAGTTTAATTATTTAAAAAAAAGGTAAAGTCCACATTCGCTTATCTGGAACCTAACGATCCTTTTTGGTATCCGTATTAGCAGATGTTTATCTTTATTGCTTCAACACACTACTCTTTTATTTACACTTCTCTTTTATTTATACAAGAACAGTTCCCAACAACTCTTATACGAACTTTCGCTTATGAACATTTTTTTTTTTTATATTCAAACGGTAACCGGAGTAAGAAGTTTCTTACAAATCCATCTTAAATTAAAGCTTTTTAAATTTTGTTTACTTACCTTCGATCGATAACTTTTGCAGGAATCAATTGATAGCAGTAAAAATCCTAGTATAATATTAAAATCAATATTGACGATTCGTTAGCGCAGCAGCAGCACTGTCTCTTGCGCTGGCGGTCGCGGTCGATCCCCACTCACGACAGATATTTATATTAACCATATAAATGTTTGTCGTGGTCTGCGTGTTTGTGGTTGTGTATTGTGTGTGTTTCCGGACACAGAAGAAAATCCTACTGGATTCCGTTGAGTGTGAAGTGTTTATTTATTTATTATTGTGTATTTTTTATATTTAAAATAGGAACTATTTTAAAATAAACACAAACATGTATGATACAACTTTATTACTATTTACAAAATACATAATATTCTTTGAGAAAAACCTCGCTTGACACTTTCGTGTAAGCGAATGCACAATAAAAGAATTTGCCAGTAAATTAATAAAGGCTAAAAGAACATTTTCTTTCGATAAATGAATACGTCAATATATTTATTTTCTTTTTTAATTTTCGTAAATTCTGTTTCAATTTTTTTTGATACCGCCAAAACAAATTATATCAGAATATATAATATACTTAATTTTATAATTAACATACCGAACATTGTGCGTATGTCGATATTTCATACGTTTCTAGTTAAAATTACTTCCTGGGCCTGTTTCGTCAATTGTGGATAACGCTATTTGACGGATGACGATACAGATAGGCTTTTACAGGGGGAGGTAGAATAGGTCAGCTGGACCCGTTTTTTCCTTAATTAATAAACTAAAACTTAATTTTAGCGAATAGGAATATCTCATAAATATAGTAGGATTCGATGGTAAAAAAGAATAACTTCTTGCTGACGGATACTGTCATCCGTCAAATAGCGTTATCCGCAACTGATGAAACGGCCCTAATGTCATTCAGTTTCAGTCTTTTACAATGACACCTCATCTCTAGACACATACACAAAAAAAAAGTTACTTTTTGTAATATAAAATATCTTTGAAATAAATAAAACAAATGTAATTTCGGATGAGTTGAATATATATTCATTTTTATGAACATTACACGTCTGTGGGTTTTGTATGTGTGTTTATTATATGTATAAGTAAAATCACTTTCGTTTCACATCAAAATGGCTAAGTAACCCTTTCATAACACCTCTCACAATTAACCACCTCAAGGACAATTAAACATATTATTTATTATTTACCAAAAAAAGGAGGAGATTCTCAATTCGATTTTTTTTTTTTTGTTTTAATATACCATATTTTTTTTAATGTACCATACATTTTTTGAAAGTACCATACATACGTCAGAACTTTTGACTGAGTGGATCGATTTTGATGATCTCTTTTAAATGAAAGGTGGTGCGTGTCATGTGGTCCCATTTAAATTTAATTGAGATCTGACAAGTACTTTTCAATCATCGATACAATTATTCATTTTACATCTCAGATAGAAGTAGTTACCAAAAAAGTTACAAACAAGTCGAGTTTCGAGTCTGAAGATAAAATGTCATTGGTTTTATTGTGAAACATTCTAGAGCGTTAAAATTATTTAATCTGTCACACTTTTCACTGTCTGACATATTCTTAAGGTTTTAAGCTAGAACGAAAAAAAAAAACTAACTAGCATCACACAAATGTTATCACGTTTATTAATGAGACGACGCAATAATGAATATATTGTTATATTATGATTACAATTAGTCATATCTGGCACTATAACAGTATATATCGTCGGTCCAGTCACATAAGGTCGTAATTGAAAAAAAAATTGCTTAAATGTCGCCTGGTGTATAGTAGCGTAGGGGGGGGGGGTCATGCCCCGGGCGCTACTTACAAAGGGGCGCCAAACGGTCCGATCAACAAAAATTGCTAGTGCTAAAAAGTTCCTGTGTCCCGATTGGGGAATAAGCTCGCTACTTTACTGGGTGTATATGTCCAGTATAATACATTATTTGATTTAAAATATATATATAAAGGTGATATACAGTTTGATCCAAGTGAAAGACGCTAAATTAAGTCACGCATACTACATAATTATCATTACGCTATATGTAAAAAAATTAATTTATTGAATGTGCTTTAACCACAAGAAAGATTAAAACTAAGCTTATAATAATGAAACAAGGGAAGACACCTCTTCATACTTTTTCTAATATACTTATATTTTTTATATAGCTTAGAAATGTTATGCATGATATGTGGTTTAATTTATTGCATCTTGTATGTTGTATGTTTTTTTATATATATTTGAATCAAATAATAACGTTAAATTAGTAATAATGAATTTTATAAACCATAGCTTGTTCTGTCTTTTGCAAATAGGCCGACGATATTATATATAATTCTTACGTTAATTTAACAATTTATTTTTCTTATACTCTCTCATTAATGATCTATAAACAATCGTATCAAAAATAATCCGATATTAGCGTTATAAATTAAGGAGAGTCATTGATGGCTACATGTAAAGTAAACTTGTTCACATCTTAATTTTACACTCTTATATTTATGTTAACGTAATCTTACTTTTAATAAGGAAATAAGACGAAAATATAGTGAAAGCTAAAATACAAATTCTTTTATAATTTTTAGAAAGCAAAGCAATATCAAGGACACTAATTAAATAGACGACATTACGATTAAACATCCGCCAAACAGTCGAGCAGCATGGCGGATTAAGCTCCAATTATTTTCCTTCATGGAAGATATTTATGCCCACCAGTGGGACGTTTACAAGTTGTTTCAGAACGATATATTAAAACAATTTGTCTTGTATACGACCAGTTCATTTAACATTAAATACTTGTTAAAGTTTTGTAATATATACATAATAATAATGGTGTGGTTCAGAAAAGATTAAATACTGAAAAAAAATCGCCAAATCGATGTCATAACCTTAATCTATGTTGCAACACGAAGTAAATCATCTCCATATAAATTGCTTCTATGCTAATAGTGGAAATTTTACTGATTTCAGTTATTGTAATTAGTCATAATATAATAATGTAATATAAAATTGTATGTTTCCCAAATAAAAATAAAAAACAAAATAAAATAAAAATTATAGTTTTAACATTATCTGTATCATACGTATGTATGTATTAAATCTATACAAAGAATTGACAGTTCTTTCTAAGCTCTCATAAGTACGAAATACTTTTCGTTCCAAGCCTTTTACGAAATACGAATTCCAACACACACACTATTTCCACATTTCCGTTCCTAAATTGGTGTCAAGTGGTAAGTCTTAGGTGTTTTAGTGTTCGAAAAACATATAGAAAAAAGTCTTCAATGTGACCTTGAAATTATCCTAAAACTAACATACACAAACATAGATAATCTTTACACTTATTCATCGTCGACACGCACACAACGAAAGATCCAGTGTTGCCAGATGGGGCGATTTGTCGCGAATTGGGCGATTTTTTTCATGGATACGCTCCTTTTTTTAAGTTTGGGCGACAAGTCGCAAATTAGGCTCTTTTTAATCCTCAGCGTTGGCAACAAGTTAAAAGTACAAAAACCGTTATAAAAAATATTGTTTTTTTTAATGTCCCAATAAGCTTCCTTTAATTTTGAAATTGAGTCAATATATTTTATCTGTATCTTTTGTATTTTGGGACATCATGTAAGTTAATAATATTTTAAATAAATAATTTTTAATTTCGAGTCTGTTATGATAGACTGTCATATAAAAATAATAGACAGATGCTAGTGTATTATCAAACTTTCATTGGGCGACTACTAAGAATATTTTGCGACTTTCGATCATAGATGGGGCGACTTGAATCAAAACTTTCTGGCAAGCCTGGAAAGATCTACTCTATAATTGTGTATGTAAACACGAGTTCGTCCTAAGTCATGCCTATATCATTTGATTTGTCTTTAAAGCTTCAGACATACAAAATTATCGGTATCTATGCGTGCTTCAACACACGTCGCTATGTGTGTATGTGTGTTAAAGCATGTAATACATGGCATATGTTTATTACCACAATACAAGTCTAGAATTAGTAGTCAGTAAAAGACCAATATAACATTTGCCGAATTCTGAATATTAGTAATACTATTTTTCTAGAGGCCGGTCAGATAATTACATTACCTTCATCGTCTTTTTCGTCACTTGTGATGTTAAAAGGTCGTCGAGATATTGAGCGCCAATTTATCTATTAAAGTTTACATGAAGAAAATATAGTTATTGATCGTATTTACTGATATTGTGTTTAAAAATATTTTACATGGCAACTATTGTTGATTGATTGTTTTTTTAATGGCTTTCAGTTGTGTCAGTTGGGCACGGTTGATTTCGTCAATGTCACGTAGAGGCAACTATTTATTTATTTATTTATTCTTAATGTACACTAAAATACAGATGCGAATAGAGAAAGATACAATACAAGATGCACAAAGGCGATCTTATCGCTAAATAGCGATTTCTTTCAGATAGCCTTTTAGGTACTGGACACGATACAGTAGCAGCGGTTAAAAGTGTGCACATATTAAAGAGGAAAAATCAATAATAAATAACGTAACTAACTAAAAATACGAGGCATTATCAGACATACGTAGATATATACAACGATATGATAGACTTACATATATATATATATATATAACTTATATATGAATAAGTCCTAACTATTGTTGATTTTATAAAAATGTCCGTGTCAAATGGATAAAAGAGTTACTGAATTATTTATTCTACCTAACATTGGAAAAATAATAAGTGCTCTTTATCTTTTGTAAGCGTTCATTCGTTAAATGAATGAATGACGTTATTATCTGACCGGATTATATATTAAACAGTGTTGCTATCTAAAAATGTTTTTTTATGTAAATAACGTTTTTAAATGCAACTCGTTTACTGTATACTTTATTACTAAATATCTTCGAAATATTATAAATTTATATACTTTATTAAACAAATCTAAAATGACATTTAAAATCCTATGTTATATCTAACTTTTATTAAAAGCAGTTATCTACAAATTTTGATACAACTAGAAAGAACATCATTTCGTTTTGCAACAACATCTCTATCTAACACTCGGCTATTTAAGACGTACGAAAATATTTTTAAACTGATTCTTTTATTGCATAAATTCGAAATTTCAAGCATACTGATATTTTGAATTCAATTTGTACAAAATATTGTGATAAAGTATTTTTATGATTATTAATAAATAAGTGTGTAACTAAAATTTACAATGATTATAATTTTTTATTACTTTTAGCGGAATAGATGCCAATACCAATCCCAGTCAAAGAAATTTTACACTTTAATACCAGTTATACTGTTATAGATTCTGTGCCTATATATATATATATATATATATATATATATATATATATATATATATAATAGAAATTAATTGATTCTTGCCATTAGAATTTAAGACTAGATTTATATAGTTTTACTTAATTTAAAATTAAGAATGACATAAAAACAACTTTATTCCAATTAATCAAAATAATCCTGGTAAAAATCAGCACCTCTTATTTTTGCAAAATTTTAAAATACATGAGGTAAATCTAATAATACACGATAGTATAAATAATAAAATGAAAACAATTTTGAGTTGGACACACAAAATATATATAATATAAAATAAGTATTTATTTGGGATAATAAAAAAAAACAACATGCTTATTTTTATCTGCCCACGTAAAAATAATTTAAATAACATTGAATTCTTATAAATCTTCATCTATATGATATATGTTTACAACCATCCTATCTCATATTTTAAATCTATTCATTACAATACTAAACGTAATAAGAATTAAGTTCTTTTTGCCTTTTCATTACGTTCCTGTAAATCTATCTCTCCATAATAGCATTAAAATTACTACTCAAATATCCGTTACAGTTATGTTCCAAAATTTTAAAATAAGAATTTTTTTAAGTCAATTACAAACAAGTTTGCCATTTGAAAAAAATATACACCTACATGTTTTAAGAACCAAATGTTTTAAAAAAATGTTTACAGTTTAGCACATGATTTTTTTCATAATTTTCCGATCGAAACAATGAAAAAAATAAAATAATGTAAAATATTTCATATATGACTGCACAATGACATTGATATTAATTAACGCCACGAGATGTGACTAAGAAGCGATTTCATTCTTCCCACGTTAATTAATTCCAAGGTTGTTTTACGTAAATAATACTAGCTGAACTGCTTGATAACGCTTATTTTGAAGTCTATGGCTACCGTCCCCTACCCTCTTTCGACACTCTGGGATCAAAGCATGATGTATATGCGCCTATAATTTATCTAATATAAAAATTAGTTTTGACAATCTTTCAAAAAGATTCTCAACTATAAACTTTCAAACTCCCATTTTTTTTTAAATTATAATATAGACAATCGACACATCACAATCACATGATTACCAAGTTTCAATAACAATACACTGTTCAGGCGCAGATTCGATGCACATCAACTAGCATTATTTTGCAGTTTATCCGCTAATTACCTCTAGAATTTAATATATACTATTAGAATAGTATAGAATAGTATAGATCTAGAGATCTTAAGCTAGCAAGCTTACCAAGTTTCAACGAAATTAGTAATCTTAACATAAAAGACAGACAAGAATCCATTCATAAGAATCCATCAAATTTACATATCCTTGCAAACGAATTTATAATATTCGTAGAAATTAAATTGATATATAAATAGATAATGGAGAGATGTTTGTTTGAACATGTTTATCTCAGAACTTAGTAGTCTCAAATCACTAATAATCTAGATGATGAATTTGTGTGGACTTAGTGACGCTGTACTTCACGTAAGATTAACATGATAACAAAATGAAGATTCGAATGTGCTTTGGAAGCCTATTTGAATAAAGATATTTTTGATTTAGATTTCTAATAGAATTAAATTATTTTTTTTACATTATATAACTCTAGAAGTATAGTATGTTTGACAGGAGATAAACAGTAATAAGACATAATAAAAATAAATAATTAGAAAAACTATTCGTTCGAAGCTCAAGAAATATTCTCCAAGCCCACAGTAAAAAGTCCTTGATCTATGCCTGATATAAATATGAACACAACTGCACACCCACACATTAAGAATTCAGGGATGACTCGACCATTTAACAAATAAATAAATTACCTAACTACCGTCAGTTTACGTTCAAGCATTTTATGTGAGATGTTATTTACAAATCAATCATACAATAAATGGCGATACGATTATTATTATTAATAATGAATTTTTCATTCATTTTTCATTTTCATCATGATGATGATGATGATGATGATGAAGAATGAATAATAATGAATAATAATGAATTTTTACAAAGGTCTATTACGTACTTCTATTTTTTTAGGATTATTGAATTGATATTAGAAACAGTTTTAAAATTAAATTTATATTAATATATTTATCAACAAGTCATGTTCTGAATTAAGTCTTAAAGAGACAACAAGAATGAAAATTTTCAAACTGAATTGAATCAAATCTCTAATACAAGATAACCTTTGAGTTATAAATGAAATAAGTATATTTAAAACATTTACGGTAGTAAAATTATTATAGTAATGTACATTGATTAGATTTTAGGGATAGTTATTATCAAACAGTATTTAAAATATACAAGACACTTCAATTATCACCCACTTAAAATATCTAATTTATCTGAAGATAAATTAGATATTTTAAGTGGGTTACTTTGTGACAACAAAATCGTCCATTCAATTGAAGACCTTCATAAATATTCATGACAAAACTATAGTAAGGCAAGCACTTATGATTTTGTTACTGCGATACAGGAACACTGGATGCCTATGGAAATAATTAACAACTTGTCCGATCGTATTGTCTCATAAGCCGGAAGTCATACTATGGAACCCTGGAAAAGACAGGAAAATATTTTTTATATTAAAAGTATTACAAATGTGATAGTTCAGATGATATGTTGTTCTTAATAACGTCGGGACAGCTTAACAAAACCTTTTTACGTATATTTAAGTACCCACGCAGAAAATTTCAAGTCAATTCCGAGATTATTTTAGAAATTACACGGTTATTTGTAAGACGTGTCAGAGAGTTTGGAAGTAAAGGCCGTACCGTCTCTTTCCGAGGATGCTATCACATTTATTTTACACATCTTATATACGCTAAAAATGTTATAAGATTCGCAAAGTGACAATACATTAAAGTATGGTATCGTTGACATCGAAGCCGCGTTGGCGCAACGGTCACAGCTATGGATTGTACCTGTTGCGCTGGCGGTTGCGGGTTCGATCCCCGCACATGACAAACATTTGTATTGGCCATACAGGTTTTGCCGTGGTCTGAGTGTTTGTGCAGTCCTGTGTCCTGTGCGTCTTTCCGCCGTGCTTCGGAAAGCACGTTAGGCCGTCGGTCACGGTTGTTATCATGTACACCCGATAGCGATCGTTATTCATAGTAGGGAATATATCCGCCAACCCACATTGAAGCAGCGTGGTGGAATAAGCTCTGATCCTTCTCCTACATGGGGAAAGAGGCCTAGTTAGTGGGATATTACAGGCTGAAGCGTATGGTAGTACTTTTTATTTTAATGCGTTTTTCTCAAAACCCAATTTTCAGTCGGTGGTCGGATCAGTGTCAAATTTTAATAAGCTTCTAAAATATATATTTTTAGTGATTAATCGAAAGTTTTTACTGACCGACGAATATTTATTTTTTTATAAAAATTTAAAAAAAAAAACGAAAAATCGATATTCTGGATTGAGACGCCGCCAATTTGTCAAAAAAAATAATCGGTTATTCCTTGTTGTCCTGTTTATTACTAATATAATAATTAACCGAAATCTGTTTGGTTTTCTATTTCAGATTACCCAGCCCGTATAGTGGTCACCGCAAAACACCTTTTTTACGAGAAGCACTGAGAGATGACCTACAGTAACTTTCAACGTTATTATTTTTACAAATAAAAAACGTTAAAATACAGTTGAAAGTTACTACAATATGTTTACAAAATTTCATATTAGTAAACTTAAAAGTATTTTCAGGGAAAAATCTTGAAAGAGCGCTTTTTGGTCCGCCTAACTTTATGTGTAACACCCTAAATATGTGGGTAGTTAACTAACATTAAATATTGTAAAAGCGTACTAAATTTTAGCTACGTTTGAAAAGGCACGAGGTCACGAATGCTACATTTGTGTAAAATACAAAGCTGATAATAAAAAAGAAGAATAACATGAGAGCTGCTAAGCATCTAATGCTGTCTGTAACAAGCGAAACGAGATTCGCTATTTTTATACGAGACGATTATTGTGGTTTAACTAAAGTTTAAAAATGCAAACATATACCCGACCTAAGTAATTAAGCTTTTTATTGAGAGAAAAAAAATATTTTGCCGACGTGTTGATTCAGTTGTCTCAACAACTGGCTGTTACACTAGGTCGTGATCAATTATGACTGCGGGTTCATTTTTTGCACATGACAAAAATTTGTGAATATGCCATTCATTTTTGCCCTGGTCTTTGCGTTTGTATGTTAATGTCTATTACCCTATTTAGGTAATAGACATTAACTTGCTAATGCATCCGTTGCTACTTTCTATAAGTAGTTATTTAAATAATTGTGTTTGCTCGCAAACGAAAAAAAAACCGACTTCAATTACATCGAAGAGTAATAAATACAACGTAGATCGACGAAAAAATAGTAATACTTTGTTCGTATTCCATATAACGCGACATTATAAAATTGTAGAATTATATAATGTTCTACTGCTATTTCTAACATTTTGTTAGCGATTGTAGGCAGAAATTTCATAAAAGGCCCGTCGTCGATTCGCGCGAAGCGCTGACATCGCTTATTACGGCGGGTTTTTTAGTTGAAGCGGATTTATATTGAATTACGGTTTATGTCTTTTTTATTAAAAATATGTAATGTTCATGTTTTCACACAGCTCCGATGCACGACTGGAGTTTACCCCTTCAGATCAACTGTCTAAATAGGCACAAAAAGGCTTACTAGTCTAAGAAATATATTATTACTATATCAAATTGTAAATAAATGAATGCAATAACGCCATCTATCGGAACCTAATTGCGTTATTAGAAAACGTCTGAACGCCATCTCTAACAAGGTCATTCGTTCAGTAGATTTTACTGTTCAATTTTTTCATTCCGGGGCCTTAAATGAAAATCGATTCTTAAGGAGAAAACTCCAAAAACAGTCAAGTAAATACGCCATATCAGATATAGCTCAAAAAGTTCGAGTCAAATCTCAATTATATTTAAATGGGACCACATGACAAGCACCACCTATCGATTAAAAAAAGAATCATCGATATCGGTCCACCCAGTAAAATAGTAATGAGGTTAATATAACGTTGGTCGACGTAAAATAGCCAAGTAAATACCCAGTATTAGCGATAACTCAAAAATTAAAAGCTCAAATATATTTATAACGAATAAACTGCTACTCTCTACTCTAGTGGAATATTGTAATTTGATCGATAGTGAACGAAGTAATTTCATAACATTTTGATAGATGGCGTTGTGGCAAAGTATTGAACATGACCACAGTCGTCTTAACATCGTCATGTAAATACGTGTCATCAAAGATTACTCAAAAATTGCTCATTATATCTCAATCATATTTAAAACGGACGACATGACAAGTATTAGCTTTTGATTTATACAAAAAAGATCAAAATCAGTGCACCCAGTAAAAAGATATAACGTATAATACAACGTAGGGTGACGAAAAAACCGTCAAGTAAATACGCAATATTAGATATAACTCACAAATTACGAATCAAATCTCAATTAAATTTGAATGGGACCATGTGACGAATAGTAGCTTTTAATTTATATAAGAAACGTCAAAATCGGTGCACCCAGTAAAAAGTTATGAGGTATAATACAACGTAAGGTGACGAAAATAATGTCAAGTAAATACGCGTTATCAAAGATTAATCAAAAAGTAGTTATCAGATCTCGATAAAATTTATATGTGACCACATGATAAACATCAGCTTTCGATTAAAGTAAAAATTATCAAAATCGATACACCCAGTAAAAAGTTATTGCGGATTTTCAAGAGTTTCTCTCGATTTCTCTGGGATTCCATCATCAGATCCTGGTTTCCTTATCATGGTACCAAACTAGGGATATCCCCTTTCCAACAAAAAAAGAATTATCAAAATCGGTACACCCAGTAGAAAGTTATGTGGTATAATACAACGTAGGTCGACGAAAAAAGCGTCAAGTAAAAACGCATTATTAGATATAATTCGAAAAGTAGTTGTTAGATCTCAAATAAATTTAAATGGGACCAATCGGCACACACCACCTTTCGATTAAAACAAAATTTGTCGAAATCGGTCTACCTGGTCAAAAGTTCTGATGTAACATACATAAAAAAAAAAAAAAAAAAAAAAAAAAAAAAAAAAATACAGTCGAATTGAGAACCTCCTCCTTTTTTGGAAGTCGGTTAAAAAAAATAGTTATACAAAATCTTATCATATTAATACATGCTTAAAGACACGCACGGATTCGAACCAGTCTTTTACGTATTTTAATTAACATTGACTAACTTGCGTCACTTGCATTGAAAGTAACAGTATTAGTAGACAGATTATTTAAGAAAAAATAAAATGAAACTAACCAATGAGTCTAAAGATTCCACATTAAGCAATCATTTTTTTTTTTAAATACAAGTCAGCAAACAAGCGTACGGTTCACGTGATAGTAAGCGATTACCGTAGCTTATAGAAGCCTGCAACACTAGAAGCGTCGCAAGCGCGTTGCTGATCCTGTCCCCCAATCCCTCCAGGAGCTCTGGTTACCTTACTTACTACAGACACAACACTGCTTGAAAGTAGCGTTATTTAGCTGTGATCTTCTGTAAGGTCGAAGTACTTCCCCAGTCAGGCTGTTCCAAATTTTAAGCAGGATATTTCTTACTGTGCCCAACCTCAGTTTAAATAAGGTTATTATGATGATTAAAGTTATAGGTAATAAACTAACCAGCTGGAACACTTAGCATGTTAAACAACCAGCCGTGTCAGTCAAGTAGCCGCTGCGTCTGCTTTCTCGTCGTCTTCGTCGTCTTCCTCCTCCTGCGCGATCAGCTGTCTCGCCAGCTGTAAGGCCTGGAAACATCAAGAACAATTTAATAATAATAACATATGAATAATAATTTTATGTACCTTGAAGGGCATGTAAAGCCGTCATCCCTATTTATTATCATATATAGCTGATAGGGATTTGTGTTAGGGAAATTATCGGCAAGTCTGCAGTGGTGCAGCAAGATGAATGCAAACTGTCTGCTAAATTAAGAAGTGGCTTTCGCCTAACAGAGAAACATTTAAAGCACGATTCACTTAAGCTTAGAGTTTCCTTAAGCAGAGCAGTATGAATAAATTTCAAATCTTAAAACAGGTACTAGAATGTGATATTTTAGTTTTTTTTTTGGCATACACTACTTTGCGAATTAAATTTTTTGATTAGTGAGATTCTAAGAAAATTAACGAAAACTGTTGAATTTATTTTTTCTTGTCTTCATTTTCCCAAGTTGTTCTCAGTTCACAATGAACACTACTTTATCAGACAACATAATAAAAATTAAAAACTAGCCATTAAGTGGTGGTAAAGTTGATGCATTATTTTGCCCAGACAACTATACAATTAACACTTACTAATAATAAACAAACTAAAGTTTTCAAAGGAATTTGCTTGAAAATTAAGACGCTTCTCACTATAAAATTTAAACAAATTTTAGAAAATATGTTCAATCAAACACATGATCCTGTTTGTAAGGTAGGCAATTTAATACCCATGTTCTAAGGTAACCAACTAGTACAGGCACATGTTGATATTTGTAATATTGTACATACAAAACATACTCAAATATTCCACTCGGACTCGTGGTTGGAATCAATCCCACAAACCCAAGAGTAGAAAACCGGATCATATTTCAATTAGACTTTTTATCAATCTATTACAAAAAGTATGAGAGACAAGATTGTTGGACACTACACTGATAAGAATCCAAATAGCAACATGCCATTTCATACATAATAATTATGTAATAATGACAATGTATGTAATTGCTTTATGATTATACAAACATAATTAGATCTTTATAGTTAAATTAAAGTATCATTTACTTGTTAATAAATTAAAATAAAGTCAATTATAAATAGTAAGTCAGTAAGTAGCTCAATTATCATTACCCGCCAACCTGCATTGGAGCAGCGTGGTGGATTAATCTCTGATCCTTTTCCTACATGGGGAAAGAGGCCTATGCCCAGTAGTGGGATATTACAGACTGAAGTGTAAACGAAGTATGATCAGGCGAAGCGAACGGAAATTGAGAGGCAGATAAAGTTAATGATGATAAGATGAGAGAAAAGTTATGTTTCGTAAGTTTTACTTCAGTCGTGTGGTCTAAAGCACTCGTTGTTTTCCTAATTCTGTTGATTTTGATAACTTAAATCTAAAATTAAATTCTTTAAAACAGTATTTAAAGTAAAGCTAAAGTTAATTACATTTAGCATTTATTATTAGAATATCTCAGTCATGGTCAATAGATAATTTGTTATAAAACATTAAAAATGCGATAACTGTTGTCTGATAAAACGGAAGTAGGTGAGTGCTTTAGATAAGTTTGTGACGTTCACTTAAATTGTCACTTTACTGACATAAAATATATCAATATAAATAAAAATGATAACCCTTTTTTCTCGTTAGAGTTATATTTTTATCTTATAGGATAAATTTACAAATACGAAAAATCATATAGCACAATTTCTAGCACTAAAAATATAGTTTCATTCATTTTCATCAGAAAATAAGGAATACTTTTGTAGTTGGGAAGCAGTTGCAATTAAAATAAAATTTATAAGTCTTAGTTATAAGAGATATACAATGAACGTTAAGTAATAAGCATTTTTTAATAAAACGGTACCTGAAATTCATTGTAATGCATTTTCCTCTTTTTCTCGAACTCGAGCCGCTTCTGCCGCTCTTCCTCGGACTCTTCCTCCTCGTCACTGTCGCAGGGCTCTACACATTTTGGAGGCTTATTCATACTTGCTGCTAATTTGGCTGCTAAAATGTTTGCATCCAACTCATCGCTCGGCTCCAAGTCACCATCTATGGTCTCGGAATAAGGCGTTTTCGGTTCATCCACCTTCATATGCCCGTAATCCTTATTCGGCGGATGAAACGTCTCCATAATATTCATTTCATCAAATCTCTGCTCTTTCGCTCGTTTACTAGTCGACGGCCCTCCATCCTGATTGTCGATGCTTCTCGATGTTTTCAGGATGCCCTTTGAGGGCTTCTTTTGCAAATTTTGAGCCATATTTATTCAATTCGACATAATACTTGGCACTGAACTATACTTCACAATTTTTAAACAATTTTTAAAACTGACAAATTCACCCACTGATTCTATGTATTTCTTCCATTTTGACAGCCGCAGTCATAATCTTTTACACAGATGTAATATAATTTTTTCCTTGTTCAATCATTGTTGAATATTATTATTTCAATCATTATATTGCATCATATATAATTTGAAGAATATTAACGGTTTTTCAATAATTATGACTACTAAATGATTTTAATCTTCGAATTTGGTTAATAATATAACGTAACATACTGTTATTCTAATTTCTATTTCTAATTTCTATCAATTATAGATTTTTTTTTAGTATGCTGTGGTTAAAGTATCATAAATGTCATTCCTAAACCTTGGTATTTTATATTTCCATTTGTAAATAAACACAAAACTACGTTTCCAACAAAAATAATTAAGTTGAAAAAAAAACGTGGTTTGAATTTTCTTAAATGTAGAATAAAGAATTTACAATGGTCGAGGACTCCAGTTTGAATTCCAATAAATCAACGAAGGTTATGATTCAACTATTACGCACGTCTTTAATGATATTTAATTTAATAATTCTTCAAGATTTATAGTCGTATGTGTATTTTACTTAATTTACAAACGTTTATTATATTTAAATGCCTTTTCAGACCAAAACCACTCGACCTAAGGCCGTTTACCTGTGGACGGAAGCTGACGTTCAGAAGTGGCTACGTCGTCACTGCAGTGATTATTACAATTTGTACTGGGAAAGGTTTCACGAGGTGAGAACAATTATAGATAAAATATTTTTTTTATATAATAACTATCGACCAGCAATTCAAAAAGAAAAAACGAGTTAGTTATCTGGAAAAGAGTGCTTTTTCATGATAAGACAACTTGTTACAAATACTTTGTCTATATTATACTTAAATTATAGTTTCTTAGTTTTTTTATTTACCTTTTCAGTACTGAAGTGTAAACTAATCATTATTGGTGGTCTAAGCAATAACATTTAGATCATATAGCTTACTACTTATATTATATTAGCAACCTCTGTCCATTCATATTTTTTTTACACAATAAGTAATCACCAATATATAATATACTAAATATACATATACACTATGGATGTAAACGTCTGAAATAAATGCTTATTATTATTATTATTATTATAGTGCTTAAGTAATGAAATGGATTTCATATGTAACAAACACATGTCTTTATTCTTTGTTAGATGTTTTATTTTTAACCGACTTCCAAAAAAAGGAGGAGGTACTCATTTTGACTGTTTTTTTTTATGTATGTTGCTTCAGAACTTTTGACTGGGTGGACTGATTTCCACAATTTTTTTTTAATCGAAAGGTGGCGTGTTATTTTGTCCCACTTAAATTTATTTGAGATCTAACAACAACTTTTCGAGTTATATCTAATAATGCGTTTTTACTTGACTATTTTTTCGTCAACCTACGTTGTATTATAATAATACGCATAACTTTTTACTGGGTGTACCGATTTTGATGATTTTTAATTTAATCATAAGCTGATGTTTATCGTGTGGTCATATTTAAATTTCATTGAGATCTGATAACAACTTTTTGAGTAATCTTTGATAACGCGTATTTACTTCACTATAGTTTCGTCTCCCTACGTTGTATTATTTGACGATGTAATTGAAGTCGGTTTTTTTCGTTTGCGAGCAAATACAATTATTCATTCCTATATTCAAGTGAGTTTTGGGATAAATTTATCCAGACCATATTTCTATCTAATAGATCTTACTCAGTATCCTTGCTTATTGTGCCTTAAACTATGTTCAATTTATTTTAAATCCATTCAGTAATGAGTGGCCAAGGCACAAATGTACATAAAAATAAAAAACATCAATTACAGAATACCCTTAAATTTTTTTGAGTTAAACTTCTTTAGAATCATTGTGATTTGAATCATTGTTACTCAATTCGACCGTATATTATATATTTTTTTTATGTATGTTCGAGGATAACTCCGTCGTTTATGAACCGATTTTGATAATTCTTGTTTCGTTGGAAAGGAGATATCTCTAGTTTGCTACCATGATAAGGAAACCAGGACCTGATGATGGGATCCCTGAGAAATTGAGTGAGACGCTTGAATAGTCGCATAACTTTTTACTGGGTTTACCGATTTTGATGATTTTTAATTTAATCGAAAGCAGATGTTTATCATGTGGTCACATTTAAATTTCATCGAGATCTGATCTGACAACTTTTAGAGTAATTTTTAATAATGCGTATTTAATCGATAATTTTTTTGTCTACGTACGTTGTATACTTGTCGATATAATTGAAGGCGGTTTTTCTTCGTTTGCCTGCAAACACAATTATCACGAGACCGTGATCATCGTCGATAGAACAAATCGCATCAGCCTACCTTACATAGAGAATAAGATATTATGTTACAGTTTCACAATTAGTATAGTATTTGATAAAACCTTTTAATTTTTTTCTTTTTATTTTCAGCATGATATAACAGGTAGGGCACTTGTTCGTATAAACGACAACACGCTACTGAGAATGGGGATAACTAACAAGGAACATAGAGAAGCCATTTGGAGAGAGATACTGAAACTGAGACTCAAGACTGATATTGTCGAGATCAGGGATTTAGAAAGAAGTCATTATTACTTTAATTATGATTTGTGATCTGAGAGTCCGTCCACAAATATTTATTATTGTGTTGTAATTTGTCAGGAATTGTCAGACTTGATAATATTTATATCTGTATGAACAAATTTTATGGATGATCATTTAAAAACTGGACCTTCCGTAAAATACATCATGCAAAATTTTGCCATTTTGGAAACATCCCTCCAAAGTTGAGGAGTCGTTTGGAATTTTTTCGATTTCGAAACTTTTTACAACAGTTATATAACGTAACGGTAAGTATATAACGGTAAATAGACTTCTAAATAAGTGATGACATTCTATCGTCATAAAAAAATATGAACTGTAGAGCTATGTCAAAAAAAGGAAAAATAAATAAGTGAGATTGTCACCTTTACTTAGAACCACCCCTCCCTTCTCCGTGTTATATACTATGTTCGAACGTATTCAAAGGACGACCCTTTAAGTGATGGTTCAATAGTGAGATAAACTTTTCAAGCTTTTATTATGGTTATCATGATGTAAAATGTGGTGCCTTTGTAATTGTATACTGTACACTCATGAGTTGTGTAGATATATTATAGTAGTAGGAGGTTTAAACTAGAGACGAACTTCACCCATCTTCTTAATGTATAAAAATTATTTTATATTTATTTTAGTATATTTGGAAAATAATCGCGAAAAGGTTGTCTGAAAAATCCTGGCCAGGCTATATTTAATTCATAGTTGAAAAAAATATTTTATTATTTTTCAATTATGTTATCTATTATTTTCATGACATAACTATTGGGTTGGCAGGTATAAACAGATATCTAATATATAAAATTCTCGTGTCGCGGTGTTTCTAGTTAAACTCCTCCGAAACGGCTCGACCGATTCTCATGAAATTTTGTGTGCGTATTGGGTAGGTCTGAGAATCGAACAACATTTATTTTTCATGCCCCTAAATGCTAAGGGTAGTCCATCCCTAATTTTTTTTTTTTATATATTTTGATAACTTTTTTTATTTTTATTTTATTATGATTTAGCATCAAAAAATAATACAACCCTAAATTTTCATAATATATATGGCAAAACAGCGTTTGTTGGGTCAGCTAGTATTAATATATTTTGTTCTAGTTACTTTCACCCACATGTTTAATAAATAAATCATACATTAAAATGAGCACTATTTCATTGCGAATACTATGACATAGGATTGCCTGCTGAAAGTCTGGTTTGAATAGTCGTTGCCGAATATAATATAGCCTGACAAGGAATATTCCAGCCAAATTTTCGCGATTTATCATTGGCATTCTAAAGAAGATAATTATTTCATTTTTATCCACTAAGCAGATGGGTGAAGATTACGTCTAGTTCGTATCTTAGACTATAGAATTTATTCTATTCAAACTGTTACTAGTACCGTCAAATAAAGAGAATGTAATTAACTATCAAAATGATCTATAAACGCAAGAGAGTATATAAAACCTGTTTTTGTAAATAAATATTATCAAGAAACTTACGTTTGTTTTCCTTTAATTATGGTTAACCTTATTTTTTTTAACCGACTTCCAAAAAAGGAGGAGGTTCTCAATTCGACTGTATTTTTGTGTATTTTTATTATACCACATAACTTTCTACTGGATATACCGATTTTGATAATTCTTTTTTTGTTGGAAAGGAAATATCCCAAGTTTAGTACCATGATAAGGAAACCAGGATCTGATGATGGGATCACAGAGAAATTAATGGAAATTCTTGAAAATCCGCAATAACTTTTTACTGGGTGTACCGATTTTGATAATTCTTTTTTTGTTGGAAAGGGGATATCCCTGGTTTGGTACCATGATAAGGAAACCAGGATCTGATGATGGAATCCCAGAGAAATCGAGGGAACTTCTTGAAAATCCGCAATAACTTTTTACTGGGTATACCGATTTTAATAATTTTTAATTTAATCGAAAGCTGGTGTTTGTCATGTAGTCACATATAAATTTTATTGAGATCTGATAACTACTTTTTGAGTAATCTTTGATAACGCGCAGTTACTTGACTATTTTTTCGTCGATCTACGTTGTACTACTCGTCGATGTAATTGAAGTCGGCTTTTTTTTCGTTTGCGAGCAAACATAATTATTTATATCAGTATTGTGATAAACAGGGTACGGGTTTAGGTAAACGGTTATTAAGGCCTATGGAACACAATACTTGGGGGCAGTAGCTGGCGTATCATACACTTGTTTGCCACCTTAGTACTAAAATTAATAAAATACAGTTTAACAATACGACAGATACTTTAAAGAAATATCTGTCGTGATTTCGAGTTGATAAGTTTTTTACTTGATGAAAACTTTACTAACTACCTAATATTACATTTCTACAATGGAAATAAGTACCAGAAACACTGAAATTAAAGTCTAATTTTAATTTTTTTTTCTGTCCTAATGTATCCTAGACCTTTGAAAAAATATGATACATAGTATTTTTCCTCTTTTTATTTTTTTATCTTTGTTGATAATATTATACTTATCCTTAATAACCAATAACAATTATACAAATACATATTTGTAATTTGAGTGTATATTACGTCATTTTTGAATATATGACATAATTATAAATGAAGTTACGCTTCAGCCTGTAATATCCCACTACTGGGCGTAGGCCTCTTTCTCCATGTAGGAGAAGGATCAGAGCTTAATCCACCACGCTGCTCCGATGCGGGTTGGCGGATATATTTCCTACTACGAGTAACGATCGCTGTCAGGTGTACATGATAACAACCGGGACCGTCGGCTTAACGTGGTCTCCGAGGCACGGTGGGGAAACCCACAAGGATTGCACAAACACCCAGACCACGGCAAACACCTGTATGGCCAATACAAATGTTTGTTATGTGCGGAAATCGAACTCCCAACCGCCAACGCAATAGGTATAATCCATGGCTGTAACCGTTGCGCCAACGCGGCATCAAATGAAGGTACGCTTTTATTTTATAGTAATATCAGGGTATTAAATGTTAAAGGAAGAGAAAAAGAGCGCGAAGATTTTAAATAATTGTGCCATGAATATACTTACTGAAAAAAAAAAAATAATAATAATAGACGCTAACAATAATTTCTGCGTCATTCACCGCGCTGTAACGGTCTATTATGAACAGTAAACAAGGAAAATCCATAGAAACTCGTACATCTGCCTACCTAATGTATACTTACGTTTTGCTACATAATCATTATGCTACATATTTCAGTAATTCTTCTACTTAGCCTTGAAGGGATTATCTTAGTATTTGATGTAAGATGCTACATGCGGATATTATGGCTTCTTGTTGCGTCTCTTCTATATCATTAGTTTTCTGTGCAATAATTCACTTATAATAGGGTAGTTCTTCTAGCAAGATCGTGAGCAAGAGTTAATGTAAACAGTGCTCGTCTTTGTGTGCTATAATAACAGGTAATTATTTAATATACTTTAGCTATTTGAAATTGAGCTGTAAAAAAAACTTGTCTAAATAGTTTTTTTAAATTGATGGCACCGACTTCAAAATTAAAAATATTTATTTAATCATTTCTGATTAACTAAATCAAACTACTTTGTACTAAGTAAATTTATTTTTCACTTTTTAGTTTCCTTTTTGAAGTCGGTTTTTTTTTGTTATTTAAATTTTTATTTGACAACAGATTTTGACAGTCAACAAAAGAGTATAATATGCGCGTGTGTGTCAAATAGTAAATACATGGTAGTTGGGTAATGTTTTTTTATTGATTCAATATATTTTTATGCAAAATTAAAAAAAAATATTACCATTCTGCACTCCTTCTCTATATTAACTATGAGTGTACGAAATTTTATACTCCTCCGTCCGCGCAATTTTCGTAAAAACCTACAAAGTTTTTGCTTCACGTATTATTATATTGATATTTAACTGTTCTGACTGTTCATCTGTTTATTTTGGTGGTTTTGATATACGAAAATGGCTTCGACATGGTTTATTTTCTTTCGACCGAGACAGGCGTAGTATAGTCAGAATAATGTTTTCATTGATATATTTGTAGTTTATTTGGCATAATGATTCGACGTTCTAAAGGTGCTACTTAAAATAAAAATCGTAGTTTAGTTCGAATAATGATTATATAACAGTATAGTTTTTGTTATAGAAATCAATAATTAAACAGACAGATCGTTACTAATATAAAAGAGGTGCTTCTATGCTTCTCGCTAGTAGTAGTTCAGCGTTAGCTAATTTTCACCATTTTTTTTGTAATAAGTATAATTATATATAAACACACGAACAATTTATAAAAATATCAGCTATGTCAATAACTCAGGATAATCGAGTTTTTTTCGTGATCTACGGACCATTCTCTGTAATACATCCACCATTAGGTACATATTACAGGAAGATGTATACTTTTCAATTTCAATTAGTCAGTCGCTACTGAAACTACAAGTATGACGTGGCCGTGTTTCTTATTACTGATGATGAGTTTCCCTCGAAATAATATCAACACAAATCTAATACTAAAATTATGAAGAGGAAATGTTTGTGAGTTTGTTTGAAGGTATGTTGAGGCCAGGAAGTACTGAACTGATTTTGACAAATTTTTTTGGCATTAGAAAGTTACTTTATTTCCGAGTGTGGAAATAATTGTTTTAACTTTAAATTCGGACTCTGAAATAAAATCTGAACTTTCAGAGAATATTTGACATTATCTGAGATTAAGCGAGTTATAAAAACTTACTTACAATTTTTTAAAGTCTTATGAAGAGATATGGAGACTTTTAAGATTTTCTAAGACTTTTTTTGAAACAAATATTTTCACCAGGGACTTCATAAGTTTTTATATTTTATTTATGGCGTTCACAATAGGTTACTTCATAAGTTATTAGTATATTAGTTATTTGAACATATTGCTTAAGAGGTAGGGTATGATGAAAATTAGCATGGGTTATACTGCGCGCTGGGCGGAAACAGTAAGTCAATAGCGTCGGAATCTACAAAAAAAAATTCACTACCCTTCGTGGTGTGCACAGAGCAAGTATAATAAATACCTGTATAATATAAGTACCCATAGGTATTATATTTTGTTCATATTTAGTTTATCGCAATATGAAGCTCCCCACCGTGCCTCGGAGAGCACGTTAAGCCGTCGGTCCCGGTTGTTGTAATGTACACTGATAGCGATCGTTTCTCATAGTAGGGAATATATCAGCCAACCCGCATTGGAGCAGCGTGTGTGGCTCATTCTGACAGGCCTGAGGGTCTGTCCGGGTACGGGCTTTCAGGCATAGCCTCTCCACCCGGGCTGTCATCACCGAAACTACGCCCTCGGGATCTGTGTTTTGACCCGATGGGTCAGGGCCAAAGCTACAAAGTAGGCTATGGCCTAATAGAAATTTGCATTGGAGCAGCGTGGTGGATTAAGTTCTGATTCTTCTCCTACATGAGGAAAGAAACCTGTGCCCAACAGTAGGATATAAAGGCTGAAGCGAATATGAAACTAACGGGTCTCAAAAATCTTTGAAACCTCTATTAGGAGCTAGCAACACAACTGGTTCGTTGTTATGTATGTAGTAACTCACATAAATCACATGGCACGCATCGATCTCATTGCTGTGCCAGAATTTTTTTGCTGGTGGTCCAAGTAAGGTACGTTAAAATATATCTATTAAAATCAAAATCAAAATAGCTTTATTCCAATGGCTTCAAAAGCACTTTTGAATCGTCATCTTACAAATTAAAAATTTATTTATTGTTAAAAGTAAAGCTACCACCAATTCGAAATGTAGTATTTTTTTTTAATGTCAAATAGGCAGGCATTTGACCACAATCTCACCTGATGTTAAGTGACGATGCGGTCGAAGGTGGAGCATGCCTGCCTAATAACAGCCTATTCACTCTGGCCTTGAAGGCACCCCAATTGTATCGTTCGGGAAACACAGACGCGGGCAACGAGTTCCATTCCTTAGCTGTGCGCATCAGGTAGTAAATTCTGCAGAGAAAAATCGAAATGAAATTTCGCAGTTACTTTAAAAAAAAATGTTTTGCATGAAATACAGCGTCACTAAGTCTACACATCTTTATTATTTATGTAATCCTGCACCGAATAATAAGCTTCAGCTATTAATTTCTTTTTAATACAAACGTTTTTGAAAATCGTTTCATTATACATACGAATAGCATAACTTAAGAAGTTTTTACATTCCTATTGTTACTATTGTGTAGTAATGTGTACTGTGTGGCTACGGTACTAAAGAATATAGCCACCCCCTCTCTTCCCGTGGGTGTCGTAAGAGGCGACTAAGGGATAACACAGTTCCGCTACCACCTTGGAACTTAAAAAGCCGACCGGTGGCGGGATAGCCATCCAACTGCTGGCTTTGAAATACACAGGCCGAAGACGGGCAGCAGCGTCTTCGGTGCGACAAAGCCAGTCCTGCGGTCACCAACCCGCCTGCCCAGCGTGGTAACTATGGGCAAAACACATGAGTTCACGTAATTTTTGGCGTAAAATTGTGGAGGCCTATGTCCAGCAGTGGACTGTTTAGGCTGTAATGATTGTTACTATTTATATCAAAAAAATAAATCATCATCATCATCATCATCATCTGAAAATATAGTTATATCTGACAATAACGGTATTACTTACTTATGTAATTTCTTTACTGTTCTATGCAGATATAAGCATTTGCACTAAAGACAGGCATAATAGTACGAGCATCCTCATCAACCTATCTTATGATTTTTATCAACGCTTATCTCTTCCGCTTTACGCCACCCGCGAGACCCAGTGGATCTAGTTAGTCGCGCTGAGGAGACGATCCGAAATAGCCATTTAATGACCCTTCTTTGTTTATTATTCTTCCTGCCGTCCGCCTGATGGAGGGGTTATAATGGGACGACCGGGACAACGAGATAAATATAATGTCAGGTCAGATAACACGATTTTACGTCCAAATTAACTTTTTAATGTTCGATATTCTAAAAACCATGTTGCAATTAATTAAATATGTTTAAAATTCATTTATTGTTTTCCACCAGATTATAATGAGAAATATATGTGAGCTTACTAACGATGGTTTTCCTTTCAAAACCACTTCAGAACTCACTACTGAATATATATTTATAGATAATTTATATATCTTTATAGATAATTTTTAAATGGTTACACTATAGTTTACTATCGATTCTCTTAGTAACTATGAACAATTAATTAAGTAGGTAGTTAATTACTACTTAATTATTGTTCGGTAAGATTCGTTTCGTCTTAGGTGCGACAAAGCCAGTCCTGCGGTCACCAACCCGCCTGCCCAGCATTTTTGGTGCGAACTTGTGAAGGCTTACGTCCAGCAGTGGACTTCAATAGGCTGGAATGATGATGATGATGAAGTTTCGTAAAAGTGCCTTTGACGCCAACTAAGCCAAAAAAAAATTTAATCTAAAAAACGATTTATTTAAGCCTGTAATATCCTACTGCTTCGCATAGGCCTCTTCCCTCATCTAGATGGCGGGTCAGAGCTTAATCCACCACGCTGCTCTAATGCGGGTTGGCGGATATATTCCGTACTATGAGTAACAATCGCTATCAGGCGCTTCGTTCATGTATTTTAATTTATTTTTCATCACAAGAAACAAATAATAATAGGGTATAAATTTATTCTGCATTTTCTTATTAAAAAAGAAAGAAACACATTTATTTTGGCACATCACACAAATTACAGACACATTTTTACACACAAAGCTCACCGAAATAAACACAACTTAATTACAATTAAATTAAAAAAAAAGCAGAGTAAAAATAATAATAATATAAAGTAAAAAATCAAACGTTTCTAAAACAAAATAAAAAAAATAAAAAACATGAAAAGCAAATTTTGTCTGTATAAGTGTTGTGCCCCAAAAAGGTATATCACTCAACTTGGAGTAGGGTTCCAAAAACAACAACACTGATTTTCAGCGATACCTTATATAATTACGATTAGCTCCACAAGTATCATTTCTTTTTCAAAGTAATAGGACAAAAAATAAATACACATATACTTACTAAGTATTGCATTATTTCGTATACTCAATAATCATCGCATTCTAAACAAAATAAACATAAAAAATATAAAAAGATAATAGTGATAATGATTTCAAAGGAAAATAATAGTATACAACAGACAAAAATATAATAGGTATCAATAAAACCACATATAAATCAACGTAACCTTATGTCGAAAGTGCTCTTGGAGCCTATTTGAATAAAGCTATTTTTGATTTTGATTTTGATCGGGTGCTATTGTTTCTTGCTTGTAATCGAAGTTAAATAAGAAAATCCGATTATCACCTTAAATCCTATTTGATCTTAGCTCTATTCACTTAATTTTTTTAAGAAAAAATGAAAATGCGGTTTAAAATAATTATAAGGCTATAAAACTTAAAGTAACTCCACTTCTTAACAATGTCTGAATGTACTAAGCTGTATGTATATATGTACTAAAATATTCTACTAATACTTACTCAAATACATAATTTATCTACCTGTTATGACTTGCACGTAGTGCAATACAATAAAGAACAATTGAAATATCTTTATAATAAATTATAATAATATTTTAAATATAATGGACGTTAATTGGACGTTCACGAATTTATTGGATACTTCAAGAGTGAGATTTATTTGTTGAACATTCAATATTCGTTTGAAAATCCTTCAACTCGTAATTTAATGAGTAAAACCGGCGAGTTTAATAAATATAGTTACGTGGTACGATGTTTTTAACAGTCAATTATACCTAGTTCCGTTGGCATCATAACGATTACTGAGAAATGAGAATCATGAGCTGTGAATCTCTTAAGACATTTAAAGCGTTTGGCATATTTCTGATGCCAAACTCCAAGAAATGTCTCGCAAATTGTAATCGCGTATGGTTATTATGAAATTTACGCGGCAAGAAGCGGCTAGCTTTTTGTTAGTAACTTTATTGTGTCAAGCCCTCGGTTCGGCATAGTTATCCGTTGTGCGCACGATTCGGTCGTGCGCGCCATCTTTGAACCAACCGCAATTATTTTCGCGGCTAATTTTTTTTTTATAAAGTGCGTTTTTATAAATTGATTGCTTCTAAATTATTGTTTATTGTTTATAAGCCTTTTGGTTGGATTACGTGCGGTGTTCAATCAGGTTTGTCAATATAATTTCTTAAACAATTACATAGTCTTAATTATAATTAATTTTTGAAAAGAAAAAGTATGTAACTATGTGCAGAAATTTTATTTTAGTTATTGATTGACCTTCATAGATATATGATGAGATTTTTTGAAAAAATTAAGGATGACAAAAGGTTAATTTTTTTGGGTATGTAGAATGTTTGATAGTTACAATAATACATGTTGCAAATTTATTTTAAAAATTTCGTCGCTATCAGCAGATTTGACACTAGTTTTTGATTCTTTATTATTCCGTCTTTTAGGCATAAAATTAATATAAATCGATGTAGATTATACCAATCATTAAGGTGCTAGAATATACACAAAAATAAAAGCGAATTAAATCGTTAGACTCAACGGCACAGGGTAAACAATCTTTTAATGACCTTAAATAGGCTATAATGGGCTACAGAGGAGGTACAGTCAGCAAAAATATTGGCAGTTATAGAGACTGTCGATAGAAGTGAAAACGTAGAACTTTTATTATTTAAATTTTCATTTTTTTGACGCGAACGAACGAGGTTTCACCAATCCAAAAAGCGTCTAACGCGCACAGCTCACGGGCCTGCGTGTTTGCCAGTCATAAGTATGTCGTTGACGCGAACCCATAATATTTTTCGCTACTAAAAAATTTTCACTTCAAAAATTAACTAATTAAGTAGGTATATCTTAAGTCAGATTTTGCAAATTTGCTTACAAAAGGTTTGTATTTATTATATGAGTTAAGGAATCTTAAAGATTATAATTTACAAATACATCAATTTACTAATAGGCCGTATAAGACTTAGGCCTAGTTTTTCAGTTACCTACTATTTGTGTAATGACAGTTGATAGAGCTCATGTTTTGTTGACGGTACTTCATCGGACTCGTTCAACTGTTACGCTACGAGGATGCCAAGTCGATCGGTCGTGATTTATTGACGAGTGGCGTACAACAGACGCGTCGCTCGAGACATTTACACACACCGAAATGGTCTATTGTTATAACATTTCAATACACGTATAACACGTGTTTAAATCAGTCAAAACTAATCAAAGAAGGCAGTATATAATAAATTATTTGACAATTTGAAGATTAAAACCTCTTTTTACGGTAACCGTCAATAACAGTTGGTTGGGTTTAATCATACGTACAATACATCAAAAATTTTCATACATACGCCTAAAGAAAAAGTATAAAATATTTCATTATGTTAGGATAGTTGATAAATGATTTTGATCAATAGTAGGTACATTTATAGTGGAGAATATTAATCAATGTATACACATTTTTGCTGACTGTACTTACAAAGGCACTCGTCTTAGCTACATCCAGACAGACGTTGCACATCGGACGCATGCTCAAAGTTTACGACCATCGTCTCGGATCTAAAGCCGGGATTACAACAACAAAACAAACAAGCGGTTACATCGATCACGTCCTTTATTATTACACGAACAATATTTCGGTATTCCGAGCGCTAGCTCTAAAACGGCTCTAACCACGAAATTTGTAATATATAATCCAGGAAAACTCAATACTTTTTACACTATTTTATGATAACATAATTTTTTTAGTTGATAGACATCGTTGACCTATATAGGTGATTAGATATATAACTATATATATAAATCACGAAGTCGTAGTAGAAGTTAGCGCAACCGCAGAATTTTGTCTCCGTTTGCCTAGAACACTTATAGCCTACGTGGTATTAATATGAAGCAAATTAAAACTGAAATGCAACCTGGTACATACGGTGTAGCGGGCTACCAGTAGTCTCGGAGGGTAAATTAAATATGTAAATGTTCTGCAGACTGTACCGCAGGTTGTTGCCAAGAGATTGCATTGAACGAATGCCTGGCGATTTATGATCATCGTCAACACGCGTCGTTAGAGTGCAGATTACGACTCTACATAAGAAAACAATTGAGATTACAAAAAAAAAAAAAAATTTTTTTGTCTGTACGAAATCAGCCCAGCAACAGCGCGTTAGTTTGCAATTTGTCTTTTATAAACCAACAATAAACGATATACGCATTTGTCTTTAGACGACAGGATTTAGTTTCGGAATTTTTATGTCAGCGGAATTTTATGATGTCTGACCTGATTAGATTCAGATGTGAAAAATAATTCGTGTAAAAATCGATATTCATATCATTAAAATTAGTAGTATAATAAAAAACATATTTAATGATTTTAATGATGTTTGTCAATGAACTTTCAGATATAATTGTATCTCATCAGTCATAAATAAACAGGGGCGTAGTTAAAGTTGTATTAATTATACGAGTCCAAGGCCCTCGAGCTTTTAGAGCTCCTGAAAGTCTACTCTCCTGAGAGTCTAGTCTCCTGAGAGTCCCCCAGACACTAAGAGCCCCAAGCACGTTTGGTACAGGCTCTATTACCAACGTAACTACGCTACTGAAATACACTAATAGATAATTGAATTACAAGCAATTTATCAGTTGAAAAGGTGTTATACCACGTTGCATAAAGAAGTCCGGTGTAATAAACATTTTTTACGAAGTATTAAAATCAGTTGTTTAAAAAGATTGATTGTTTTAAAAACAGCTGTACAGTACACAGTAATAAAGTCATCTGTTAGAAAGACGTGTTCCGATACAGTTGTAAAGTAATGTAATAAAAATGTATGCAATATGTATACACCGGCTTATTCTCTCTGTGTGACGGATCGCCTTGCTTCCAGACCTCGCGTGCGCTTTAAATAATTCATTTAATTTCATTGTGAAAATGATTGCATTGCTACGACTCCTTAATTTATTTTGACACTAATTAATTCGTCATTAGTTGTAATATTAAGGGTTCATAAGTATGGAGTAACATAGTACTCTCTCTTATTGGCTTGTACCTATTTTATCAATCTTTTAATCTAAAACATTCTAAAAATGTCACGGTTTTGACTAGTCTAGTTTCCTATTGTGAAAAAATGTTATGTAGATAGTCATAAAAATTAAAACAAACATTTTTTAATAAATTCCTAAAATAAAAGTAGCCTAAGTTACTCCTTACTATATCAGCTATCTGCCAGTGAAAGCCCCATCAAAATCGGTCCAGCCGTTTCAGACAAAAATTGTAAAAAATGTTATTTCCCGATGCACGCCATTTTTGGCGTGAACTCATGTGGAGGCCTGTGTCCTGTAGTGGACTGCGAAAGGCTGCTGTGATGACCGCGTATACATCCATATGCATTTAGTAAAAAGCGGTTATTTTAGTATTACAAACAGACACTCAAATTTTATTTATTTGTATAGATTTAGTATTGAAACAGAAAACAAAATGAAGAAAAACAAAAATAATAAAAGTACAGTAACTTCGCAGTCATCGTATCTTAAATATACAATTATATATTTTATAATTGCTTCAAATGCTCACAGAATGTTGAATATTTCGACGAAATATAATTAAACGAAAGAAGCATTTATATTAAACTATTCTATTTACAACAGAAGGGCGGAATGTAGAGCGGATCTAGGACGGAAGGCCATCGCGATATAATGGGAATAAAACTTATAATTTGTATCGTAGCTTGAGTCTTTTATTATCGCTTCAGCCTGTAATATCCCACTACTGGGCATAGGCCTCTTTCCCCATGTGGGAGAAGGATTAGAGATTAATCCACCACGCTGCTTTAATGCGGGTTGGCGGATATATACCCTACTATGAGTAACGATCGCTATCAGGTGTACACGATAACAACCGGGACCGCCGGCGTAACGTGCTCTCCGAGGCACGGTGGAGAGACCCACAAGGACTGCACAAACACCCAGACCACGGCGAACATCTGTATGGCCAATACAAATGTTTGTCATGTGCGGGAATCGAACCCGCAACCGTCAGCGCAACCGGTACAAGCACAATGGCTGTGACCGTTGCGCCAACGCGGCGTCTTTTATTGCTGATCTCGAAATAAATTATATATTTTCTAATCGATGATAGGTATATACTAATATTATAAAGCTGAAAAGTTTGTTTGTTAAAACGGGCGTATCTTAGGAACTATTGGTTTGAATTTCTCCTTCTTCTTTTTGTGTTTTATAGTCCATTTACTGAGGAAGGCTATGGTCTACATAACATCACGATTTGACTTATAGGATAGCTGAGCATTCATAAGAAATGTCATAGAAACGATTAAAGTTATCCAAAAATTTGGTATATCAGAATTGATCGTCATTAAAAGTTCTAAAAAAAGTTCGCGATAGCATATGTTTATCTAAACATTTTTGAATATCATATCAAAAATTGACCAATCCAGCGGGGTTCGAACCCGTGTCTCCGACTGACCGTGTCGGAGACGCGGGTTCGAACCCCGCTGGAGCGGTCAATTTTTGATGTGATATTCAAAAATGTTTAGAACTCCTAATGTGTGGGTAACACAAAAATAAAATCGTAGATATGTTTATCTTTTAAGATTTACTCACTACAACCTTTTCTATTGTAATCAAATTTGTTCTAAAAGAATGTTTTTTTATTTCGCGAAGGTTTTTTTATAGACATGATATAAGCCCTTATAAATACGTTCACATCCCATAATTTAGAAGATAATGTAAAAATCAAAGGATCGACGAAGCGTCGCGCCGCGCACCTGCATAAGTCGCCCGAGTTGCACAGTTATGATTTAAAAATATTTTAATACGTTTGATATAACATTGTACGCTCCTAATTTCTTTGTAAGTTGTATGTGAATTTCTTTAAGTAATTCTTTTGAGAAAATGAAGTTCCTAAACAAAATACCTACTACTTTTTTATATTTTAGACAATTTTTTTTAATTGTATATTTGGTTATAGTAGCCAAAACAAGGATTTTATTTTTATTTGGCACCACCAGGAGCAGCGCCTTGCCGATCCTGCTCTTGCTCTGGACACTCACTCACAAGAACACCATATTATTTTCTATACAGTGATTTCGACCAAGGTATTAATTACCTGCTGTACCCGTACCTCAAAAATTAATATTCAAACATTAAAGAAAAAAAACAAGTGTGATTCACAATACACGACTGAAGTAAATTTTTTTTAGCTCCATCTAACTTATATCTCCCTCTTTCTTCCTCTTCCTCTCTCGTCTGGTCATATTTTCGTAACGCTCTTGTCACCCATTCACCAGCTTAGTCCCAAAGTCAAGCATGCGTAAATAAGTTTTAATTCAAAACTAATTTTGTAAAATATTTTATGAAATTTCCAACGCAATAATAAAGATCGTTCCATTTATCTTATATTTTAAAAATATTAAACTATATATTAGGTGAAAGGTGATGTAACATTAGAATATTTCGTTGGTAACATCTCATTATCGTATCACATCGTATGACTATGGGCAAAACACATGAGTTCACGTTATTTTTGGCGTAAACTTGTGGAGGCCTATGTCCAGCAGTGGACTGTATAGGCTGTAATGATGATCTCATTATCTCATTACGAATATCCCCGAGATATATTCGAAACAATTTGGAATAACATCAGAGGACGCGGAGCGTTTTACGACGAAATAAAATATAAACTACAAAGATGTTTATACACACGAAACGCACACACATACACATTACCCGTACGTTCTAAATCTATCGACAGATAATCATTTTTATAGCAACATACAGTTATAACAAACTTATTAAATTATATTTCAATTTCTTTCAGAATTTTCACAAGATTATTTACAGATTAAACTCTCGTTTGATCTTTGTATTACAATTTTTCGAATCTTGATTTTTTTTAGATTTATTTTTCTTAGTTGAAATAAAAGTTAAAATATTATAATGATTTGCGAAAGTCGACAATGAGCTTTAAAAGTATTTATTAAATAAATAACATTAAAATTATCAAGTTAGTGGTTTAGTATCTTTAACGTTTTTTTAAAAACCCGATTCCATGACACTTGAGATATTAAAAGGATTTATCAACATGATGAAAAAAAGAAGGCCTGTAGGACCATCACATTCAACAAACGATTTGGATATTTTTGCGAATAGAAATGACAGATTAACTGAAGTTTAACGATGCAGAATAAAAACATATAACAATATTTTATCTATTGGACACTGTTATATGTCAGATAGATTTATTAGTAACCGGCGAAATAGGCTATTAAATTGAACAATTCACATGAATGTACCAAACGTCTTATAAAAGAATCTTTCAAAGTTGACCAGCAATTTTCAAGACAAAAAAATCAATCAAACTACGGCCTCAGAATGTTTGTACAGCTACAATCGCGTATTCGCGGGTTGTAAACAGAAACTTCCATAGTAAAGTTTCACATACAAAAACAAACGAGTACCAATAAAGCATGGTTAATGTCTGGTAAATTAAAAATGTGCGTACGAAATTAGTTGTATTCACTACAAGCGATCTCGCGCTTTTCTAGCCACGTGCCCTGCTTTATCTGAAGATTAATTTACGAGTAATCATTAATTGGTTGGTATTAGAACTAATCTTTTTTTTTTATTTAAATTTAAAATGGATCTTACATGCCAATCTGCAGTGGTGCAGCGTAGTGGATTAAGCTCCAATCTTTCTCCTACATAGAGAAATAGGGCTATGCCCAGCAGTGGGGTATTACACGCTGAATCGTAAAATTTATCTGAAGGTGCTCTGACACTGGTGAACTAGAAGCATTATCTAATAATATAAGCTCTTACTTTTGACCATAAAAGCTTAATGACGCATACTCTGATAATAATCTAAACATTGTTCAATTCTATTTTTAATTATTCTATTATTTAAATAAAAGTGAAGGTAAAATTTGCCAAACATTTTTGAATATCATATCAAAAATTGACCGCTCCAGCGGGATTCGAACCCGCGTCTCCGACTGACCGTGTCGGCGCTCTAGCCAATTAAGCTATGGAACGATGTACCCGCTAGAGCGAAATTTTTGATATGATGATTTTTATTTTTCGGTTTAAGCGAACCGTGGCGCCGTCTATAGTGAGTTCTTTACAGAGACCCGTAACTATTCAAAGTTTCATATTACAATGAAAATATTTGACAAGAGACGACACCATGCTATTTTTAATATGTACGATTTTATTTTTGTGTTACCCACACATTAGGAATTCTAAACATTTTTGAATATCATATCAAAAATTGACCGCTCCAGCGGGATTCGAACCCGCGTCTCCGACTGACCGTGTCGGCGCTCTAGCCAATTAAGCTATGGAACGATGTACCCGCTAGAGCGAAATTTTTGATATGATGATTTTTATTTTTCGGTTTAAGCGAACCGTGGCGCCGTCTATAGTGAGTTCTTTACAGAGACCCGTAACTATTCAAAGTTTCATATTACAATGAAAATATTTGACAAGAGACGACACCATGCTATTTTTAATATGTACGATTTTATTTTTGTGTTACCCACACATTAGGAATTCTAAACATTTTTGAATATCATATCAAAAATTGACCGCTCCAGCGGGATTCGAACCCGCGTCTCCGACTGACCGTGTCGGCGCTCTAGCCAATTAAGCTATGGAAAGTAAAATTTGCCAGTTCATAAAATTAGTATAACTCTGCCTATGCTTAACTTTCCTTTAACAATAGAAGCATTAATAAAACAATATTATAGTGGTGGGTCTAGAGGCCTAAACATCGACGGTTTGTGAATTCAATCACCGCTCGGGATGGAAATTTGTATTTTTACAAATATTTCATTCCAGTTTGGTTGTCCGTCCTTATGGGTTTCCCCACTGTGACTCGGGGAGGACGTTAAGCTGTCCTGATTAGTATCATAAATTCCAAATGCCGATTGTTACTTATCTAACCTAACCTAAACCCTTCTACATGAATAAAGAGGCATCTGCCCAGCTGCGAGATATTACAGGCTGAGTCGTGATCATGATCGATAATTTATAGATAGATACAATTTTTTACTAGCTCGGTGTATCAGTGTAATATATATAAAACTTATAAAAAATAAAAAATAAATTCAGGTATCAAATAATGACTACAACTTTGACATTCCTGGATCCGAATAAAAATACCCGACAGAAAAAGTACAATTTGATTTTGTAAAGGTACAGTTGTAAACTTCTGTTTGTTAAATAGCGTTTAACATGTCAGGTAGCTTCACAGCAACCAGCCCTTAAAGTAATTAGTAAGAATCATCCAGAGTGGGAGCTCATTTCAGCCTATCGCAGTCCACTGCTGGACATAGGTCTCCACAAGTTTGCGCGAAAAATGGCGTGAACTCATGTGTGTTGCTCATAGTCACCACGCTCTGCAGGAGGGTTGGTGACCGCAGAGTTGGCTTTATCGCACTGAAGGCGCTGCTGGACGTCTTCGGCCTATGCAATTCAAAGCTAGCAGTTGGATGGCTATCTCGTCATCGATCGGCTTTTTAAGTTCCAAGGTGGTAGTGGAACTGTGTTATCTCTTAGTTGCCTCTTACGACACCCACGAGAAGAGAGGAGGTGGCTATATTCTTTACTGTCGCAACCACACAGCGCGGTAACAGAGTAGTTGATAGCTACTTTTAGACATCCAAAAAGGTTTTTTTTTATATAGATCAACATTTTTATTTTACAAAGAAGTCCAATTGGCGTCATTCTTCCCAACCATATACTCATTTTACCTATACATTATTAGATAAAATGAATCAGTTTTTCTTTGAAAAATCATGTGAATATGTTTCAACTGGATTAAAATATAAATTATTGCAAAACGTTCAACATCCGGTCTTTGATGCATCATTCGTTTTAGTCAGAATAACTGATGTATCTCGCCCACTTAGTTTTAATTCAATGTGACTAACTATACATATTATGTTATACATTGATATTTAATGTTAAATGAGACAGGGCATAGCAGGAAATATCCTGCTCAAAATCTGGAGTAGCCTGACTGAGGAAGTACCTCGACCTTACAGAAGATCACAGCTAAATAATACTGTTTTCACAATAATGTATCACAATACTGCACGCTGTACAGGACTTTAATACTGCTTGTATTGTATTACCACCTGGAGAGATTGGGGATAGGTTCAGAAACACGTTGCAATGCTAACAGTGTTGCAGGGGTACCGTCAGGTGAGCCGCAAGCTTGCTTGACGACCTAGTTGTATAAAAAAAATCTTCTGTTAGGGATCTAATATTTATCATTCGTTCACTAATTAGTCCCCAAAAGTTTTTTCTGCTTTTTTTATTTTAGGTACATACGAAATGCGCGCCTGTAGCTTTAGCTAGTTACTAAAACGTATTAAATTAAACAAATTTATTGCCGTTTATAATTCGACTGAAAACATTTGTCAGAAGACGACAAAGAATTATGGTATTAACTAAGTAAATACGTAATAATTTTTTTATTTCTTGGGTTCAAGTTATAAGTTCGACACACCGCGATCGTATGTTCAATTTAGATGAAGGTACGACTATATTTTTTAATCTTCATAAAAATGAAGGATGAAAAATGATTAATACTCTGTTTAATATTCATTTGTATTATAGAGACCACGCGTTGGCGCAACGGTTACAGCCATGGATTGTACCTGTTGCGCTGGCGGTTGCGGGTTCGATCCCCGCACATGACCAACATTTGTATTGGCCATACAGGTGTTTGCCGTGGTCTGGGTATTTGTGCAGTCCTTGTGGGTCTCCCCACCGTGCCTCGGAGAGCACGTTAAACCGTCTGTCCCGGTTGCTATCATGTACACCTGATAGCGATCGTTACTCATAGTAAGGAATATATCCGCCAACCCGCATTGGAGCAGCGTGGTGGATTAAGCTCTGATCCTTTTCCTACAAGAAAGAGGCCTATGCCCAGTAGTGGGATATTACAGGCTGAAGTGTGTTTATTATAGAGAGCCTAAGCCTTTATTAGAATTTGGTTAAGCTCCGATCTGTCTTCTACATAAAGAAAAAGGACTATACCCATCAGTGGGATGTTACAAGCTGAATGCATGCGTGCTGTATTAGAAAAAACAATGGATTACACTATGTGGTTCGAATCTTACACATAGTATAAATACTGTAAAAAGTAGATAAACATACCTATTTACAAATACAGATGTAATCCAAATTCTATTAGACCGAGAGCCCAGGAGGGCTATTCGTCATTTCATAAAAGCTGAAAATTGCTCAATGCATGCCCCCAACACCGATAGAAGCAATGGCCAAATAGGAAGTTTAATTCATGGTTACTATAGCAGATACCAGGTATCCCGGTCTCTTGGATTATGTAGTAGATCGACATCTTTCGCGACTCCGAACGATTTTACAGAAAAAAATGTAAAATACCGCTTGTTTTGCATCTCTCCACCTATGGTCAATGTTTAAGATTCTAAACTTTGTTTATTATTATTATTTTGTATTTACATTGATTGTATTATTTTAGCGTTTTATCTTTTATCTATCTATTTTACTTAAAAGATTGATGATGTTTAGTTTTATTGGAAATATTGTATACTACACCATAAAGACGGTTGGTTATCCGTAATTTTATCTGACCATAAAGACGGTTGGTAATCCGTAATTTTATATGTGTATGTACACTTCTAAATAATGAATGTTTACTAATATTGACGATGGCCTATCCTTTTATAAATAAAATCCAGCGCTAGTTCTATTTCCAAATATCTTAATAGATCTCGCATAATCTTGAGTTCGTGTTATCTTAGCTTATAACGAAGATAATTCAAATCAAAATTCTGCTTTGAATAGTTGCCAATATGTAAATAAACCGATCTACGAGATATGGCACGGCTGCGGCCATTTTGGAAACGTCAAAACAATTGATGCCATCGCATTGATTGTACCGCATTTGATAATAACTTGAATGTAAATTGTTAATTTTATGTAGGTATTGTATGTATTAGGCTTTCTCAATTTGTATTTTTTATGAAATGAATAAAACTGAATCAGATCGTACCTAAGGTTCCACTTTTCAGCATATAGGATTAGAGTGAAGCTTAGTTTATTACGCCAGTCCACTGCGAGTTGGCGGGTATTTTTCCTTCTATGAGTAACGATTGCTATTAAGAGTGTAAATTATGTGAATTTATATGCTTACGTGCTCTACAAGGTAAGGCGGATACACAAGGACATTTATCCAGGCTGGAAATTTCTTTTTTACAAATAGAAATATCTGCCAAGAATATGTACCTACCAAACCATTATATTTATATATATATTTATATTATATATAGTATTAACCATTAAGGTAACTCGTACTATTACACCAGAATGGTTGTTATTCATATTGGCTTTTTATTTATAACTTATTTAATCGAGATTGTCTCCGCTGACTCATTTCGTAAACACGATTGAGACACCGCTGTCGAAATCTTAAACAAAAATAAAATATAGTGCCCTGGCGATTAGACTAGCTATCAGTATATCACTATATAAATAAATGACTGACTAACTGACTGACTTATTAACTCCGAGTCCGAGATAAATTTTTATTATTCATTGTCTCTAAGCCTAATTATTTCTAATACAGCTTTCAAACAGTATTGTGTTCCTGCGGTGAGTAAGGTAACCAGAACTCCTGGGGGAGGGGGAGCTCCTAGACCGGGACCTGCTCCGGGATTGGGGGTAGGGTCGGCAACACGCTTACGATGCTTCTGTTGTTGTAAGCATCTATAAGCTACGGTAATCACGTACCATCAGTTTTATCATCGTACCATCAAATCTTATCATAAAATCTGGAAGATCTCGTCTGCTGAAGTACCTCAACCTTACTGAAGATAACAGCTTATCAATATTGACCTGTGAGTGAGTGAGATGGACAGAGCTTACTATTAGCTGGTAAAAATGTCATCTCGAGTAAAACTTTAATGGATAAATTGACAGGAAGTAATCTGGTGTATATTTTAAGATAGGCGACTGCTGATACTAAAAGGGCGAGATAATTATAGATCTTATTTTTGAAGTACAACTTCTTTACGCACGCATGATTTCTGGAGTGAGTTGATAAATGCGTGACGAGAGCGTCATAATAATAATAATAATAATAATACTTTATTTCAGATTAGATTTTAAGTCCATATTGATTAGATTTTAAATCCATATTGGGTTAGTACAACAAAACAACATTTAGAATAAAAAACAAAACAAAATTAAATAAAGTAAAAGTAAAACCAAAAATCAAAAAAGTGTGTTCGGGTGAAGCGAACGGAAGTTGAGAGGAAGGTGTAATTTAGTGAAGATAGAAAGAGAGAGAGTTATATTTCGTAAGTTTTACTTCAGTGGTGTGGTCTAAAGCACACTCGTTTTTTTTTATTAAATATTTTCACAATAGTATCTGACAGGCGACTGACTACAAAAACATATTATTTTTATAATATTAGTTAAAACAAAATATCGTCAACCTCTACACGCACGTAAGATCGGTCGCATCCGAAAGAAACAGTCAATTGAATGAACGTCACGTGTCACGTCTTGACATACTCTCGTTCATACCGCCACGTGCCAGCTTTTGTTGATTTACCTGTAAAATTGTATATTAATTTTATTTGCAAAGGATATATGAAAATTTTCTTATTCCCATTTCGTTTTCTTTACAACAAGTTAATTTCTATTTTTTCTAAACTTTTATTTTTTTTCTTTATCACTAGCTTTTACCCGCGGCTTCGCTCGCATCGATTTTTTTAAAATAAGAAGTATCTTATGTTACTTCTAATACCTCCAAGAATATGTGTACAAAGTTTTATGATTATCAGTTGAGTAGTTTTTGCGTGAAAGCGTAACAAACAAACTTACATTTACATTTATAATATTAGTAGGGATAATATTTACAATTTTTTTAAGACTTATGAATGTATACACAATAGGTACTTAAAAAACAAATGCTTATTGTTATTTGTTAAGATTAACTTCTGAAGCTATCCAGTAGCTCAAAAATAAAAATTTAAATCGAAAAAGGGTGTCAGGGGCTTAAAGAGGGGATAAAAAGTTCTATAGAACTATCGTTATTTTTAGAGCTAGAGGCTACAGACTTATTTATTTATTTATTTAAACTTTATTACTAAACTCAAAAAAAAACTGTAATATCCTTAACTATTTTAAGGATAACCGGGATAAGTAAAACGACAATGCTACGCAGCTGGTTATTTATTAACAACTGACTTTTGTCGGTAGGAAAAACTTACAAATGAATCAGCAACGAACTACCTACATATCACATTCCTCCACCATATTTCAAAAAGTATACAAGAGAACATTTACTTATTTAGATAGTAAATACATTATTGTTATTCAGGGAAACACCCTTACAACAAGTAAATAAGCGTTCCAAAATTTATAATAAGTAACTGAATTACTATTTTAAGCATATAAAATAATAAACAGTTCAAATAAGCGTTCCTAAATTTATAATAAGTAACTGAATTACTATTTTAAGCATATAAAATAATAAACAGTTCAATCAAGCAAGACTATGGACATTAAATCCTGTAGCTACGATTTGTAAATATCTATGTACTTGAGTATTTCATCTATTCTATCTATTTCCCTCCACCATATTTTAATAACCTAGTCGTTAGCAGTAAAGTTGCCTAGACGGCTAATTTACAAGTACTTAGACTTTAATTTACCTACTCCAATAACGAGAGAAGTGGTACTAAAATCTATCCTAAGAAACAATGACATGTAAAAAAAATAAACTTTTACTCTTAAAACAAATAATATTTTACTCTAGGTCTTAATAAAACAACCTTTTCGGTGGATTAACCGGGCGTCCAGACCGAGTTCGTTTCGGAGATTTATCATCATTTTCAACTAGCGGCGAAGGGGCCGCAGGCTTAGCACCACCATTGCTGGGAGGCGTTTCAAACGTGTCATCGTCATCAACATCGTGCGGGAAGGCCGACGACGATGACGTGCTACGCGCAGCTGAAGGTGGCGTGCGGCGGGGGTGAGGGAGTGCGCCGTCCGCGCGCGCGTTCGGTGCCGCAGGGCGCGAGCGCGGGCGCGGGGAGGACGCGTCCGCACCGCCGCCGCCGCCACCGTTGGCACCGGCCGTGGGCTGCGATCGCGACTCGTCATACGTCCACGTTGGCTCAACATTATGACCATCGTATGAGTTAGCGTTCAGTAACTGATTTACCTGACGCCTCCAAACAATGTCGGTCCCGAGCACGCTTACATCATAAACAACCTTACCGACGCGACTATCTACTTTTCCAAGTATCCATGTCGGCTTTTTGGGGTTAGACCTATAATCTTTGACCCAAACTTGATCGTTTACTTTAAAGGTCCTGTCTCTGCCACCAAAATTAATTTTTTGTCTAGCTTGGTTTAAACGGACGCGGTCTGGCACCTCTAACAGTCTTTTGTCAGCAGAAGGCGATTGCACAGGCACATTAAGTAAATCTAATTTACAACGAATGTTCCTACCGAACATAAGGGTGGCAGGGGACACGCCGGTAGTACAATGAGGCGTGATGCGGTAGTGGAACAGGTACTCATCTAATTTTTCCTTCAAGTCCTTCAGCGGACCATCTTTTCTGGCGTTAGTAATAAATCGTTTACAAATCTTGACGGCATTCTCGGCGAGTCCATTACTCTGTGGTGAGTAAGTGGGCGACAAGATGTGGGTTATTCCTGAATTTACGCAATAAGTACTAAAGTCTGTAGAAACAAATGTGTTTGCATTATCTGTCACAATCGACTTCGGCAAACCGAAGTGAGAGAAGATTTTTTGCAGTTTGTTTATCAACATTTGCGTAGTTAATGATGGCATCTCGACACATTCTAACCACTTACTATGCGCGTCAATTAAAACCATATAAATTTTCCCATGAAAAGGACCAAGAAAATCCAAATGTATTCTTTCAAAAACCGACCTGGGCCATTCCCAAGACTCCATATTAGCCCTAGCCGGAGCCGTTCGCATTGAAATACACCTGTCACAGTCAGCCGCAACCTTCTCAATATCGCGATCGATACCTGGGTACCAACAACGCTCCCTTGCCAACAACTTCATTTTGACAATACCTAGGTGAGCCGCGTGTAACTCCTGTAGCACCGCGGGTCTATAAACGGTAGGTATTACGATACGGTGCCCTCTTAACAAGCTCCCATTATCGACATGCAATTCATGTCGACACCGATGGTACGGTAGCAGTCCATCATCCCGTACCTTCCTTGGCCATCCATTGGCCACGTACCGGCTAACCTCTGATAGAAGTTTATCGTTAGCCAGTGCCGCCCTTAGTTCGGCGAGCGAGGCGGGCAGCGGCGCGCCGGCCGCCGCTAGCGCGTTCACATAGCTGCCCGCGTCGGCCTCCTCCTTCGGCGGTGACGCATCAACCGGGTGCCGGCTCAGGTAGTCCGCTACATTCTTTTTGCTGCTAACGTATTCTATTTTATAGTTGTAAGAGCCTAAAAACAATGCGTAGCGCTGTAGTCTAGCCTCTGTCATCTGAGGCACGCCCTTGTCTGGCGAGAATATCGACAGCAGGGGCTTATGATCTGTCCTCAGTATGAAGGGACGTTCCCGGCCGTAAAGGTATTGATGATATTTTTTTATACCATAAACGATAGCCGTGGCCTCCTTCATTATCTGGCTATAGGCGCGTTCGCTCTTGCTGAGGGCTCGAGAAGCGTAGCAAAGCGGACGCTCGGCTCCGTTCGGGTAACGTACGGCTAGCACAGCACCCAGCCCGGCAGGTCCAGCATCCACTGTCAGAACCAGCTCCTTTTGAGGGTCCCAATGTGCCAACACGCGGCGCGAAGACAACTCCTTCTTGACAGCATCAAACGATTTTTGATGCTCCTCGGCCCAGTTCCACGGTACGTCTTTCCTTAACAGACCGTGCAAGGGTTCCAAGATAGTCGCCGCTTGCGGTATAAAACTTCGGTAAAAGTTTACAAGTCCCAGAAAAGATTTCAATTGTTTTGAATTTTCTGGTACTTTCGCCTCGACGATTGCCTTGACTTTTTCCGGGCACTTATGAACTCCGTCGCGATCTATCACGTACCCCAAGTACTCGACTTTATCTTGGAAAAACGAGCACTTAGAGCGCTGTAGCATGAGTCCCGCGTCGCTGAGTCTGCTCATGACTGCGTCCACGCGCTCCCAATGAGCTTCCCGTGTTGGGGCGCTTATCAACACGTCATCAAGGAAACATTGGACGCCTTCAATGCCGTGCAGTAGCTGCACCATGGCGCGTTGGAACAGAGCCGGCGCGTTGGCCAAACCGAATACGAGTCGTGTGTAAACAAACAATCCTTTGTGCGTATTTATGCACGTATACTCCTGGGACTGGTCATCCAAAAGAAATTGATTATATGAATTTGAGAGATCAATTTTACTGAAATACCGGCAGTTATGCAATGACGCGCACAGTTCATTGATCTTAGGCAACGGATACGAATCAATTTTTAAGTCCTTGTTTATCGATACTGAGTAATCGCCACAAATACGCACTCCATTGTTTTTCTTCAAAACTGCGACTATCGGAGACGCGTACTTGGAGTAAGAAACCGGTTTCAATATACCTACGCGCACCATCCTATCTAGCTCTGCGCCTACCTTATCCTTAAGGGCGAATGGCACCGGTCGGGCTTTGAAAAATCGTGGGGTTGCTCCCTCCCTTAAATGTAGTGAAAGCTTGTATTTATTAAATGTGCCGAGTTTGCCAGAAAATAGTGATGAATATTTATTTAATATTTGCTCGTTTTTATTTACGGAACTATAGTTCAAGGGTACAAATGCAAAATTAAATTTTGACATAAAATCTCGACCGAGCAAGGGAACAGGGCCATCTTCAACCACAAAAAACCTAATATTTTTTGTAGTACCGTTGTAAGTTATTGGCAACTCACACACGCCAATAGGTTTAATTATAGACCCACCATATGTACGTAAGGTTTTATTGGACTCACCGAGCGCCGAATGAGTAGCAAAGTACCTGCGCCACAGAGCCGCCGGCAGCGCGGACACGCCGCTGCCCGAGTCCACCTCCATGCCAATTGCACAACCGTGCGCGCTCACCTCAACCGTGAGGGGCTTTTCATCCGTACACTTTAAATTATTCACCGCTACTGATTCTTCATACTCATCACTATCACTGTCATCACAAATATAATGACTACGCCACCGCTTGTGGTTACCACTAGACGAACTTTCACTTTTTTTAGCCGTGCACATTCTTTTCAAGTGCCCTTTAACGCCACATATATCACACGCGAGATGACGAAATCCGCACTCGGCCGAAGCATGCGACTTGGCGCCGCACACGCCACAACGCGTGCCGCCGCTGCCACCGGTCCCGCCGCTGCCAACCGCTTGCGGCGCCGCGCGGCCCCGCGCGCGCCCCTTGCTGCACCGTGACCGGCCAGCGCTAGCGGCCGCATACAGCAATGGTTCCTGTTTGACCACCACTTCCGGAGCGCCTGCGCCACGTACTATCTTATGTGCACTTTCAGCTGCTATACTAATCTCCAGAGCCTTACTAAGTTTCATGTTGGCCGGGTCCTCACGGTACAGCTTTTCACGAACCGCGGATGAATCGACACCCATTACGAACCGATCGGTGAGGCTCATTTCTAGGGATGTGCCGAACTTACAAGTTGACGCCAAACCACGGAGACGAGCTGCGTAATCCATGAGCGACTCGCCTGACTCCTTTTTAGCGTCATAAAACTTCTCACGTTCCGCGTACACGCACTTTTTTGGTTCGAAATGCGCGTTTAAGGTGTCTACTATAGTCTTATACGACACGTTTTCAGGCTTCTCTGGATGCAATAAATCGCGTGTCAATCGATAGGAATCTTGTGACATGCAATTTAACAGGATAGCACGTCTTTTACCACCATCCTTATCTGATGTATCGGTAATGTCATTCGCAACAAAGAAACTATTCAATTGTGCAACGTGCACAGGCCACTCGTCACTTTTACAGTCGAAAACAGGCACCGTGCCTAAAACCGACATCGTCACTAGGTCCGTATATCGTTAGTTAATCGATTATTAACACAATAACTCGTCGCCAGTGTAATATCCTTAACTATTTTAAGGATAACCGGGATAAGTAAAACGACAATGCTACGCAGCTGGTTATTTATTAACAACTGACTTTTGTCGGTAGGAAAAACTTACAAATGAATCAGCAACGAACTACCTACATATCACAAAAACCAACATAACAACGGACTTAAGGCCGTACAGCCTTATCTACCAGTCAACCTTAAGGCGTAAAAATAGTAAAAATTAAGGTTTTTAAGGCTACTGATTCGATATAAATAAATATGACATACTTAATTTGTAAAAGTTTTACCCTCAAAGGTGTAAAATAACAATAGGAATAGAGGATGAAAGTTTGTATGGAAATATGTAAGGTTTATGTGAATCTATATATATAAAAATGAATGTGAATGTTTGTCTTTATGTCCTTTATAGAATCGTAAACTATGCATTCAATCATGTCATGATCTTCAGCAAAGTGTTGTGCATGAGCCCACGAAGGTATCTGAGTGGGTATGACCAACAAAAAGCTTAGCAACGCGCGCAGGGTACTGTAATACTGTTTCATAAATATGCGACAAGAAACAAAATATTAGAGTTATTTGATGTCCAAAATAAACCAAAAGATATATCCGAAAAATGGTATCCAAAGTCACTATTCCACGCGTACGAAATCGTGGACAACGCTAGTATAATTATTTATATGCAACATAGTTTCTTTCTAATGGTTTGAGACCCAAAAAAACACAACGCGTGAAATCTAGTTTTATAAATTTCACAACGTTTTACAAATGTTGGCCCAGTTTTTTCAAAGCATCGCTGGCGCCATGTTTAATTAAAAATCTGGATGAATTCCCGAAATGCGAATTGTTACAGAAGCGCTTGAATAAGAAAATTTGTAAATGTAAAAAAAAATTAATTTAATATATTATAGTCAGATTTTTTTTTTGATTTAATGATTCATTCGCGTTGAATCCCTTCCAATTTTCAAAAAGTCTGTGAAACACTATTTCCTTCAATTTTAATCCTTCTGTCTAGTCACATATTATCTCCTGTCCTCACTTTGAATCTTATCACAATAATTCATTAACTTTATATACGTATATTATTACAACTTTCCATTTATATATGCCATGTACGTACATATACCTACTTTATTTTAATTATTTTTTACCATTTTTTATTTGTCTAAATATATTGTATATGTTTAGGTAAAACTGTACACCTAAACGCCTTTTGTACTTATCTCCTGTTTTTATTTTTGTAATTTTGCTCACTCTTGGTGTACAATAAAGAGTTTTTATTATTATTATTCAGTTTATAATAACGATCTGATTGGTTATTGACTTCTTGTCATAAAGTAAGTC